>NC_142072.1:23632500-24252425 GCF_059756535.1 Pantherophis guttatus | reverse complement strand
TCAGGCAAGGCCGCTGCCACGTGGCAGGGAGCCAGGTAGATAGATCACCACATGGAACACAACATGCCAAAAATCACAGTTGCCGAAAACCGAAATGTACAATTTATTGACATCGCGGTACCAGGAGACGCCAGAGTCAAAGAAAAAGATCTGGAAAAAATCATGAAATATCACGACCTGGCCATCAAAACTACATGGCTATGGATGAAACATGTAACAGTGATACCCATTGTCATCGGGGCATTGGTACCATGTCCAAGAATTTTATAACATACATCAGCAAATTTCAGCTTCCTGCAATAACACCAGCGGAACTGCAAAAAACTGTGCTACTTGGAACATCGGACATCTTAAGAAGGTACTTGGTGGATACCTAGGACGCTGGCAGCAACCCGTATCAACCATTAGCACCAGCCAATGGTATTTGTGATGCATTTTTGAATGTTCAGTTGACTCAGTTTCATTTTTAATGAATAAAAGAATAAGAATATTAATCCTGTATCAACCATTAGCACCAGTCAATGGTATTTGTGATGCATTTTTGAATGTCCAGTTGACTGAGTTTCATATTTAATGAATAAAGATAATAATAATAATGTACTTGGTTGATACCTAGGACGTTGGCAGCAACCCGTATCAACCATTAGCACCAGTCAATGGTATCTGTGATGCATTTTTGAATGTTCAGTTGACTGAGTTTCATTTTTAATGAATAAAAGAATAAGAATAATCCCATATCAACCATTAGTACCAGTCAATGGTATTTGTGATGCGTTTTTGAATGTTCAATTGACTGAGTTTCATATTTAATGAAGAAGGAGGAAGAGGAGGAGGAGGAAGAGGAAGAAGAAGGTGGTACTTGGTTGATATCTAGGACGCTGGCAGCAACTCGTATCAACCATTAGTACCAGTCAATGGTATTTGTGATGCATTTTTGAATGTTCAGTTGGCTGAGTTTCATATTTAATGAAGAAGGAGGAGGAGGAGGAGGAGGAGGAAGAGGAAGAAGAAGGTGGTACTTGGTTGATACCTAGGACGCTGACAGCAACTTGTATCAACCATTAGCACCAGTCAATGGTATTTGTGATGCATTTTTGAATGTTCAGTTGGCTGAGTTTCATATTTAATGAAGAAGAAGGAGGAGGAGGAGGAGGAGGAGGAAGAGGAAGAGGAAGAAGAAGGTGGTACTTGGTTGATATCTAGGACGCTGACAGCAACTCGTATCAACCATTAGCACCAGTCAATGGTATTTGTGATGCATTTTTGAATGTTCAGTTGGCTGAGTTTCATATTTAATGAAGAAGAAGGAGGAGGAGGAGGAGGAAGAGGAAGAAGAAGGTGGTACTTGGTTGATACCTAGGACGCTGACAGCAACTCGTATCAACCATTAGCACCAGTCAATGGTATTTGTGATGCATTTTTGAATGTTCAGTTGGCTGAGTTTCATATTTAATGAAGGAGGAGGAGGAGGAGGAGGAGGAGGAGGAGGAAGAGGAAGAAGAAGGTGGTACTTGGTTGATATCTAGGACGCTGACAGCAACTCGTATCAACCATTAGCACCAGTCAATGGTATTTGTGATGCATTTTTGAATGTTCAGTTGGCTGAGTTTCATATTTAATGAAGAAGAAGGAGGAGGAGGAGGAGGAAGAGGAAGAGGAAGAAGAAGGTGGTACTTGGTTGATACCTAGGACGCTGACAGCAACTCGTATCAACCATTAGCACCAGTCAATGGTATTTGTGATGCATTTTTGAATGTTCAGTTGACTGAGTTTCATGTTTAATGAAGAAGGAGGAGGAGGAGGAGGAAGAGGAAGAAGAAGGTGGTACTTGGTTGATATCTAGGACGCTGACAGCAACTCGTATCAACCATTAGCACCAGTCAATGGTATTTGTGATGCATTTTTGAATGTTCAGTTGACTGAGTTTCATGTTTAATGAAGGAGGAGGAGGAGGAGGAGGAAGAGGAAGAAGAAGGTGGTACTTGGTTGATACCTAGGACGCTGGCAGCAACTTGTATCAACCATTAGTACCAGTCAATGGTATTTGTGATGCATTTTTGAATGTTCAGTTGGCTGAGTTTCATGTTTAATGAATAAAGATAATAAGAACTTTATTGTTATTATACGTGTATACACCCAAAGACCAGTTCCAACGCACATAACAATCCCCAAACACACCTCCATCCACCCACCTGAAATTCCCCACCCCTAAACCACCCAAACATCCACACAACAGACCAAGTAATTCTATCCAACAGCTCACTGATGGCGGCCCTTTAGTTCAATTTAGGTTACCATGATTAAATGAATCATGGTTCACTGAATGAACCACAGCACTAGGGGCTCATGCAATACCCACACAAGCACAAGATGAACGGCTCGGGGCAGCCTGTGAGACCAGCCAGAATCCTGACTTTTCTCAGCTGTTTAGAACCCAATTCAGGTTCCTTTCACTTAAGCCCCGCCTCCGACTCAGCCCTGCCTGTCTCTCTGCTCTCCTCTATGGAAAGTTATCCATGGTCACAAGCCCCGCCCTTTCCGATGTCCGCCTCGGGGCTTGGGATAGAGGGGCGGGGGGAAAAAAAGGCTCTTTCCGTTGCAGGCTGTTTTCTCCACGGTCCGCCCGCAATCTTTACCCAATGGCCTAGCGACAGCTCCGCCCATTCGTCTACCCCGCCGGCGGCCAATCAGGAAGGGCAGCGGGGGGCCGTTCCAGCCAATCAGAAGGACGGGCAGGGTGAATGGCGGCGAAGGGGGAAGGGAAAGATAAGTCCAACCGCCACTCCACCGAGGAGCTTCCTTCGCCCTACTTTTAACTCACCGTCCAGCTCCGAGTCCGTGGCTCCCGTTGCGCTTCGGCTGCAGCGGCCAATGCCAGTGGTTTAGCCGTAGCTCGGGCGCTTCCCACCGAAACGAGCGGGAGGGGGCGGGGATGTGAGGGAACGGAGCGAGCGCGAAGTGGCGGTGAAACAAGATGGCGGCGGGGCCGAGACTGAGGAGAACGGCAAACCCCGCCCCCTTCCCTCTGTTCGTGACTTTCAGCTGGTGCGCAGGCGCAACGTTCCAACTTCGTTTGCGTCTCCATTCTCTCGGAAGTGTAGGTTACCGCGAGAATTCACCAAAGGGCGAGATCTTTTTTTTTTTTCTTGCACCTGTGCAAGAGGGAGTTGGTTCCCCCCCCACTGAATTGTGGGAAGTGTAGTTTGGGCGGACTCGGATCCGCAGATGCAGTATTGTAGTTCAGAGCATAGCTGGCTGGAGAATTCTGGGAGTTGAAGTCCACAAGTCTTAAAGCTGCCAAGTTTGAAGACCCCTGCTGTAGTTGAATTCTGCCAACTGTGTAGGCAGAATTTTTATTCCATCAGGCGGGCCTGGCCTAATTTTTCCCTTTTTTCCCTTTTTAAAATGCAAATTTTAATTTGTTTTTAATTAGTGGGGTGTTTTAAATCTGTCTTCGGCCAAATTGTTTAATTCAGTTTTATTTTGCTTTTAAATTTTGTATTTATGTGTTTTATCTTGTGGCTGTTCACCGCCCTGAGTCCTACGGGAGTAGGGCAGTATATAAATCAAATAAAACTAAAAACTAAACTAAAACTAAAACTGTGTTGCTGTTGGGTTATCCTATCCAGAGGCTCCCCCAAAAGCCTGGGCTGGGAAGGAACAGCTGCACACCTCTGATCTCCTTCGCTCGCCAATCACACTTGGCCAATAAAAAAATTATACTCTACTCAGCTCAACTCAACTCAGCAAACCAGAAAACATACTGCCATACAATAACTCCAGGAATGGAATTCAGTAGTTTTCGACTTGGAACCAAAATTGGAATCAAAATTGAGGTGGTTTAGTGAAGCATGATCCATTTTATAACCCTTTTTTTTAACCATAGTTGGGGGGGGGTTGCATTTTTTTTAATTTTTATTTCTCATAAACATATTTAAGTGTACAGTCTTTTATCCATCATTAATCATTGATCATTCATCTTATCCTTTAACTTTCATTTTTATTTGTTTGGGGCTGCTCTTTTACCATTTCCTCTTCTTTGTTTTACCACCACCTTTCCTCTTTGTCCCTACTCTTTCTTCTTCTGTCCCTTTCTACTTTCTTCGTTCCTCCTCTCCTCTCCTTCTACTTCCCCTCCCGTTCCCCCACTCCTCTTCTTCCTCCCTTTCTATTCCTCTCTCCTTTTCTTCCTCTCCTTCTCCCTCTCTTCTATCCCTCTCTCTCCTTTCCTCTTTTCTCCCCTCCTTTTCTCTCTCTATTCCTTTCTTCTTTCCCACTCCTTTGTTGTATCCATTTTCAATTTAATCTAGAATGGTATTCGAGCAGCCCCAATTTTCTATTTACATATATCTTCATTTCAAATTCCTTTTGTTTAATAATTACATCTGTTTTATCATTCATGTACACTTTTATGGTAACTCTTTTTCTCTTTCCCCACCCCTTTTCCATTTACCTAGGCATTGCCTTAGTTGTTAAGTGGATCACTGCAGCTGTTAAACAAATAGATGGTCATTAAGTGAATCCAGCTTTCTCCATTGTCTTCCTTGTCAGAAGCTGTGGAAAGCCCCTTCCCCCCCTCCTAGAAGAATGAAATATTTTGGGGAATATTAAAAAGGCAGGATAGAATATTTTCCTCTAAAGGAGAATTGGGTGGGGGGGAACCTTAAGGGAGGCAGAAACCAGTCCCAGTTTCCCTGCCCCAAGGAGAAACTGAGGAGGCCAGCTTATAGAAATGCAGATTTGGTAATCCATTCAGAAAGACTGGGTCAGGCAGAAACTTCAGATAAGCCACACAATAAGCCACATAATCGAGCCAAAGGTAGGCAGCATAAGCTCAAACACCTAGGATTTACATTTTCCCTTTTGCCTATAGAGCCAGCCATGACCCCATAGGAATCCAGAAAAAACCCACCCACTATAAACTCCCATTTTGTCAGCTGTCCCAGAACTGCTTGCTGTGTGTGTATTGGTTCTGTTCACTAATAAACAGAATATTTCTTTCCAGTCAGCCTCCATTTTATTCCTGGTTTGGAACTGGTTCTCGATATTTCTTCCAACAAAGCCAACTGGGAAGGTCGCAAATAGTGTTCCCATGATCCAGGACACTGCAAAATATTAACTCAATACACATAATTGTCTTATAACAGGTGCCTAGTTAACACACTAGGACCCTGATGCCGAACCTATGGCATGTGTGCCCAAAATGGCAACGAAGCCATGTCTCCCAGCACGCGTGACCTTGCTAGTTTGTCTTCCGGGTTTCTGGCGTGCATACATGTGTGACAATCAGCTGTCCTTTGTGCGCACGGCAGTGCCAAAAACGATGTGCGCATGCGCGCTGGCCAGCTATTTGTCGGGTGCGCATGTGTGCCAGAACCTGGAAGTTCGGCTTTTCTGGAACGTGATCCCTTTGCACGCATGGCAGTGTTGAAGACCGGCCTGTGCATGCACACCAGCCAGCTGATCGTTGGGCATGCATGCCCGCTAGAACCCGGAAGTTCGGCTTTTCCAGAGCGCGACCCTGATGAGCGCATACATGTGTGCGCAATGTTTCCGTGCGACCTTTTTGGCACTTGGTGCCGAAAAGGTTCGCTATCACTGCACTAGGACATCATGGCTAATCATACTAACTAACCAAACAGGCTAGGTTTAGAAAATAGAAGCAATTAACCAAAGTGTTTTGTGTGAAGGCATCACTTGGCTAAGAATAATGTTATGACAGCCAAATGAGCAGTGAATAAATTTAATAACTGAATCAATGTTGAATGAACACAGTATGGTTTGTTTGGCTTTGGCTTATTTTATTTACATAAAATTTTATATGCCATCTGTTTCACAAGACTCAAGGCCATTTGCTATGATGCAAACAATTAATAAATAGAAACTGAGATGATTTCCCACATGAAAAATCTATTTGAAGGCAGTAGTAATCCCATTGGCACGCAAACACTTTGCAAAATAAGATGGTTTTTCAGTGTCCTCTTAAAAGCCAGAAAGTTAGGGGCACCATTTACCCCAGAAGCATAAGGGAGGTCCCTAATTTACTTGAGTGGAGAGCCAATAAGTATGTGAATAATATACAGTATTTTTCCAAAAATTGTTATAGATATCTCCAAAAATTGGCACAAGTTGACATCTATAATTCTGTAACCAATTTTTTTTTCTTGCGTACATGGCAGTGACACAGAATTTTGCCACTGCACGCGTGGTAGCCGGGTTTGAGTCCTGGAAGAGAAAGCCTACATAAAAGTCATCTGTCCTCCCTGACAATCTCTCTAGTAAGGGGAGAATATATACTGACCTATAAACTCTATATAACTCACAATACAATAAAACATGTGAGATATCTTCGACTTCTCCTTTACCACATATACATACCCATTCTGCTGTTGGTGTCCTCTTATACCTACCCTGGAGAAATGCTGAGGGGAGAATATTAAATCTAGCTCTGAAGAAAACTATTCTTTGTTTTGGGAAGATCAGATCATTTAGATACCTTGCTGGTTCCCACACAGCCTGCTTGATTCTGTCCCTACTGTGGAGAGGCAACCTATTAAATTCTTCTTGGAACTCCATGTCCTTCATTCTATCAATTACTACTTGCTTTGCTTTGTCAAAGCCGAGGGACATTAAGAATACCGGTGAGAGCCCATAAGAGCCCAGCTTGTGGTCTATTGCCTGTTTCCAGGGGGAAGGGAAGTTGTCAGTCAACACTAGCAGGGACAGTAATGTGATAATGTATTGTAAGAACCACTGAAAAGATTTACCTGGGTTAGAGACTCTCTGGATGAAACATCCTTTGGAAAAAGGGCCACTATGTTTAAGAATCAGAAGCCAGGGCAGGGGTGAAATCCAGCAAGTTCTGACAGATTCTGGAGAACCGGTAGTGGGAATTTTAAGCAGTTCGGAGAACCGGCAGCAGAAATTTTGAGTCGTTCAGAGAACTGGCAAATACCACCTCTGGCTGGCCCCAGAGTGGGGTGGGAATGGAGATTTTGCAGTATCCTTCCCCCAGGAGTGGGGAGGTAATGGGGATTTTGCAGTATCCTTCCCCTGGAGTGGGGTGGGAATGGAGATGTTGCAGTATCCTTCCCCTGCCATGCCCACCAAGCCACACCCACAAAGTAAACAAATTTGGATTTCACCACTGAGCCAGGGTAACAATAAAGGAAAGTTATTGCTCCATATCCTGTTAATGACATTTTCAAGAAGCAATTGGAAGATCAGAAAAAAATATGATTTTTTCTAACAAGGCACCACCTTGGCTCTTTTTCCACAACATGCTTAACTGGGTCAGTGAGGGATCAAATGTGGCTTACACACCAAAAGGGTTAATTGATCCAACTGACTAAATTTGGCAAGATTCAACTCAACCCAGAACAAACCCAGTCATATGTACAAGATTAAAATAACTTCACTCAGCTCACCATTCATGTCCTGGGAACACCTAAACTCAGTTGACCCTGTGATCATACCCCATCTGCCAAGAAAAAGAGCTGATCAACATTTGGAAAAGCAGCGGCACTGACCCTCAATCCGGTCAGATCTCCCTGAGGATTCCCCGGTTGCAAGAGAACTGCCCGCTTTGTGCTTTGTGCAGACTTGGTTTCTGCCAGCACTTACAAAACAGCAAAGACTCCAAATGAAGAGAAACTTTAGTGACGGTAACTTGTGACTCAGCTACCGAAAATCCAAAGATAAACAAAGAGGATTCAAAAAAGAGATTCTAGCTTCCCAAGAATGGCAACTTTTGGCCTTGCGTCTCTGGACCTTCTGCCAGCTGACTCCAGGATCCTCTAGAAAGATTGACCCATTCCAGTGGTGGGTTGCCCCCGGTTCGCACCGGTTCTATAGAACCGGTAATAAAACCGGTAGGAGGCTCCGCCCACCGACCCCAGAAGAGTGCGCGCACGCAGCCCCGCTGCAAACCGGTAGTAAAAGTAAGTAGAACCCACCCCTGATCCATTCCCTAATAACTAACCATGCTCTCAAGGGAATCTATTGGGTGAACCCATGGGGATAACCCGTCACCATCAAGATTGATGAAGTGCTAATGTTCTTTGAGTAACTACATAAACAGACTTTCTCCTGGGTTCATGCTGGCCTTTGAAGTAACTCAGTGGCATACTCAGCTGCTGCTACAATTAGGTCTACCCACTTTGCTCCTAGTCATCTTTCCTTTCCTTCTACATTTCACCCATTATGGACTTCTCAAGAGAACTAAATCTTTGCATACGATCATTTGTGCCTTGAGTTAAAATTCTGGTTCAGTTTGCTTTCTTTGATCCGTTTGCTTAACTAGCTGTCATTCGTGTTCTTCTGGGTCTTCTCCAAAAGTTCAAAAAGCATCAATATCCTTGTTATCCAGCTTCTTCAGAGTTCAACTTTGCTTCCATAGATTGTCAGAGGGGGGGAAAAAAATCAAAGATTCTAAAGTTTATAGAGATTCTCAAGTCATGGTTATCATGATTGTCCCAAAATTGCTTTTTCCAAAAGGCAACTGGACTTTCTTGATTTTTCCTTTGAAAATGTTTCACTTCTCACCCAAGAACTCAGAACTGAAAAAGCTTCCTGGACGAGAAGCAAAATGTTTTCAAAGAAAAAAAAAAACAAGAAAGTCCAGTTGCCTTTTGGAAAAAGTACCTCTGGGACAAAGATTCTAATATTTGGAGGCATCGGTATGTCACGACTTCTGAATATCTTTTCCAGGCCCTTCATTGCTAAATGTTGGATTGTGATGCATTTCTTGAGTGCTGGTTCCTTTGCTGGTGACAGTTGATCTTAAAAGGCAGAATCTGTTTCAATCAAACAACACCAAAATGATTGCCATAAATACCTCTCCCTCTATCCCAACTGGAGAAGCATGTAGCAGCCCCATCTAGTCCAAGTGTCAAGGAGCAGAAGCCAAACCCCAAATCCACGAAAAAGTGGCTATTGTCCACCATCCCCACTAACTGTGTACAGACAGTGAAAACAATTGAGAAGCTGTTTAAAATGTTGAATACACACAAAGAATTGGGGTCAAACCAAAAACTATGCCCTGGCTATCTTCCTGCTGTGGGGGAATGGACAGATGCTATTATGGGATACACATTTGGTTGCAGAAATCCAAAACTGATGGCAGGAGAAGCTCTGCTGACTAAGGAGACAGGAAGAAGGGCATTTTGGGATAGAAGAGGGCCTCGAGAAGAGGATGGAGAAGATGGGGATCACTTAACATCCATGATTCTAGATCTACCTGCTAATTGCCACCCAGGATCCATAGTTTTGGCTGAAGTGGAGAATATGGAAAATGAGGTGAGGTCTGCTGCTGGAATTGATATTCACAGGAGTGTGCTTGCCCCGGATGCTGTTGATGTTGGCATAGGAGAGGCAGAAAAATCACTCAAAACTATCCAAATGTCTAGAACGTTACAATTCAAGAGAAAGGACAATAAACTTCAGTAAAATATTGAAAACCATCACAAAGGAATAAGACTTGTGACATCCTTTTAGAATTAGAGGGCAAGGAAATTTAAAGGTGTGATAGAGGATTCATGTTTGGTGCACGTCCACAATACTTGTGCTCTTCCCGTTGTTGAGGAACACGGACGCACATTTACAACTTTTTCTGTGACTGCTGCCAAAAAAAGTCTATCAAGTCTGACTAGATAAGCTCATCCTCTCTTCCTGTCTTCCCTCTCTACTTTCCCTTTGTGGCAGGTTGAAAATGTTGTGGTCCGCCAGTGGCCTGCAGAGCTGGCAGCAGAGTCGGACAGTGAGGAGGCTGGGGAGGAACATGGACCAGTCCTGGAGTCTGGGGAAGGCTCGGACGAGGGCTCTGCATCAGAGGCAGAGATGGGGCCAGGGCCATCTGGGAGTGATGCGCGGCCTCCAGAGTCGGACATCAGAGAGGCAGAGGAACAGGAGGAACCTGTTCCTAGTGCACGCATGCGCAGAGCTACCAGAAGGCACAAATAGGTTAAAACTAAAGGGACAACTTGGGAGTAAGGCCTGGAGATGATTGGCCCCTCCCACAAGGCTTAAAAGAGGAGCAAAGCACGTGGGCCCTTTGAGGGAAAGCAATGTTATTAATTCTGTTCCCAGTCGGCATCTCTGTTTGATTCTGGACTCCATGTGGCTTTGCCAATTAGGTCTTTGGCAGCGTGTCAAAGGAGATAAAGGTGGGTGACTATCAGCCTTATCCCAAAGGACTCTTTACAACTATTTGGGACTCATCTGTGAATGAACAGAATTCACAGCTGTTGCAATAAAAGAGGTTTCTGGGACTACTTGTGTGTTTTACTAACTCAGGAAGCCTAGGTCGGAACAGAATATCATGGCAAGAGGAAAGTGGTTGGGTCTGTGCCAAAGTCATGTTGTTGGTATTTTTGTGGTAGGCAAGTGATTCAGCACAAGACCACAAGGCTATAGGCAAAAATAAGGTGATGTGTAGAGGTCCTGGGTATAGGTTATAAAAAGAAATAGGAAAATCAAAGAGAGGTGGCACTTTTTTATATATATTCTAGACGTTGCAGATCGTGTTGCTGAAGATGACTTCAGCTGGGAAACATGGAGTGAAGTGGAGCCCACAAATCCAGAGATTCTGGCCCTGAGATGAGGAGGAGGACCAGGAAGAAAGTCTGGGAGTGGGTGGTGAACACTCTATTTGGAGAGACGAGGAAAGGGGACTCTGTTTTGTTTAAGGAGTTTTAGATCCTGGGCAGGAGAACTGTGTAAGCTTTCCTTGACAATCAGAACTCACAGGCTTTCCCTTATCAGCCACTGAGATCAGGAAGCAGAAAGATAGGGAAGGACAAGCAAAAAGCTAGCTAGAGCTAGAGCAGTGATTGCTAACCTTTTTGCCGTCACGTGCCAAAATTGGGGGGAGGGCGAGGGGGTCACACGCGTGTATGCATACACCCATAATTCAATGCCGCCCCACACCCTGTCCTGCCCTTCCCACACATGTGCGTGTGTCCCCCACTTTTGGCACGTGACAGCAAGGTGGGCCTGGGAAGGCTGTTTTTCACCCTCCCCAGGCTCCAAAGGCTTTCTTGGAGCCTAAGGAGGGAGAAA
This sequence comes from Pantherophis guttatus, assembly GCF_059756535.1. Taxonomy (NCBI): domain Eukaryota; kingdom Metazoa; phylum Chordata; class Lepidosauria; order Squamata; family Colubridae; genus Pantherophis; species Pantherophis guttatus. The sequence continues at coordinate 24,241,367 of NC_142072.1, read as the reverse complement.
ACAGCATCCCCCCCCCAAGGCCCTCAAGAGGTCGGAAACAGCCCATTTCCCAACTTCCGGTGGAACTGGAAGGCCCGAAAATTAGTTGGACGGTGCACGCATGCGTGCTCGAGCTGAGCTAGGGCAATGCTCGTGTGCCCACAGATATGGCTCCATGTGCCACCTATGGCATGCGTGCCATAGGTTCGCCATCACAGAGCTAGAGTATTAAGATGATAAGGGAGAGAGAAAGAGAAAGAAAATGAGAGAATATAATGTACATACTAGCTTTTGTAAATTATATTTTCACTTGTCTATATTAGCTCCTGCTATTATATTTGTATCTCAGTGGTTAGAGTAAACTCTTTCATTTATTCAAGTGCTGTCGATGTGTGTGTGTCTGTATCAGCTCCATCGCTTCTCGGCCATTTGGCTAAGATCAAGTGCAGTATCAGCTTCTAGCATGACCCATCCTCAGGTACACCTCACAGTTCCTCAGTAGGTGTGTTACCACGGATAGGCACCCTGAACTACGTGCAGTTACTTAACATAGCATTCTTAAAGAAGTAAGTGTGTAACGGTGGGTTGCCCCCGGTTCGGACCGGTTCTATAGAACTGGTAGTAAAACCGGCGGAAGGCTCCGCCCACCGACCCTGACATCATCAGGAAGCTTCTGTGCATGCAGCCCCATTTCAAACCAGTAGTAAAGGTAAGTAGAACCCATGGGCTCTATCTTAATGGCATTGGTATTCTGCCCTGTTGAAGGGGGTCTACAGAGCCACAGGAGGGCCCATGCTTACCACCTGCTAGAAACAACTGGACTCCCAGAATTCTGGGAGTTGGAAGTCCACTTATCTTAACGTTGCCAAGATTGACAAATGTTGCAGAAGAGGAGCTCTTGCATTGTGTGATCAGAAGGAGGCACCTGCTATTACAAATGCTCAGGCATGTACATTTCCTATCTCATTAAGCATCCCTGATCTGAATAGCTATTGAATAGAGGTCTTGGTGTATCTCTAGAGCAGAGGTCTTCAAATTTGGCAGCTTTAAGACTTGTGGACTTCAACTCCCAGAATTCTCCAGACAGCATAGCTGAATAGCTGGCTGGAGAATTCTGGGAGTTGAAGTCTACAAGTCTTAAAGCTGCCAAGTTTGAAGACCTCTGCTCTAGAGCCTGCTTGTTGCCATTGCTAGGTCGAGGTGACCTTAGGGCTCTTCTACCCACCTCTTTTTCTTCTTTGCCCTCTCCCCCTCACTCTCCAGCTCAATCACTAATTGAATTCAGCTTCATTTTCTTCCCAGCAGCCTTCTCATTAAAAAAACAACACCCCTAAATGCTAAGAATGGCTATTTTACAGTAGAAAATATCCCTCCTCCTGTTTTCTTTTTTCTTTTTCCTCTCTCTTTGCAAATCAAGGAGTCTGCCTCGCCAAGGGAAGCAGAAGTGAAGTTTTCTGCATTTTGAGCATCTCTGAACAGAGTTGCAAAACTGCTGACCTCCTCCTTTATCAGGAGATGCTCCTTCATCAGCCACATATTGTGGGGGGGCAGTTGCTGAAATCTGGTGGTTTGAAATTTGCTTTTAAAAAAGATGCAAAGTTCAGCAGTTGGGAAACCACCCTGCTGAGCAGGCTTTTTGGCTGCTATCTTCTGCTCTTTGTAATTACTATAGTAAAGAAAAATGCAGTTCTAACGAAGTTGTGGAAAACTTTGGAAATGAATGTCTTGCTGGGAAGCTGCTGGTAGCTTTCCCTCTGCTTGTCTGACTATCAGGGAAAGTTTTTTTTAAAAGTCAAGTTGGTGGTACGCCACCCATTTTTTTCAAATTTATGTTGGAAACATGCACAGCATGAAGGGACATTTTACCACATTTGGTGGACCTGTAGAAAAACTAGAAGGTTGTGGATACAAAGATATGCACTAATTCAGAGGATCTGAAAGATTACCACACAGGTGAAACTGGAGAGTTTTCCTTGGGATTGATGCAGTGGTGAAATCCAAGTTTTCTTACTACCGGTTCTGTGGGCATGGCTTGGTGGGTGTGGTGTGACTTCGTGAGCGTGACAGGGGAAGGATACTGCAAAATCCCCATTCCCTCCCCACTCCAGGGGGAAGGATACTGCAAAATCTCCATTCCCAGCCCACTCCAGGGGGAAGGATATTGCAAAATCTCCATTCCCACTCCACTCCAGGGGAAGGATACTGCAAAATCCCCATTCCCAGCCCACTCCAGGGGGAAGGATATTGCAAAATCTCCATTCCCAGCCCACTCCAGGGGGAAGGATATTGCAAAATCTCCATTCCCACTCCACTCCAGGGGAAGGATATTGCAAAATCCCCATTCCCAGCCCACTCCAGGGGGAAGGATATTGCAAAATCTCCATTCCCATTCCACTCCAGGGGAAGGATACTGCAAAATCCCCATTCCCACCCCACTCCTGGGGGAAGGATATTGCAAAATCTCCATTCCCACCCCACTCCAGGGGGAAGGATATTGCAAAATCTCCATTCCCAGCCCACTGCAGGGGGAAGGATACTGCAAAATCCCCATTCCCTCCCCACTCCTGGGGGAAGGATATTGCAAAATCTCCATTCCCACCCCACTCTGGGGCCAGCCAGAGGTGGTATTTGCCGGTTCTCCGAACTACTCAAAATTTCCACTACCGGTTCTCCAGAACCTGTCAGAACCTGCTGGATTTCACCCCTGGTCCTGGGTCAGTCCCTTCCATCAGCTTTTGCTCATCTCTGCCTTGAAGAGATTCTGCAACGGAAGATGGAATTGGTTTTCAATATCTTCACACTTACTAATGCATTTCTGTTCAAGATGTTCTTTGGCCTCTTCTATTTTAAGGCAAATGGTCTCTGAATTGACAGTAAAGGTTTTTGTATAGGCTGATGTTTTGTTCTTGGAGCTGTAATTGCTTGCTGGTGTAATTCTTCAAGAAAAGTATCAGGAGTTGCTTGCATCTGGTGTTTGTCCATGTGCTTGGAATGGCAGGTGTGTATTTTATGCTATATTTCTCTAACTCTGGAGTTGTAACATTAGGCCTGATGAGAGGCGAACTGTACAATGAAATCTAAGTATAGGTCACATTTAAAATGCAAAGTCTGGTTGTTCGATTGACATAGCACCAAAGGAATACATTATGAACTTTACAAAAGACAAGGTGCCACTTGTTAAAATTCTTTAAAATGTGTAATTATGGTGCAGGGTGAATAGAATGCTAGATGGTTGGGAACAAGGAGAACTCAATTTTTTTCAGTATTAGGAAAGAGAAAAGGTATAACCGGATTATATAACCCAAATGCAAAAGTGGCTTCCTGGGGAATGTTTTGCAAAGTTCAAGTATAGGTCGTTCTCAAATTATGACCGTAATGGAACCTGCTGATGAAGGTCATAAGTTATAACAGTCGTAAAACAGGTCACCCACATGGGCTTGACAGATTTTATGATCTTTTTCATATGAGAATTTTCATATTTCAGATGAGAAGGAAGGACTCACTGGAGAAGAGCCTAATGCTGGGAACGATGGAGGGCAAAAGAAGAAAAGGACGACAGAACGAGGTGGCTGGATGGAGTCACTGAAGCAGTCGGCGTGAGCTTAAATGGTCTCCGGGGGATGGCAGAGGACAGGAAGGCCTGGAGGAAAGTTAACCATGGGGTCGCGATGGGTCGGACACAACTTCGCAACTAACAACAACAACAATGATCTTTTTGGAAGCAGTTGTTAACTGAACGCTGCAGTCATTAAGCACACCAATGGTTCGCCATTTATTTCTTTATTTGTAAAATTGATTGGCCGCCCATCTTACCTCAAGGTTAACTCGCCATGGGCCAATTTAGCTGAAAACCAGAAGTGAATGCTTGTTTTCGGGGAAAAAATGTTGTAAAATTCAGTCATGTGATGCTGAGACACTGTACATTGCTGGGAATGTGGGCTTGTTGCCAAGCAACTGACATGTCACCACATGACTGCAGTGGCCATTAGAACTTCAGAATCAGTAAATGTCTGTGGAGATTCTCAGTCACCCAGGTCATGGTTGTCCCAAAGGTGCTTTTTCAAACCCTCTCACAAGAGCCTTGGTGGCGCAGCAGACTAAAGCACTGTTAAGTAACACCAGCTGCCTGCAATTACTGCAAGTTCGAATCTCACCAGGCTCAAGGTTGACTCAGCCTTCCATCCTTCCGAGGTAGGTAAAATGAGGACCCGGATTGTGGGGACAATAAGCTGACTTTGTATAAAAAAAGAACACCGCTTAGGGGGGGCCGAAAGCCCTACTAAGCAGGTATATACAAAAAGTATGAAGGCTATTGCTTAACGCATTGTAAGCCGCCCTGAGTCTCCGGAGAAGGGCGGCATATAAATCGAACCAATAAATAAATAAATAAATAAATAAATAAATAAATAAATAAATAAATAAATAAATAAATAAATGGGGAGGGATACGACATCATCTATCTTCAGTCTACAACACAGTCCTTTCAACAGTTCCAAGAAAGCTCCACACCCATTTGCACCACTCAGGTGACCCTGAGGACACAGATAAACCTCCAGGTGGCCTCAAAGACTCTCTAAAAGGATGCAAATAACCAGCTGTCTGCAAGGAGTATCAATCCTTCCATTCACCACTATCCAGTCAGAGCTTAAGAAGCTTATTTATTTTATTTTATTATTTGTCAAGCATATATAAGATAACAGGTGAAAGTATAATTTGAACACATGAAAAGAGTAAGAGTAAAAAAGGAATGTTAGGACAGGGATGGAAGGCATGCTGGTGCACTTACGCACGCCCCTTACAGACCTCTTAGGAATGGGGTGAGGCCAACAGTAGACAGTCTAAGGTTTTGGGGGTTTGGGGGTTTGGGGAAGAAACCACAGAGTCAGGTAGTGCATTCCAGGCATTGACCATTCTGTTACTGAAGTCATATTTTCTGCAATTGAGTTTGGAGCGGTTTACCTTGAGTTTGTATCTATTATTTGCTTGTGTATTGTTGTGGTTGAAGCTGAATTGTTCATTGACAGGTAGGACATTGTGGCAGATAATTTTATGAGCTATGCTTAGGTCAGACCGAAGTCGGCGTAGTTCTAAGTTGTCTAAGCCCAAAATTTCAAGTCTGGTGGCAAAAGGTATTTTATTGTGGGTAGAGGAATGGAGGACACTTCTCGTAAAATATCTCTGGACTCTCTCAATTGTATTTATGTCCGATATGCAGTGCAGGTTCCAGACAGATGAGCTGTATTTGAGAATTGGTCTAGCAAATGTTTTGTATGCTTCTTGGAGGAGAAGTGAAACATCTTCAAAGCAAAACCAGGAAATCCAGTTGCTTCTTAAAAAGCACCTTTGGCTTCAGAAGCAGTAAATACCTTTGGGATGTTCATCATAACTTTCAACGGTTCCTAAGTGATCAGTCATAAGTCAAGGATTACCTTATTGGTTGGGAGCTGGTGATTTCATTTTGGAGCCCTGCTGCGTCAGACTAGAGACCATCTGAGTCCAATGTTTTATTTCTTATGTTGGCCAACCAGGAGATTGTGGGGTGCAGTATAAACACAACTATGTCATAATATCCTCATATGACTCAAACTATAATACTAAAAATAATGATCCTATTATTTTCGACATCCCTTGCTCTCCCCCCCCCCGCCCCCGTGCCTCACACAACAAATGCTCATCCTCACAAGCAGGAAGGGCAAATAATTCTGCTTGGCAGCTATTGACCCGCATGAATTTATCTCATCTGCTCAGGTTGTCCAAACTGGTGATCACAGATCTCATCATTTCAATCTGGACTGTGAGAAAATGCTTGTCTGCCTAATATATTAGTTTTAACAGATTAACAGATTAACAGAGTTGGAAGGGACCTTGTACGTAATCTAGTCCAACCCCCCCCCCCCAAAAAAGCAGGAAACCCTACACCATTTCTTTTAAAGTGCTCCATGGCATTGGACCTGGATACCTTCGAGACCGTCTTCTGCCACCAGTAGCCTCCCATCGGCCAGTTCGCTCCCACAGAGAGGGTCTCCTCAGGGTGCCATCGGCCAAATTATGTCGCCTGGCGACACCCAGGGGGAGGGCCTTCTCTGTGGGAGCCCCTGCCCTTTGGAATGAACTGCCCCCGGAAAGTCGTAAAATCTCTGATCTCCGTGTATTTCGCTGTGCCCTCAAAACCTTGTTGTTCCGCCAGGCTGGGCTATCAATGTAAAGATTTTAATTGGTTTTAAAATATGGGATTTTAAATTTGGGGGTTTTAAAATTGAGCCTATCATTTAATAATTTTAAATTTTGTTTGTCTTTGTGCTTTTGTGCTTTGTGCTTGTACACCGCCCTGAGTCCTTCGGGAGAAGGGCGGTATAGAAATAAAATTAATAAATTAATTAATAAATAAATTTCTGAGAGATGGCAGTCCAGTCTTTTCTTGAAAGCCTCCAGTGATGAGGCTCCCACAACTGTTGAAGGCAACTTCTGTTCCATGGGTTGATTGCTCTGTCAGAAAATTTCTCCTTATTTCCAGGTTGAATCTCTCCTTGTTCCTCTCAAATACTGGAACACTTCTCTCATGTCCCCCCTGGTCCTTCTCTTCACTAGACTAGCCATGCCCAGTTCCTGCAACCGTGCATTGTATGTTTTAGCCTCCAGTCTCCTTATCATCTTTGTTGCTCTCCTCTGCACTTTTTCTAGAGTCTCAACATCTTGCTTATAGTGTGGTGACCAAAACTGGATGCAGTACTCTAGATGTGATCTTACTAGGGCTTTATAGAGTGATATTAGGACCTCACTTGATCTTGATTGTATCCCTCTGTTAATGCAATTTAGGATTGCGTTGGCTTTTTTGGCTGCCGCCACACACTGTTGGCTCATATTTAATTGGTTGTCCACTATGGCTGCACATTTCGGTGGGGTGTATGTGTGAAAGCTTCCTATCCTAATGTGATCCCATCTTGTTTGCAAGTTGGGGTTTATGCACAAGGCCTATTTCAAATCTGAACATCCTGTAAGCCAAGTTAAACTGACATCGGGTGTTTAGCCCAATGGTGGGATTCATTTTTTTTAACAACCGGTTCTGTGGGCGTGGCTTAGTTGGGGGTGTGGCTTGGTGGTCATGTGACCAAGTGGGTGTGGCTTGGTGGTCATGTGACTGGGTGGGCATGGCTAGCTGGTCATGTGACCGGTGGGCGTGGCTATCTGCATAGGGACTACAGAGGGCTGAAAAAAGTCATTTCGTACTGGTCCTCGTACTTTTGACCGGTCCTCGCACGTATGACCATCCTCACGTAAAATATGAGGACAGTTGTAAGTTCGAGTACTGGTCAAAAGTGCGAGGACCAGTCAAAAATAACTTTTTCAGCCCTCTGAGTAGTCCATATGCACAAAAGGACTACCCAGAGGGCTGAAAAAAGTGATTTCTGACAGGTCCTCGCACTTTTGACTGGTCCTCACACTTATGACCATCCTCACATTTATGCCCGTGCAGCATTCTTAACAACCATGTCACTCATTTCACAACTGCTTCTCTTCAACATGGTGACAAGATAGGGCAAAAATGTAAAATATGAGGACAGTCGTAAGTTCGAGGACTGGTCAAAAGTGCGAGGACCAGTCAGAAATAATTTTTTCAGCCCTCTGAGTAGTCCATATGCATAAAAGGATACAGCAATAGAGAGGGATGAAGGAAGGGAAGGGAAATTAGAGTAGGAGGGAGGGTAAGAGAGGGAGGAAGAGAAGAGAAGGAGAAAGGAAGAGGAAGTAGGAAGGAGAAGAAGAGGGGGGAAGAGAAAGTAAGAAGGAAAGAAAAGAGAGAGGTGGTAGAAAGATTGCTGTACAATAAAAAAGATGAAAGGGAAGAAAGCCAACCCCAAACAAATATAAAGATATTAAGATAAAGAATGAATTGTTAAACTTTAAAGAATAAAAGAGAACAAATATGAATAAATAACAATAATTAGAAACACACATACAGACATACAATGTATTTTCTTTGAACAGAGTATTTGGCCGGTTCACAAATTTAAACAGTGTTTAGTCACTTCAATTAAATTTACAATTACTATATTTCCTTTTTGCCATATTTATTCCTCATCTATTTTCGTAAAAAACCAATATTACCCTTCATCTTCATCTCTAATCGTAATCAAATTCAATTTTTCCCTTCTATTCTATATTATACCGCTTCCCATTGTCATCTATTTTTATATCCATCCTCACATTGGTTAATTATGTAATATTAGTTGTTTAATATAAATTCAACATTTTAATATAAATCAATTAGTTAGATAACTACCTTTTTTGTATATTAATCAATATGAACATGAATATTCCAATTATTTCCATGCAATCCAATTTCTTACAAATCAATTAATTATACTTACCAATAATAATAAACCAAATAATTTTCCCCATATATTCCTCCAAACCACAACTTAACCATTTCTGCTTTCAACACAATATACAATTAATAGTATGTCAATTATTACAATTCCCTAGTTAAATAGAGCTTTTTTTCTTTTGTGTTTTAAAATCTTGAACTCTCCTCTTTTGCCCTAAATTTCCCATTGTTTGCACCTACCTTTTTTGGTGAGGAAAAAGAAAAGAAATCTGCCTGCCTAATTTTCCAACGTGCAAAGCCAACAGCCTGCTTTACTTTCTGTTTCGTTTTTCAGTATAGCTAGGGGGAAAAAAATCAGCACTCTTTGCAAGCAAGGAGCAGAGCCATGAGCAAAACAGCTGAGAGCAAATCAGCTGAGAGTCGGGAGCCGATCTAAGCAAGGGCTAATTAGCCTATGCTGAAGCTCTGCGGGCCAATAAAATTACAAAAAAACACTGAACCCTTTGTTAAATTGCTGGCTCGCCCGCCCCTTGCCCACCACTATTTATTGGCAATAAATAGTGGTGCGGAGGGGTGGGGCAAGGGGCGGGGCGAGCCAGCAATTTAACAAAGGGTTCGGCCAAACCCCCTAGAACCAGCAGAATCCCACCACTGGTTTAGCCCCATCCTACATAGTCAGTCTCACCCAGAACTGGAGATTTATACAGGTGATCCTCATGTAGAGACTATACTAACAACTCAGTTGTTAAGTGAAACAGTTATTAAGTGAAACCATGTCTGTGATTAGGATCGGCTTTCCTTTGCTTTACAGACTGCAAAGATCATAAATGTGAAGACTGGGTCACAAAGTTACTTTTTCATCACCTCGTACCATTGGTACCTTAGTGCTCAACTGCTTTAAAACTCATCAAATTTGGTACTCAACACATTTTTACACAAAAATTTTGTCCCCCTACCAGGGATGAAATCCAGCAGGTTCTGATAGGTTCTGGAGAACCGGTAGCAGAAATTTTGAGCAGTTCAGAGAACCGGCAAATGCCACCTCTAGCTGGCCCCAGAGTGGGAAGGGAATGGGGGATTTTGCAGTATCCTTCCCCCAGGAGTGGGGAGGGAATGGGGATTTTGCAGTATCCTTCCCCCAGGAGTGGGGTGGGAATGGAGATTTTGCAATATCCTTCCCCTGGAGTGGGGAGGGATGCCCAGTACTCATGGTTTGCTTGGTACTCAACGCACAAGCTAGAACTTGTCACACCTCTGAGAACCAATTAATGATGAGTACCACTGTAAATGCAAATGGTCACTAAACCAGGCAGTTGCTAAATGAGAAACTACTTGTATTTTATTTTCATGATCCCCTCTCTCAAATAGACTGTAAAGGCTGCCAACTCTCTTTGTGCCTCTAGGTGGAGGCAGAGAGCAAACATTGAGGCTGTTGCTGAAAAGAAAAGGGTGATGGTGATGCTCAAATCTGAGGAATCGCTACATCAGGGACCAGCAGCAGGAATCTTTACTCCCTAAACAGAGAAAATTCTGCTCTGCAGTCAAGAAGAACAGTTGGCTAGCAGAAGGCTACAGATGCCATCTGAGTTGGAAGGGACCTTGGAGGTCTTCTAGTCCAACCCCCTGCTCAAGCAGGAGATCTTATACCATTTCAGACAAATGGCTGTTCAAACTTCCACTGTTGGAGCATTTACAGCTTCTGGAGGCAAGTTGTTCCATTGATTAATTGTTCTGTCAGGAAATTTCTTCTGATTTCTAGCTTGGGTCTCTCCTTGATTACTTATCATCCATTGCTTGTTTTTCCGGCTTCCGGTGCTTTGGAGAATACCGTGTTTCCCCCAAAATAAGACCCTGTCTTATATATTTTTGAAGCCCAAAATAAGCGCTTGGCCTTATTTTCAGGGAGGTCTTATTATTTTGGGGCGCGTGGAACAAGATGGGGCTCCTCTTGCCATCTTACCTGATTTCCAGCTCTGCATTTAAATATTTTCAGTGAGGGCTTATTTTTGGGGGGAGGCTTATCTTAGCGCATGCGCTCAAAAGCCCGATTGGGTTTATTATCCGGGGGTGTCTTATTTTCGGGGAAACAGAGTAGGTCAACCCCCTTTTGTTTGTTGCATTCTCTTAGATATTGGAACACTGTTATGTCATTTCCCATTTCTCTCTCCCCCAGCGTTCCCTCTTTAGAACTGGGCCCACCTGGACCAACTGTCAGCCTGTGGGACTCATTGGTGCTATGCTCTATTACTATTCTGAACCCCCCCGACTCTGGAGAGGGCTATTTTCCACCTGAATGGGAGACTGGGGGTACATGGCTGCATCCCGTCGGCTGAGGGGGCTAGACATTGCCTGACCACCGTGAGAGGGTGGCCAGGTGTCAGAGCCCCTGGGTGCTAAACCGGGACGCTTTTTTACATATATGCACTTTACCAGCTTTCTACATATATGCACTTTACCAGCTTTCTACATATATGCACTTTACCAGCTTTCTACATATATGCACTTTACCAGCTTTCTACATATATGCACTTTACCAGCGAGGGGACTTTACCATCAGTCTTTACCACTGGACAAAACGCCGTGAGAGGGCGATTTTTGGACCTGACCCCCGGACGCTGTCTATATGCATCGGTTCATTGCTGCCACCCCACCACAAGATGGGGCTGTCCAGCTGACCTAACCACCATGAGAGGGTGGTTGGATCTATTTCCCCCTTGGAACTGTGGTCGTCCTGGCTTTGGACTATGTCCTCTGTTGTGAGGGGACAGGGGACTTGGTCCTGCAAATATGTCTCTGAGATTTCTCCCATCTTTTTGTCTTCTCCTCAGTCCTTTATATACACCCTCAGGATATGGTCGTGTCACCCATTATGATTAATGTACTCAGCAGCGGAGCTTCTTGGTCTGCGAGACTCCCCCCTCTCGCAGGCTTGGCCCTCCATTCTATCGAGGGCCTACCTCGATGACGGGCTCTGGAGTCCCGAGAGGTGGCATGCCGCAAAGAGGGGGCTGCGGGGTTTTTTAAAATTGTCCTTGTTTAAACTTTTAAGGGGTACTGGGAGGGGGGAGGGGGGTGGGATTGGAATTAGGGTTGTGGGTTTGGGGGATAACCCACTAGGGGGAGAATCGGGCTTGGCCAGGACGTTCGGCGAGGGTGGTGGGGGATCCGGAGGGGGTCGAGCTGGTCCAGACTGCGTTTCTACCATCGGTACTGTGTGTGGGAGAGGTAGATATGGCGGGAGCAGGGGGCCATATCATGTTAAGGGAGCACGCACCCGCTGTCTTCAAGCGGTAGAGTGCTCCGGCCCCCAAGGCTCCACCCGTTCTCCAGGTAGCTCAGACCTCCAGGGCCCGGGCCTTCGCTTGATGTTGTGCAACGCCAGGTCTGTAGTAAATAAAGCCCCCCCTCATTTGTGATCTTGTTTATGAGGGGGTAGCGGACCTGGCGGGTATTACGGAGACCTGGTTGGGCCCAGAGGGAGGGGTCCCTCTGGTAGAAATGTGCCCACCAGGTTTCCACGCATTCCATCAGCCAAGGTCGCAGGGGAGGGGCGGGGGAGTAGCGGTTATTATTAGAGAAGGCCTTAGGCCGAGGGAGACCACTGTACCTCAGACAGCCGGTTGTGAGTCCCTCCTTGTGAAGTGGGGCCATGGGGTTCAGATGGGCTTGCTGATCACGTACCTGGCTCCCTGCCACGTGGTGGCAGCCCTGCCCGAGCTACTCAACGTTATTGCCGCGGTGGCGGTTGATACTCCCAGACTTATGGTCATGGGGGATTTCAACCTGCCATCCGTGGGTGAGGCGTCTGAGGTGGCTCGGGAGTTCATGGCTTCCATGACGGCCATGGACCTGACCCAACTAATTCATGGCCCTACGCACACTGGGGGAAACACACTGGACTTGGTTTTTGTCTCTGGACAGTGGTTGAGTGATCTCAAGATAGGGGATATAGTCATTGAGCCCTTGTCATGGTCAGATCACTCGCTCCTTCGCCTTGACCTTCGAACCGCGGCACCCCGCTGCAGGGAGGCGGAACCGGTAAGATGGTACCGCCCCAGGCGCCTGATGGAACCTGATAGGTTCCAGATGGAACTTGGGCCAATCCCGGAGGTTCTGGCTCACGCCTCATCTGGGGACCTAGTGGCCGCCTGGGATAGGGCGGCTGCTGGAGCCCTGGATCGAGTCGTGCCTTTGCGGCCTCTGACCCGGCGCCAATCTCGCCTGGCTCCTTGGTTCATCGAGGAGCTGAGGGAGATGAAGCGCCGGAAAAGACGCCTAGAGAGCTGTTGGAGGGCTAGTCTTTCTGAATCTGACCGAACACTGGTAAGATCTCATATTAGGAATTACCTAGTGGCGATAAAAGCAGCAAAGTGTTCTCATTTTGCTGCTCTTATTGCGTCATCAGATAATCGCCCGGCCGCCCTGTTTAGGGTGACCCGCTCCTTGCTCCACCAGGAAGCGCGGGAGGACCCCTTGGAGGGAAGAGCCGAGGATTTTGTTCAGTATCTGTATGACAAAATCACTCAGATTCGGGCAGGTCTGGACTCTGACGCGATAGATCCAGAGAGGGTGATGGAGACAGGTCTTGAGACTGTTATCTGGGATGAGTTTGATCCTGTGACCCCAGATGACGTGGACAGGATTCTGGGTAGATTGAACGCGACCACATGTTTGTTGGACCCGTGTCCCTCCTGGTTAGTGCTGGCTTCCCGGGAGGTGACGCGAGGCTGGCTCCAGGGGATTATAAATGCTTCGTTGGGTGAGGGTGTCTTCCCCGCCGCCCTGAAAGAGGCGGTGGTAAGGCCTCTCCTCAAGAAGCCTTCCCTGGACCCGGCAGTATTGGCTAACTATCGTCCAGTCTCCAACCTTTGCTTCGTTGCGAAGGTTGTTGAGGGTGTGGTTGCGCGACAGCTACCCCAGTACCTGGATGAAGCGTCGTATCTAGATCCATTCCAGTCGGGCTTCAGACCTGGGTACAGCACGGAAACGGCATTGGTCGCGTTGGTTGATGATCTCTGGAGGGCTCGGGACAGGGGTTGTTCCTCTGTCCTGGTCCTGTTAGATCTCTCAGCGGCTTTTGATACCATCGACCATGGTATCATGCTGCACCGGCTGGAAGGGTTGGGGGTGGGAGGCACCGTTTTACGGTGGTTCTCCTCCTTTCTCTCTGACCGGTTGCAGTCTGTGTTGACAGGGGGGCAGAGATCGACCCCGAGGCCCCTTATATGTGGGGTGCCACAGGGATCGGTTCTCTCGCCCCTCCTGTTCAACATTTATGTAAAGCCGCTGGGCGAGATCATCCGTGGTTTCGGGGTGAAGTACCATCTGTACGCTGACGACACTCAGTGGTACATCTCCACCCCGGATCACCCCAACGATGCCCTTGAAGTGATGTCCCAGTGCCTGGAGGCCGTACGGATCTGGATGGGGAGAAACGGGCTCAGGCTCAACCCATCCAAGACCGAGTGGCTGTGGTTTCCGACGTCCCGATATAGTCAGCTGGCGCCATCGCTGGCTATTGGGAGCGAATCATTGGCCCCCACGGAAAGGGCTCGTAACTTGGGCGTCCTCCTGGATTCACGGCTGTCTTTAGAAGAGCACTTGACGGCCGTGACCGGGAGGATTTTTCATCAGGTTCGCCTGATTCGCCAGTTGCGTCCCTTTCTGGATCGGGACTCGTTACGCACAGTCACTCATGCCCTCGTCACCTCTCGTCTGGACTATTGTAATGCTCTCTACATGGGGCTCCCCTTGAGGTGCACCCGGAGGCTCCAACTGGCGCAGAGTGCGGCCGCGCGGGTGGTTATGGGAGCAACATGCAGCTCCCATGTAACACCTCTCCTGCGCGAGCTGCACTGGTTCCCGGTGGTCTTCCGGGTGCGCTTCAAGGTTCTGGTTACCACCTTTAAAGCACTCCATGGCTTAGGACCTGGTTATCTACGGGACCGCCTACTACCACCAACAGCCTCCCACCGACCAGTACGCTCCCACAGAGAGGGGCTCCTCCAGGTGCCGTCGGCCAAACAATGTCGGCTGTCGGCCCCTAGGGGGAGAGCCTTCTCTGTGGGGGCACCGACGATCTGGAATGAGCTCCCCCCAGAGATACGGAGGATCCCGGATCTGCGTACCTTCCGCCGCGAGTTGAAGACACTTTTATTTCATCAAGCGGGCCTCGCCTAAATCTTCTCCCTTTTAAATGTAAATTTTAAATTTTTAATGTATTTTAAAATTATGGGTATTTTAAATTATGGGTATTAATTCAGCCAAATTTATGTAATTCATTTTTATTCGATTTTAAATTTTGTATATTTATGTGTTTTATTTCATGGCTGTACACCGCCCTGAGTCCTTCGGGAGTAGGGCGGTATAGAAATTCGATAAATAAAATAAATAAATTTCTAATCCTTTTCATTAAACTAGACATACCCAATTTTTGCAATCATTCTTCGTATGTTTTAGCCTCCAGTACCTGGATTAGCACCAAAGCAGCACTTACTTAGTATCCAGGACCAGACAAAGCTCAGGTTTTTCCAGGTATCAGTGCTGCCAGTCAACCCTGGCTGAAGAGCACCCTAAAAGGAAGCAGAATGCAGTGGGGTCTTCGTTTTGGTTCTATTTTCTGAGCATGCACAGAGTTCTCTGGTGTGTTGCATTCACACCCACCTTGCAAATTAGGAGGAGCTGAGAGGCAGCTCTTACAAATCACCCTGTGAGCTCAATGCGCAAGTGGAAATTTGAACCCCAGTCCTGCTTGCTTCAAATGCGTTTTAAAAGTAAGAATCCCTCAAGCAAGGAAGAGGAGAATTTAAATGGCATTAAAAGCTCTTAGGTAGCATTTTGGAAAGTGGTAATTGCAACCTTTTGTGTTGCTATCCTTCTTAATGCCATTAACACCTCTGCTCAGTGTTAGTGGTATCCCTGTCTTAATCCAGCACTCAAAACACTGCACCACTATTCCGTGTTTTTCAAAATGAATTATTTGACAGATCAGCTTTTAAAAGTGAACCACTATTATTTTTCACCAAATATGACGGCCGATTAATGCTTTGTAAAATGAAACACACAAATCTGATTAGAAAGGGAAAAAAAAAAACCTTTTCTGCACAATTCTGGCAAAGGATACAGACTCGCAACTGAAGACTTAATGACATCCTGTCCAAACCCATCCAGAAGGGTAGAAAAACATCTGGCATGGGGAAATTTGTTTTCAAGGATAGAGGGGAAAAAAACTGATTGATAAATAGGTCCTAAGTGGATCAGAGCTCAAAGAAGAATGGAAGGACAGATTCCCAAAACAACGAGGGTGTATATCATTTTTTTTTTCTTCTGGGTTAAGGAATATACTTTTCAATGGCTTGCTGAGTAGACTCATGCCCAAACATAGTGCCATTGATATCAAGTAAACAGGCCATTTATATTCCAGTTTTGGGAATTTTGTGGAGAGTGGTGCTGCCCACAACTGTCCAGTTCTGTTTCAGAGGCCCTAATCTCTAAAACAAGATTGAGGAACGTGGGTGACCAGGAGCTACATTTAAAATGGGTAGAGATGAATAAAGGCCCATTGGTAAAATAATGTTATTTTTTAGGACCAAGGAAGTACTGTATGCTTTCCCTGTTGCAGCAGCTGCCCTGTGGAAACAGCATCCCCCAAGAGACGTGGCTGGCTCCCACCCTGATAATGCTCAGAACATACCGGCTGTCCTCTCAGCCCTTGAGGCAGAGTGTGGATGACCTCCCTGATGCCAGAGGCTGCTACACAGAGTTTACTTTCTAGGTGCTTACATTGTCATCCTCCTTGCAGTGTTTTTCTTTTAATGCGACCTGCCCAGAGTCCTCTGGAATTAGACAGCCTCTAACTTGGATATAAGTAAATAACTAGGAGGCAACTAACTTGATGAAAGTAGGGAGAGGCATTTTATTAAAGTGGATGGGGATTTCGTTTTCCAGATTTGGGGGGCTGACTTGGAAGGAAGGAAAGGAGTCCCTGTGATTTTACTCCACTGGTCGTTGCTGTGGGTGGTGCTCATCTCTGTTTTAAGGCCATTGAGCCTGCACTGTCCAAAGTCATGGTCATTGGCCAGCAGTTTCCTCTCCACTGAAGTGGTACCTATTTATCTATTCACATTTGCATGCTTTCAAGCTGCTAGATGGGCAGGAGCTAGGCAAAGACAGGTGCTCAACCTGTTGCATGATGCTTGAGTCTCGAAGTGGTTATGTATCATAACCACTGAGCCATCACACCGACTTGGAAACTTGTTTAAATAATAATAATAATAATAATAATAATAATAATAATAATAATAGCCATTGAAACGACGCGATTATGGATGAAACATGTCACAGTGATACCCATTGTCATCCGGGCACTTGGTACTATGTCCAAGAATTTTATAAGATACATCAGCAAATTGCAGCTTCCTGCAATTACACCAATGGAACTGCAAAAAACTGCGCTACTTGGAACATCGTACATCTTAAGAAGGTACTTGGTTGATACCTAGGACGTTGGCAGCAACCCATATCAACCATTAGCACCAGCCAATGGTATTTGTGATGCATTTTTGAATGTTCAGTTGACTGAGTTTCATATTTAATGAATAAAGGTAATAATAATAATAATAATAATAATAATAATAATAACAACAACAACAACAACAACAACAACAACAACAACAACAGCAGCAGCAGCCTTGGGTGCAGTCCCAAGACAACTGGAGCACCACTTGAATACCATTGGCATTGACAAATTTGCCATCAGTCAATTGCAGAAGGCGGCTTTACTTGGAACTGCTTCTATCCTGCGACGATATCTGTAACACCGTCAAACATCCAGATTTGCCTATCCCAGGGCCTTGGTAAGGACTCGATAGGTAGACAAAAATGCCAAACTCAGTCTGAACATCTGGCTGACTATGTGATGATCAATAATATAATAATAATAATAATAATAATAATAATAATAATAATAATAATAATAATAATAATAATAATAGAAGGAGGAGGAGAAGAAGAAAGAAGAAGAAGAAGAAGAAGAAGAAGGAGGAGGAGGAGGAGGAGGAGGAGGAGGAGGAGGAGGAGGAGGAGGAGGAGGAGGAAGAAAGAAGATTTCATTTTTGAAAGCACATCGCTTCTGTAATACCACATCTAAACAGAAAGGCATCCCTAAGGTGCTTTGTTTTTGTTGTGCAATTCGGAGCATCCTAAATGCTTCAGATAAGAGCCAGTTTGGTGTAGTGGTTAAGAGAGTGTTTCACAACCTTGGCACCTTGACGATGGCTGGCTGGGGAATTCTGGGAGTTGAAGTCCACACATCTTCAAGTTGCTAAGGCATCAGGCTAGAAACTGGGAGACTGTGAGTTCTAGTCTAGTCCCACCAAAGCCAGCTGGGTGACCTTGAGCTAGTCACTAGTCTCTCTCGGAGACAATAACAAACCAATTCTCAAAAACTTTTGTCAAGAAGATTTCAGGGAATTGTCCTGGTCATCTCTGAAAAATGGACATTATCTAACAGAAGCGGGGTGGAAATGCTTCAGACAGAGGATGCTTAACACCTCAGTCAAAAGGTTTTCCATGTTTTTCTTCTTAATGGATTTAGGTTTTTTTTTTTCTGCTAAGGAAAATAAAAATTGAAACACAGAGGGTTTCAAGTGGAAGATTGGCACCTTCCGGCACCTTCAGCAAAAAATACTGTGAATCAGCAGGGCAATGGCTTGATAAACATCTCTGGATTCCCAAATCCTGCTAAGTCATGGTCTTTTTAAGCTGGTGGGCGGTTGAACAAGGCACAAGTAGAGGGGCAAAATTTGCACGCCACCCTGAGCCCAAACTAACTTCTTCATGGTCAGTGGGATGAGCGAGGCTTCCTTTCTGACTTTCAAGCTGGGTTCAGACAACCATATCAGGCAGCCCAAGGAGTATTTTCCTCTGATAGGGCGATCTTTTCTTTTATGTACACTGAGAGCATATGCACCAAGACAAATTCCTTCCTATTCCTATTCCTATTCCTATTCTATTCCTATTCTATTCCTATTTCTATTCTAATTCCATTTCTATTCTATTCTATTCTATTCTATTCTATTCTATTCTATTCTATTCTATTCTATTCTATTCCACCCTACCCTACCCTACCCTACCCTACCCTATTCCACCCTATTCCACCCTACCCTACCCTACCCTACCCTACCCTACCCTACCCTACCCTACCCTACCCTACTCTATTCTATTCTATTCTATTCTATTCTATTCTATTCTATTCTATTCTATTCTATTCTATTCTAGTCCCTGTCCCCGTCCCTGTCCCTGTCCCATTCTATCCCTATCCCTATCCCGTTCTATTCTATTCTATTCTATTCTATTCTATTCTATTCTATTCTATTCTATTCTATTCTATTCTATCCCTATCCCATTCTATTCTATCACTATCCCTATCCCGTTCTATTCTATCCCATTCTATTCTATTCTATTCTATTCTATTCTATTCTATTCTATTCTATTCTATTCTATCCCTATCCCATTCTATCCCTATCCCTATCCCTATCCCATTCTATTCCATTCTATTCTATTCTATTCTATTCTATTCTATTCTATTCTATTCTATTCTATTCTATTCTATTCTATTCTATTCTATCCCTATCCCATTCTATTCCATTCTATTCTATTCTATTCTATTCTATTCTATTCTATTCTATTCTATTCTATTCTATTCTGCCCCCTGCAGCTAACCGCTTGCATCTCTGACCCCAGGCAGAACCCTACCTTCCCTACGCCAAGAAGCAAAGAAAAGGGGCGCTGGGTTGGCGTGCCAGGCTGAATCGGGGGTCCCCCCCCCCACTTCCCAGCCCGTCCGCTGCATTTCACCCAGCATCCTAAAAACGCAGCGCGAGGTGTCAAACCTCGGCTTCGCATCTGGTCCGAGGCGCGGCGCAGAGCCTTTCCCCGGGGCCGCTCCGCCAGCCCAGCTCCAGCCCAGCCCAGCCGCGGGAAGGCAGCCCAGGTGCGCGCGGGTACCAGAGCTGCAGCCGCCTCCGCCGCGGCCCCCCGCCCGGCGAAGCCCAGCCCTTCTCCAGCCCGACTTCTCTGGCCGCCGCCCCGGCTGCGGAGGCTGGGCCGCCTGCGGGAGAGGCCAGGGCCGGTCCCCACCCCGCGCGCTTAAAGCTGCCAGCCGAGCGCCTGGCAGCATCTTTCTCCGCGGCTGGCCAGGGCGCCGGGTGGGCGGATGCAGGAGGCCGCGGGGAGCAGCTCGGCGCCGCTGCCGCCGGCGGGAGCCCAGCGGCGGGAGGTGAGTCAGCGGCTCCGGCCGTTCTCGAGGAAGGCAGCCGCTCGGTCCGCAGCCCGGCCGTCTC
Source organism: Pantherophis guttatus (assembly GCF_059756535.1). Classification (NCBI taxonomy): domain Eukaryota; kingdom Metazoa; phylum Chordata; class Lepidosauria; order Squamata; family Colubridae; genus Pantherophis; species Pantherophis guttatus. The sequence goes on along the minus strand of NC_142072.1, from coordinate 24,221,720 downwards.
GGGGCACCAGCTTGGCCGGGCACCGGGAAGAAGGAGCTCTTGGAAACCTTTCCTGATCCCCACCCCTGAAAGAGCTAGAGCCCTTCTCCAGCCCGGCGCCTTCTCGGGACCCCCGAGCCCATCGTCCGCAGCCAAAGCCCGGTTAAGGCTGGCGGAGTTTATCCTCCGTTGTGCTCCGTTCTCCCGTTTCCCCCGCTGGCTCGTGCGATCCGTGTCTCTCGGATTGCATTCGCGCTGGGCGCTGAACTAATCGGGGAGCCGCCAATCATACTTTAGTTCAGCGGGTTGTGCAAATGCTGCACATCTGGTCCATTTAGGGCCCTCTCCCTCGCGCCCACCCTAAACAAAAAAAAATTGCAATCGTTTAGGACCCGATTTAATTCAACCCTTGGCTGAATTAAAACTGGGTGTGCGCTTTGGACAATCGCACCCCGCTCGCTCTTTTTTTTTTTTTTTTTTTGACTGGGCTTTTACCACTTTCGCAGCAGAAAGAAACGAGTGCAATTGCAGCCTCACACGTAGTTAGCGGGACCGTCGTTTATTCTATTAGCCTGAATGGCTGGTTCTGCCTGAAGCGGGCTCTTCCATAAGTGAACGGCTCGCCTTGAATTTGCTTGGAATTTGCTAAAATGAAATAAGGTCGATGGGTTTATGCAAGATTTACCGAGCTCCTTACAAATCTTTTTATTGCCTTCATTTACTAAGTTGGGCTAACATTTACCTGGGTTGGATTTCGGGTGACTGTTGAGTGAACCCCGCTTGCTTGGATAGTTTATGGATCAATGTAATGCACAAGGTGGCTTCATTCAATAACCAAGTTAAAGCTGTTGTGTGAATGTTGTCTATGCACCCTATTTTTTCTGTGCCTGAAAAAGCTAGCATTTTGAGGGTGGGGGGTCCCTGGTGACTGTTGCAAGTATTGAATTGGACACAACTTAAATACAGTCCAATCCTAATTAGCTATTCTGGAGCTCTAAATCCCCTTTATTTTCCAAGATAAGAATAATCAATCATTGTACTTATTATTTACAACATTAAATATGGAATTGCATTTTCCTGTTTTAACAATAAACAACTTAATGTTCAGCGTAAAAGGCAGTGATTTCACAGAGCTAGGTGAGGGAGGATGGCTAAATTCAGTGGTGAGGTTTTAAGTTCATTGGTCAGTCTTAAATAAAGGCCTGGATTCCACCTGTTTCTTGTCCAAAACTCCAGCAATACCTTCCATTTAATTTTCTTGTCTTGACTGTTAAGAATTGTGATAGTTACATTTATGTAGCTCATTATTTTTGCTGGGAGCATGACTCTTAAGCACCGTTGAATGCTAATTGGTCTTAAAAGTAGTTGAAAAGTTTTTTTTTTAATGCCCCAGATTCTGTAAATTCAGTGTAATCTAGTTTTACATGTATCACTACTGTGTAACTGTTTATTTTATTTGACTTATGTCTGGGTACTCAGTCTGAAAAAAACCAAAACAAACATACAATAAAAAACAGAGCATTTTCCTGCTGTCATTACAAAATGCTTGTTCAGATTCTGATCAAGTTCTGAGCCTAGGGAGATATACTCTTTTAAAGAAGAGATCAGCATAATTTAAATAAATAAAACAATAAAGTAGTTGAAAGGGTTCAACCTGCTATTTATTGTAGCTTCTATTAAAGACTAAAGGAGAAGGCTGTTTATTTATTTTAATCCCATCTTTATTATTTTTTAAATAAATAACTCAAGTTGGCAAACATATCTAATCTTCCTTCCTCCTCTTATTTTTTCCACAACAACCCTGTGAGGTGGGTTGGGCTGAGAGAGAGAGAGGGGGGGGACTGGTCCAAAATCACCCAACCAGCTTTCACTGTAAGGCGGGACTAGAATTCACTGTCTCCTAGTAATTGGCCCAAAGTCTCCCAGTCAGCTTTCATGTCTAAGGCAGGATTGGAACTCTCGGTTTTCTGGTTTGCAGCATGGTGGTTTAATCATAAGACCAAACTGGCTGAATCATGGATTCAGTAGTGCTCTCCTACCTGGCACCCTCCAGATGAGCTGGGAAACAGTTATGAATTCCCAGCTCTGGGAACACAGGTGATCCTTGATTTACAACCATAATTGAGCCCAAAATTTCCATTGCTGAACAATTAATGGTTGTTAATTGGTTTTTCCCCCTTATTTTATGATCTTTCTTGCCCCGGTTGTTAAGTGAATTAACATTGCAGTTATCAAATTAGTAACACAGTTGTTAGGTGAATCTGGCTCCCCCATTGACTTTGCTTGTCAGCAGGTCGCAAAAGATGACTCAGGGACACTGTCATAAATATGAGTCAGTTGCCCAGCACCCAAATTTTGATCTGGTGGCCATAGTGATGCTGCAACACTTGTAATTGTGAAAAACGGTCACAAGAAGTCACTTTTTTCGGCACTGTTTTCACTTTGAACAGTCACTACAGAAATGGCTGTAAGCGGAGGACTACCTCTGTGGCATCACATCTGGAGAACTGGGAAACCTCTTTGCAGGATTCGAATCAGCACTGGAGAAAAATCCTTTCTCAAATCATATCTGGATTTGAATCCTCTATTATAGAACTGTCCAACTCACACACAGTGATTCTGGGTGACTTACATGTCTCCAACAGTGGTGAAATCCATTTTTTTTTTACTACTGGTTCTATGGGTGTGGCTTGATGGGCGTGGCAGGGGAAGGATACTGCAAAATCTCCATTCCCACCCCACTCCTGGGGGAAAGATATTGCAAAATCCCCATTCCCTCCCCACTCCTGGGGGAAGGATACTGCAAAATCCCCATTCCCTCCCCACTCCAGGGGAAGGATATTGCAAAATCCCCATTTCCTCCCCACTCCTGGGGGAAGGCTATTGCAAAATCCCCATTTCCTCCCCACTCCTGGGACCAGCCAGAGGTGGTATTTGCCGGTTCTCCGAACTGCTCAAAATTTCCGCTACTGGTTCTCCAGAACCTGTCAGAACCTGCTGGATTTCACCCTTGGTCTCCAACCTTTCTGGCCTGGCAGACTGCCGGCAGCAGCAGTGGGGGCGGGTGGGGGGGGGAGAGAAGGGATGGTTTTGTGCATGCGCATACTTACTCATCACTTCAATGGCCCAGTTCTGAACAGGCTGCAACCCGGCACTGGGCTGTGGCCCAGGGGTTGGGGACCTCTGGCTTACACGATTAGAATTTCACAATATTAAAAAACCCTACGTCCCCTCCACTGCCACCTCTGCGGTGGCAGCAAGCACAATCATACCATTCCCTTGATTGCCTTTCTGTCAACCTGGGGTCCTCAGCAGGCATGAAATCCAGCAGGTTCTGACAGGTTCTGGAGAACCAGTAGTGGAAATTTTGAGTAGTTCAGAGAACCGGCAAATACAACCTCTGGCTGGCCCCAGAGTGGAGTGGGAATGGGGATTTTGCAATATCCTTCACCCAGGAATGGGGAGGGAATGGGGATTTTGCAATATCCTTCACCCAGGAATGGGGAGGGAATGGGGATTTTGCAGTATCCTTCCCCTGCCACGCCCACCAAGCAACACTATGCCCACCAAGCCAAGCCCACAGAATGGGTAGTAAAAAAAAAATGAATTTCACTACTGGTTCTCAGGCTCATTGGCAGAACCATGTATTCAGGGCTTTCTGGAAAAATATCAAGGGAGGGGCCATTCTTATCTCTTGAATGGAAAATGATATTCCAGAGGAAGGGAGCCACCACAGAGAAGGCCGTTCTTCTTGTTCTCACTAGTTAGATGACACCTGTAACCTATCCTGACTTTCCTCTCTGGATTGGCCAGGTAGATGTAACTGGGGAAAGGGGTCTTTCAAACAACTTGGCTACAAGCCATGTAGTCCTTTAAAAGTAATAACCAGCACCTTGAATGGCACTCAAAAGCAAACCCATCATTGCAAATGAAGGCCTGGGCTTCAGAAGGGCAGTGTTCACTCAATGCACTCAACTCGATTCCTGAATTAATCCAATTTTTTTATGGCTTCACCCAATATGTGGAACCAGGCAGGGAGTGGGTTTACACAATGCATCCATCCCCACAACTAAATCGAATCAGAGGTCTTTTTGTGTAGCACATTTGGTGCACAAATGCAACTGCTAAGTTTCCAACTGACTTGGTTAAACATGTTGAGGGAGTGCAACCAGTGTGTTTTGCTGGAAAATGTGTTACCAGACTGAGGCCAGCTGCCTTTATCCAAGGGAGGGTGTGGCATGCAACAGGCCAGGATTGTCGGGGAAAAATGAAAAGTGAGGCTCTTTTGCAAAAGCTTGGCCAGCCAAGGGTTAACATGTTACCTTTAGACACCAGAAGTTCCCTTCCAATTAGCTGTAATAAGGCTGTAGCAGTCCCTTTGGGGATATGTGGCCAGGACTAACTGGTGGCAAGCTGAAACGGTTTGCCCTGTTGCTGGGATCTTAAAATCAAACTGGAAAGAAGGAGGGAAGAAGGAAGGAAAGAAAAGGTTGGAAGAAAGAGCTAAGAATGAACGCTGGAAGGTTTCTGGTGGCAGTGTGGAGAAATGCCTGCCTCGGAGTTTTTACTTGGAGTTGAGGACTTTCTGGAACGCTGACATCTGGGCTCTAACTGGCACCTTTTTTCTCTGGGTTTTCTAACTGGCAGGGCTTTTAAGGCCTGCAAACAGTTGCACAAATGGCAAGAATCCAACAGATTGAGCTGTCGCCTCTCCAGAGCTTGCTGGACTGTTGCACATCTTGCCTAAGAATGTGTCTTTCTAGGTTTAATTTCTCGAAAGAGACGTGCGGGAAACTTTAATCTCTCGGAGTGGTTGGTAGGGAAAGTAAAATGTTCCATATATTTTAGGGCTAGCGGAGAATAAGCACTCTGATATTCACCAGGGCACTGCTGGCTGAGCTTTACATTTCTAGCATGGGCGGTATAGGTCTGAATTTCGGGGTTCAGGATCTTCAGCCATGCAATCCTTTCAAGGGTGTTCCTCTTTAGGTACTTGACTCACTCAGCCAGAGCAGCTGTCACTTTCCTGTGGCGGCTCTAAACCAATGCAGACTCCGTGTTGCCTCTGACATTGAGTCAGAAGTGGGTTTCAGCAGGGTCTGACCAGTTCTGGAGAACCGGTAGCGGAAATTTTGAGTAGTTCAGAGAACCAGTAGTAAAAATTCTGACTGGCCACGCCCCCATCTCTTCTCTGCCTCCCAAGTCCCAGCTGATCGGGAGGAAATGGGGATTTTGCAGTAACCTTCCCCTGGAGTGGGGAGGGAATGGAGATTTTATAGTATCCTTCTCCTGGAGTGGGGAAGGAATGGGGATTTTATAGTATCCTTCTCCTGGGGTGGGGAAGGAATGGGGATTTTGCAGTATCCTCCTGGAGTGGGGAGGGAATGGAGATTTTACAGTATCCTTCCCCTGGAGTGGGGAGGGAATGGGGATTTTGCAGTATCCTTCCCCTGGAGTGGGGTAGGAATGGAGATTTTACAGCATCTTTCCCTTGCCGCATCCACCAAGCCACACCCACAGAACCAGTAGTAAAAAAAATTGGAACCCACCACTGCATTGAGTGAGTATTCAGGAAATTAATTGCAATTCTGATCAATAAATGTTGGGCAGGTTTGGTGAAAGCTGTGTCTTTTGCTAAAACGACAGGGGAGATTCTCTTGCTTTCAGCCTCCCTGCCTATGTTTTGAAATGTAACGAGACCCTTGGAAAACGGATTTTGCCAAAAGGGGTCCTCTTCAACGTGGGCCCTCCAAGGGGTTGGGCTTCGGGACTCCGCCATCTCCCCAGCTCCCCTTAATGCTGGCTGGGAAACGATGGGTGTCGGTCCCGAGGCATGTTGAGCAGGAGGAGAGATTCGCAGTGCTTCTTCCCAAGCTCTGCTAAACAAGCAATTAGCCCAGTGCTGGCTTACATCACCCGATGCCCTGGGAGAGCATCTTGTGAGTCCAGAGTGGCTGATTTCATTAGCACCAGAGCAAGGTTGTAGCATGACATCTCTCAGCTGTGCCGCCGCTGCTGCTTTCTTTTATTTCAAAGCTAACATATCCAGTTCAGCAGATACAAATGATCAGAACTACAGAAAAAAAGCCAGGATCTGGGTCACACAATGTCTGAAATTCTAATTTTACTTAACCGCAATTTGTCCGATGAGCCAGAAAGTACTACTTTCTGTACATTTCACAGACTAACAAACTATCGATTACAAACCAGTCTGGTTGGGTTTATACAATAAGCTAAACCAGAACTAATCAAGTGGAACCCAGTTCAGAAGAAAAAGCCAGAAACAGGAATAAATAATTTGTATTGAAGATCATAAAAGGTAAAGGTTCCTCTTGCACATATGTGCTAGTCGTTCCCAACTCTAGGGGGCGGTGCTCATCTCCGTTTCAAAGCCAAAGAGCCAGTGCTGTCCGAAGACGTCTCTGTGGTCATGTGGCCGGCATGACTCAACACCAAAGGCGCACGAAACGCTGTTCCCTTCCCACCAAGGTGGTCCCTATTTTTCTACTTGCGTTTTTTACGTGCTTTCAAACAGCTAGGTTGGCAGAAGCTGGGACAAGTAACGGGAGCTCACCCCGTTACATGGCACTAGAGATTCGAACCGCTGAACTGCCAATCTTTTGATCGACAAGCTCAGCATCTTAGCCACTGAGCCACCGTGTCCCTTGAAGATAATTAGAAACCTGTAAATAATTTCAGCAATCGCAGCCGCTCAAAAACTAGCACAATCCATAGAAACAGAGTTGAAAACTTGTATTTCATTGTCATTCCTGCCAAATGTATATAATAATAATAATAATAATAATAATAATAATAATAATAATAATAATAATAATAATAATAATACTCACACCCTTTTTGGAATAGCATGTGCCTCTCTGTTTCTGAAGCAGTCAGCTTTGCTCTAGCCTTGTTCATTCTGACGGTGTGAGATCTCTTTTGGGAAAGTCAGGATCTTCCCTAGAATAGTCAACTCTAGGTGGTCACCCATAGAACAGGTCAGGCGTCGGCAACCTTAAACACTCAAAGAGCCACAAGTGCCCTAACTGAAAGCCCCCCGTTCAATTCTGGAGCCAACCAGAAGTTTGGTTCCCCCCACCATAGTGTCTCCTCCTAGCGCGGCGTCCTTTTTCCTCTACCTATCCTAACTGAAAGCCCTATCAATTGTGGAGCTGATGGGCGACAGGGAGCCACAGCAAAGGGATGAAAGAGCCACATGCGGCTCCAGAGCCACAGGTTGCTGACCCCTGGGACAAGTGAACCACTACACAGGATCCTAATTTGCCCAAATCGCTGACATCAGTTGCTTTGGAAGTCTTCAGTAGATGGTTTACCTGAATCCCAGAGCAGATATGAACCTTTTTCTGCATTGTTGAGGCTGATGTTCTTCTCTTGGATTTGATTTTCTGTCACTATTTATTTATTTATTTATTGATTTATTTATTTATTTATTTTTAAAATTTTTATAAACATACAATATAAACATTAAAATACATTTAAAATAAAATTAAATCCCTAATGGGTTTCCCCAATTTAAAACCCCTTACCCATAAAATTCATCAATAAAATTTTTAAGCCACTAGGCCTCCACCTGCTGGGTACAAGCAAGTTCTTGCCCACTGCCCAGTGTCTTAGCTATTTTTTTTTTCCTTTTTTTTACTGAATTTCATGCCTTCTTGCAGGTGAAATCCAGCCTCATGTGGCCTTGTGCTAAGCCAAAATGGTTTGGGCTTCAAGCGTTTCATGAACCTACAGAGAGTCTTCAACGTACGACCACAGTTGAAGGCAGAATTTAACCCATGCAGTGGTTAAGTGTGCCTAATTTTAAGGACATTTTTTGCCATGGTTGGTAAGTGAATCACCTGGTTGTTAAGCAAATTTGGCTTTCCCCATGGACTTTGCTTGTTGGAAGCTGGCTGGGAAGGTTGCAAATGGTGGTCATGTGACCCCAGGATGCTGCCGGCTGCCAAGTGCTCAAATCGCAATCAAGTGACCATGAGGATGCTACAATGATCGTAAGTACAAGGACCAGTCACAAGTTACTTTTTTCAGTGCCACCTTACCTTTGAATGGTTACTAAATGAATGATCGTAAGTTGAGGACTACACGTAACCCATAGTGAATGATAGTATATGCAAAGGCAGCCATTTTTGGCGCCAGACTACTAGCGATATTTGGCAGTAAATCTCCTGTATTCTCCAAAAGAATGGAGGCCTTTGAACTCTGGTGCTGGAGAAGACTCCTGCGAGTCCCTTGGACTTCAAGGCGATCCAACCGGCCAGTCCTAGAGGAGATCAACCCTGATTGCTCTTTAGAAGGCCAGATCCTGAAGAGGAAACTCAAATACTTTGGCCACCTAATGAGAAGGAAGGACTCGCTGGAGAAGAGCCTAATGCTGGGAAAGATTGAAGAAGAAGAAGGGGACGGCAGAGAATGAGGTGGCTGGATGGAGTCACTGAAACAGTCAGTGTGAGCTTAAATGGACTCCAGAGCAGTGGTGAAATTCAATTTTTTTTACTACTGGTTCTGTGGGCGTGGCTTGGTGGGCGTGGTGTGGCTTGATGGGCATGGCAGGGGAAGGCTATTGCAAAATCTCCATTCCAACCCCACTCTGGGGCCAGCCAGAGGTGGTATTTGCCAGTTCTCCGAACTACTCAAAATTTCCGCTACCGGTTCTCCAGAACCTGTTGGATTTCACCCCTGCTCCAGAGGATGGTAGAGGACAGGAAGGCCTGGAGGAACGCTGTCCATGGGGTCGCGATGAGTCGGACACAACTTCACAACTAACAACAATTCTCCATCATTGATCTGGGCTAGTTGCAGTATCACATAACCAAAGGAAATCAGGATGAAAAGCAATTAGTGATACTAATTGCCTCTGGATTGTGGAGGGAGATGTCCCCTTCAGCTATTTCTTTTGAATGCTTTCATATGATCCTGATTACAAGAGTGTTTCCCGGCAGAGCTTTTGTTGCGTTGCCTCATTCAAAACATGTTAGAGGGGGAAACTCAGATGCTTCTCCTCATAGCCTACTGAATTTTCCCACAATCCCTTCCCCCATTTAGCAGAAGAAGATGAAAGAACCCTGTAATACCTGCTGATATGGAAACACCTTTCAACATCTAATCCATTAAACAGGCAGCCATCAATTAAGGCTGGAGAGAGCCATTCATTCCCCTGTACAAAAATACTTTTTTCTGTGCCAGTTCTAATGAATGCAAAGGAAACCTTGCATCCAAACATTTTTTTAAAAAAAAAATTATTATTATTTTTTTCTTTAAAAACAAAACAAAAAAAAGTTTCCATTTTACATCAGTTCCGTATCGGTATATATCCACAGTTTATATTCCTCCCTCCCCCACATATTCACATATTTATTTTTGTGGTTCCCTTATTCCTTATATATTATATATACTACTCCTTACTTATTATACATACTATTATATCTATATGTTACTTTACATACATTGTATATTTGATATCATTTTATAAATGCTTCCTAATTTTCTAGATCATCACTGTTATATATTTTCTTGCTTATTATTCCTGTCCTCTAACCACTTGTACCATTTATTCCATATTAAATAATATTCTGTTTCATCTTTCTTTTTCTTTTATTTCTTTCGTCAATTTATCCATTTCCGCAGAGTTCAACATTTTCCTTATCACCTCTTCGTCTTTTGGTATGATATTATTTTTCCAATTTTGTGCATAGGTTATCCTAGCTGCAGTTATAATATGTAGAATTAGATATTTCTTTATTGTAATTTCTTGTAGGTATGCCCAATAAAAGTAGTTGCAGTTTCCAGTCTATATGTTGTTCAGTTATCTATCTATCTATCTATCTATCTATCTATCTATCTATCTATCTATCTATCTATCTATCTATCTATCTATTTATTATTTAAATTTCTATACCACCCTTCTCCTTTCGGACTCAGGGCGGTGAACAGCCAAAAATAAAACATTTGTACACAAAAGTCAAGCCACTTTTTAATTTTGGTCCAGTACTTTTTTGCTGTCACACCTTTCACAAACATTCTTTCATGAGAGGGAGGTGAGGTTCTTTCAAGGAGATTGCAAAAATTTTCTGGTACTTATTTAGTAACCAAAGTGACCAAAAAGGTTATGAAAATCTTGTTTTACCTGGAAGAATTTGTTTTCCTGTCGTCTTCAGCCTCCTTGGATGTCCACGCTCAAAAGATTGGAGATTTTTTTTTCTTTTAGGAAAAAAAAAAGATTCCCACACATTTTAGAGAGAATTTTGAAAGGCTGTTTGTGGCTAGCTCTAGATAACTGGAACTGAATCAGAATAACGGAATAACTGAGTGGGAAGGGACCCTGGAGGCCTTATAATCCAACTTCCTGCTCAAGCAGGAGACATGGGTGAAATGCTCCCGGATCGGACTGAATGCCCGATCCGGTAGTGATCTTGGCCAGTGGTTCGGCGATCCGGTAGCGAGGGCGGAGCATAGCTCTGCCCACCTGGCCAGGTGTCATTACTTTCTGGTTGTAACCAGGAAGTAATGTGTTTTTTACCTTCTGCCCATGCGCAGAAGGTTTTGCGCATGTGCAGAAGGTCTGTGCATGCCTGTGATGCATGCGCTTCCGAACCAGCAAGGAAGGTAAATAGGTTTCACCCCGAGGAGACCCTATACCAGTAATGGCTAACCTTTTTGCCATCGCGTACCAAAAGCGGGGGAGCATGGGGGGGGGGTTGCACGTGCATGTGCCCACACCCATACTTATATGCGCCCTGTCCCCCACACATGCATGCATGCCCCCCCATGCTTCCCCTGCTTCTGGCATGCGATGGCACAGTGGGCCTGGTAGGCCTGTTTTTTGCTCTCCCCAGGCTCCAGAGCCTCTTTAGGAACCTGGGGAGGGCGAAAACAGCCTTCCCCACTTGCCTGGAGGCCCTCTGGAGGCTGGAAACAGGCTGTTTCCCTACTTCTGGTGGGCCCAGAAGGCCCGAAAATCAGCTGGCTGGCATGTGCATGCCTGCCGGAGTTGAGCTCAAGTGCCCACCGATATGGCTCCATGTGCCACCTGTGGCATGCATGCCATAGGTTTGCCATCATGGCCCTATACAATTCCGGACAAGTGGCTCTCCAGTCTCTTCTTAAAAGTCCCCATTGATGGAGCACCTACAACTTTCGAAGGCGACTTCTCTTCCACTGGTTAATTGTCCTCACTGTTAGCAAATTTCTCCTTTGTTCTAAGTTGGATCTCTCTTTGATTAGTTTCCATCCATTGCTTCTTGTTCTGCTTTCTGGTCCTTTGGAAAATAAGTTGACCCCGTCTTCTTTGTGGTCGCTATTCAAACATTAGAACCCAGTTATCATGTCACCCCTGGTCCTTCTTTTCCCTTGATTAGACATACCCAATTCCTGCAACTGTTCTTCATATGTTTTAGCCCTTAGGCCCCTAATCATCTTTGTTGCTCGTCACAACCCAGTGCACTGTGGTATTAAAATGAGGACCAAACCTATGCCATTGAAAGGTACTCTGCAACAGAAAAAATAAAGGGCACAGTTTTGCCAGGTGTAGGGCCTGCCAGAAGAATTTAATTATATCTTTCAGGGTTTCCACCTAGTAGAGCCATGGAGAATAAGGGAAATTATATGCTGGCAAATGTCCAGGAATGGAAGCTTCTGCAGAAGGTGGACTGGGTAAACTGGAACTTAATTTGAAAGCAGTATTTTCTGTAAAAATGTATTAAAAGAAAATGTCCCCTACCGCTTTGAAGAAGTACACTTAGTGCACTGTGCTTAGCCATGTATTGGTTTCTCTGATTTTGGGTTAGCGTGATATGTGAAACAATGGATATATTCTGAAGCATGATTGATTATATGACTGCTCCACTTTTCTTGACTTATGAAGTCACTGCTTCAGTTCATACAGTCCCTAAGCTGTATTGCGGCTGATTACATTGTGCTCTCCTGTGTGTTGTATGAATCCAGGCAATTAGGATACTAAGTCAAACTAGGAGTAAGCATGCTGCATGAACCAATTTATGTCTCTCTCACACACACAAACACACACACACCTTTCTATTGTTTGTAATACACACCGTCTCCTCTAGGGTTTTGCGCCAATCTCTTTAGAGGTCTCCCAAAGGAAAGATTAAATGCTCATTGGTGAGGTTGCATTGTCCTAATGAAACTTAGGGACGTTTCTTTTTTGAAGATCAGCCAAATGCTTTCAGAAGTAGGCATCTAAACAACAAAAATACTGATTGCAAATCTCTTGCAGGACTTAATCTGGCTTTCTGGGCTGCCCAGTAGGTCCTCGGTTCGATAGCTGAATAATGTTCTGCCCCAGCTCCGGATTCCCGAGGATATTGACACACACCAACAGTCCTTATCAAATTTATTAAGTAGCAAGAATAAACCAAAGTCCGGCAAAGGTTGGCAACCAGCCCAGAAAACAAGATATGATAAGACTTTTCTAAAAATGCTCTGATGATAATTGTTTAAGTTGTTTCTAGCAAGAAACTTACTAACGGCGTGTGACTTAAATAGGCTAAGGGAGTGGCCAATTATCCTCAAACCTTACTCTCGAGGAGACCTCCTCTACCTGAGTAGCCACTCCTGCCTTTTGGCAGCCCTGCGTGCTCGAGCATTGAGGAGAGGCTCCTCCGCTTCGCTCTCCCCACTTGAAGGAGCCTCTGGAGGTTCTGAAGGCCCTGGCTGAGTCTCTGCCTCTGGCACCACATCCTCTTCAGCCTCCTCGCTTTCCGACGCGAGTGCCGGCTGCTGGCGCGATAGCACACCAGCCTCCTTGTCATCGGGATCAGCCACGATCCGTGCAGGCCACTGGCGGGCCACAACAAATAAATGGATGTAAGGGCTTCTGCAGACCGGTGCTTTTCAGATGTGATGGATGCCAGCTGTATTGACCATATTGGGTGGGGATTGTGGAATTGCAGCATGCCTGAAGAACCTCAGGAAAGGGGAATTGATGTAGAGGGGAAGAATTGTTTCTTTATTTTCCCCACTCTCTCTAATACTAGAATTCTGAAATCAATGGGCAGGAGATTCTAAAGTAAAGGTCACACTTTTAACAAAGCTCACTTTTAACAAAGATTCACAACCTGTACGTCACATCTACCCAACCCACTAGAGTGAGGAGGCAAGGAATATTGCGGGTCCTGTCCCCTAAGGAGATACATCTGGCGGGACCCAGAAGAAGGGCCTTCTCTGTGGTGGCATCATTCCTCCGGAAATTAGACTGGCCTCAGTCTAACACACTTTTGGAAGGCCCTGAAGACATGGTTCTGCCAATGGGCCTGGGGAACCCAGAGTGGGATGGAGCCTGTCAAATGGCTGGTATGAATGGGTGTTGTCACCAGGGTGTGAGGGTTATTATTTTATTATTTGTATGTTTTACTATTTTTATTTCTCTTATCTTGTGCTTTTATGCTGCCTTGAGTCTCCATGTGCAAGTAGGCGGCAATATAAATTTTCTAAATGAATAATAAATAAATAAATTGTAAAGCTATAACTGATGGGTTTACACAACATGTCTTGTCCAAACAAATGAAGCCATATTGCAATTTAACCTAATGGCAAATTTACCTAATACGGTTAGATATTGGCTCAGTGGTGAAATCTAAAATTTGTTACTACTGGTTCTGTGGGCGTGGCTTGGTGGTGGTGGGGTAATGTGACTGGGTGGGCGTGGCCAATTTTTTTTTTACTCTTAAAACCATTTTTTCTACAACCTCTTTTTGTAGAAAAATGTAAAAAATTGTAAAAAAAAGTTGTAAAACAATGCTTTCAAAAGGCTCTGACGATCCCAGCTGAGTTGCCTGATCAGCAGAGGTTTTTTTAAAAAGCCTCTGCCAATCAGGCAACTCAGCCTGGATCGGCAGAGGCATTTAAAAGAAAAAAGGTTTTTTTCTTTTAAAAGCCTTTGACGATCCCAGCTGAGCCACGCGATCATCAGAGGCTTTTTTTTTTTTTTTACTTTTAAAAGCATTTTTTGGCCGAAGAGGTTGTAGAAAAAATGCTTTTAAAAGTAAAAAAAAAGCCTCTGATGATCGTGCGGCTCAGCTGGGCATGGGGGGGGGGCAGAGATTTTTGCTACCGGTTCTCCGAACCACCCGCCTCCATCGCTACCGGATCGGGCGATCTGGTCCGAACCAGGAGCATTTCACCCCTGTATTGGCTTGATTTTCCTTACATGCTAAAGTACAAATAACACTAACTCATTTTAGTCTTGTCTAGTATGTTGGGCAAATTTTGCCAATGGAGTCATATTAATTGTGTCAAGGTCAAAGGCCACATTGATGGTCTAATGTGGTGACCAGATTCTGGGAATGAAACTTTCAGAAGGATACTGCCAGGCGGGAAAGATCAGATTCACATGTGAAGGTTCAATTAAACTGATTTATTGCTAATCATGCCTATGCACAAAAATCTTCTCAACTAATGGTTAGCACCTGTTTGGAGTTAGAGAAGGGTCAATGGCATTCAAGGAAGGTTGGATTTAGTTCACTTGTGGCTATGTAGGGATTCTAGGCTGATCCCTCTTTTAACTCCACCCCCACTTTTGCCACTCCTTCTCCTACAGGTACTGGAAATATAGTATAAGGTTCCTTGCCTAAAGAAGCAACAGGCATATTCTGGGATGCCCTATCACTTCTGAAATCTGAGAGCCATAGAGCAGTGCTTCTCAACCTTGACAACTTCAAGATGTGTGGGCTTCAGTTCAGAGGTGGGCTTCAGCAGGTCCGTTCTGGAGAACCGGTAGTGGAAATTTTGAGCAGTTCGGAGAACCGGGAAATACCACTTCTGACTGGTCCCACCCTTATCTATTCTCTGTCTCCTGAGTCCCAGCTGATTGGGAGGAAATGGGGATTTTGCAGTATCCTTCCCCTGCCACACCCACCAAGCCACACCCACAGAACTGGTAGTAAAAAATTTTGAAACCCACCACAGCTTTAGTTCTAGAAATTCTGGGAGCTGGAGGCCACACATATTGAAGTTGGGTTGAGAAATGCTGCCCTAGAAGTACGTTTGCATAATATGCTGTCCTATAAAGGGGTTTGCTTGTTTGTGCCTAAATGTGTCGTGTGAGCTCTCTGGCAGTGGTTTATTCAGCAAATCTTGATTAAGAAAATACGTATGATGAAAACAGTTTGGGTTGAATTAGGAATTCTTAGAGTTGTACCCAACATCCCTGACAGATTCTGTTTTGGTGAAAATTGTTTATTCATGGATGAATCTCATCTTCCGCTAAATAGGGAGAGTGACAGCTTGGGGGAGTAGGTCTTGCCATCCGTGCCAAATAGGAAGTCAAATGTGACCATTTAGATACATACAAGGATGTGCACGCAAGTGGAAAACCGAGAAAATCCAAGTATGCTTTTTTGTGATCAGCCGATAGAACAGGATAGAAACAAAATCATATCCTCCAAGCACACTAAGATATTGATAGGCCTCGTTTTCTATGTCCCTCTCTCTCTCTCTCTCTCTCTCTCTTTTTTAATTTGATTTATATGCCGCCCTTCTCCGGAGACTCAGGGCGGCTTACAATGTGCTAAGCAATAGCCTTCATCCTTTTTGTATATTTATACAAAGTCAGCTTATTGCCCCCACAACTGGGTCCTCAATTTACCTACCTTAGAAAGGATGGAAGGCTGAGTCAACCTTGAGCCTGGCGAGATTCGAACCTGCAATAATTGCAGGCAGCTGGTCTTAATAACAGGGTGCTTTAGACCACTGTACTACCAAGGCCCTTTTCCTCCCCCTGAAAATAAATCCCGCAGAGGCCTGATATGCGATATTCTATATAGAGCTGAACTGACTGCAATGTGGAGTAAAGTCAATAAAAGATCTTATTCTTAGCTATGCATTTTAATGTTTTTTCCCTCTAATGAACTAAGTTAATAATAAAAAAAAAATCACAGCTGTAATTGCACAGATCTGAAAGTCTCCTTGGCTTTGAACCTGGAAAGTTAAGTCAGTAGAGATGGATGAATGTTTCATTGGTCACTGTCACATTTCTCATATATAGCATTTCTATAGGAAATGACCAGGCTGAGCCTGAGGGAAGGTCTATGACAATTTGCCACAGCCAGGGGTGGGTTCTACTTACCTTTACTACTGGTTCGCAGTGTGCGCGCACTCTTCTGCACATGCGCAAATCAACTTTGATGACGTCCAGGTCAGTGGGCGGAGCTTCCCACTGGTTTTACTACCAGTTCTTGCGAACCGGTCCAAACCGGGGGCAACCCACCACTGGCCATGGGCAACCCATCACGGTCAACTTCCTTTAGGACAACTTGCTGCAGGATAAGAGTTACACTAATATCAAAGAATCATTGGAATAGAATCATTGGAATAGAATCATTAAAGAAAGGATGGACAGAATGAAAAGTGAATGGCAAAAATGAAAATAATTAAATAGAATTGTGAAATGGTACCCCCAGCAAGTTGTCCCGTGGTGATTTGGCTATGGCAAGTTGGCTGCAATGAGTTGGCTGTGGCAAGTGGCCCCATTCTGCCTGTGGGAGGAGTCAAATGTGTCATCAGTCATGAGTCCTTTCACGCCCACAAGAGATCTAAGTCCAACCCACCCTGAATTCCTTCTACCTTTATCTACCGTCAATTTCATTTGGCCATTAATAGTTCAAATTTTGGTAGAGAGCTTAAGCTTGCAACAAATCTTTATATCCATTTGAACTGCCTGGATCTCCTGATTTCCCTGTCACTTGACCATTTCTTCCAATATTGCCTGGAGTTGACTTAGAAGCAATAGCACTCAGATTTATATTCACAGTGCTTCACAAATTGCTCTCTAAGCAATTTACAGAGTCAGCATATTTCAGCGAACCGGTAGTAAAGGTAGTAAAGCCGAGGTGGCGCAGTGGTTAGGGTGCAGTACTGCAGCTACTTCAGCTGACTACTAGTTCAGCAGAGCAGCGGATCAAATCTCACCGGCTCAAGGTTGACTCAGCCTTCCATCCTTCCGAGGTGGGTAAAATGAGGACCCAGATTGTTGGGGGCAATATGCTATTTGGTATACTGTCTTTGGTGTAAGCCGCCCAGAGTCCTCAGAGAGTGGGCGGCATAGAAATATGACTAATAAATAAATAAAGGTAAGTAGAACCCACCCCTGCCCACGAGGTACTTCTATCTGGCCCATGGGGCTACCCTGGAAACAGCAAAGGACCAGCCCGCGGTGCCTCTGCCAGCGAAAACGGAGCTTGGACAGCTGCGATGACGTCCTGCAACCCTCTGCCAGCAAAAATGGAGCTCAGGAGGGCCGCATGTGGCCAACCTCTCTTTTTGCTGGCAGAGCACTCAGACCACAGGCGCCCCCGACACAAGTGAAGTCGAGCTGGCCATGCCCACCCGGCCCCCAAAGTTAAACACAACCCTGATGCTGCCCTCAATGAAATTGAGTTTGACAGCCCTGCTCTAACTTATGAGCAGATAACAGATGCCTCAGGTCAGGTCAAACTTGGTTCTGGGAGACATCATCTGTATAATTTTCTAGAGTGTTATAAAATTGGCTAGTCAATGTGGTTTGGGGAGAAGTTTTTGAAAGTCAACTTCTCGAGAGTTTCTATGTGATCCAAGGTCTAACAAGAACCAACTCTTATCTTCCAAGGGAATCAAATTCAGCTCAGCGATGTCACATCCTGAAGCTATAAATAGATATATATAAATTTAAAAGCCTGGAGTTTTCCACCCCCTCTTTACACCTTGTAAAAATGTTTCCCTTTGAGACAGTAGAGAAGAACATCACATGGTTTGATGATCCAACATGGTCAGAACAACATGGCCACACACAAAGGCAGTGTATAGCAGGGGTGAAATCCAGCAGGTTCTGACAGGTTCTGGAGAACTGGCAAATACCACCTCTGGCTGGCCCCAGAGTGGGGTGGGAATGGGGCTTTTACAGTATTCTTCCCCTGGAATGGAGTGGGAATGGGGATTTTGCAGTATCCTTCCCCTGGAATAGGGTGGGAATGGGGATTTTGCAGTATCCTTCCCCTGGAATGGGGTGGGAATGGGGATTTTGCAGTATCCTTCTCCTGGAATGAGGTGGGAATAAAGATTTTGCAGTATCCTTCCCCTGGAATAGGGTGGGAATGGGGATTTTGCAGTATCCTTCCCCTGGAATAGGGTGGGAATGGGGATTTTGCAGTATCTTTCCTCTGGAGTGGAGTGGGAATGGGAATTTTGCAGTATCCTTCCCCTGCCACGCCCACCAAGCCACACCCACCAAGCCATGCCCTCAGAACCAGTAGTAAAAAAATAATTGAATTTCACCACTGGTGAATAGATAATTCACTGGTGTATAGATAATTCAGTTATCTGGAAGTTCCCACCTCTTGAGGATGGTTTAATTGCTCGAGCTGCACTTTGCACTGGGGTTCTGATAGACCCGTCCAATTCCAGCAATAAAACCAGCCAGTTCTACGAATTTGTGCTCAAAGGGAGACAAATCCTTGGGTCAACCTTCTCTTCTGTTGGTCGTTAGCCATCTGATTCATGAAGCACAGGTGCAGGATCGGGGCCAAGCCCCATAGCATGTTCCCTGAATGTCATTTGCACACTAGAGCAACCTGATACTTCCCTCCCTTCCCCTTTTCTCTTCCCCAAATATTATTGCAACAGTCTAAAATGCAGCCTCGTGAAAGTGCCATCATCTGGATGAAGGGAGGAATCACCTGATGTATGGGTGATACCCAAGGAAGCCGCTGCCTGCCTGTTGCCCTCCCTTCTTTCCCCTCCCACGGCCTTGAAATTTGGGGGGCATGCCTCCATTGCTTTCAAAACCTCCCTCATTTGCATGCTTCTCTGTGATTGGGCATCCAATGCTGCAGAATACGAGCGGATGGCAGTACGTTGTGAGAGCCGGTCAATTGCAGCGTCTATTCTGGTTGCCATGTCCAAATTTTCCCACCTTCTTTATGTACCTCCCAGTTGGAGTGTCCAGTCCTCTTTTGACCATGTACACTCTGCAGAAATTGCTCCTGGCTGCTGTTTCCGTTGTTAACTGGATTAGGAAAATTTAATCAGCCATTTCATCAAAGTCTCAGCCTTTTGTGCTCCTGGGATTAAGGAAACTACTGGCACTGGCAGAATTGATAATCCCTGCTCGGACATCATAACTGCTGTTTAAACTGCAGTTCTTCCTATCTCTTTTTTTAACTTTCCTTTCTGGCTTCTTTCAGGTGGGAACAATTTCATTTCTGGAGGAAGAAAGAGCCATGGGAGAAATTATATTGTTTTGTTGATAAAAGTGTGCTGTCTTGGTGGCAAGTGTGGGTGGGGGTGAGTGGTGGGTGGGAGAGACCTTCCCTTCACAAGAAGAAGATGTGATGATTTCATTTATCCTTTGATAAACCTGTGTAGATGCCAATTGCAACACAACCCTTTTGAGCACAGGGTAGCTCGCGGTTACCTTGGGAATATATTTGCCGGAAGGATGGGAAGCCATATTCAACAGATAGTTCCGGTGTGGAATTTAGTGTTTGAAGGTTGAGCTAAATGAAATTTCTGAGCAGTCTTCAAGGGTGGCCCTAATCGTATAACACGTTGCATGAATCTGAATTTTCAAGTTTCCACAGCACAGTCAGAGTTGCCATGTTATATAGAGGGACATTTTCCACAATCTTTGTTTGCAATAGATCTTGATTATCTTTTTTTCCCCTGAGAATACTGAGAATATCAGAAACCCCAAAAGAAACAATCTTTTTGGGCTTCACCCCGTGCTACTACTGGCCCTGGAATAACACAAGTCTTTTCTTTCCCAGTCTACAAAAAATGAGAGAAAAGACAGTTAATGGCGTCATCTCATCCACATTTTTCTTCAACTCAAGTTGTTGCTATGAGGGGGAGCTGCTAAGCTGAAAAGCTCCCATTCCTCTGTTTTGTTGAAAAGATGCTCTGCAACAAGGTCTGCGTGGTGGGATAAGTAAAAATTCTTGCAAATGAGACCACTCCCAGAACTCTGCAGAACTGTAACAGGCACAGAAAAATAAGACTTTTGGCGACAGTCAAGATGCATTACTTCTAGCCCAGAAAGCAGCTCCTGAACACAATCAGTGTTGCAAGATTAGACAGATCCAGAGCTGATTATAAGTTTATTATTTATATACATTTGTACACTGGCCAGGTTCCAAGATTTCAGCCTGTCGAATGTTAAATACCAGTGATTTTATCAATCCAATTAAAAATGGCAGCCCAATACAATGCAGTCAAACAAGAATACTAATCAGTCACTGAATACCTCTGAAACAGATCCATTTCATGGCTCTGCAGAAGACAGATAAGGAATTGAGGCCATGTAAAAGTATCCTTCATCTTGGTGGGCCTGCAGATAGCATAGATGTATTTGCCAGTTATATGTACTCCAAACCGGGGGTGAAATCCAGCAGGTTCTGACAGGTTCTGGAGAACTGGTAGGGACATTTTGAGTAGTTCGGAGAACCGGCAAATACCACCTCTGGCTGGTCCCAGAGTGGGGTGGGAATGGAGATTTTGCATATCCTTCCCCTGGAGTCGGGCGGGAATGGAGATTTTGCAGTATCTTTCCCCTGCCACACCCACCAAGCCACACCCATGTCCACCAAGCCACGCCCACAGAGCCAGTAGTAAAAAAATTTGGATTTTTTTACTACAGCTTGATTAGGCCGTCTTCCCCTGCCTCTACTGCAAACCCGATAGTTAGTGCTGGAGTACAAATCTGCAACCCTTAGCCAAATGTCATACAGTGCTCAATTTAATTTGACAAGATCTCTGCAGGAAATGATGGAGATCTTTATTAAGCCCAGTAGAACCTTCATGGCTGAAGAATTCTAGAAGTTGAAGTCCATTTATCCTAAAGTCGCCAAGGTCGAGAAACACTGGCCAAAGGAATATCCTGGATGACAACCTTTTCACCAGTAGTATCTCCAGTTAGTCTGGATGGAACTTCAGGATTTGGACCTTCATCTGGTCTGGTTTGTCAGAGTCTATAACCAAATAATGAAGATGTACATTCACGACTAGCTCCCAGGAACCAATGGAGAATAACTCTGAGGAGATCATAGAACCAATGACCATATCTGTGTGAGCCAATCCAACAATGGAAAGATGCTGCTGTTTTGAAAGGTCCTTGGTGCTCTCTAGAACTTGATTGTTTTCTTGCAGATTTTACTACATAAACTACCCAAACTACGTAACATCATGCTAGTTTCTTTGGTCCAGTAGAACTGGCTGTTCCTTCATAGTGGCCTGTTCTAAATTGGCTTGTGGAGGATTTGAATCAGCTATCAAGAGATGGAGGACAAAGGTAGTGGTAAATTTTCAAAAGGGGCCAATAAAAAGTCTTGCCTCCAAACTTAATCCAGAACCTGGAGTGTTTAATTACCAGGTCTTGTTTGTCCAATGAAGTTCACATCTAATGTCTCATTGATTTCCATCAGCTGGGCCTGATGGAATCATGGGATGAGTTGTTAGGGACTGCGCTGCAGAGCTAGCTGGAGTGTTCATGGATATTTTCAATCTATCCCTGTCGCAGTGCTCTATCCCTACCTGCCTGAAGACATCTGTTATAGTGACAGTCCCTAAGCAGACAGTAGTGGTATCCCTTAATGATTATAGACTGGAGGCTTTAACATCTGTTGTCATGAAATGTTTTGAGAGGCTGGTGTTGAACTATATTAAGGCTAGTCTTCCATCTACTTTGGACCCATACCAATTTGCATATAGGAGTAATAGATCAACGGACGATGCTATGTCTATCGTTGTCCATACTGTATTGAATCATTTGGGAACAACACGGAACATATGCGAGGCTGTTATTTGTGGATTATAACTCTGCCACTAACACCATTTTACCCAATAGGTTGTTTCTTAAAATGTCCAATTTGGGTATAAATCAGAGGATTTGTTTGTGGATAAAGGATTTTCTGACAGATAGGCCACAGTCAGTAAGGATGGGATCTCACCATTCCTCTATACTAAGCACAGGAGCCCCCCAGGGTTCTGTGCTAAGCCCTTTCCTTTATTTCTTGTATACACATGACTGCACCCCATTGTATAACACCAACGCAATTATTAAATTTGTAGATGACATGACAGTGGTGGAGCTCATTAATAAGAACAATGAGTCTGCTTATAGAAAGGAAGTACAAGGCTGACATTGTGGTATAAAGAAAATAATCTTAGACTTAACATCAAAAAAACTAAAGAACTTATAATTGACTTCAGGAGGAAGAGAGATGTACATTTACCATTGTACATAAATGGTGAGGAGGTGGAGAGGGTTGGTAGTTTTAAATTTCTGCGCATTTATATCTCGGAGGACCTCTCATGGACTATGAATGTTAACATGCTTGTGAAGAAGGCACAGAAGAGGCTGTACTTCCTGAGAATGCTCAGGAAGATAAATCTATCTCAGCATCTACTTCTGTCCTACTATCACAGCACCATTGAGAGTGTCCTGACATACGGCATTCTTGCATGGTATGGGAGCAACTCTGTATTATTATTATTATTATTATTATTATTATTATTATTATTATTATTATTATTTAATCTTTAGTGAGATTCACAGCCTTTGAGGCTGGTTAAAAGCTCAGCAGCTCGAGTCCTAACCAAGGACCTAGGAACTGTTAAGGTATCGTCGGAGGATGTAAGCTGTTCCGAGTAAGGTGGGTTTTTGTAGAGTCAAAATGTTCAAGTCCAGTAAATTTAGAATTTCTAAATAGCGGGGTAGCCCTTTGGGGATTGCTCCAAGGGCTCCAATTACAATCGGGACAACACACGATTTCTTTTTCCACAGTCGCTCAACTTCAATTTGCAAGTCCAGGTACTTTGTGATTTTTTCTTGCTGCTTATCTTCAATCCGTGCATCACCAGGTATTGCAATGTCAATGAACCATACTTTTTTCTTTTCAACTATTGTTATGTCAGGTGTGTTGTGGACCAAGTGCCTGTCAGTCTGAATCCTAAAGTCCCACAAGATCTTGAGTTTCTCATTCTCTAAAACTTTCTCAACCTGATGTTCCCAGTGGTTTTTGCTGTACTCAAATCCAAACTTCTGGCACAATTTCCAGTGAATGATCTTAGCAACACGGTCATGGAGTTGTAGGTAGTCAGTTTGTGAAATTTTGCTGCACCCACTGATCAGGTGGTCGACTGTCTCATCTTTCTCATTGCAGAGGCAGCATTTGCTGTTGGTGGTAACATGTTGAATTTTTGCCTTTATGCAGTTTGTGGCTAGGGCTTGTTCTTGAGCTGCCAAAATAAAGCTTTCTGTTTCTTTTTTCAGTACTCCTGATCTTAACCAGTTCCAAGTTAGTTTCTGGTCAGCTTTGCCTTCAATACTTTTCAAGTATTGGCCATGCAGAGCTTTGTGTTTCCAATTTTCAGCTCGCTGCTCAATTACTTCTTTCTTATATTCTGCTTTTGTTTTAGTTGTCTTTAAAAGGCCTCCTTTATTTACTTCCTTAATCATTGGTTTTTCACTTTTCTGGATGTAATCATTCAAGCTGCGTTTTTCTTCTTCCACAGTCTGCTTTACTAGTAGGAGTCCTCGACCACCCTCTGCTCTTGGTAAATATAATCAGTCAACATCACTTTTAGGGTGCAAGGCATGATTCATTGTCATAAGCTTCCTTGTTTTTCTGTCCAAATTGTCTAACTCCATCTGGGTCCAGTCAATTATTCCTGCAGAGAATCTAATCACAGGTATAGCCCAGGTATTTATGGCTTTTATGATGTTTCCTCCACTCAATTTGGACATTAATATCTTACGAATTCGCCGAATGTACTTGGCTGAAGTTAATTCCTTGACTTTATTATACATTAAGTCAGAGGCTTCTAAAATCCCCAAGTACTTGTAGTCTTCTTCTTCTTCCTCTTCCTCTTCTTCTTCTTCTTCTTCTTCTTCTTCTTCTTCTTCTTCTTCTTCTTCTTCTTCTTCTTCTTCTTCTTCTTCTTCTTCTTCTTCTTCTTCTTCTTAATATTATTATTATTATTATTATTATTATTATTATTATTATTATTATTATTATTATTATTATTATTGGTTTGGGGGGGTTGGTTGTTTTTGAGCTGCTGGCTGGCTGGCTGTTTGCCAAATCAGTTACAAATTTAATGCCTGCATTTACACAACAGAACTATTCACAGAGAGTTTCCTTGTGGCTTAATATGTTGCCTGAAATCAACCTGTTTGGTTAGTTTATTGTGCAAACTGAGAAAAATGGGTCAGATCAGGACATAAGCAGGAGCGAAGGCAATATCTTTCCACTTTACTGAATAAGCTCAAAAGACATTTTGCTAAGCTCTTTTTTGTGTGTGTGTGTTTTGTGTGAACTCAGCTTTGTAAACTACGGTTTAGATCTTAATGTTTTATGTAAGCCAAGAAACTTTAGTGGGTTCAGTAAATCATTGCTAAAAGAACCAAAAGTCTTAGCAATGTGAGAAATCAGCCATTTTGTGCATTGATTAAAACATTGTACTCTTGAGTGCAGATACAATGGATGATCATCGGTATTTTGTTGCAGGTTGTTGATTTCACTCACCCAGAGACAGAATGCAGAGTCTCATGCACCCCCAATGTCCCTGAAAACGTCCCATTGAAGGCTTTAAGCTTAAATTTAAGGAAAGACGAAAGGTGCGATGAAAACTAGCAGCAAACGGTGCCTTCAAAATGGACTTTTAGCAGTTGCTGGGGTCGAATGCCAAGAGCCTAAGAAAAGGGGGTACAGAAGGGACAAGGCACAGGAGAAGAGTGAGATAGCTCTGGTTTTTCATCTCCAGAGAACAAAGTGTGCTTGAGTTGCTGAGAGATTATGTTAGTCCAAAAACTCTGTCTCTGGCATTGAACCTGTCGTTCTTGGTTCATACCCAAGAAATCTGCCCGATGTTGTCATAGTTAAAAGATGCACATTTATGAATCAAAGCAATTTGTCCATTTGGCCCAGGCGTGGCTGACAAGGTGGCATCTCTCCAAGGTTTCAGGAGCCAAGATTTCCCTTCCTTCTAGGAGAGAACAGACTTTCCACAGGCATTTTCTTTACCCCAAATTCTAGGCATAACTCTGCACCAATAGTACTTAGTGCTGTAGATTCCTTGGTACTCTCTTGGTTGTTCCCTTGCTGAGACTTCATTACCCAACTAGGAAACATCACCAGTTACCTTGGTAACTTGAGCACTGATGATATTACCTAGCTGGGTAATGAAACATCCACAAGAAAACAAGTGTTGTGATCCAGGCCTAAGTAGGTAGTAGTTGACGTAAACAGTTCCAAAACAAACAGACTTTATTAGAACAGCCGAGAATTAACTTAACAACAATTTAGGTTAGGGAGCATGAAGGACTCCACAGTTCAAGCTACAAATATTCTCTTCTATTGGTAGTTAATGCTCTGTTTGGAAGCTGACTTGAAATATGCCTCTTCATGTTTGAAACATCTAGCCTGATGTGTGAGTTTCTTGATTCTTCCCCATCTCTGGCTTTTGGTTATCTTGCATGGCCAAGAATTCTGGAGAACTCAAGAAAAGTGCATGCTCTTTTATTTCTCTTTCATTAGTTCTAATCAAAGTTTCCCCTGACTATGTATTTGGGGGGTGGGAGGTGGAGGCTTCCCCTCTTAAGGATCAAGATTCCTATCATTACATTATTATTGCTGTAATTTAATCAAGAAATTGTTTCTAATACCAGAAGCCAGACTAAGCTGATCTTTCAGATATAATGGCGATGTTTACTATTTATTTATTTATTGGTTCGATTTATATGCAGCCCTTCTCCGGAGACTCAGGGCGGCTTACAATGCGTTAAGCAATAGCCTTCATACTTTTGTATATACCTGCTTATTAGAGCTTTCGCCTGTCCCCCCTAAGCGGTGTTCTTTTTTATACAAAGTCAGCTTATTGCCCCCACAATCCGGGTCCTCATTTTACCTACCTCGGAAGGATGGAAGGCTGAGTCAACCTTGAGCCTGGTGAGATTTGAACTTGCAGTAATTGCAAGCAGCTGGTGCTACTTAACAGCACTTCAGTCTGCTGCACTACCAAGGCTCTTATGTTGCATTAGGGTTGGAATTGCCCTCCAAATTAGTTGACCGAACCTCTTGTTATTCCCTCCAGTGGGGAACTAAAGACCAACACATTTGGAGGATACTAGACTGGACAAGATGGCTGTATATTCCTTCCCCCTCAATGCAGAAGAAGGGCCACTAGACACCATGGGACGAAAGCTTTGCTCTCTTGCTCCTGGATGCTGCTTCTCCCGTGCCCACTCTATTCTTCCTGTTTCTCTTATTTTCCGCCACTTCTGTGCCCCCCTCCCCAGCTCTCTGCTGTTGGGTGTGAGAAGAACTGGGTCAGGGAAGTAACCATGGCAATGCTTAAGCAAAGACAGTCTCCCATATCATCCACTCCCCCCACCCCCCGGCCGCTTGCTTTCTCTCCCTGTTCTCCCCCTGCTCTCGCCATCCAGAAGAAACCTTGATTGTTACAGATGGAACTAGATTCATCAGGCTGAAGACCTGAGTCCCAGTCCTGGGTGTAGGAGCAAAGCACTGCCTGCCTGCTTCAGCAGGGGAGGTGTGTCGGTGGCGGAGGGCTGGTGAATGAGTCGATTCCATGCCTCCTCGGCTGCGTGTCTCTTGGTAAGGAGAACCTTCCTTCTCTCGTAGCAGAGGTTGATCTTCTCCAGGGTTGGGGGTGAATGATGGAGGCGGGTGGGGAGAGGCAAAGGACCCATGCCCTGGGTTCTCATCTTTGCCAGAAACCTTCCTGGACTGATAGGATTAGGGAAAAATAAGAGATCTATCATGCAAGAATCAATTAAGTTGTTTCTTGTTGCTAAAGCCTTGCATTCCTGCCAGAGCATTACGTTCTTGTTGCTAGAGCATTGTTGTTTGTGTGCTGCATGTTGCTATTGCAATGAGGAGGGAGGAAAATTTCTGTGCACCCCCCCCCTTTATCTCCCTTTTTTTAGAGAAGAATATCCAAGTGACTCCCATCGATGTAAAGACAGGTTTAATATCATTATCATCATTAACCACTTCTTCATCACTGCAAAGGAAATAATAGCAGCAACCTGTATCAACCATTAGCACCAGTCAATGGTATTTGTGATACATTTTTGAATGTTCAGTTGACTTAAGTTTCATGTTTAGAATAGAATAGAAAGAATTCTTTATTGGCCAAGTGTGATTGGACACACAAGGAATTTGTCTTGGTGCATACGCCCTCGGTGTACATAAAAGAAAAGATACGTTCGTCAAGAATCATAAGGTACAACACTTAATGATAGTCATAGGGTACAAATAAGCAGTCAGGAAACAAAATCAATATAAATTGTTTAATGAATAAAGTAAATAATAATTTGATACCTAGGACGCTGGCAGCAACCCATATTAACCAGTAGCACCAGTCAATGGTATTTGTGATGCATTTTTGAATGTTCAGTTGACTGAGTTTCATGTTTAATTAATAAAGTAAATCATCATCATCATCATCATCATCATCATCATCATCATCATCATCATCATCTGCTGTTCTTTCCAGAGGGAGGTCTGGATAGAACAGATACCTGGATAGCTCTGCAGACAAGGCACTGTAATTTAACACCAGCTGTCTGCAATTAAAGTAAGTTCGAATCTTGCCAGGCTCAAGGTTGACTCAGCCTTCCATCCTTTCTAAGGTAGGTAAATTGAGGACTCAGTTTGTGGGGGGCAATAAGCTGACTTTGTATAAAATATACAAAAGTATGAAGGCTATTGCTTAATGCACTGTAAGCCGCCCTGAGTCTCCAGAGAAGGGCGGCATATAAATCAAATTAAATAAATAAATAAAAATAAATAAATAAATATCATTCACTTGTTTTCTGAATGGTGGTTTAAAGAGGGTTTCCGAAAGAATATCTGGCATTATGATCTTCAACCTTGTTTAGGTGTCCCATAGTCCCAGGAAGGTTACTCAATTGGGGATAATCTCAGGCATTTAGATAGGATGAGATTAGTGAGCTAGCCATTTGTGAACCCGCTTGTGAATCCATTCCTGAAATAAACTCTTAGCTGCTAGCAAGATGATGTCCTCCAGATGTGTTGGATTGCTACTCCCACCATGTCACAGCTTCAGCCATCCTGCCTGGGGCTGATGGGGGTTGTTATCAAGCACATCTAGTGAGGAACAAATAGGAAAAGGCACCACAGAAATGGACAGACGATATTACTTGGAGAAAGAACCAGACGAAGAACTGAGACGGTGCTGAATTTCCCAACTCTTGCCTTCTACCTGGAGCAATGCTTCTCAATCTTGTGAACTTTAACATGTGTGGACTTCAACTCCCAGAATTCCCCAGTCATGGAATATTGGGAATTGAAGTTCATACATCTTCAAGTGGCCAAGGTTGAGAACCACAGCACAGATCTATCACCGATGGATGGATTCTTACTTTGATGCACACACACTGCAAACTAGCTGATGCATATTCCCAATTTCTGACCTACAGTTTGACTGCATTCATCATTTAATATTATTAATTTTCCTCATAATTAAATTTAATTCACAATTAAATAATAATTTTATTCATAATTAAGCAGGCAGGGAAGTCTGGGAGTTGAAGTCCACATATCTTCAACTGGCCAAGGTTGAGAAATACTGCTCTAAAGACACCCTTCTAACGTTACTTTGTTCAAGACGGCTGCACAGTGCAAAAATTCTTTCACATTGGTGTGAGTGATTATCTTTAAGCATTTGAAGCTTATCTTAAGCTCACATCTAAAGTTGTGTGGCATGTCAAGCTCATTTCCCCTTAAAAACATTGAGGGGGTGGAAATCTACTTTTCTTCTGGAATATTGTTCACACATCCCTGTGGTTCTCTTGAAAACAGTATAGAGCAGGGGTATCCAACCTTGGAAACTTTTAAGACTTGTGAACTTCAATGTCCACAATTTCCCAGCCAGCTTGGGGAATTCTTGGTTGGCTGGGCAATTCTGGGAATGGAAATCGACAGGTCTTAAAGTTGCTAAGTTTGGACCAGTGGTGAAATCCAATATTTTTTACTACCAGGTTAGTGGGCGTGGCTTGGCAGGGGTGGCTTGGTGGGCATGGCAGGGAAAGGATACTGCAAAACCTCCACTCCTACCCCACTCCAGGAGAAGGATACTGCAAAATCCCCATTCCCTCCCCATTCCTTGGGGAAGGATATTGCAAAATCTCCATTCCCTCCCCACTCTGTGGCCAGCCAGAGGTGGTATTTGCCACTTCTCCGAACTGCTCAAAATTTTTGCTACCAGTTCTCCAGAACCTATCAGAACCTCCTGGATTTCACCCTGGTTTGGACACTCCTGATGCAGAGGGAAAATATCTTTATTGCTGCTTTCTGGATATATTCTTTAACTTCCCAGTACTGCCTACAACCCAGGGATTTTCTGATAGCCGCCTGTTCAAATTCTAACCAGATCTGTCCCTACTTAAGTTTTCAAGCTCAACCAAAAATTGATGCTAACTCCTCAAAATGATTCATAGCTTAACATTCCTTTGTGTATAAAAGCTGCTAAAAGGTTTGGACTTTTAAAATCCGCTCAAGAGCTTTTTCTCCCTAAGGAACTTCAGACACTATAGCTCTGAGATGGGATCAAGGACTTGCTAACAGAGAATTCTAATTTTTTTTTCTAAACTAAAATATCTACCTGTCTCTGCAATTACAGCAGGCAAAAGCACCGCAAAACCAATTGATGCATATGTGATGGAACAATGTATAAGGCAGTGCTGGCTGGAGAATTCTGGGAGTTGAAGTCCAGACAGTCACCAAGGTTGAGCAACACTGATATAAAGGGGTGACTAGTGGCTAAGACGCTGAGCTTGTCGATCGAAATGTCGGCAGTTCAGCGGTTTGAATCCCTAGTGCCGCGTAACAGGGTGAGCTCCCGTTACTTGTCCCAGCTTCTGCCAACCTAGAAGTTTGAAAGCCCATCAAATATGCAAGTAGAAAAATAGGGACCACCTTTGGTGGGAAGGTAACCGCGTTCCGTGCCCCTTTGGCGTTGAGTCATGCTGGCCACATGATCACAGAGACGTCTTCGGACAGCGCTGGCTCCTCGGCTTTGAAACGGAGATGAGCACCGCCCCCTAGAGTCGGGAACAACTAGCACGTATGTGCGAGGGGAACCTTTACCTTTACCTTTATAGCTAGAGGGTGCATGTAATGTTAAGTTGTTGAGCTTGGATCTAGGAAATTTAGGTTCAAATTCTCACTTGACCATAGAGTTCCATGGGTGATCTTGAGCCAGTCAGTCATTCATTCACTCTGTCCCACTTATGTTATAGGCTTTTGCTGTAGGGAAACCTGGTTATAAACAGAGGAAGTCATCCATGGATTGTTGCCACAGCATGAAAAGATATTTGGACTTTGTTGTTCCGTCACTAAGTCGTGTCTGACTCTTCACGACCCCTTAGATATAGCCCAGACAGGCCCCACTCTGTTCTCCACTGTCTCCTGGAGTCTGCCCAAATTCATGTTCATTGCGTCAGTGACACTATCTAATCATCTCTTCCTCAGCCGTCCCCTTCTCTTCAGTAGGCTTGGAACTAACTTCTTCCATTTTTTATTTATTTATAGACATTTTATATTGCCACGTACTTGCACATAGCAACTCAAGGTGGCTTACAAAGATATAAAAACAGCATATAAAAGAAATAAGATATAATAAAAAAGAAAAATAATGAAATAATAACCCTCCACACACACATCCCCACCAATGGTGGGATTCAAATTTTTTTACTACCGGTTCTGTGGGTGTGGCTTGGTGGGTGTGGCTTGGTGGGCGTGGTGTGGCTTGGTGGGTGTGGCTTGGTGGGCGTGGTGTGGCTTGGTGGGCATGGCTTGGTGGGCGTGGTGTGCCTTGGTGGGCGTGGCTTGGTGGGCATGGTGTGGCTTGGTGGGCATGGCTTGGTGGGCGTGGTGTGGCTTGGTGGGTGTGGCTTGGTGGGCGTGGCAGGGGAAGGATACTGCAAAATCCCCATTTCCTCCCCAATCCAGGGAAAGGATACTGCAAAATCCCCATTTCTTCCCGATCAGCTGGGACTCAGGAGGCAGAGAATAGATGGGGGAGGGGCCAGTCAGAATTTTTACTACTGGTTCTCTGGACTACTCAAAATTTCCGCTACTGGTCAGAACCTGCTGAAACCCACCTCTGCCTCCCACCCTGGCGACAACACACATTCATACTAACCATTTAATGGGCTTCATCCTGCTCTGGGTTCCCCAGGCCCACTGACAGAATCACAGCTTCAGGGCCTTCCAAAAGAGTGTTAGACTGGGGCCAGTCTAATCTTGGGGGGGTGGGGGGGTGGGGAATGATGTTCCAGAGAGAGGGAGCCACCACAGAGAAGGCCCTTCTTCTGATGTATCTCCTTAGGGAATGGGACCTGCAACATTCTTTTCCTCCTTAGTCTAGTGGGTTGTTGTTTTCGTTTAACATGTTACTTGTACTCAATCCTTCTATTTTATAAACCGTTGTTGCAGGGGTGAAATCCAGCAGATTCTGACAGGTTCTGGAGAACCAGTAGCGGAAATTTTGAGTAGTTTGGAGAACCGGCAAATACCACCTCTGGCTGGCCCCAGAGTGGGGTGGAAATGGGGATTTTGCAATATCCTTCCCCCAGGAGTGGAGAGGGAATGGGGATTTTGCATTATCCTTCCCCTGCCACGCCCACCAAGCCAAGCCCACAGAACCGGTACTTAAAAAATTTGGATTTCACTACTGCTTGATATTTTAGCATGGGAAGTTAATCTAGATAGTGATCAATTAATAAACAAACCATTGCTTACCAATAATATTCTAACGAGAAAACAATGATTTCTTCATTTTTTTTTAAAAAAAAACATGCCCTTGTTTCAGTGTTACCTTCTGGCATGGATAAGTGCCAGTGGTGGGTCGCTACCGGTTCACCCCGGATCAGGCGAACCAGTAGTAGTGGCAGTGGAAGGTTCCGCCCACCCGCCCGGACACCATCAAATACGCTCTGCGCGAGCAAACTGGTAGGAAAGGTAAGTGAAACCCACCACTGATAAGTCCCTGTAGTTTTCTTAGCAAGTTTTTTTGGGGGGGAAACGGGGAGTGGTTTGCATTGCCTCCTTCGTAAGGTTGCAAGAAAATGATTGGCCCAAGCTCATCTACCTGGTTTTGGGCTTTTTTTTTTAATAAAAGTTTTTTATTTTTATTTCTTATATATTGTAAAGGTACATTCTCTTATCCATAATTGATCATATATATATACATATTTTTTCCTAATGAAAGCATAAAAATAAGACCTTTTAATTACATTTGGGGTTGCTCTTCTACCCTCTCTTTTCCCTCTTTTCACAACAAACCTTCTTCTCCTTCTTCTTTCTTTCCTCTCCCTCTCTCCTTTCTTCTTCTCCTTTCTTCCTCCTCCTCTCCTCCCTTACTTCCCCTTCCTCTCCCCCACTCCTCCCCTCTTTCCCCCCTTTCTCATCTTCTCTCCTGCTCTTGTCCCCTATCCTTTCTTCCTCTCCTTCCTCTTCCTCTTCCATTCCTCTCTCTCCCTCTCCTCCTCTATCCCTCTATTCCTCTTTCCTTTCTTTCTCCTTTGTTGTGCAATATTTCCCTTATTTGGTATCCGAGCAAGTCCAATTTTCTAATAATATATACTTTCTTTTCAATTTCTTTCCCATTTTACCCAATCTATCATTTCATAATTGTACATTTATATTTATAATCTTCTTTCTCCCACCCATCCATCCCCCTTTTCCATCTACTCTGGTGTCATCCGAGTTTCTATTTCTTTTTTATCTTATCCCTCATTTAACTTTCTATTATTTATATCATTTATCTATCAACTTTTATTCATATTTCTTTTCTATCCATACGTAGAATCTTTCTCATGTCTTGAAAACACCAATTCCTCTTTATCTTTTATTCTTAATGTCAATCTGTTCATTTCCGCACAGTCTAAAATCTTTTTTATTACTTCTGACGGAATTTTCTCCATCTTCCAATTTTGTGCAAATACAATTCTTGCTGCTGTTATTTTATGCATAATTAAGTATACTTCTTTTTTGCTATATCTTTCTGGCAAAATACCCAATAGAAAAATCTCTGGTTTTAATTCTATAGGTTTATGTAACATTTCCTCTAACCATATCTTTATTCTAGACCAATAGTTTTTTGCTTCCATACATGACCACCTTATATGATAATATGATACCGGCAAATGCAAACATTTCCAGCATTTAGCTGATTTATCTTTAAACATTTTTGCTAGTTTTTCTGGTGGCATATGCCATCTATAAAACATTTTATATAATTTTTCTTCATATGCAGTTGCCATAGTCAATTTATAATTCCTTTCCTAATAGTTGTTGCCATTTCTCTAATTCTATTGCCTAACCAAAGTTTTTCGCCCATGTTAACATTGTCTCTTTTACTTCTTCATCTTCTAATCTAATCTGCAGTAGATAATTATGGCTTTGGGCTTAAGATGGGATAAAATCCATGGTCTCTTGCTTTCTAGCCTGGTGCCTTAAATACTACGCCAAACTGGCGATCGTTGAATAAGCTGTGGTTTAGCATGGAGTATGAACCCGATCCTATTATTGTTTTGTACAGAAGATGCCTTCACAATTTAACCACAGCCTTGTCGAGCTTGGCTGGTGACAACTGTGTGGACTACAACTCCCATCACGCCATGCAAGTTGTGGTTGTTGAGAACTGAAATTTAGTAATTGGGTTGTTCAGGCTGAGGAAACCCATTTCACACCTTCCTGTTTGTCTGTGCCTTTAAACCAGCTTTGCTGAATAGCTAAGCAGGCCAAAAGGATGAGATGGATGCCAAAAATCTGCCAATTACGTTTCAATGAAAACCAACATACTTCTTTCAACACAGAGCGGGCGGAAAAGTGAAGGGCCTTATTATTTGTGTTACTGCTTAATTTGTACCACTGTGCTAAGTATTGCTTTGACATTTGCCATTGGTATGGGGAAAGCAATCTCTGCCTTGTGGTTTTCCAGAGAAAAGTAACAGTGCTGGTTAACCCTCGGGAAATGCGGTGAAGTCTTTTGTTTAAAAGGCTGGCAGGAGAGGTCTGTTGGTACAGATTTCCTGGAGAACGGCTGATTTGCCAGCTTAATTGAGGCTGGGGTAGCATTGGCAAGAATGGCATTCCCACATAGGTTTTCCTAATCCTTTTAGGAAAAAGAAAACAAAAATTGTTAGCCAGTGGTGAAATCCACATTTATTTTACTACCGGTTCTGTGGGCGTGGCTTGGTGGACGTGGCAGGGGAAGGATACTGCAAAATCTCCATTCCCTCCCCACTCCAGGGGGAAGGATACTGAAAAATCCCCATTCCTACTACAAAACCCCCATTCCCTCCCCACTCCTGAGGGAAGGATACTGCAAAATCCTCATTCCTACTGCAAAATCCCCATTCCCTCCCCACTCCAGGGGGAAGGATATTGCAAAATCTCCATTCCCTCCCCACTTCTGAGGGAAGGATATTGCAAAATCCCCATTCCCACCCCACTCTAGGACCAGCCAGAGGTGGCATTTGCCGGTTCTCCAAACTACTCAAAATTTCCGCTACCGGTTCTCCAGAACCTGCTGGATTTCACTGCTGTTGTTAGCCCACAATCCAGGGGTGAAATTCAGCAGGTTCTGACAGGTTCTGAATAAAATAAAATAAAATAAAATTTTATTCAAGGCAAAGTTAAAATACAAATACAAAACTCTCCTCCCAAAAATCCAAAAAGAAACAAAAAATAAGAAAAACAAAAAACAATCAAAACATTAAAAAAGAAAAAGGTGTGTCAAAAAAAGGCCAACACACATAGTATACACATATTATCTCCCCTAGTTGAATATTGATTAATACATTATTACACACAGAACAATTAAAACTTGGACAATACGTTTTCTGAATAGTTTTTATCCCAGAGCTATAATTGCATTTAACAATGAACTAAAGGGCCACCATCAGTGAGCTGTTGGACAGCATTACTTGGTCCGTTGTGTGGATGTTTGGTTGTTTTATTGGTGGGGAATTTGTAGTGGTTGGGGAGGGGGTGTTTGGGGATTGTTATGTGTGTTGGACCTGGTCTTTGGGTGTTAAGATGAATTTCTTTGTATGGGTATACTGTGTATACATGTACAATGATAATAAAGTTATTTATTTATTTATTATTACATTAGTTCCCACCCTTGAGAAATAGGCCCTCTCAAAATTTTTAAACTACTAAATATATTTGAAAATTATTAACCTGTCTTCTAGATATTATACAGGTAGTCCTTGACTTACAACAGTTCATTTAGTTGAAACTTGCACTGAAAAAACTGATTTATGATCATTTTTTCACATTTATGACCATTGCAGCATCCCCATGATCAAGTGATTTACATTCAGATGCTTAACAACTGACTCACATTTATGACGGTTGCAGTATCCTGGGGTCACTTTTGTGACCTTCTGACAAGCAAAGTCAATGGGGAAGCCAGATTCACTTAACAACCCGTGCTACTAATTTAAGAACTGCAGTGATTTGCTTAACAAACGGGGCAAGAAAAGTCGTAAAATGGAGTAAACTCACTTAACCAATTTCTCACTCACTAACATAAATATTGGGCTCAATTGTGGTCATAAGTTGAGGACTACCATGTTTCCCCAAAAATAAGACCCTGTCTTATATTTTTTTGAACCCTAAAATAAGTGCTTGGCCTTATTGCCATGTGCTCAAAAGCCCGATTGGGCTTATTATCAGGGGATGCCTTATTTTGGGGGAAAACAGGGTACCTGTATTAGTGACAAAGTAGTTAATAGAAACATTATATTTTGATAAAATTAATAAAATTTGATATAAAAAAACCAGGAATAGTAATAATAATACTAAAACAAAAACGAAACAAAATGATTTTTTCTATTAAAAAAAAAAAGGGGAACAACGAAGAAGTGGATTGTGGAACAAATGCGTTTCTCGCATGATGCACGTAAGAAGTCCCACCTATGAAAAATTGGCTTCCATTTTAGAAATGGAGGGAGCTCTTCAAACCCTTGTGATTCACAATGGGCATCCTGAGACTTCAGCTGGGGGGAACAGCTGTGGTCTGATTTCTGCTGATGGCTCTCAATTGACCCATCTCTAACTTGGACACTTTGGCTTGGCTTGGCGAAATGAATTGATTTCCCCAGCCACTGCTTGGAGATCAAAATAACATCCGTTCCCTAGAAGAAAAACCACAGAAGTTGCAAGGGAAGAGAAGGAATAGTTGCTCCCTGTTTCATTCCGATCAACTGCAGTCTGGTTTTAGTTTGACAAGCTGATGGAAGGTGTGCGGTTTCCTGCTCAGCAGTCAAGAGTGGTGATTCTCTCTCCCTCTCCCTTTTCCTTTTTCCTCTCTTCTTCCTCCATCTCTTTTTTTCTCTCTCTTCCTTTTTCGTATCAGTGGTGTTCCGGGAAACATTTTCCCAAGTGTTGCCAATACCGTCTCCCTCTATTGTTGCAAAGTGGCTGGGAATGAATAATTTAGCTTCCTCAGGAAGAAGGAGGTGTCCATCGCCCTTGAGGACTAAATTATTCATAGCAAGGAAAAAAAAAACCCAAAGCTAGTAAGTAATCCAGCTGGGCATTTCACACCTTTTCTGGCAGTGCCCCAAATCAGATGTCGCTTCTGAAACACCAGGATCCTAGGCTGACCCAAAAGCAGAAATGGTCCAAGGAACGCTCTGATTTTGGAATCTGGAGGTGGGGGAGGAAGGGAGCGAGTCTCCTGAAGGTCTTGTACAACTTGTAGGATCTGCACTCTGCCACGTTACCAGATAGAGAAGGTGAAATCCAGGGAGCAAAGCAAGATGTAGGGATGATTAACATTCCTGTTCTCCACTCAAGTACAAATATTTGAAAAAGTGGCGTGCATTTTGTAATTATGTCTTTGTTTTTATTCTTGGCCTTAAATATATACCTAAATAATTACCACTCGATCATTGAAAAGGGGTACAAAAAAAGTTGTTGCATTAAGTTAAAGGGTAACTGTTGGGAAATGTTCCCAAAGATGGACTTTG
Organism: Pantherophis guttatus; assembly: GCF_059756535.1. Taxonomy (NCBI): domain Eukaryota; kingdom Metazoa; phylum Chordata; class Lepidosauria; order Squamata; family Colubridae; genus Pantherophis; species Pantherophis guttatus. The sequence continues at coordinate 24,184,693 of NC_142072.1, read as the reverse complement.
TTTTTCCTTGAAGACGTTTTGCTTCTCATCCAAGAACTGAGAAGCGAAACGTCTTCAAGGAAAAACAAAGACAGTCCACTTACCTTTTGGAAAATCACTTTTGGGACAACCATGTCCTAGATGACTTGAGTATCTCCATAGACTTCCAAGAAATATGTATCTTTTTTAAAAAAAATCTCAACAACTGAATGAGGAATTCTGGGAGTTGAAATCCACCCAGCTGAAAGTTGCTGAGATTAAGAAACACTGGTTATAAGGTTTCATGAAAATTTGTTCTGGAAGTTTCATAGAACATCTACAGAATGCCAATTTTGCACTGTAAATAGAAATGTTTGTAACTCTCTCCGTTTTGCCATTTTCCAGTAAACATTTTAATAATATTGAGGCATCTTGGGAGAATGCTTGTAGCATGACGCTGGTGTTGTTTTGAAAAAAAAAAAGCAGCTTTGGCTTTACGATTAAGAAGTGAATAATGCAGGAAATATGATGTTTGAGTTTTCTGCTCTTCAGTTGCCTTTGATCACATACATATCTTGTCAAAAAATGACAGGCTGAGCTGCTTTTGTGATGTTTTCTCAATCAAGGTCTGGGTTTACCTAACATGCAGCTCTTTATTCAGCCAGTCTGCACAAGTTGAACTATGAATCTGGATTTACATAACATGCTAAAGACTAAAATAAAAAATGCAGGTTAACCTCAGCTGGGCTGAGGGTAATGTGAGAATGCAGCTAACAGATGTACAAATGACCTGATTTAAGTGTTCATGTGAATCAATCAGTATATACCAGGGGTGAAATGCTCCTGATTCGGATTGGATCGCCCGATCCGGTAGCGATGGAGGCGGGTGGTTCGGAGAACTGGTAGCAAAAAACTCTGCACCCCCCCCACCATGCCCAGCTGAGCCGCACAATCATCAGAGGCTTTTTTTTTACTTTTAAAAGCATTTTTTTCTACAACTTCTTCGGCTGAAAAAATGCTTTTAAAAGTAAAAAAAAAAGCCTCTGATGATCGCGTGGCTCAACTGGGATCGTCAAAGACTTTTAAAAGAAAAAAACCCTTTTTTTCTTTTAAATGCCTCTGAAGATCCTAGCTGAGTTGCCTGATCAGCAGAGGCTTTTTTTAAAAGCCTCTGCTGATCAGGCAACTCAGCTGGGATCATCAGAGCCTTTTGAAATCATTTTTTTACAACCTCTTCACCAAAGAGGTCGTAGAAAAAATGGTTTTAAAAGTACAAAAAAAAAATTGCCATGCCCACCCAGTCACATTACCCCCCCCCAAGCCACGCCCACAGAACCGGTAGTAACAAGTTTTAGATTTCACCACTGGTATATACATGCATTTCTTGAGTAGATTTTGCCCTTTGTGTGATCTCTAGTTGTGTTGGGGTACAAGACTTAGTATTTAACTGCAAATTGTTGTTCTAAGACATTTAGAGCAGTGTTTCGCAATCTTGGTAACTTGAAGATGTGTGGACTTCAACTTCCAGAATTCCCTTGCCAGCTATGCTGGCTGAAGAATTCTGGGAGTCTGAAGTCCATATATCTTGAAGCTGCCAAGATTGAGAAAGTCTGCACTAGAGAATGGAGGTATTAGTAAAGCATCAGTAATGAAGGAATATATGGACAAGATTGGAGAAGATAAATACTCACATTAAATGCTTTTCAAGGGAGGGTAGATGTTTCTTAGAAAAAAATGTAATCATTGGCCCCAAAATTGTGACAGAAGAATATACAGAAATAGGGGCATTTTTAACTAGCAAAAATCTAGCAAAGCTGCACCAAATGTATTTATGGCAATGTTACTGCTTGTTATCTTGGTAACTGAGTCATCTGGATATGCTAGCTCTGTTGGTTTTCAGTTTAAGGCTGCCTAGCTAATTTGGCATAATATTTGAAGTTCAAAGCTTTTAGCAAAATGAACCAAATTTATTGCTCCTGCTAGCATTCTCTACTCAGAGAATGAGATAGCCAGTACCTAAATTTAATAAATAATTAAAAAAAAACAATAAAACAACGTAAGTCTTTTTCAGCTAAAGCTTCAAGGGTTACCAGCTGTCAGGCCCCAAGTACCGAGAAAGACATGAAGAGTAACTTCTGAGCTTTTCCTTTATTGTTCCTCACCGATACACAAAATCGTGCCAAACTAAAGCAATCCTTGTTATCACCATAGATGTACTCTGCAAATCATTAGGGAGGAGCCTTCTTAACTGAGTTTCTCCTGACCAAATTAATTAAATTTTGCTGTCTCCTGGTCCTCTGGAATGCAGCCCCTCATTCCACCACATCAGTGAGCCTTTGGAAGTACCACCACCATCACAGCTATTTCCCCCACAGAGTACTGTGTTTCCCCGAAAATAAGACCCTGTCTTATATTTTTTTGAACCCCGAAATAAGCGTTTGGCCTTATTTTCGGGGAGGTCTTATTATTTTGGGGTGCATGGAATAGATGGGGTTCCTCTTGCCATCTTACCTGATTTCCAGCTCTGCTTTTAAATATTTTGGGGGAGAGCTTATTTTCGGGGGGAGGCTTATTTTAGTGCATGCACTCAAAAGCCCGATTGGCCTTATTATCAGGGGATGTCTTATTTTCGGGGAAACGGGGGTAGGACTAATGTTTTTTTTTAATATAATCAACTATGATAACAAGAGATTCTAATCTATACAGTGCAGCTAGATGTGGCTGCAGATACCATTATATTGATAAGGAAGGGGTCAACTCCACCTAGATGACACATGAAAATCATTCAGACATTCATGTAAGCCATGGTTTTAATCCTAGAACATACTTTAATTGTCCAAACATGCCTAGAAAATTGATTCAAACTCAATGTAATTCGTTCTAATCTTGATTGTAGGAAATATGACTTCTGCAATAGCGTAGTAAATGTCTGGAGCACTCTACCTGATCCTGTTGTTAGTCTCTCTAATCCCGATACCTTTTACCTTAAACTGTCTACCGTGCACCTTTCATGTTTCTTAAGAGGTCCGTAAAGGGGGCATCCATAAGCGCACCAGCGTGCCTACCGTCCCTGTCCTACTGCCCAAATTTATATGTACTCATTCGATATGTTTATGGCTATGTTTTGCTTATTTATATCCTTTTATTTGTGCCAATTTTTTTTCATGGGTCCATGTCTATGTTTATACTGTTACTTGTTTCCTTGTACTTGTTGACCAATAAATAATAAATAAATAAATAAATAAATAAATAAATAAATAAATAAATACAGAAAAGCAATTTTGAACAGGTGCAGAAAGCTCTTTCACACTAACAGCAGTTCTCTAGGGTTTTGGTGAGTGTTTCCCAGTCCTAGCAAGAGATACTATCTGGTGTCTTTGGTTTGAAAAGACATGGTCATAATTTGGCTGGTTTTAGTCATACTTGAATTTGTCTGAAGTGAGTGTGCTACATGAATGGAGTTTGGTGTCAAATCATGGGCCTCTCTAGCTGATGTTACCTGTAATTCACTGGGTTCATGGAAAGCTGGATTAAGTTATATATTTGGCTACCTTTTTCTCAGCTCTTGAGGTAGGTCAGGTTGGAAAACAACTCCACAAGACTTTCTAGAACTCTCTAGTAAGACTATTTTAAGGTTGAGACCATTTTTCCTCCCATCCTCTTAATGCCAAGAGAATTAATGAGGAGCCAATTTAAGTTTCTAAAATTCTCTTCCTGTCCCAGACTTAACTCAGGTAAGTAACTTCCAGGAAAGGAGTGCATTCCAAAGAAGCTAGAGACAACTCAGCTCAGATATCTTGAGTGAGAGAAAGAGGATGAAGATAGCTCCTCCCTAATAGTTTAGGAGGTTGGTAATTTGCTTTACTTTGGCAAGATTCTGTCTATAAGCGAGGAACAATAAAGAAATCTGCTTGGAAGAATCACAGTGTGTCTTTCTTGGTTTTGTGGAGGCTGATAACAAGCCTTCCGGGATTAGAGGAACTGATTCTGGAGTACATATTATGACTTCCAGGAAGGTATTCTGCCACCCACCCCTGAGAATCTTTGCATTTCAATTACTTCTTCCCGAAGCAGTGCAGAATATTTACTATTTCTACTCTTGCATCCTAGAAAACCTCTTTTGAACATTAAATATGGTTTAGCTCTCCAGCAGGGCAAGGATTGGCTCTCACTGTATCTGGTGGTGATATTGGTCATCCAATAGTACAAATAGAACACTCTGACATGAACTTTAACTTTAGCAGAGAGGGTTGGCATTTATAAACCATAATTATTTTTAATAAAACAAAAAACAAACAAAATAATTCACCAGCAAAGGCAACCAGGATGTATCTTCAGTAATGGGCATTTTGACCTTTTCTAAAATTCAGGCAATCTCATGTTCTATTTTATCCTTTTGGAACAGAACAGAAAGCAACAGACTTCTTCCTGCCAGACAGAGTCAACTTCTGGGGGAAATAATTGTATTATAAACATTGGGTACCATTTTATTGTGGCGTAATACCATTGTGAAAAAGGGACGCGGTGGCTCAGTGGCTAAGACGCTGAGCTTGTCGATCGAAAGGTCGGCAGTTCAGTGGTTCGAATCCCTACTACCCCGTAATGGGGTGACCTCCTGTTACTCGTCCCAGCTTCTGCCAACCTAGCAGTTTGAAAGCACGTAAAAAATGCAAGTAGAGAAATAGGGACCACCTTTGGTGGGAAGGTAACAGTGTTCCGTGCACCTTTGTCATTTAGTCATGCCGGCCACATGGCCACGGAGACGTCTTCGGACAGCGCTGACTCTTCAGCTTTGAAACGGAGATGAGCACCGCCCCCTAGAGTCTGGAATGACTAGCACATATGTGCGAGGGGAACCTTTACCTTTACCTACCATTGTGATGTGGTGGTACAGGTGTCGAACCAGGAATGGATAGACCAAGATGCAGATCCTCCCTCAACCATGGAAAGTCCCTGGAAAACTTGGCATTAGTCACATAATATTGGGTTGTTGTTGTAAGAGTAAAAAGATGGGAAATTTCCTTTGTTTCCTCCCCTCCCAACATATCTACAAAGCTTCCATGAGGAATAGTCTAGTCTTCTGCTAGATAAAGTCACTTGGATCTCACCTAAATTAGGCTCTGACTGGGCAGGTTCTGTTGAGTTGGTCTTTTCCTGTTGCCTGGAAAGAGTCTTACAAAAGTGGACAGAATCTTCACAACTGTTACTCTGTCTACCTGCTTATTAGATCCATGACCCCCCTGGTTGATTAAGGCTTCCCAGGTGATGATGTGTGGTGCATCCATGATGGCAAATTCATGCCCGAGAGATGAGATGATTCTTTCTACAGTACTCCAAAGGTGGTGGTGGACCCCCTTCCTCAAGAAAGCATTGTGGGGTCTAACAGTTCTGGAGAATTTTCAGTCAGTCTCTGTTCCCCCCTTTTTGGGTATGGTTGTCCAGGTATAGTTCCAGGGAGTTAGCTGGACCTGTGTTGATATGGTTTCAGGTCAGAGCAAAATACCGTATTTTTCGGAGTATAAGACACACTTTTTTCCCTCATAAAAGAGGCTGAAAATTTGGGTGCATCTTATACTCCGAATGTAGCTTTTTTGAAGCTTTTTTTCAGCCCTAATGAGACGCTGGCAATTGAAGTGATCTCCGCTTCCCTGCTTTGCCTGCTCCCTCCGACTCTCAGCTGTGAAGCTTTTTTTCAGCCCTAACCCTTCACTCACTAGCCCTAGCGCTAGTGAGTGAAGCGATCTCCGTGGTTTGCCTGCTTTTCTCATTGCTTCTCTCTCCAAAGATCAGTTGTGCTTTCAAAGCTTTTTTTCAGTCCTAATGAGGTGCTAACGAGGCACTAGTGAGTGAAGCAATCTCCTTGCTTTGCTCCAACTCTCAGCTGTTCTTTAGAAGCTTTTTTTCAGCCCTAACTAGATGCTTAGCTGAGTGAAGCGATCTCCCCGTGCTTTGCCTGCTTTTCTCATGGCTGCTTCCTCTCAGCTGTGCTTAGAAGCTTCCTCTCAGCTGTGCCTTTTATCCCCAAGCAGGAGATAAAAACAAGCAAACTAATGTGCTGAAGCTGACCAGGATGCTAGCCAGATGAATACCTGGTAGGCAGATTTTTTTTTTCCTATTTTCCTCCCCAAAAACTAAGCTGCATTTTATACTTCAGTGCATCTTATACTCCAAAAAATACGGTATATAAAGAGTACTGGTCACATTATTTTTCACCCCAAAACAGTTTGCCTGCCTCTGTTGTTAACAGAAGGACCAACTTCTCCTGCTTCATATCTCCTGGTCTTCTCTTGCAGCTTCACCCAGCTTGTCCGCAGCCAGTGAGGTCCCCTCAGGTGGCCATGCTGAATGGAGAGACGAGCAACTCTGCAGCCAGGAATGTGGTTCGCAGCTCCAGCATCAGTGGAGAAATGTACAACATAGAGAAGAGTAATGGTGGCAATTCCGATTCAGCAAGTCTTTCCTCCACTAAGAAGCGGCGATCCAGCCTGGGGGCCAAGATGGTGGCTATTGTGGGGCTATCACAGTGGAGCAGGAGTACTATGCAGCTCAATCATCCTGGTAAGACACTTCATGATATGACCGAGTCTCCTTTGTGCTGCTCTGCAACTGTCACTTGATCTCTCCGCAGGTCTTTAGGTTGGTTGACCCAAGAACTGGAATCACATGTAAACTCCAGCCATTATGATCTTGGCTTGGCTTTGGCTTTGGCTTTGGCACCAAGTTAATCTGGGATGTCAATTCTGGTACCTCTGAAGATACTGCCACATGAAATGTTCAACTATCGCGTGGTTCCTTTAAGCTTTGGCTTAGAATGTTAGAATAGAATAGAATTTTTTATTGGCCAAGTGTGATTGAACACACAAGGAATTTGTCTTGGTGGATATGCTCTCGGAGTACAGAAAAGAAAAGATATATTTGTCAAGAATCATAAGGTACAACACTTAATGATAGTCATAGTGTACAAATAAACAATCAGGAAACAATATCAATATAAATTGTAAGGATACAAGCAACAAAATTACAGTCATAATGTTGTGTGAGCAAAACCATTGGCATTTTATTATGAAAAGCTAGCAAACTGTGCTCTTCTCAGTAAACTAACATCAACCAAATTAGGACAAGAGGCTGCGTAGACTCATCTTGTGTAAGCTTTTTTCAACATTTCCGCTTTCTACTCATTCCAAATACAAGTTGAATGCACCCCAAGTTTAACAGAATTTTTATTTATTCATTTCTATATTGAACTTTTAAACTTAAATTAAAAAGTTTAAAAGTTCAATATAGAAATGAATAAATAAAAATCCTGTACTTTACCCTGTGATATAAAATAAGAAAGAAAGAAAGAAAAAAAAAAGATGAGCAAGAGAATGCTCGATTCACATCAAAAGGCAATCTCAGAAGGACTCAATAAAAGTAATGGGTTTTGAACACATCTCAATTGTTAATTGATAAGGTACTTATAATCTGTCTCATGTACATCCTGTATCTGTATAAACAATCTTTCTTCTCATCGTTTCCTCCCTTCCCCCCCCCCCGCTTTAAATCCTACATCAATTTAGCCACTTTATACATCTGATCAAATGAGCTGCAGCTCAAGATAGCTTTAACCCATTTAATGAAATTATTTAGCTGGAAAAGGGGCTACCAGACTCCCTGTGATTTATTTTTTTCCCCCGTAGACCAACAAAGTTCTCCTCCTACAAAGCAAACCTATAACCCTAAGCCTAACCCTGCATCATTTTAAAGGTGAATTATTTAAGGGAGAAAAGCTATCTTTCTTTGAAGTAACTCCTCTATTAGAAATGGATTCTACAGGTGAAATGCCAACAAGAGTCAGAAGATATTTGGTTATTAAACTCATTAAGTTCTTAATGGTCTCATCTGTTATTGCTTATGCCCAGTGACTGTATTGTTTGGTTTATGACAGTACAATTATTTTTGGTAATTGAGTCTTAATTACACTCGAGAGCAGACATTTAAATCTAGCTCCCAATACTGGCCATTAAAAATAGTGTCCCATTTGAAAGTGGAGCATGTAAGATAGGCTAACGCAGAATCAACTACAAAAGCCACCAGCAGCACATTGGAGGAGAGAAAAAGATGACTTGAATGGAAAGAGAAATATCTTTACATTTCCCAGGAAGATCACTCCAGAAGCAGGAATACCTTGGCTAGATCAGAGGTGGTATTCAGCCGGTTCTGACCGGTTCTGGCGAACCAGTAGCAGAAATTTTGAGTAGTTCAGAGAACCGGCAAATTCAACCTCTGGCTGGCCTCGCCCCCAATCTATTCACTGTCTCCCAAGTCCCAGCTGATCGAGTCCCAGCTGATTGGCTGGGTCTTCTTTTGTTGCCCAGCACAGGAGAACAGAGCTGGAAAGCAGGTTAGTGGGGTGGGGAGAGAATGGAGATTTTTCAGTATCCTTCCCTTGCCACGCCCACCAAGCCACACCCACCAAGCCATGCCCACAGAACCAGTAGTAAAAAATTTTGAATCCCACCACTGGCCTAGATGATGTAGGAGAGGAACAAGCTGAGCTGGAGACAGAGGTGGGTTTCAGCAGGTTCTGACCAGTTCTGGAGAACCGGTAGTGGAAATTTTGAGTAGTTCAGAGAACTGGTAGTAAAAATTCTGACTGGCCCTGCCCCCATCTATTCTCTGCCTCCCAAGTCCCAGCTGATCGGGAGGAAATGGGGATTTTGTAGTATTCTTCCTCTGGAATGGGGTGGGAATGGAGATTTTATAGTATCTTTCCCCTGCCACGCCCACCAAGCAATGCCACACCCACCAAGCCATACCCACAGAACCGGTAGTAAAAATTTTTGAAACCCACCACTGGCTGGAGGGCGGAATAAATGAATCAATAGTTTGGAGTCACTACTCTCCCACAAAAGACCCAAGTCCAGCCTCCCCATCCTGAATCCCATTGACCCTTATCTAGCACCAATTTGGCTTGACTGTTCGTAGATCCGATTCTTGTATATAGGTAATAAACTTTTAGGGCTTTGAGCTCAACTTCTGTTCCTGGTTCCTTGCGCCTGACAGATATTCTGCAAAACAGCAAACTGCTGATTAGAATGCCTGGATGATGTATTTAGCCTGGTTACCAATTTTACCCATTTTCTGAATTTGTGCAAAATCAACCATAAGCTAACCCAATGTCTGGATGCTTATCCAGCCTAACTTAAAAAAAATATTAATCAAGTTTAAAAGTAACCAGTATTCATTTTCTAAGTGTAGTACCATTGAAGACTCACAGTCATCCAGTGTCTGAAGGTGGAATTGTGGCAACTGGACAATTTTTTGTTGGCTTGAGACGTTTTGCTGCTCATTAAAACAGCTTCATCAATCAATGCAAGTCATTAGGCAGAGAGTCCTTGGAATGGACCAACTCTTGCCATGCCAACCTCAGAGGTTTCCTCCCCAAAATGCCTTGCAGAAGAAACTCCTAAGGTTGGTGTGGCAAGAGTTGGTCCATTCCAATGACTGATTTGCTCTGACTGATGAAGCTTCTTGACAACCTTTGCCTGTCATGATTCAACTTTCAGACAATTGCTAGTACCCATTATTTGCATTGGAGGGATGCCAAACCCATCACGCCAAATATAATAATAATAATAATAAAAAATCACACAATTATTGGAAGAAAGGAGGCAGCCAACATATACAAAGCCTTTGATCTTTAGGCTTGGAAATGAGATGAGACATACTGTATGTTAATGCGACATCGAACGATCTTAGAATTTGTTTGTGTTTGACAAAGTAGACTATAACCTATTACTAGATAAAGTAGAAAAATGTGGGTCAGACAGCATCATCACCAGATGGATTTGTAACTGGCTGACCAACTGCACTCAACGTGTAGTCCTGTGGTGGGTTGCTACCGGTTCGCACCGGTTCACAAGAACCGGTAGTAAAAATTTGTAGTAGTTTGGAGAACCGGTAATAACATTGGCTAGCCACCCCCACCCCCCAAACCAGTTCCCGGCCCGGTCGCCGCTCACTTACCCTGCCCACCTCATCAGAGGCTTTGTTTTTTTACTTTTACTTTTAAAAGCATTTTTTCTACAACCTCTTCGGCCAAAAAAATGCTTTTAAAAGTAAAAAAAAAAAGCCTCTGATGATTGCGCGGCTCAGCTGGGATCATCAGAGGCTTTTAAAAGCATTTTTTCTATAACCTCTTCAACCTCTTAAGGTTGTAGAAAAAATGCTTTTAAAAGTAAAAAAAAAAAATTGGTCATGGCCACCCAGTCACATTACCCCCTACCAAGCCACGCCCACAAAATAAGCCATGCCCACAGAACAGGTAGTAAAAAATTTTAGAACCCACCCCTGGTGTAGTCCTCAATGGAACTGCATCTACATGGAGGGAAGTATGCAGTGGAGTACCCCAAGGCTCTGTTTTAGGCCCAGTGCTCTTCAACATCTTCATCAATGACTTGGATGAGGGGATAGATGGGGAACTCATCAAATTTGCAGATGACACCAAGCTGGCAGGAATAGCCAACACTCCAGAAGATAGGCTCAAGATACAGAAGGATCTTGACAGACTTGAACATTGGGCGCTATCTAACAAAATGAAATGAAACTTTTTGCATGTGGAGTCAAATCCAAATCTTAGGAGCCATGGCTTGGTTGCAGAATCCGAAGGACCAACCTATCACATTCTGCTGCTCTACAACTTGTCTGTCCCTTTTTCAACTGTGTTTGCATGCAATGGTTCTCCTTGGGAAAAAAAAATCCATGCTGCTGTTTTCTATCCAGCAGACACTGAATGTGTTTTTGTCCTTGCTGAGTGGTGAACATCAGGATCAACTGACGCTAGTTGGCACCTTGCTTGGCAAGCCGTTGCTTTCTCCCAGGGCATTTGGAAGAGTCGGAAGGTTAATTGACAGCTCATGTTCCCTCTGCCACCTGCACTTCTCTTGCCAGGAGAGCGATCAAATTATGATCATCCAAGGAAGGGAATCCCATTCCTCTTGTAGCCACCAGAATTTGATAGTTAACCTCCAAGAACAATATTTCTATGGCTGCTTTTATGACTTTAACCGGTTGTAACCTGCCCAAAGTTTTTGTGGCTGGGCAGGCAAAAAACACAAATAAAGTGAATCTCAGAGCAGGAATATGGGTTGTGTGAGTACGCAACTATCCTGAATGATTTACTAGGAGAAACAGAAGGCCTCTTATGCATTACATGATATGATTTGAATGAAGAATTCTGCCATGTTGTTTTGGGTTTGCGGCAAGTTTCTATCGCATTCTTGGGGAGTCTTGGCAATTTGGAACTGGAGATCGTATCTTTGATTTGCTTGGGATGGTGGTTAAGCATCAGAGACATCTCATGAAAAAGATGCCTTGTTAGAAGGAATGGGATAAAAACTAAAGTCTTAATATAATGGTGACATTATGCTTTCTATCTGAGTTCTCTCTCTCTGCCAGCCAGGGATGGTGTTTGCTAACCAACTCTGCATTGGCTTTGAGGATGGATAAGAACGTTATGGTAGCAAACAGAAGTTGTAGCTATGAATTCTTGTGTAGGGAGTACAGATAGACCTCTACTTATGACCAGTTGCTTAGTAACCATTTGAAGTTACAGCCTACCTAAAAAAAGGGAACTGACAACCTGGAACTGAGAAGCCTGAGGGGGAGAAGGGGATAGAATAGGAGATGTTTCTGTGGGGCCAGCCTGAGGGAGAGAAGGGGATTGGAGAGGTTCTATGGGGCCAAGCCTGAGGGAGAGAAAGGAAGAGGAGAGGATCTATGGGGCCAAGCCTGAGGGAGAGAAAGGAAGAGGAGAGGATCTATGGGGCTAGCCTGAGGGAGAGAAGGGGAGAGGAGACAATCTATGGGGCCAGCCTGAGGGAGAGAAGGGGAGAGGAGAGGATCTATGGGACCAACCTGAGGGAGAGAAAGGGAGAGGAGAGGATCTATGCGGCAGCCTGAGGGAGAGAAGGGGAGAGGAGAGGATCTATGGGGCCAGCCTGAGGGAGAGAAGGGGAGAGGAAAGGATCTATGGGGCCAGCCTGAAGGAGAGAAGGGGAGAGGAGAGGATCTATGGGGCCAAGCCTGAGGGAGAGAAAGTGAGAGGAGAGGATCTATAGGGCAGCCTGAGGGAGAGAAGGGGAGAGGAGAGGCCGATGATAACTACTTATTAATTTTCAAACTTTAACTGTCAATTTATCAAGCCCCATCACATAGATTCATAGCGGAGCATGGTATCCAGCTAGTTGTGATCATAAATCGAGGACTACCTATACTTAGTATTATTAATCTACAAAAGAAATCTTTATACAGAACTTCTGAAGGGGTTTGGGAAATGCTTTTTTCAAAACTAAAAATGTTTGTCAGCTGTGGAAGCTTGAGGAAAAATTTATGTGCCCAAGGGGTGTGTGTGAAAACCCTCCTCAGTATGAAGAGACAATTATAATCTTGGTGACTCGCCTTGCATTATTTTGTTCTGGTTCTGGTAGGCATTTTATGGCTCAGCTGCTGTTTGAAAAGAAGTTTATTTGGAGGCCTATTAGCCTCGTGCGTTTGAGATGTTTCGAAAAGGTTGTAATTATGTTCAGAAAAGCTAAGAAAAGAAATAGGGAAAAATCATAAATAGAGAGGTGGGAAATAATAAGAATCCATGCTAATTCAGCTAGATAATAATACTGGAGAAGATTTTGGGATATTAACAAACAATTTTTTTAAAAAAAAAAACCTTTGAACCATTGTGACTGCATGGAAGAGAGAACAGAGAAGGCTGCTATTTTTTTCAGATATAGAGATTCTATTAAAAGTTTTAAAGGGAACATAAAATGTAACAAAAACTTACATAGAATAAAGAAAGAAAAAGAGAGAGAAAAGGAAAAAATACAGAGAGAAAAGATAAAAAGAAAGAGAAAAAAGCTTCCAGTTTCCTTTGTGGCAAATATAAGTATGATTGCAAAGGCATCTTACTGTGTGAATACAAAAAAGCTCACTTTTTCTATTAGGTTTTTTTTTTTTTTTCTAATCATCAAAATCACAAGTTTTGTTTCATCTTGAAAGTCTGGAATGGATATAAAGTAAGATTGGCTCCCAAAATTCCTTTATGTTTTCAGGCCGGAAAAGAATTTCTATAAAAAAAAAACCCAAGAGGCATTTTTAGAACAGAAATGATACCGACACAAACTTGGTCTTCTGATTTATTGACTTTCCCTGAAGGAAAACCTTAACATGGTTGTTAAGTTGCACAAATTCCTGTTGAAAATGAATATGGCGGAGGATATAGGAGATGATTAGGCTGAGCTGAAGGAGGGGTCAAGTATGCCATTAGTCTCGAATCTCTTTGTGCCCACAAGACATCTAAGTCCAGCCCACCTTGAATTCCGTTGACTCTTATCTACCGCCAATTCGCTTTGACTGTTAGTAATTCAGATTCTTGTAGAGAGCATTAGCGTGTAATAAACTTGGAGTCATTTGGGCTGCCTTGATTCCTGATTCGTTGCACCTGACAGATGAATTTGTTACAGATTGTAAGATCAAATGGGGTGGGGGGAATTTGGTTATAGCATAACGCTTGATCAATAGGAGCAGGGGTGGGTTCTAAAAATTTTTTATTACCGGTTCTGTGGGCATGGCTTTATGGTCATGTGACAATTATTTAGGATTTAGCAGAGGTACTGGTCTACCAGGCTTTTAACTGCTTGCAGAGCTGTACCGATCTACCCATTTATTTTTTCAGGCACTGATCTACTCACATATTTTTGCAGGCACCAATCTACTCATTTGTTTTCTTTTAACACTGATCAGCTGTAGGAGGGCCCTTTGAAACCCCGTGGCAAGAGTTTAAACAGTTTTTTTCCCTCTAGCCATCAGCTGGGACTCAGGAGGCAGCAATAGATTGGGGGTGGGGCCAAATAAAAGGTAAGAATAACGCGGGGGTGGGGGGGTGGGGGGTAAGGTGGGGCCAGAACCGGTTCGGTGATGTCATATCGTCACTGCTACCGGCTCAGCGGAACTGGGCGGAACCGGGAGGAACCCACCACTGAATAGGAGTATATGTTGGGTAAAGACTGAAATTTATATTGGAATTATAACTTAAAAGAGAATTTTGAAAAAATGATGCACCACTGGCATTTAGCTCCCAATAAATTGTCAGAGTTGTATGAGGATGTGTCAAATGTATGTTGGAAAGAAAAACAGTCTGAAGGGCGTTTTTATCTGGTGGACCAGGGCAGGGGTGAAATTCAGAAGGTTGGACAGGTTCTATAGAACCGATAGCGGAAATTTTGAGCAGTTCAGAGAACTGGCAAATACCACCTTTGGCTGGTCCCTGAGTGGGGTGGGAATGGAGATTTTGCAATATCCTTCCACCAGGAGTGGGGAGGGAATGGAGATTTTGCAGTATCCTACCCCTGCCACGCCCACCAAGCCACGTCCACCAAGCTACACCACGCCCACCAAGCCATTCTCACAGAACCGGTAGTAAAAAAATTTGAATTTCACCACTGTGGTGGACATATGAGAAAGCTAAGACTCATTGGAATCAGATGTGTATTTTAACTCAGAGAATTCTTAACTGGAATGTACAACTGAAGCAGAGGCTTTTCTTTTAGGTTTGATGAACAAACAGCTTGAAAAATATATAACTTTGTTTTTAATCATGACAAGAGCGTAAGCTGTATGACAGCTGGAAAGACTCACACATATCCACAATGCAAGAATGGATGGTGAAAATTAATGGAGTTTGGGTGGAGGTGGTGAAATTGACTCTTTTGATTAAAGAAAAGACTTTATCCAGCTTTGTTTCTTCTTGCAAACTTCTTTGGAATTGAAATAAATGAATTTTTCACCTTGGGTTTTAATAATTAGACTTGTTTACGATGATAGAAATGCTGTTTGTTATAGTTTATTCTAGTTCAAAGGATTGTTGATTTTTAGATTTCTGTCTGTTCTGCAGAAAGTCAGAAGTTATTTTTTTCTATAACTCCCCCCCCCTTTTTTTTGTTTGCATTCCTTGTTTTGGCTTTTTCCCTACTTCTTCCTTTTTTCCCATTTAATTTGTTTTTCTGTGCCTTTTTCTATTTTATTCTTTTTTAAAAAAACAAAACAAAACTGAAAGGGGTTTCTGGACAGCCATAAATGTGGATATTGTCTTTTCTTTATTCAAGAAAGTCAATTTAGCCATCTTGGCAAGTTCCCTCATCTTCACCAACCATTCCTGTATTGTGGGTTGTGTTGAACTTTTCCACTTTTGAACATATTGTAATCTTGTTGCGGTTGTCATATATAAATACAGAATTTTATTTGTCCATTAATCCCAAAAGAAAAATATCTGGTTTTGTTCATCCTCAAAAGGATTATAATTAGGACCTAATCATCCATCTGGTCCAGCCGCCTTTCCTGCTTATTCTTTTTAATAGCTTTTGAAATTTCTCATTATAGTTCATCATTTGTCTTTGTACCTCTGTAATCCTTGGTAGGTTTTGTTTTCTGAGATATTCCTCTCTTTTCCCACCCCCACCCCGCCACTGAAATATCATGCCCTCTGTATAAATTAGACTAATATTGATAAAATATTTTTGTATACCCACATTAGCTGTTAGTTTACTATTTCCCTCTGGTAATTTCAATAAGATTTTCTTTTTGTAATTTATAAGTTGACCATTGAAATGGTTTATTAGCAAATTCAAAACCAATTTGTTTCACATAATTCAATTTAGTTCTCATTTTTCTTTTTTTTTCAACATGGATAGCTGTTGCTGTAAAACCTTAGTTTATTGAGAATACTTGTGTTCCCTGAGAAGCCTTTAATTCTTCTTTTCTTTTACTCTCAGCCAAGAACTATCTGATGTATATTTTTCAGGTCTCTTTTCTGCAGCTAGTGCTTTTTACAACAGACATTTATTATTGTAGGGGGTGCCATAGCAAGTGGCACCCCCTACAATAACTGAAAAAGCTAGAGGAGACTGCTAAAGAAAACATCAGAAAATCCAGGACTTTACACTAGACTAGAGAGAAGAATTGGGGGAAAAAAAAGAGAGAAATGCAGAAGTACAATGGTAAACCAGTTCCATACTATAGAGGAACACTAGAACTGTTAGAGGAATTGTTAAGACATAATAAAAGTGAAATGAAAATTATAATAATACAAATTATATTAAAGTGATAAATATTTTTTAATTTTTATAATTAGAGATGTTAAGTATTGTAGTGCCAATAAGAGACAAGAAACATAGGTCATACATTGAATGACATAAACAAGTAGTTGGCACAGCGTACAGGATGTGGGCTAGAGAGTCTACTAAATCCAAATAGGAAATTGCACAGAAGGTTGTGGAAAATAGGTGGGCTAAGATCAGTGGTGGGATTCAGCCAGTTCGCACCACTTCGGGAGAATCCGAACTTTCTGAGCAGTTTGGTGAACTGGTTGTTGGAAGAAATCATTAGGGCAGAGAACTGGTTGTTAAATTATTTGAATCCCACCACTGGCTAAGATCCTAGACGGACAGGTGGGTACTAGCCAATCAACCAGACATCATAGTAGTAGATAAAGACCAGAAGACAGCAGTGGTAATAGCTGTAGCAGAGCCCATCAAAAGCAATATCAGGAAGAAGATGTATGAGAACCTGGAGAAGGACCAGGGCCTGAAGGAGGAACTGGAGCCGATGTGGAAGGTCAAGGCCAAAGTGGTCCTAGTGGTGGTAGGAGCATTTGAAGCTGTGACTCCTAAGCTATGGTAGGAGGGGGCCCCCACAGATCCCTGGAAGGACATCTGAGCTTTCTGTCCAGAAGAGTGCAGTGCTAGGAACAGCTAAGATACTGTGCAGAAGCCTCAAATTTCCAAGCCTCTAGTAGAGTAGAGATCCCCAACTCCCAATCCGTCGCATGCCAGAAACCAGGCCATGCAAACAAGTGGGATGCAGGCAGTATGTGAAATCATACCCTGTTTGGTCTGTGGAAAAACCTTTCTCCACAGAACCAGTCCCTGGTGCCCAAAAGTAGAGGACCTGAGATCAAGGAAGACACAGAATACCTATAAGGGTAAGAAAGATTTTTTTCCCCCTGAATGATCAAAACATTCTTCTTTTTTTATTTTATCTTGGTTGTATTTACAATAATCAGAGGTTCTGGCTGCTACAACAATTTCCAAGCTCCAGATAAAGGCTGAAGTAAAGATAACTCTCCCCAAAGTTCTTGAATGAGTTTGTAGCAGAAGTGACACTGAAATAGGTGTGTGTGTGTGTGTGTGTGTGTGTGTGTGTTTGGTTTTTTTTTTTTTTTTTGCTTTAATTTATATGCCGCCCTTCTCTGGAGACTCAGGGAGGCTTACAATGCGTTAAGCAATAGCCTTCATACTTTTGTATATTTTATACAAAGTCAGCTTATTGCCCCCACAATCTGGGTCCTCATTTCACCTACCTTTGAAAGGATGGAAGGCTGAGTCAACCTTGAGCCTGGTGAGATTTGAACTTGCAGTAATTGCAAGCAGCAGATGTTAAATACAGTGCTTTTGTCCACTGTACTACAGGCTCTTAAATTGTTGTATTATGCCTGACAAAATCCCAACCATCACCTGCTTAACATAGGATGAGGCAGTTAGGGAATCTTTCTCCCCCCTCCCAATTGGAGTGGAGGTAAAATTAAGGAGAAAATCCACAATGCCTTGAAGAGGCTGGGACGGAGGCCTGTTCATCTGGGTTTTCCAGCATAAAACTATAATGACTATCATTAAGTGTTGTACCTTATGATTCTTGACGAACGTACCTTTTATTTTATGTACACCGAGAGCTTATGCACCGAAGACAAATTCCTTGTGTGTCCAATCACACTTGGCCAATAAAATTCTATTCTGTTCTGTTCTGTTCTGTTCTGTTCTGTTCTGTTCTGTTCTGTTCTATATAAAAGTACAATGAGCTGCAGGGTAGTAGTAGTGAAAACACACATATCACAAATATGGAACATCTTGAGAGGTCTCATTTTGCAGAGTTTCTTTAGGATTTTGTCTTGGTCATGGAGGAATTTAGAGTGTTTTACTTTGCTTAAGTACTTTCAAATCAGTTTTGATTTTCGGACTTCCGGCGGCGATCCCAGCGCGTTAGGGACGAAAGGGGCGATGCTCCGCTCCTGAGTTCCTAACAATCCCGCATCTGGAGCCGAAACAGGCGTTATTGATCTCGTAGTGATCAATAGCTTAAAGGGGAACATCTTAGGACCTCAGAGGAGATCGCAACTTCTCTGAAGGTACAAGATTAAGCCCTTAATCCAGAGTGAGGAAAAACCAGCCTTACGGGACTGGCCAGAGGCGCTGATAACTGTATAAGAGGGAAGCGAAGATTGAAAACTATAAGAGGTCATCAACAGAAGACTATTATCTAGAAAAACCCAAAAAACTACCTGATAATAAGAAGCAGCGCTGGTGGAAGAGAAACCCGAAAAAAGAAAGAGGATAAGCGGCGACGGAAGATAGATCGGAATGGAGCCATTTTGAAAGCAAAGTGACAGCGCAAAAATCTGAACAGCTGAGTGTACAGTGAGAGCGGAAGAACGGAAGAAGGTAATTCCTATGAACACTGCAATGAGAATAGTGAATAATTTAAAAAGATTTTGATATTATTATTGGACTTTATGAGTGTGGACTGGATTGAGCGGAGAGAGTTGGACAAATAAGAACAGAACGTGCAGCACTGGAGCGAGCGGAGAGAGCGTGTGCAGTGTGGAGTGCCGGAGATCGGAGGAGAGGAGAGGAACCTGGACGGATTTCTACAAATTGTATTGGATTTAACTGATGTGGAGTGGCCAGAGTGGATTTATAAATTGATCGTATTGGATTTTACTGATGTGGAGTGGCCAGAGTGGATTGAATTAGATAATTCGAAGAAGAAAAAGTCTGTGGGAGAGTGCGGAGAGTTGGGACAAACCCCGGTAAAATTGATTGGAGTGGATTTATACAAACTATCTTTTAGTGATACTTCTTGCGAAGATTAGGATACAAAACTGATACAAAGTGTGAGGGACTTTGATTATTTGACTACTAGAGACTGAACTGTTTGGATTGAACAATTTAAATATTGACTAATACTTGGTGAACCAGATGATAAGGACTTAAATAGAGGATACAACATTATACTCTGGGGATCGGATGTGGATTCTAACAACAGGAATACAGAGGACTATAGATTAAATTGGATCGTGGAATAATTAAAGTGAATAGGGTGACTCAGACCTTTGGAACCGTATTTGGTTGGAAGAAAGATAAGTTTACATAACACCAAGAAAGATAAAAGATTATAATTAATGGACAATATATATATGCTTGGCTTGATTTAAGTTTATTCTACTATATAATATAAGATACTAGACCCGGAAAATAACCTTTAATAACTTATTAGTTTTTTTCTTAAGTAGTTTGTCTAATTTGTTTATTTGAAATTAATTAAACATTTATAGCATATTATCTTCAATTATATTTAATTAATTTATTCATATACAGTAAATGATTTTAAATAATTAGATAGAACTATAATAATTAAATTGATATTGATACTATTTTAGAACTATTAGAATAAAATACATTTTATTTTGTAAGTAATTGAAGAATAAGGTAACTAATGAATTGTTAGAAGCTTACTTTTTCCCCGTTGTTTCCCCCTTCTCTTGCTTCCCCCCCCGCCTTCCTTTTTGCTGTTTTCCCAATATCGTATTATTAACCAGAAATACTCTGAAAAAACCTTGTAAAAATAATCCTGCATCTAGGTTATAAACATTAGACCTGAGAATTTTATGAAATTGTGGGCAAAAATAATAAGCATAATAGATATGGCAACCTCAAACATACCAACTACTATTAAATCAACCAAGAAAATACCCCCAACCCAAACACTATTGGTGGCTTCCCCGGTCCAGCAGAAGACAGGGGAAACAACAGATAAAGAAAAGACCAACATAGGTATTCAAAACATCCAAGCTGCCCTTGCAATGATTCAGGAGGGAATGAAAAGGATGGAAGATAAGATGACCCTGAATCATGATGAAACCAAAAAGAACCATGAACAAATGCGATTGGATGTAGGGGAAATTAAAGATGAGATTAGAAATAGAGATGAAAAAATAGAGAAAATTCAACAAAATATAACCGAAAACGAACAGAGAATCCATAAAGTTGAGGAAAAGGTGGAAGTCACAGCTACCAGGTTGGAACAGATGGAGAACCAACAAGCAACAAGAAGTCGAGACACAGAAGATGCACTGACATTTCTCGAAATGGAAAAGGCATCTTTCTACTTAAGATTTCAAAATATAGAAGAACAGAGAGAGGAAGACTTGGGTGAAATTATGGTTGGAATTTTGGCAGAGGCGACACATAAGGATAAGGATGAAATAAGAGGTGGTATCGACGAAATTTACAGGGCCTTCACAAACTATGCCAGAAGAAACAAACTCCCTAAAGAAGTACACATCAGATTTACAAAAAAAACAATGAAAGAAGAAATATACCGAAAGATGAGAGAGGAGACAGTCATGTACAAAGGGAGGGAAGTTCTAACGCTAAAACAAGTACCGAGAAGGGCCAGGGATAGGAGAAGAGAATATAACTTCTTAACCCGACAGTTAAATAAACTCAAGATTAAATTTAGATGGCTTATACCAGAAGGAGTACTTATTTCTTGGGAAGGAAGAAAATTTCGAATCGACACCATAGAAAAAGCCCAGGACTTCGCAGACCAACATTTAGGATATGAAGGAGAACAGGAGAGCAGAGGAGGCAGAGAAGATTCAAACCCCAGTGACCAAGAAGAGCAACCAACAAATAAGGAGGACAAGGAACGGAAGAAGGGAAAGCTGGGGAAGGAGGAAATGACGGGGATCACACAAAGAGTCACAAGAAACACATCAAAACTCAAAACAACAGACAAATAAACAACACCAGGAATGGAAGAAGAATTAAAACTCATCTCTATAAATATAAATGGTCTAAATTCACCAAGCAAAAGACATCAGATATTCACTAAACTGCAAAAATTAGGAGCAGATATAATCACCCTACAAGAGGTACACATAAAAAAACAACAGAAAAAATTACTCGAAAATAAAAAATTAGGAGTAATGTACACATCCTTAGGCGACTGTAAAAAAAGGGGAGTGGTAATATATGTTAGAGACCATATAAGAACAAAGCCGATATATGTGGACAAAGAGGGTCGAGTCTTAATAATAGAAGTAAAACTGGAAACAAAAATAATACTGTTAGTAGCCATCTACGCCCCAAATGGAAACCAAATAGACTTTTATAAAAAATTACAAGATAAATTAAAAGAGCTGGATTATGAAAATATCTGCATTGTCGGAGATTTTAATGCAATTGTCAACACACGAGAAGACTACTATAGTAACAGGAAGAACAAAATCAAAAGGAAGACACTGCCACAAACATTCAAGAACTTGGTACAAGAAATGAGTCTACATGATACTTGGCGAGAGTTAAATACTACAACCAAACAGTATACATACTTTTCTGGCCCACATCAATCGTGGTCAAGATTGGATATGGCCTGGATGACACCCCAACTAAGTAGAGAAACACACGACGTAGAAATTATGCCTAACATGTGGGCTGACCACAACCCCATCAAAATAATTTGGAAAGGCTCCCGAAAACAAAAAAGATGGAAAATGGACACAAGCATTATAAAGGAAAAAGAATATCTACAAATGATGGAAAAAGAGATTAAGATATTTTTCCAAATTAACACAAAGGACCAAACGTCGTTACAAAATCTATGGGACACGACGAAAGCATATATTAGGGGCCTAACCATTGCATACGTGGCAAAGAGAAAAAAAGAGAAACAAAGAATCAGGAATGACTTATTGGAAGAAATCAAGATAGAAGAAACTAAATTACAACAGCACCCTAATAATAAGATAGCACAGCAAAAACTTAATTTGGCTAAACACAAATTGAATTTGACTACAAAAGCTGATTTGGCACAAAAAATAAAAATGGCAAAACAGACCAACTTTGAACACGCAAATAAAACTGGACGCTGGTTAGCCCATAAATTAAAAAAGCAAACAGACAAAAGAATTATACACCAACTCCAGGACGAATCAGGAACTTTATTCCATACACACGTAGATAAGAAAAACATAGCCAAAACATTCTTTCAGAATCTCTATCGGCAGGAAGATGTCCCGGAAGACCAAATTCGAAAATATCTTAGTAAAGTGAATATTACACAATTTGAAGAAGAACATAGAGAGACCCTGAACCGTCCCATAACAATGACTGAATTGACTGAAGCTCGTAAAAAACAAAAGAACAATAAAACTCCAGGACCAGATGGAATTCCTACTGAATTTTATAAACACTCCCAACAAGAAATAGACGAAATATTGCTACAAGTCTTCAACGCAGCATTATTGACAGCTGAAATCCCAAAATCATGGACAGAAACCATTATTACGTTAATACACAAAGAAGATTTAGACCGGACCCAAGTTAGGAATTACAGACCCATTTCATTACTCAATGTAGATTACAAACTATTCATGTCAATATTAGCGCAGAGACTTAAAACAATAATTCATAAATACATACATACAGACCAAAACGGCTTCATACCCAGGAGGCAGATTAAAAATAATTTGAGAACGATCATAGATATACTGGAATACTACGATAAGAAAATAGATAAGGAAATAGCTTTAATATCTCTCGACGCCCAGAAGGCCTTTGATAATTTAAATTGGTCCTTTCTTATATCACAACTTGAATTAATGAATTGCGGAGAGAAATTCCTTAAATTGATAAGAAAGATTTACTCCTGTCAAACAGCCAAAATTGCAATAAATGGTGACATGACACAAACTTTTGACATTCAGAAAGGCGTACGACAAGGTTGCCCCATGTCACCTCTATTATTTATAATCGCACTGGAAGTTTTACTAACGGAAATCAGGAAGGAAGAAGACGTAGAAGGCCTTAAGATTCGGGGAGAGGAGTATAAATTACTTGCCTTTGCAGACGATGTGATCTTCATATTGGAAAACCCAATACGATCTGGAACCAGGTTGATGACAATGATAGAGGAATACGGGGAAGTTGCGGGCCTCAAAATAAACAAGCAGAAGACGAAAGTATTGATGAAGAATATGACCCAAACACAACAGTTGAAATTAGAACAAGAATTAGGACTTCAAATAGTAAAGAAAATAAAATATCTAGGTATTTGGCTGACAGCAAAAGCAACTACAATTAAAGAAGATAATTATACCAAATTGTTAAAACAAATCAAAAAAGACTTAGAAATTTGGAGTAGATTACAACTCTCATTGATGGGCAGAATTGCCTCAATAAAAATGAATATATTACCAAGAGTACTATATTTATATCAAGTGATACCAATACACCCCGGAAGAGATTTCTTTAAAAACCTCAACAAAACAACAATGAACTACATATGGCAGGGAAAGAAGGCCAGAATTAAAATCAAAGCCCTACAGGATTTACGGGACAAAGGAGGTCTAGCAACACCAGATTGGGAACTCTACTATAAGGCATCAGGATTGACCTGGATTAAAGAATGGATGGAACTCGACAACAAAAGAACTTTATATTTAGAAGGCTTTGACTTAATAAGAGGATGGCACGCTTTCCTATGGGACGGATCGGATAAAAGACACATGTACTTCCAATGTCATATAATTCGAGCTTCATTATTCAAGATCTGGCAGGATATTAAGAGAACTCACTATACTAAAATACCAAAATGGTGGTCCCCGATGGAAGCATTGATATACCCGAACACTCTTGAAATAGGAAAAATGATGAGGTACCAAGACTTACTGAATCATGAAGGCGAACTCATTTCAAGACAGCAACTCCAAAACTCCGGCATAAATATCGATTGGTGGCCCTATACTCAAATACACTCAAGACACATAGCAGACAAAAAGCAATATGGAATCTCGAATAATTTGAATGAATTAGATAAGATTTTACAAGGCCCAGAACAAAAAATGATAACCAAATTATATAACTACTTACTTAGATATAAATTACTGGAAGAAACAGTAAAAGAAAATATGATAAGATGGGCCAGGGACATAGGGCACAACATCCAACTGGCAAACTGGGAGAAATTGTGGAAACAGAACATCAAAATGACAAGAGCCATACCCTACAAAGAAAACCTCATAAAAATGTTTTACAGATGGCACCTAACACCAGCCAGATTAGCCAAAATATATCCAAACACCTCCCCACGCTGTTGGAAGTGCAAAACAAAAAAGGGGACATACTACCATGCCTGGTGGAAATGCACAAAGGCCCAACAATACTGGAAGGACACAAAGGAAATTATTGAAGAAATAATAAACCAACAAGTAGAAAACACTCCAGAATTTTTTTTATTTGGAATGATAACAACACAACACAACAAAGAGACAAAATACCTCATCATACACATCTTGACAGCAGCACGGTTACTGTTTGCGCAAAATTGGAAATCAGATCAACTCCCAACCAAAGACAAACTAATCTCAAAGATAACAGAATGTGCCGAAATGGATAGACTGACACTAGAACTCCAAGATAAAGAAGAAAGTGAATTCTATCTTGTATGGCACCAGTGGTATCAATGGCTAGAAAAGAAAATCAGTACAAATATAGATGAAAGAAAATAGGGTAGAAAAAATAAAACCGGAAATAAATAAATTAAGAGGAGATGCAAGATTATTTCCAATCTAAAACATCCAAATTGACAAAGTATTACTTATATATTAACTTATAAAGCAATATATATTCTGATGATGATCAAAACATATATGTAAAGTTTGGTGTGGGTAGGTTGGTGGTGGGAACTTGTTTGTCTTTGTAATGTCTTTGTAGTTTTTGTATTGTCTTTATATCTCTGTTTAAAACTCAATAAAAAAAAACAAAAAAAAACAAATCAGTTTTGATTTTCAGCAACCACCTGGGCTGGTCCCTGCAGTTTTCTGGTGACAATATTTTCAGAAGTGGTTTGGTTTTGCTTTCTTCTTAAGGCTGAGAGAGCCCAAAGTCACCCAGCCGGCTTCATGTGTCAGGTGGGACTAGTTCCTGCATTTCTAGCCCAATGCCCCATTCTCAAATTAAGTATTAGTCAAGTATTTCCAATGACACCTCTGAATAGTTGAATCCTATACTATACAGGTAGTCCTCGACTTACATTGGTTCATTTAGTGATGGTCCAAAGTTACAGCAGCACTGAAAAAAAGTTACTCGTGACCATTTTTCACACTTCTGACTGTTGTAGCATCCCCATAGTCCCATGATCAAAATTCGGATGCCTGGCAACTAACTCATATTTATGACGGTTGCAGTGTCCCAGGGTCCTATGATCCCCTTTTTGCAACCTTCTTGCAAGCAAAGTCAATGAGGAGGCCAGTTTCATTTAACAACCATGTTACTAACTTAACAACTGCCGTGATTCAGTTAACAACAGTGGCACGAAAAGTCATAACATGGGGCAAAGCTCACTTAACAAATGTTTCCCTTAGCAACAAAAATTTTGGGCTCGTAAGTCAAGAACTATCTGTACTAAATATGCTTGGGACTCAATGGAACTCTTCTGATCCCTTAATTGTGTCAATTGATCCATTTTAATATTCTCATGACACGTCTCCACTTGAGTCAGTTAAGGATGTCTGGGGAAAGGGCCAGACTCTCTCAGAAACCTTGCCAAACAGGTAATGTTCATACAACACAGTCAACTTGGTGATTGATTGATTGAATGAATGAATGAGTAGATTGAATCAGTCCAATTTCTTGTTCATAATGAGCTGATAATCCAATATTAATAGTTGCCAAGTTTGGCATGCTAAAGTATTCTCAGTGTACAGCAGTCCTTGAGGTTACTCTACCTTAATACAGTATCAGGGTGAAGAATCCAAGGCCTTCGGCCTGGTAAGGCCCCCCAGACACTTCACTGCAGCCTCTATTCATTTTCCCATTATGTGCCTTTTAGCAAACGGCTAAACCTCAGCAGAATGCTTTCCCACCTTCTAATATCTCATTTTAATTTTCAGTTGAAGATGGATTAATTCACGGTTCCCTTATAGCTCTCCAGCTCCAATTTGGTGACTTCAGAGAAACCCCAAATCGCATTGCTAAAACTCAGTAGCCAAATTACCGATTTTCAGCTGCCCAGCTCAGCAATCTGTTTTGGGGAGAGGAGGCGTACAAGGTCCCAAATTAGTGGCAATAATATATTTTGTGGCAATGTCTGTTAGAATTCAGTTGGAAGAACGAGAATGGAGAAGGATTTGGGTTCAAGCAATATCGAAAAGAACTGTTGTAATGAATACAGAAGATCTTAATTAGCAATAGCACTTAGTTTTATATACCATCTCATAGCTCCTTACAGCACTCTCTGGGCAGTTTACAGTGTCAGCATATTGCCCCCAACAATCTGGGTCCTCATTTTACCAACCTGAGAAGGATGGAAGGCTGAGTCAACCTTGAGCCAATCAAGACAAACTCCAGGCTGTGGGCAGAGTTAGCTTGCAAAACTGCATTCCAACCACTGTGTCACCAGGGATCTTGGCAATTAATTTTCCAGCTCTATCCCAATCTTCTTGCCGCTCCATTTTGGAAGTTCAGCACCATGGACAGGGCAATAGACTGCCCAATTGAAAGTTGACTGGGGAGATAAGTAAATAATCTGATTTTTTCAAAAAAAATGCTTAAGATGATGGGAGTTCAAAACTGTTGTCTGGCTCCATCTCAAAGAGATTCCACCTCACCTTCACAGCCCATTTAATAGGCAGATTCAAAATATCTGCAGCTTATAGGCACAGCGGGAACTGAATGATATCATAGATCTTATCCAGAGGTTTTGTAACTGACGTAGTACATGAGAATAAAGATTGAATATACATGATACTAAGCATCCAGGGATTTTACTTCCAAACTGAGCTTTCAAATCTGTCTAAGCTATAGCCATTTTTTTTTCCATGACAGCAGAAGAATTATGCATTAAGAAATCTCCTTTGGCATTTATATATATCCTTGTTGCAGGCAGCACTTTTGCTGTTGAACAGCATAGTCCCATAAAAGGTAAAGGTAAAGATAAAGGTTCCCCTCGCACATATGTGCTAGTCATTCCTGACTCTAGGGAGCGGTGCTCATCTCCGTTTCAAAGCGGAAGAGCCAGCGCTGTCCGAAGATGTCTCCGTGGTCATGTGGCCAGCATGACTAAATGCCAAAGGCGCATGGAACGCTGTTCCCTTCCCACCAAAAGTGGTCCCTATTTTTCTACTTTCCTTTTTTTATGTGCTTTCGAACTGCTAGATTTGCAGAAGATGAGACAAGTCACAGAGCTCACCCCGTTACGCGGCACTAGAGATTCGAACTACTGAACTGCAGACCTTTCGATCGACAAGCTCAGCGTCTTAGTCACTGAGCCACCACATCCCTCCCCATAAACGATAGACGCCTCCAAATTATAGGTTTTGCAGACAGTTGCAAAGAATACCATGGCCTGCAAGAAGAACTAGCCACCAATCCAGGACCAAATGAAGGCTGATTTTCCTGCGAGGCAAAAAAAAAAAAAACCCTGCAAAGAAAGCCTTGTATACTTTAGGGCAAGTGGTTGATTAGAAGACACAATGATACTCGGCAAGGTTGAAGGAAGTAGAAGAAAAGCAAGGCAGGTGAATGGAGAGGATCAAAGAGATGAGGAGGAGAACTTTTGAAAGAACTGTGAGTTATTATCTAAGGAAGTTCAAGATGGTGAGCGTTGATCCTTGCAATCATTGGGTGTCAAGCAGGGGTGAAATCCAGCAGGTTCTGGAGAATCGGTAGTGGAAATTTTGAGTAGTTCAGAGAACCAGAAAACACCACCTCTGGCTGGCCCCAGAGTGGGGTAGGAATGGAAATTTTGCAATATCTGTCCCCTGGAGTGGGGTGGGAATGGAGATTTTGCAATATCCTTCCCCTGGAGTGGGGTGGGAATGGAGATTTTGCAATATCGTTCCCCTGCAGTGGGGTGAAAATGGCGGTTTTGCAGTATCCTTTCCCTGCCATGCCCACCAAGCCACGCCCACAGAACCGGTAGTAAATAATTTGGATTTCACCACTGGTGTCAAGTTCAATTCCATGGCATCGTATCCAAACAGATTGAGTTGGTTTGAATAGAATAGAATAAAATAAAATTTTATTGGCCAAGTGTGATTAGACACACAAGGAATTTGTCTTGGTGCATATGCTCTCAGTGTACATAAAAGAAAAGATACATTCATCAAGAATCATAAGGTACAACACTTAATGATAGTCATAGGGTACAAATAAGTAATCAGGAAACAATATCAATATAAATCGTAAGGATACCAGCAACAAAATTACAGTCATACAGTCATAAGTGGAAGGAGATGGGTGATGGGAACGATGAAAAGATTAATAGTAATGCAGACTTAGTAAATAGTTTGAGAGTGTTGAGGAAATTATTTGTTTAGCAGAGTGATGGTGTTTGGGAAAAAGCTGTCCTTGTGTCTAGTTGTTCTGGTGTGCAGTGCTCTATAGCGTCGTTTTGAGGGTAGGAGTTGAAACAGTTTATGTCTAGGATGTGAAGGGTCTGTAAATATTTTCCCAGCCCTCTTTTTGACTCGTGCAGTATACAGGTCCTCAATGGAAGGCAGGTTGGTAGCCATTGTTTCTTCTGCAGTTCGAATCATCCTCTGAAGTCTGTGTCTCTCTTGTTGGGTTGCAGAGCCAAACCAGACAGTTATGGAGGTGCAGATGACAGACTCAATAATTCCTCTGTAGAACTGGATCAGCAGCTCCCTGGGCAGTTTGAGCTTCCTGAGTTGGCGCAGAAAGAACGTTCTTTGTTGTGCTTTTTTGATGACGTTTTTGATGTTGGGTGTCCATTTTAGATCTTGCGATATGGTAGAACCTAGAAATTTGAAGGTCTCTACTGTTGATAGTGTTGCTGCCTTAGATAGAAATTCTGCTTTTATCTATTTTTAAAAATCTATTGAATAGAATAGAATAGAATAGAAATTTTTATTGGCCATGTGTGATTGGACACACAAGGAATTTGTCTTGGTGCATACGCTCTCAGTGTACATTAAAGAAATATTGTTTTAGAGAGCCAGTTTGATATAGTGGGTAAGGCTCCAGGCTAGAAGCCAAGAGACTCTGAGTTCTAGTCCTGCCTCAGGATTCAAAGTCACTGGGTGACTTTGGGCCAGTCCCTTTCTTTCAGCCCAATCTACCTCACAGGGTTGTTATTGAGGGGAAAATAGGATGAGAAAGGAGTATTAGTTACGTTCACCACCTTGAGTTATTTATAAAAATAATAAAAGGTGGGATTAAACATGAATGAATTTCTCTCCTAGAATGTCTCTCTCCCTGGCTGTAAAAATATTTTTTTAAAAATTATACAATATTGTTTGCTGTATTTCCATTATTTCCCAAACTGTCCCCTTATTTCTGTGAATCGACCCCAATAAATATCTAATTGGTTATTAGAAATTACTCAGTGAGTTATAATTTGCTGTTGTAAACTTCGTTATGTTTATAAAATTTAAAAAATGAACCTTGGGTGCAGACAGAGACGGAGTACAGGAGGAGAAGTTAAATCTGCTTATCAGAATTTTGCTTTGCTTCTGTGTATTTTGATGTAGGTTATATGGGTGCATTGGTCCAGAGATGGCTTCTGAATAATAATAATAATAATAATAATAATAATAATAATAATAATAATAATAATAATAATAATAATAATAATAAAAGTTCTGTGCCTATTTATTTATTTAGTTTTAGGCACTGCACAACTCCCAAACAACTCTGGCCAACTTGTATTATCAGTATTCTTGGCAGGCCTATCATTCCCAAAATAAACATTTCTGCAGGTTACCTATGTAGTATATAAATGAACTAACTAGTCCCTTAGCATTCCCTTAGTTGCAGCATGACTCACAGTGTGAAGGACACTATTGTTCAGTGTACGATCAAGGGAGATGAGTCACCATTCAGAAAGCTGGAGGAGATGCCATGTCAGATTAGTCTACCGGCCTCTCTTGTGGTCTTCCCAGAGACAGAGGTTCGCTTTAGGATCAACAAAACTGTTGTTGCTGTTCCACAGTGCTGTTTGCTTTAGTGCTATAAAAGGTAGTTTGAACCTGATCCATCACCAGCAGGTTCTTCTTCTTCTTCTTGACCTTCTTGACCTTCAAGCCCATTGAAAGTCTTACCTGCTGTGATGTTTTAGCTCAGTGATGGCTAACGTTTTTGCCGTCGCGTGCCAAAAGCAGAGGGAGTGTGGGAGGGTCATGCATGTGTGTGCCCACACCAGGGGTGAAATGTAAAATTTGTTACTACCGGTTCTGTGGGCATGGCTTGGTGGGGGAGGTAATGTGACTGGGTGGGCGTGGCCAACTTTTTTTAAAAAAAAAAATTTTCAAAGCATTTTTTCTAATGCTTTGAAAAGCCTCTGCCGATCAGGCAACTCAGCTGAGATCGTCAGAGAGGCTTTTTAAAAAAATGCCTCTCTGCTGATCAGGCAATTCAGCTGGGATCGTCAGAGACTTTTCAAAGCGTTCTTTTTACCACCTCTTCAGCCAAGAGGTTGCAGAAAAAAATGCTTTGAAAAGCCTCTGATGATCCCAGCTGAGCCACGCGATCATCAGAGGCTTTTTTTTTTTAACTTTTAAAAGCATTTTTTCATCGGAAGAGGTTGCATGTCCAGCATGCATGTGCGCCTCAGCCAGCTGATTTTCGGGCCTTCCAGGCCCACCGGAAGTCGGGAAATGGGCTGTTTCCGGCCTCTGGAGGGTGGGGTGTGTATGAGGAAGGCCGTTTTTGCCCTCCCCAGGCTCCTAGAAAGCCTCTGGAGCCTGGGGAGAGCGAAAAACAGGCCCACCATGCCATCGTGTGCCAAAAGTGGGGGGAGTGCAGGGGGAGCATGCGCACATGCGTGGGAGGGGGGGTGCAGGAGGGGGGGCATTGAATTATGGGTGTGGGCACGCATGCATGGGATATCCCTGTGCTCCCCCCACTTTTGGCACGCGATGGCAAAAAGGTTAGTCATCCCTGTTATAGGATATGATAAAAGAAACTTGAAAGCCCACTGGTGTTTTCTCAAACCCAGTACCCCTCTTATGCCAGACAAAGTCAAGCTGGGGCTATTTTGAGTTTCATCTCATGTTTTCCCAGAACTGAGTTATTGTTTTGTTTTTTTCCTCAATGGTTTATCTATTCTTTCTTCAAGGTTATCACCACATTCCCCTCCCAAAAAATATGGATGGACCATTTAATATGGGATGTTTTGGCCATCTTCTTGAGAATTAGCAGTGAGCTTGCCAAACCTTGGTCTGCCTTACCATGATTTATTGAAATGGCTGTTCAGAAACCATGGTTCGCAAATAAACAGTTTGGTCGGGACTGTCTCACGATGGTTTCATATGAACCTGGATCCTGAGAAGTTGAAACAGAAGGAGGACATTTTGTTGATGTTAAGAGTTATAATAGTTATCATTTTTAGATTAGAAAGCTGTTGAATTGGACAGATTTAAGTCAGCTTTAATCCCTCTATCTTGAGTTGTCAGCTGCCTCTTCTCTAGCTCCCATTCCTAATCTATGTAGGTTTATCTTCAAGTTTCATGATTTCTGTCCCTTTCAATAGATGAGTGTTTCTCAACTTTGGCAACTTTGAGTAGATACCAACATGCTGGCTGGGGAATTCTGGGATTGAAATCCGTTCATTTAAAAGTCCTTGCGATTGAGAAAAACTGCAGTAGGTAGATATTATAGGTCAGGGATCTGCAACCTTAAACACTCAAAGAGCCATTTGGACCCATTTCCCACAGAAAAGAAAAACACCGGGAGACACAAAACCTTTCCCGTGCCTGACTATTTCTTGAACGGCCACAAAACTGGCATTGAATTAAACCTTCTGTTTTCTTCTGAAACTTTTCATTTCTTGGATTTATCCATGGTTGGCCTACCGGGGGTTGAAAAGTTCAATAAATCATGTGCTGGAGGGTGTCGCACATTGGCAGTTGTGACGCATATTTTGAGTGACGGGGAGCCTCAGCAGAGGGGTGAAAGAGCCACATGCGGCTCCAGAGCTGCAGGTTGCTGACCCCTGTTATAGGTACTCCTCAATTTATGACTGGTTGATTAATGATTGTTTGAGGTTATGATGGACAACCCCAAAAGTACTGTACTTGCGACCTGGTTCCAAAGTTCCTCCCTGCAGTCACATGACTGTGTTTTGGCCACTTGGCTTGCATTTACGGACCCTCAGCAGTGTCCTGCAGTGACACTTTATGACACTTTATGGTATTTTTTGTTGAAAACCAGTGTTTTCTGTCAGGTTTTAGCAAAAGCACCGCACCCCATAGAGAAGAATGGGTTGACTTAACAACTGCAGCAGTTGTCTAATTACCATGGGTTCACTTTACAATCATGTTGATTTCTTAATGACCACCACAAAAAAGGTTGTAAAATCTGGGCAGTCATGTAATGATCTTTTTATGACCAATACAACTTCAATGGGCAGGGCTCCATTGTGTTTGTTAATTGAGGACTGTAAGGTACTATAAAGGTGGGAGGATTTTCTTGGGCTGTTTTTTTTATTCCTTTGAAATTACAGCCAGCAAGTGCTTCTGAACCTGCTCTTTTTCTCTTTCTTGGGAAAGTGGGGAAGGTTCACCATCTGCCTGCAAATTGGAGAACAGTGGTCCAAAGCTAAATTCATGTGGTGGAATGTAGCCTGGATTCCCAGGAGGGAGAGGCTGCTATCGAGAGAGCAAAGTGGTAGCAGAGCTTAGAAAGTTTGGTCAGCAGGAAGAAGATTAAAATATCTCCTCCCTAGCGGTTCCCAACTGCAGTTATGCAAACAGTTGCTTTAATCTGGCAAGATTCTGTCTATAGGTGAAGGACAATAAAGGAAACTATTCTTAAGTAACTCCATGTGTCATTCTTGGTCAGGAGTGAAATGTAAAATTTGTTACTACCGTTTCTGTGGGTGTGGCTTGGTGGGGGGTAATGTGACTGGGTGGGCATGGCTTTTTAAAAAAATGCTTTTAAAATTGCTCCCTAAAATTACAGGATAAGGAAGATTCAAAATACTTTAAAATATGGAACAGCTGGTACCAGTGGATAAGTCAGAGAGAGGGAATGCTTAGAGATGAAAGTTAGGAGAAATTAATGCAAATAAACAACTGCACTGTCAGAGAGATATAGAAGGAAATAAGTCACTGTGCGTATATATATATATATGTATATATAACATTAGAAAGTAGTTGATAGATGAAGTTGAGCACTATATATGTATAGTATTTGTACTTGTAATTTGTGTGTTTGATTAAGAAAAACTTGTTCAGTTTTTCTTATAATTGTTTTAAATGTCTTTTTTTTAAATACGAATAAAGTTTGTTTTAAAAAAAAATGCTTTTAAAAGGCTCTGACGATCCCAGCTGAGTTGCCTGATCGTCAGAGGCTTTTGTTTTCTTTTATAAGCACTTTCTTTCTTTCTTTCTTTCTTTCTTTCTTTCTTTCTTTCTTTCTTTCTTTCTTTCTTTCTTTCTTTCTTTCTTTCTTTTTTTTTGCTTTTAAAAGAAAAAGAAAGCCTCTGACGATCAGGCAACTCAGCTGGGATCATCAGAGCCTTTTAAAAGCATTTTTTAACAACCTCTTCGGCTGAAGAGGTTGTAGAAAAAATGCTTTGAAAAGCCTCTGACGATCCCAGCTGAGCCGCGGGATCATCAGAGGCTTTTTAAAAAAACTTTTAAAAGCATTTTTTTGGTCAAAGAAAAAATCCTTTTAAAAGTTAAAAAAAAAAGCCACTGATGATCACATGGCTCAGCTGGGCATGGGGGGAGGGCCCAGGGATTTTTGCTACCGGTTCTCCAAACCACCCACCGTCATCGCTATTGGATCAGGCGATCCGGTCTGAACCGGGAGCATTTCACCCCTGTTCTTGGTTCTTGGGGCCTGACAATCCAGGAGCGAAAGAATAAATAAAAGGGTTTCCTTCCAACAGAATGCCACATTTCGTTTCTCCTCACCCACTTTCTTGATTCTTAGAGTCAGATGAGATTTCATAAATTGAAGGTGTCCACATCTGTCCTTGATGTCTCTCTCTGGGTGGTATCTGGCCTTTCAAATCTGCAGCCCACGCCCTTTCTCTGGGCAGAAGAAGCTCTGCCAGATCTCTTTCCTGTCCCTGGGGACTGACCTGCTGGAGGATGCAGGCACACAAATTAGTATTAGTGATGGGCAGACAAAACGGGAGGCTGGTTTGGCAAAAAGGACGGAAAGAAGAAATGGGTTGGGAGAAGGGGGAGGGCAAGAGGAGGAAGAGTTGCCATGGTGACCTGTGAATGAGACACCATGGCGCATGTGAAGTGTTGATTAGGAAAGAAATTGAGTGCCGAAAGCAGCTAAAATGATATTACCAATTGCTTACTTGCTTTTTGTAAGGCTATACGGCTTGCCTTCTTCCACAGGTGTTCCTCATTGGACGGCCTGTGAGGGTTAGAGTTAGGGTGTCTTTGGAAATCAGCCAAAAACGTTCAACTTCACCTGCTAAATTCTTAACGAAGTAATGCTCAGGAATGAGTCTGTATCAGTGGTGAAATCCAATTTTTTTTACTACTGGTTCTGTGGGCGTGGCTTGGTAGGCATGGCTTGGTGGGCATGGCAGGGCAAGGATACTGCAAAATCTCCATTCCCACCCCACTCCTGGGGCAAGAATATTGCAAAATCTCCATTCCCACCCCATTCCTGGGGCAAGGATATTGTAAAATCTTCATTCCCTCCCCACTCCTGGGGCAAGGATATTGCAAAATCTCCATTCCCACCCCACTCCTGGGGCAAGGATATTGTAAAATCTTCATTCCCTCCCCACTCCTGGGGCAAGGATATTGCAAAATCTCCATTCCCACCTCACTCCTGGGGCAAGGATATTGCAAATCTCCATTCCCACCCTACTCCTGGGGCAAGGATATTGCAAAATCTCCATTCCCTCCCCACTCCTGGGGCAAGGATATTGCAAAATCTCCATTCCCACGCCACTCTGGGACCAGCCAGAGGTGGTATTTGCCAGTTCTCGGAACTACTCAAAATTTCCGCTACCAGTTCTCCAGAACCTGTCAGAACCTGCTGGATTTCACCTCTGGTCTGTATGGTGCAAAAGAAAGGCCATGGGGAATCAACCCAACTGGCCAGATCTCCCAGGAAATTGATTTTTAATTCTAACCCAGGTAGTGCGATGCATGCCAAATATGGAGTATAAAACTCAGAGTAGGTTTGTTAGTGTTAGAAAGGTGACAACTAGTGATGAAATCCAAATTTTTTTACTATCGGTTCTGTGGGCGTGGCTTGGTGGACGTGGTGTAGCTTGGTGGGCATGGCTTGGTGGACATTGCAAGGGAAGGATACTGCAAAATCTCTATTCCCACCCCACTCTGGGGCCAGCCAGAGGTGGTATTTGCTGGTTCAGAGAATTTCTGCTGCCAGTTCTCCAGAACTTGTCAGAACCTGCTGGATTTCACCCCTGATGCCAACAGTGAAGCAATGGATGATTTGATTGGTGGAAAATTTAGAAGATTGTGCCCTTGCAAACCGTAGGACCCACTGCTTGAGAGAATGCATTGCTTGGGAAGGAAGGGTAGCAATGCACAGTTGAGTTCTAGATAATTGATGGTTCTAATTTATCTATTTTTTAAATTGCTGTAATCTTAAAGTGGAAATTTGTATGCGCCTTCAAGTCAGTTTTTGACTCCTGATGGCTGTCTGGACATGTCTCTGCAGTTTTCTGGGCAAGATTCCAGAAGTGGTTTGCCATTGCCTCCTTCCCAGGGTTGAGAAAGAGGGACAAGATCACCCAGCTGGCTTTGTATCCAGGGTGGGATTACAAATCCCATCTCCTGGTTTCTAGCCTGATGTCTTAACCATTACACAAATTGGCTCTCGAAATACATTGTAGGATGAATTAAATATCTTTGGATAGATCATTATTTCTTAAAATATTGGACTTTAATGCAAGTTGAAGTCTCAGAAAGTGGACACACAAAATTGGCTCTCCAAGTTATCCCAGTAGAATCTTAGAAAGAGCAAACTTTTTTAAAAAATGGCAAAATCAGATTTAATTATCCAATTTATATGCTTCCCATTTCACCTAAGCAATTCTGGGCATTTTACAAACAATTATGTGTTTCTATTCCTTGTAGCATTAAAGTTTGAAGGCAGGATGTGGCAGATATGTCAGATATCTGGCTTTTTATTCATTTATGTATTTATTGGTTCGATTTATATGCCGCCCTTTTCCGGAGACTCAGGGGGGCTTACAATGCGTTAAGCAATAGCCTTCATACTTTTGTATATACCTGCTTAGTAGGGCTTTCGGCTCCCCCCAAGCGGTGTTCTTTTTTATACAAAGTCAGTTTATTGCCCCCACAAACCGGGTCCTCATTTTACCTACCTCGAAAGGATGGAAGGCTGAGTTAACCTTGAGCCTGGTGAGATTTGAACTTGCAGTAATTGCAAGCAGCTGGTGTTACTTAACAGTGCTTTAGTCTGCTATGCCACCAAGGCTCTTTCAAGGCTCTTTCTTTTCAACGTTGCATGCCTTTTGCAGCTGTAGATTCATGTTAGCAAATTGGCAAATGTAGACTTCCTTCTACGTTTATGAAGTCTTCTGTGTGCCTATTTAGCGCAATTGTTTGCATGAATTAGTCTCATTCGGAATTTGTTTGATATTGAACCCTGTGATTAATGGAATGATTCTTAGAGCCACCTAGTGAGCATCTGGCAAGATGTAATTTCATTTGGCAATTTTCTCCAGCCTAAAAATTAGCCGTTGTTTCTGCTGCTACAAAGGGTGGATTTGCTGACTTGGAAAAGGCCCCTTAGTTCGAGGCTCCCATTTTATGTAAATTATAACCTCAGGAGATGAATTAATACTTCAAAAATAAGTTCTGAATTGGATATACAGCTCATGTCATGTCATGTCTAGCATTGCACTTGTTCTAGAGGCCAATGGAAGTATGTTGTTGTTAGGGTTTGTTTATTTTTTAAAATGTAGTCTTTTTTGGAACATTGGTTCATCTCAGTGAATTTGGAGCAATGGGATGGCATGGGGACCAGAAATGCCTTTGGAACTGCTCTTTTATCAAATGCTGGTGCAGTGGTGAAATCCAGTTTTTTTTTACTACCGGTTCTGTAAGCGTGGTTTGGTGGGCGTGGCATGGCTTGGTGGGCGTGGCTTGGTGGGCATGGCAGGGGAAGGATACTGTAAAATCTCCATTCCTTCCCCACTCCAGAGGAAGGATACTGTAAAATCTCCATTTCCACCCACTCTAGGGGAAGGATACTGTAAAATCTCCATTCCCTCCCTACTCCAGAGGAAGGATACTGTAAAATCCACATTCTCTCCCCATTCCAGAGGAAGGATACTGTAAAATCCCCATTCCCACCCCACTCCAGAGAAAGGATACTGCAAAATCTCCATTCTCTCCTCACTCCAGGGGAAGGTTACTGCAAAATCCCCATTTCCTCTCAATCAGCTGGGACTTGGGAGGCAGAGAACAGATGGGAGGTGGGCCAGTCAGAATTTTTACTACCGGTTCTCCAAACTACTCAAAATTTCCGCTATCAGTTCTCCAGAGCTGGTCAGAACCTGCTGAAACCCACCTCTGTGCTGGTGGGTTCTTCTCCTAACCCTTGTCCTGCAGAGCAAAGTACATTTTGGGGGGATTGTCAGTCTTGCAAGATAGTCCAGGAGCAAAAGCACACCCAGAAGTACTAATCCTACCTTAATTGTAAGGTTACATCAGTATTTCTGTACCTTGATGACTTGAAGAAGTGTGGACTTCAAGTCCCAGAATTCCACAGCCAG
This sequence comes from Pantherophis guttatus, assembly GCF_059756535.1. Lineage (NCBI taxonomy): Eukaryota > Metazoa > Chordata > Lepidosauria > Squamata > Colubridae > Pantherophis > Pantherophis guttatus. The sequence goes on along the minus strand of NC_142072.1, from coordinate 24,146,872 downwards.
CATGTTTTCTGCACTTCTTCAAGTCCGTAACTCTTCAAGGTGCCAAGGTTGAGATACTGGTTTCATTAACTGGTTTCATTAACAAAATCTTGCAAGTCTGAAAATATCTCTTTTGTTGTGACCTAGGCTCACTTAGTCAGTACAAGACACAATTAGTCTCAAACAAACCTATTTTATTATAACAGCTGAGAACCCCGCCGCAGGGAGGCGGAGCCGGTCAGATGGTTCCGCCCCAGGCGCCTGATGGAACCTGACAGATTCCAGACGGAGCTTGGGCCATTTCCTGAGGTTCTGGCACACGCCTCGACTGGAGACCTGGTGGCCGCCTGGGATAGGGCGGCTGCTGGTGCTCTGGATCGGGTCGTGCCTTCGCGGCCTCTGACCCGGCGCCGATCTCAATTGGCTCCTTGGTTTACCGAGGAGCTGAGGGAGTTGAAGCGCCGGAAAAGACGCCTAGAGAGTAGTTGGAGGGCCAGTCTTCTTGAATCTGACCGGACACTAGTAAGATCCCACATTAGGAATTACTTAGTGGCGATAAAAGCAGCGAAATGTAGTTATTTTGCTGCTCTTATTGCGTCATCAGATAATCGCCCGGCCGCCCTCTTTAGGGTGACCCGCTCCCTGCTCCACCAGGAAGCGCGGGAGGACCCCTTGGAGGGTAGAGCCGAGGATTTTGTTCAGTATCTGTATGACAAAATCACTCAGATTCGGGAAGATTTGGACTCCGACTGGGTAGTCTCAGGGGGAGAGACAGGGGCAGGTCTTGAGAATGTTATCTGGGATGAGTTTGATCCTGTGACCCCTGAGGACGTGGACAGGATTCTGGGTAGACTGAACGCGACCACTTGTTTATTGGACCCGTGTCCTTCCTGGTTAGTACTGGCTTCCCGGGAAGTGACACGAGGCTGGCTCCAGGGGATTATAAACGCTTCGCTGAGTGAGGGTGACTTTCCCGCCGCCTTGAAAGAGGCGGTGGTGAGGCCTCTCCTCAAGAAGCCTTCCCTGGACCCGGCAATGTTGGTAAATTATCGTCCGGTCTCCAATCTTCGCTTTGTTGCGAAGGTTGTTGAGAGTGTGGTCGCGCAACAGCTCCCCCAGCACCTGGATGAAACGACGTATCTGGATCCGTTCCAGTCGGGCTTCAGGCCCGGGTACAGCACGGAAACGGCATTGGTCGCGTTGGTTGATGATCTCTGGAGGGCTCGGGACAGGGGGTGCTCCTCTGTCCTGGTCCTGTTAGATCTCTCAGCGGCTTTTGATACCATCGACCATGGTATGCTGCACCGGTTGGAAGAGTTGGGGGTGGGAGGCACTGTGTTGCGGTGGTTCTCCTCCTTTCTCTCTGACCGGTCGCAGTCTGTGTTGACAGGGGGACAGAGGTCGACCCCGAGGCCCCTCATATGTGAGGTGCCGCAAGGGTCGGTCCTCTCGCCTCTCCTGTTCAACATTTATGTGAAGCCGCTGGGCGAGATCATCCGTGGTTTCGGGGTGGAGTACCATCAGTACGCTGACGACACCCAGCTGTACATCTCCACCCCGGATCACCCCAACGATGCCCTTGAAGTGATGTCCCGGTGCCTGGAGGCCGTACGGATCTGGATGGGGAGGAACAGGCTCAGGCTCAACCCATCCAAGACTGAGTGGCTGTGGTTTCCGACGTCCCGATATAGTCAGTTGACGCCATCACTGACTATTGGGGGCGAATCATTGGCCCCCACGGAGAGGGCTCGCAACTTGGGCGTCCTCCTGGACTCACGGCTGTCTTTAGAAGAGCACTTGACAGCCGTGACCGGGAGGATTTTTCATCAGGTTCGCCTGATTCGCCAGTTGCGTCCCTTTCTGGATCGGGACTCTTTACGCACGGTCACTCATGCCCTTGTCACCTCCCGCCTGGACTATTGCAACGCTCTCTACATGGGGCTCCCCTTGAGGAGCACCCGGAGGCTCCAACTGGCGCAGAGTGCGGCCGCGCGGGTGGTAATGGGAGCGACATGGCGTTCCCATGTAACACCTCTCCTGCGCGAGCTGCACTGGCTCCCGGTGGTCTTCCGGGTGCGCTTCAAGGTTTTGGTTACCACCTTTAAAGCGCTCCATGGCTTAGGACCCGGGTACTTGCGGGACCGCCTACTACCACCAATAGCCTCCCACCGGCCGGTACGCTCCCATAGAGAGGGGCTCCTCCGGGTGCCGTCAGCCAAACAATGCCGACTGGCGGCCCCCAGGGGGAGAGCCTTCTCTGTGGGGGCACCTACTATCTGGAACGAGCTCCCCCCAGAGATACGGAGGATCCCGGATCTGCGCACCTTCCGCCGCGCCTTAAAGACCTTACTATTTCACCAGGCCGGCCTGGCCTAATTTTCCCCCTCTTTTATAAAAGATTTTTAAAATTTTAAATATTTTTTAGTATTTATATATTCAATTTTAAATTGGTTTTAAAAGTTTGGGGTTTTAAATTTGTCGGGGCCAAAATTATTTAATTTGATTTTATTCTATTTTTTAAATTTTGTATTGTATGTGTTTTTATTGTTTGGCTGTGCACCGCCCTGAGTCCTTCGGGAGTAGGGCGGTATAGAAATCTAATAAATAATAATAATAATAATAATTACTTCATTCCCAGTTTAGTCCAAATTAATTGAAAACCAAGTTTTTCAGAATAAATCCTTCGGGCTTATCACAAACCTTTATCTACTTTCGCACCCTGCTAAAGGCCTTTCTTGGCAAAGCCCATGAAGTTCAGAAACAAGAGACGCCGAGTGGAAACAGATTTAGCAACGTTGCTTTCCTACAAAGATTCCAAGAGCCTTTGCTGTTCTTTTAAGCCTTATGGGAGGGGCCAATCATCTCCTGGCCTTACTCCTGAGTCATCCCTTTTGCTTTAGCTGCTCTTGACTTCTGGCAGCTCTGTGCATGCATGCACTAGGAACAGGCTCTTTCTGTTCCTCTGCCTCTCTGCTATCCGCCTCTGGAGGCTCCGGAGTCCACACATCACTCCCAGATAGCCCTGGCCCCATCTCTGCTTCAGACGCAGAACCCTCGTCTGGGCCTTCCCAAGACTCCAGGACTGGCCCATTGTCTTCTCCAGCCTCCTCACTGTCCAATTCCACTGCCAGTTCTGCAGGCTGCTGATGGACCACAACATCCCTCTCCCATCACCTTTACAGTCCAAGAAACTAGCGAGGGTCCCTCCTGAGGCATTTGCTCCACCCTCATTCCTTCTGTGGGCTCAGCTGCCTCTTATCTGATACTTAGCTTCAGCTCTTCCTCCTGTCTCCCAAGGCCATTCTCGTATACCATTAAGGGGATTGACCAACTAGGGTTCCTATCACCTTTGCCAGAGGAAAAGATCACGTCTAATGCTTGATATCTGAACAATAAAACTGAAGCACAGACGGGTCGTTTCCTTTCCTGTCTGATCAGGAGGATATTAGTTCCTGTGCAGCTCTGCAAATTAGACCCAGGAGCAGGAGAAAGCCTCAAACAGAGACAGATTTATTGCTCCGAATGCATTGTTGTGAATTCTGAAGTTGGCTCTTTTTATGGGAAGATCGAAGTTGTCTTTGGCATGTCGGACTACCCACCAGGCATGGCAAGATCAATCTTGGCTTTCCAGAAAATTAAACGTGCCTCAAGGCGCTAAATGCTGATAAATCAGTTGCTTTGGATGGGTCTCCCATATCAAGTAGGAATTAAGCTGTATACAAGCGGTGGCTGGGTGGATGCAAGCAGCAGGGTTCAAATCCTAACCCCTTTCTCCCACTCTTTATTCAGTAGACTTTTAGCTGTTGTTTTCTTGGCCTTGGGAGTCAGAGATACCTGTTTCGTTTTTTATATAATATTCTGTCTGGCTTGAGAATTGTGGCTTTGCCAATGTCAGCCTTTACAGCAGCACATCCTGTATTTTATAAAGCAACCTGACAACAGCAATCAGGAGCAGTCATATTGACCGTATTTTTTGGAGTATAAGACGCACCTTTTTCCCCCCAAAAAGAGGGTGAAAATCTGGGTGTGTCTTATACTCCGAATGTAGCCCCACCCAGCTTCTCAAACGGAGGTTTCAGAGGCTGAAAAAAGCATCAGAAATGAAGCTTCAGAAAAGAAGCCCCCAAACAGAGCTTCAGAGGCTTTTTTTCTGAAGCTCTGTTTCGGAGGCTTTCAGAGGCAGAAAAAAAAGTCTTTTCTGAAGTTCTGAACTTTTCAGAAGTTTCAGAGCAGAAAAAGAAGCAAAAGAAAGCAAGGCACAGAGCTCACAACCAAGGAACCTGTTGCTAAAATTCACCTCTGAGAACAGCTGATTGGGGGTATTCCGGGAGGCCGATCCACGTGCCAATCAGCTTTTTTCTTATTTTCCTCCCCAAAAACTAAGGTGTGTCTTATACTCCCAAAAATACATTATGTCAGAGCTCTGAAGTGGCTCTTTTTTCATTGGATGCATTTTAATTTGCTACTTATGCAAATCCTGGCAAATAGATGGGAAAGAAATGGAGGTAGTGACAGATTTTACTTTCCTGGGCTCCAAGATCACCACAGATGGGGCCCGCAGCCAAGAAATTAAAAGATGCTTGCTCCTTAAGAGGAAAGCTATGGCAAATCTAGACAGCATCCTAAAAAGGAGGGACATCATCCTCCCAACAAAAGTGTGTGTAGTCAAGGTGATGGTTTTCCCAGTTGCAACGTATGGCTGTGAAAGTTGGACCATAAGAAAGGCTGAGCGCCAAAGAATTGAGGCCTTTGAACTCTGGTGCTGGAGAAGACTCCTGCGAGTCCCTTGGACTGCAAGGCGATCAAACTGGTCAGTCTTAGAGGAGATCAACCCTGACTGCACTTTAGAAAGCCAGATCCTGAAGATGAAACTCAAATACTTTGGCCACCTAATGAGAAGGAAGGACTCCCTGGAGAAGAGCCTAATGCTGGGAACGATGAAGGGCAAAAGAAGAAAGGGACGACAGAGAACGAGGTGGCTGGATGGAGTCACTGAAGCAATTGGCATGATCTTAAATGGACTCCAGAGGATGGTAGAAGACAGGAAGGCCTGGAGGAACATTGTCCATGGGGTCGTGATGGGTTGGACACGACTTCGCAACTAACAACAACTTATGCAAACTGAGTAAGTTGTGCTTTACCTTACCTCAACCTGCAACATAGGATGATAATGATGATTGACTCCTATTGCTATTTTTATGGCAAAGTCTGTTCACTTTACAGTGTCATGAAGTTCTTTTTTCAAACATCTCTTATAAACGGATTGTAATATACAACCCACATTACCTGGTTCCTGGATTGATGACTTTCTGGGCTTAAAACGACAACTGGCTCATCTCTTATCTCTCTGTCATCATCACTCCTGATGGAAAGACACCTGTAAGGTCTTTCTCTTGGCTCTTCTCAGATGGTTAGATTTTATGTGGAAGAGATGGTCTCACAGATACCCAGATCCTATTCGTGTCATATAATAAGGCACTAAGGATGCATTTTGAATTGCATCTGGAAGCCAGCTGGCAAACTGTGCCACTCTCTCAGAAGTGAGTTATGAGGCAAAATCAGGATTGAATTATTACCGTGCAGACAGCTGTAGCTTCTGAATGGTCTTCACGATGAGCCCATGCAGAGTGATTTTCAGTAGCCTGGTTGTGAGGTGATAAGCACACGAATAAACATAAATAATGCCTCCTGTTTCAGGAAACACCTCAAACATTCGCCAAAGTCAGACTAAAGCTTTCCTGGCCCAGTGGTGAAATTCATTTTTTTTTACTATTGGTTCTGCGGGCGTGGCTTGGTGGGCGTGGTGTGGCTTAGTGGGCGTGGCTGGGGAAGGATACTGCAAAATCACCATTTCCACCCCACTCCAGGGGAAGGATACTGCAAAATCCCCATTCCCTCCCCACTCCTGGGGGAAGGATATTGCAAAATCCCCATTCCCATCCCACTCTGGGACCAGCCAGAGGTGGTATTTGCCGGTTCTCTGAACTACTCAAAATTTCTGCTATCAGAACCTGCTGGATTTCACCCCTATCCTGGCCATCTACCAAGAGATATACTGTACGTCCAGGAGATTACCAGATTCCAAATCTGGCCTCTATTTGGGGAGTGCATCTTCATGTAGTGACAAATTTGGAATGTTTCTAGAATCGGAGGACTTCAGAATCGACAGCACCTGTTATCTTGCTGTGATTAACACCAAGCCCAAATAGTAACCATTCAGCCAACATTCTAAACTACAAAAAAGCACTAACCCAGGTTAAAACTAATCAAACTTAGTATCTTGTCCAAATACAGCTGTTAGGGTTGTAAGTAACCTGGGCGAGCTTGTAGTGTGAATCACAATGCTGATCCTATGGCTTGCAGAAATACCATAGTCAGAAAGTAGTCATTTGACACTTTGTTCTAGAATGTAAGTCCTCCAATGTATTTGCAACCAGCTGATTGATTGACTAAATCTTGAGAAACTAATTGACTGACTAAATGTTGAGAAACTTTCTGTGCTAGAAAGCGTACAGGCCAGGAGTGTGTTCTACTTACCTTTACTATTGGTTCGCATCATGCCCGCGAGCGCACACTCTTCTGCGCATGCGCAGATCGCCAATGATGACATCCGGGTCATTGGGTAGAGCTTCCCGCCAGTTTTACTACTGGTTCTTGCGAACTGGTCCGAACCAGGGGCAACCCACCACTGGTACAGGCAAAAGCAACAAAGATCTATCATCTTTGTTGCTTTTGTTTGTACTCTTTCTAGCATCTCAATAGATCTGGAGGCTAAATCATATGATGAATGATAGAGGGAACTAGATATGTCTAGCCCAGGGGTCTGCAACCTTAAACACTCAGAGCCATTTGGACCCATTTCCCACAGAAAAGAAAACACCGGGAGTCACAAAACCTGGGTGGGCGTGGCCAACTCGACATCACTCACTTCCACCAGTCACATGACCCCCCCCCCAGCCACACCTACCCAGCCGGTCATTAGGGCAGAGAACCGATTGTTAAAAAACACCAGGAACCACAAAACCCTTTTGACATCTCTCTCTCTCTTTCCCTCCCTCCCTCCCTCTCTCTCCCCCCCTCTCTCTCTATCTCTCTATGTCTCTCTCTCTCTCCCCCTCTCACTGTATCTCTCTGTCTCTGACCTGGCCGCTTCTCCATCCCCCGCCGTTGCCCTTATCTTCTCAGGCTAGGCGAGGAATGACTGGGAGGCGAGGGGTGGGGCCAGCCAGTGGTGGGATCATCCAACGGAGCCACAGCAGAGGGCTCAAAGAGCCCATGCGGCTCCGGAGCCGCAGGTTGCAGACATCTGGGTTAGCCAGCCAGCAGAGCCAAGTTTTAAGGCCAGAAAGGTGAAGGCGGATCTCGCCTCCAGATGCAAGGTGTTCCAGAGGGCGAGGGCCACAGAATGCGGTCTCTCCTAGACCCCATTAGCTGAAATTTCTTGGCCATCGGGGTCTTTAGCAAGCCCTCCTGCCAAAGTGAGTGGGGCGGATCAATCCCATTGATGCACGTATGTATCTTTATTCTATATATCCTGGCTGACTGATACACCTATTGTCTTTATATTTCACTGAAGTGAAACCAAACACTAAATCAAACCATAAATCACAAACAAAAAACAACTTCATACAAATATTTCATCAGTTCAGGAGCAAAAACATTTTTAAAAAAGGTTATATGGAAGCCTGCAGAGACCATCAGCACTGGTCCCTGGGTTCGGGAAGCCCAGGGGTGAGATGTTTCTATGCGTCCTGCTCCCAGGGGCAGCCATTCCCCCAGCTTGCCACTGTTTCTGTCACAGTATTTGCTTTTCTCTCCTTCTGGGTCTAATCTGCTCAGCCTCCCAGAGGTAAAAACATGTAGTAGTAACTACTCATCCTTGCTTCATTGTTTGCTTGCAAACAGAAGACAGAAGACTTCTGGAGTTGCCCCCTACTGGGACACGGGCTTTGCAGATACCCAATAACGCTGTCTGTGCATGCTAATCCTAAAGCAGACGTAACTGCCCAGGGCAACTGTTCAGATTCAATCTCTGATGGCTTTCCAAAGAGAGAAGAAGGAGGGGAGGCAAATCAGTATTTCTGCTTCGCTCAAAAGGGCTTATTTTCATTGGAGAATGCAGAAGACAGGAGGCCTTTGCATCCATCCAAAGGCTAGAGGTAGGCAGGAAAGAAACAAACCAGCATCAGCATGGATCTCCCCAGTGGTGGGATTCAAATAATTTAACAACCGGTTCTCTGCCCTAATGATTTTCTTCCAACAACCAGTTCGCCAAACTGCTCAGAAAGTTAACAACCGGTTCTCCCGAAGTGGAGCAAACTGGATGAATCCCAGTAATATTTTTATTACTGGTTCTGTGGCCGTGGCTTGGTGGGTGTGGCAGGAGAAGGATACTGCAAAATCTCCATTCCTAGCCCACTTCAGGGGAAGGATACTGCAAAATCTCCATTCCCACCCCACTCTGGGGCCAGCCAGAGGTGGTATTTGCAGGTTCTCTGAACTACTCAAAATTTCCGCTACCAGTTCTCCAGAACCTGTCAGAACCTGCTGGATTTCACCCGATTGAAGGACAAGTCGTATCCTTCCCTGGCTGTGAGATGATGCTCCTGGACTGCCTCACCCACTATTTATGTGATTCCTCCCCCCCCCCCCCCAGATGGTGGCTTAAAGAAACTTCGAAGTAACATTCGTCGCAGCACTGAAACTGGGATTGCTGTGGAGATGAGAAACAGGGTCACCCGTCAAGGCAGTCGGGAGTCAACCGATGGAAGTACTAACAGCAACAGCTCCGATGGCACGTAAGTCCTAATTAATGTAATCATTGAATAAAGAGTAGACACTGCACAGAGAATATAAAAACAAGTGTTCCATTTTTTTTAAAAAAGGAAAATGTCCTGCTAATATTAACTGATAGATAAGGCCACCCCAAAACTGAAATGTCTTTCAGTTACTTTGTTGGCCCGTCTCATGTGAAGGCAAGACAAAATGCTCTGGGACCAAATGTAGATGGAGAAGGATCTCTTTTCTGAATGTTCTTTCATGCTATGTCTTCTTTTTCTCACACGCTGTCTTTCTCACCCTTTCCTTCAGATTTATTTTCCCCACAACCAAGCTGGGAGTTGAAAGCCAGTTCAGTGACTTCCTAGATGGTCTTGGACCAGCGCAAATTGTAGGGCGACAAACACTGGCTACTCCACCAATGGGTGAGTAAACCTTTGGGGACCATCTCAGCCCTTTTGAGGTTCAGGGTCACTTGATGGAGGAGGATCTCCTTTGGGATCTTTCTTAATTGACAGCCTCCCTGGGCTAATGTTTTGTGAGGGACTGTGTAGTATGCACATATATATACTGGGCCATAAATTGTGTTTTGCTCCTGTAGTTTAGAAATCATGGTTTATGGCTGAGTGTTTTTTGAACCTGTCTAATTGTGATTTACTTAGTAAAATCTTCTTTAGTGTAAGCATGATTCCTGATGTCAGCTGGCTGGGGAATTCTGGAAGTTGAAGTCCATACATCTTCAGCTGCCAAGTTTGAGAATCCTTTATTGGCCAAGTGTGATTGGACACACAAGGAATTTGTCTTGGTGCATACACTCTCAATGTACATAAAAGAAAAGATACATTCATCAAGAGTCCTAAGGTACAACACTTAATGATAGTCATAGGGTATAAATAAGCAATCAAATCATACTAGGAAACAGTCAATATAAATCTTAAGGATACCAGCAACAAGGTTACAGTCATACAGTCATAAGTGGAAGGAGATGGGTGATAGGAACAATGAGAAGATTAATAGTAGTGCAGACGTAGTTGACAGTGTTGAGGGAATTATTTGTTTAGCAGAGTAATGGCGTTCAGGAAAAAACTGTCCTTGTGTCTAGTTGTTCTAGAGTGCAGTGCTCTATAGCATCGTTTTGAGGGTAGGAGTTGAAACAGTTTACGTCCAGGATGCGAGGGGTCTGTAGATATTTTCCCAGCCCTCTTTTTGACTCGTGCAGTATACAGGTCCTCCATGGAAGGCAGGTTGGTAGCCATTGTTTTTTCCGCAGTTCTAATCATCCTCTGAAGTCTGTATCTGTCTTGTTGGGTTGCAGAGCCAAACCAGACAGTTATAGAGGTGCAGATGACAGACTCAATAATTCCTCTGTAGAACTGGATCAGCAGCTCCCTGAGCAGTTTGAACTTTCTGAATTGGCGCAGAAAGAACATTCTTTGTTGCGCTTTTTTGATGATGTTTTTGATGCTGGGTGTCCATTTTAGCTTATGAGATATGGTAGAACCTAGAAATTTGAAGGTCTCTACTGTTGATACTATGTTGTCTAGTATTGTAAGAGGTGGTAGTATGGGAGAGTTTCTCCTAAAGTCCACCACCATTTCTATGGTTTTGAGTGTGTTCAGTTCCAGATTGTTCTGGTCACATCACGAGGCTAGTAGTTTATTTATTTATTTCTATTCATGGATTAAATTTATAGGTTTTCCTGAAAGGTACGATTCAGCAATATTTGGAGAACCGTAACATCTCCATCAGAATTCCATGATTTCCATAACTTAAAAAGGTCTCCTAATATAGATCTACCACAAAACGTTAAGATGAGCCAAGACACCACAATCACACATGGAAATGGGGCAAGACATTGGTGTGAAGGGCAAAAGACTATTCTTTATTATATCAAAAAAATCCCACTGAATTTTGACAGACCCTTTTCTCAGGGGAATAATATTAATCAAGATGGATGCACCCCAAATGTTTTGGGACTTCTAAAAAAATAAAGGATACTTTTTTCTTTTATGCTGTTTTTTTCTCCCCTTTATTTTGCACAATCACATGTGGACAGCACAAAGCTCTTGAGTTGTGACCATGCTGACTTTACTGCTACTTCTTAGGTGACGTCCATGTTGCGATGATTGACCGGAACGGACAACTAGAAGTGGAAGTGATAGAAGCCCGAGACCTCACGCCCAAACTAACAGCCAAATCTTTTCCTTGTAAGTAATTCCTTCCCAGATAAGACTGAACAGAGATAAGATGAAAAGCTGCCTGGAACAATTCTTGGTATTTACGGAAAGTCGTTCGTCTAGTTTATGTCTTTAAAAAAAAAAAACCACAGATGTACGTTCACTCAGTTGACCTAGAACGGGTCTAAGCAAATGAACATGTTTTGAAGTAAATTCAAACTGTTTAAATACTTGGAAGCTAACCCAGTCAAAAGCAGGTGGCTTGGCTGCTTTTGATGGGGTGCTACCCAGAACAAGTAGTAGATTGAAAATTCCTTCCCTGCCAAAAGAGACTCACTTCTAATCCTTTACACAGAGCAGGCAGGAGAAAGTGGCAGAGTAATTTGAAGATTTGAAGATCGCAAGAGCAATAGCCCTTAGACTTATATACTGCTTCACAGTGCTTTACAGCCCCCTCTAAGCGGTTTACAGAGTCAGCCTATTGTCCCTTCCTTCCTTCCTTCCTTCCTTCCTTCCTTCCTTCCTTCCTTCCTTCCTTCCTTCCTTCCTTCCTTCCTTCCCACTTAGCACTTAGACTTATATACCGCTTCACAGTGCTTCACAGCCCCCTCTAAGCGGTTTACAGAGCCTCCAGTAATCTGGGTCTTCATTTTATCGACCTTGGAAGGCTGGAAGGCTGAGCCAACCTTGAGCCCCTCAGAATCGAATTCTTGGATATAAATGGAGTTCCCATTTTACTTCCCACAGAAGTAACTGAAATCCTTTCCTAATGATTTGCAGGCTTTTCTACAATAAATCAGAAATGTTTGTATCTTTGTGTACCCACTTAACTGCTGTATCCTGTTAACTGGGTTGAAGCCCCATATTGAATCTGGGTTAACTTGGCATTTAATATAATAGGTAACTGCATTACAATGTACTTAATCACATACTTTATTAATAAAATATCTGTGGCCTAGGACTGAGAACTTACTCTTAAATCCAATAAATTTTATTTGAGTTTCTTGGCACATGCAGGTAGTCCTTGAGATATGACCGTAATTGAATCTAGCAATTACAATTATAAATCAGGACAGTCATAAAACGGGTCACCATGTTACCGAGCTCAATTTTATGACCTTTTCTTGCAGTGGTCATTAAACAAGCCTATTGTTTATTACGGGGCATCTTTTTTGCCAGAAACCAGAAGACCAATTTCTGGTGAAATCATTGTAAATTACAGTCACGTGATCAAGGGGTGCTGCAAATGGCCAAGCACCCCAAGTGAGGTCACATGACTGCAAGGGAGGCCCAACATCAGAATTTTGAAACTGGGTCTGTGGTAACTTAGAATGATTGCTAAGGACCGTTATAAATTGAGGCATCCCTGTAGAGGGTTTTGCCAGCCAAAAATGTTATTGCAAGAATGAAAGCATTCCTTGAGGGGTCCTTGATGCTCTCTGAGTTTGGTTGTTTCCTTGTGGACATTTTATTACCCAAACTATATAACATCTTCAGTAACTACCATGTTTCCTGAAAAATAAGACCCTGTCTTATATTTTTTTGAGCCCCAAAATAAGCGCTTGGCCTTATTTTCCAGGAGGTCTTATTATTTTGGGGTGTATGGAGCAAGATGGGGCTCCTCTTGCCATCTTACCTGATTTCCAGCTCTGTGTTTAAATATTTTTGGGGAAGGCGTATTTTCGGGAGGAGGCTTATTTTAGCGCATGCGCTCAAAAGCCCGATTGGGCTTATTATCAGGGGAGGTCTTATTTTTGGGGAAACAGGGTAGCACTTATGACGTTAGCTAGTCAAATAATGAAACATCTGCAAGAAAACAACCAAGCTCAGAGAGCACCAACCTTGTAGCTCCCAGTTGAAATGAGACTCCTCATTTCAACCCTGAGCTACAAATATTCTCCTTTGTTGGAATCTTTGCCATTGCCCGCATAAATGCACAAATATACTTCTACAGATGCATCTGGTAGAACGTTGAAAGCATCCCAGCCTGGGGAGGAATAGCTGTTATTAAGCTCCCTGCTTCTATTTCCCTCTCTCTGCCAATACAGCCACGTACGTTAAAGTGTATCTGCTGGAAAATGGGGCTTGCTTGGCCAAGAAGAAAACAAAGACTGTCAAGAAGAATTTTGATCCACTCTACCAGCAGGCCCTTCTGTTTGATGAGGGCCCTCAGGGTAAAATGCTACAGGTGAATGCTTTCCTCCTCTTTGAAGGGTAAGAGGATCCTCCTTCTGCCCATATGCATTTTAGAGCCATAATTCAGCCACAGGCCTACTGAGATGCCCTCACAGCAGTCCCCTGGTGTCCCCATGGGAGAGAACCTCCTACTAGGTTTTAGACAGGCAACTTATATAGGTCCAGTAGAAATTCTAGTCAGTTTCTCTGTGGCCTTTATGGGAAAGTGATTCTGGTAGCTATTAAGTAGATAATCTGTATGGCTACAGTAGAGATTCCTGTTGGGTTGTCCTCTGAAAAGGGTCTCTGGTGTCCTCATCAGAATTAAGATCCTAGCAGCTTGCAGCTGGGGAACTTGTATAGTTCCCTGAGAGGTTCTGAAGGCCCCAGTAGGGAGGTTGAACGCTATGAAGATACTTGAAATTGAAGAAGAGGGTTATCATGAATTGCCTCAACTATTGACTTTAAAATCTAGTTTTCTGTGAAGTCCCAATTTAGATAAAAATGGAGCTGTTCAGCTTCAGAAAGATGCTGAGTTCAAAGTTCAATTCAGGAGTTAAAAAGTGAACAAATGGCCTTTCAGATATTGCTTAAGGAAATCTTCCAGAAAGTGCTAAACATGGAAAAACACAGGTTCCACAATACTGAAGAAGGAAATAGTAGTTTGATGGAGATTCAGGAAAATATTTCCCTGAAATCTTAATTGAGATCTTGGTGTAAGCAAGATTTTTATTTTGAGCAATGGGATTTCATAGGGTTGGTTGTATGGTGCCCAGAGTCACTTTATGTGAGATGAGTGGCTGTGCAAATTTGATTATTAAATAAATAAAAGAGAAAAGGCAAATTTCCACAAATGATGAGTTGTTAAAGGCATGGGAGTTAAAAATTATTGACTCATTTTTAGTTGAAAGAGCAATTTATGATATACTTCCTTTCCATCTCCTCCTTTTCAGGATCTTTATCACTCAGTTAGGGAAAGTCAAGAATTATAGATCTGATTCTAGATTTCAGAGGAGAGCAAAGGGCAGATTCCCAATAACTCCCACTGTTGGGTAGTTGTAAGATAATATTGAAAGGGTACCAGAACCAGAGTGCTTCTCAATTTACCAATTGAAAGGATCCTTCCGGTTTTGTACGCTGACTAAAAACTGATGCTAAGGGGGAAAATGTTACAACTAACTGTACTTTGTTGAGGTTATGTGGATGCATTGATACAAATCTTTAACTAAATGGAAGAAGCACGTCAGGGTATTTTCAAACCATTGGATATTTTTAAATAGCCCCTAGGACTACCAGTCAAAAGGCATTTTAATATCTCCTAATGTATAAACTGGGATCCACATCAGTTAACCAAGAGCATCTATTTTCCCATCTCCAGGATAGTAAATGATTGACAGAATGCAAAACTCACTTTTTAAAGGCTGCAACGTTTATGCTAATCAGTTTAAAGGAGTATCTTTGAGATGCAAAATAGAGCACTCCTATCTTATCTAAGAATAAGTTCTGGAACCCAAAGAAAGATTAATTTAGACTAGAGTCAACATAAGTAGGACTAGGCTGTTAATGATTTATAATAGTACGAAGAACCAGGATTAATTATGGGGTGTTGGTAAAGGCCTCCTGCTTTCTACCTGATTCTCCTTTCTTGGATTCTCTTGGTAATTCAGCTCGTCCTCCTTTTCCCCTTTAGGTGATTGTCTGGGGAGATTATGGCCGCATGGACCACAAGTGCTTCATGGGGATGGCTCAGATTGTCCTAGATGAGCTGGACCTGTCCAGTGTAGTGACAGGTTGGTATAAGCTCTTTCCCACTTCCTCATTGGCAGACTCCACCATTGGACCCCTTACTCGTCGCCTTTCTCAGTCGTCGCTAGAGAGCTCAATAAGCCCTTCTTGTCCTTAAAGAAGACAACACTCAACAACAGAGAATGCCTTGTACTACCACGGCTTCCGGTAGCATGGTTTGTAAATATTCCATGTCTTTTCCTTCCATCACCCTTCCTTCTCCTCCTCCTCCTCCTCCTCCTCCAAGAAGAGAAAACTGTTCCCGTGACTTTAAAACATGTCTGACCCTCCCTCTCTGGGTGGACAAAGTAGAAGAAATCCAGAAGGTGATGGAGGAGGAATTGAAAGGGAAAGAAAAGAAACACGTATTAAGGGGAAAAAACAACGATGACAACAACTCCCCAATAAAAAAACTGCCAGTTTCAAGACTGTTACATCACCCCAAAGAAAATGGCCTGTGAAAACGAGTAAACCGTTTCTCATGTTTTTGAATCATCTTAGACAGCATCTAAACCGTTTAAACCCACTTCAAGAGAGCATGTTAGGGTTTCTTTCTTTCTCAGTCCTGTTTTCTTTTGGTAACTCTGGAGGAGAAGTTTTGGCTTGTTCTCCTAGTGTTTCTTAAAAAGAACAAAACAAAAGAAGGGGGAAAAAGTGGAATGCGGCACTGCTAACATTTTTTTTTAAGGAATGTAGCATTTTCAGACCTTATGTAGCTTGCCACGTGCTTACGGATTCCTCTGCAATATTTGTACAGTATGGCCACCTTCCCACCTGGCAGGAGCCGTCAGCATTTCACTTCCTGCTTAAATCTTGGGTTTGGAATCCTGGAGAAGGCAATTTTGTTTGCATTGCATATCTGGAGAAGATTAGGAGGATCTGCCAAAGGTGCGGAAGAAGAGAGGTCTCCAAAGGGTGCATTTGACTGTTAAGTTCAAAGAATACTAAGACTCATGTTTTGCTTTGTCATGCTTAGAGAAATTTAATTGTGTCTCCTCCTTCAGACACTCCTGCTTTAGATACTGGATCTTTGATGCTACTTTAGCAAGGCATATGCAAAGGACACTCTTACTGAAATGGGCCCTTTTGTTCAGTTTTGTCCTCATTGTGTCTGGACCGATTTGCAGCCCGAAAGGCAAGATACCAAACCAACCAATGTTCAAACAGAAGATGAAACATAACAAGATGATATGTACTGGGCCAACATGGAAGCCCTTCAAAAGATCATAGGAGAGCACCTGGATTTCTCAAAAGGATGAGTACGGAGTCTCTCCATTTATTAACTGTTTTCAGTTTAATCCAATCTGGCTGCAATTGTAAACCAACTAATTTGTTAAAAAAAAAAAGCGAACATTTGATGGAATTTGCTTCTGTGTAAACCTGCATGGGCTGGATTGTTAGTTGTTTGAATATGTGTTTTATGTAGCAATCTGGTCTCTCTGTGATGACCGGTTCCCGTAGCAAAATTGAGAATTACAGAAGTTTTTCATGAAGGTGCCTACTAAAATTTGTTGCAAATACTCAGGGGAGATACTACTGAAAAATCACAATTTCTTTATTGTTCCTGCTATTTTTTAAAATTTTCCATGGACTATAGGGACAGTAAAAGCTGGCGGATTGAGTGTCGAAGCGGCAGCAGCCTTGAAAGCTACTTGTTAGTTTCTGAATACTAAGCCTTGGAAGTGGCTCTTAAATTGAAATGCTACGGTTGGCAAAGAACTCACTTTAGCGATCCACACTCGATTTTAACCGAAGGCCAAGAAACTGTTTTACTTCTTAGGCATATTACATAAGTAGAATAAGCATGGGTTCTTCTGTAACTACAGCTAGGATGAAACACAAGGGAAGTTCTCGAAAAGAAAATGAAGGGGAAATAAAACTGACAGCATTTAATTTTCTCCCTTACAACCTGGTTTCACTGCATCCTAAATCTGAGTTCGAATAAATGCAGTTCACAAAAGATTTTTTTTTTGTTTGTTTCAAAAAATGCAAAGCAGGACTAACTCAAAGTTTGCCTCTAAGGGCAAAAAATGTGGTCAATCGCTCGGTTGTCTGTTTTACAGAAAACCGAGGTCTGCTTCAAAGTAGAAAAATATGGATTACGAAAACCTTGTGATGGTTTGTCTCGTTGAGTCAGCACAATTTGCCCTCTCAGATACGATTTTGAGCGAATAGCAGGACTGTGCCTCCCTCAAATGATGGCTCTGAGATTTGAGGAGCTATGGTGACAGTTCTTCTAAAGGATACTGCTTAGCACAACAATGATTTAAAATATAAGCAAGGAAGGCAGTAAAGATTTTGTGCAACCGATGACAAGCTTCTCCTGAAGGGGCTCTCCTTTGAAAAACCGGCAGAAAATGAGTCCATGAAGTGCCTGAAGAAAGTACAACCGTCAGTAGAAGCTGGCCCTGGTCCAAGAAGTCCTGCCACAGAAAGAGCAGCTACTGTCAATGAACTGCATGAGTCCACTCTTCTTCCGGTTCCTAAAACCAAGAAGAGTCCTTCAAAGACCAACCACATTCTTGAGACTGAAGTTTTTGCTTATCCAAGGATCCTTGCACATTTCCCTAGATAGTTGGCAACTCTGCCAGTATAGATACCGTCTTCTCTAAAGCATAGAAGCATCATTTGAGCAATCCCCAGTGCTCCAGACAATTGCTCTACAGCCCCCAAGCTTGCCATGAACCCAGATTCTGGGGTCTCTGAACTTTCCTACCTTGACCTTAGACCACTCTGGATATCTGCTTGTATCATCTCTTTGGCTTGATCACCTGGACTTGTTTTGTCTTTTCCAGTGTCTTGATTGCTGACCCTCAAAACGGTCTGTGCTTGTAAGATCTTGAATTGTGTTTCATCTTAGCTAAGCAGCTCCTGGAAAATATTTCATTGCCAGCTTCAAGCTGTGGTCTACACTGAACAGTGCCCCGGCTTGCTTAGCAAGTAACACTAGTTATAGGAATACACCTGGCATCTTTTGGTGGCAGATAAGCAAGAGGATGCCTTATTTATCCATGGAAAGGTCTGTATAATAATGCCCATGGTGTAAAAGAACAAGGATCAGACACTGCCACAACTGGAGACATCTCACCTAGTTTAGAAAAGGCACCATCCGTCTGAAAGACTGGAACAAGATAGCAGGTAAATAGAAATCAAATTAATTCTGTTCCCATATAGTGAAGTTAAGGTACTAGAGATTTCTAAACAGCTTCAGTATTTTTATAATGGTTCAGACAAGAGTGATACGATGTGATCCTAAGAATAGCATGCTTGTTATTGCAGTCAGGCAGATATTGAAAGTACAATTGGACTGGCTAAGACATTTCATCTGCTTTTATAAATTCAGCACTGGAAGAAAAGAGGTATGAGATGTATGTCCCAACATAAGAACTACAAATCTCGATGCAATAGGGAATTAGTCCACTTCCATCTCAATAGAAAGTTTTGGATTTGTCGACCAGCCCATAATCAGTTTGATAAAAGTATTTTATTTTATTTAAAAACAAAAACAACAACAACAAACTATTATCACAGCCAGGAACTTACATTAGAAAGATGATGAGGCTTCAAATAGAGTTCCATGTCTAAAAACCGCTTCCAAAAACTAAAATGCATTTCATGGGAACCAAAAAAAAAAAAAAAAGCAACTAATTCCAGGCCATTAAAGGAGCTTTGGGTTTTTATTTCATAAGCATCCATCCTCTCTTTTGTGCCAGAGCTGATGGTATCTCTCACTCAGAGGATTTGATGAGAGCAAAAGTCCCAGTGAGGAATCAGAAATGCCTTGCAATGTGCTAAGAGTTCTCTGGATCTTGGTTTTTCTATTTGGGCTGTGATCTCCATTTTTTAAAAAAATGAATTCTCTGCACAAAATAAATAAATAAAAAACCCCAATGATAAAATGTAAAACATTTCCTGTTAAAATGTTAGCTTTTTTTTTTTTTCAAAAATAGGGGAAAAAATAATTATACCCCAAGATCATTATATTGGCTTCAAATTGGATATATCCAATTTGGACATTTATATTTCACAATCTGCATTTTGAAGTGGACCACTGACATTGCCCCATTTCCAGATGATGCTGTTTTTTGTCCTCTAATATTGCTTCCTTGTTTCCTGTTTTATCTGACAGGAATCACTGAAATCTTGTTTTATTTACCTGGCATATTTATATCCCATTTTTTGTCCCTCGTGGAATTCAAAATGGCATATGTAAATTTGCCAAGCCCCAACAAACCTTTCATTTTATCAAAGCGGCTGTTTCACATACATTATTGTCAAGAAAGGGCAGGAAAGTTTAGAAAACAGGTCTTGTTTCCATTAAAGGTTTGCCTTGGAGCACAATTTACCAGAATTATTGAATGGATGGAACCTGATCCAAATGAACAAAAATTTTGGTGAATTGTACACTTTGAATTTTAATCCACATTAATTCAGTGCAGAATAAGAGTTAACAATAATAAACTGCCAGCTAAAATGGAGAAATGAGCTAAGCAATATTGGGATCCATATAGAATTTGTTGAAAGATTAAAGAAACAGCTCAGCTTTACAGGAAAAAAAAATGCCTCTGGACTTTTTCCAGTACAAAAAACAATTTGATCCAATTTACAATGGAGATGCACGATAGATTCAATACTGCCATCTGCCGGTTGGAGAGATCCCACGAACATCTTCAGTAAAGACGAGACTGAAAAGGAGCAGCTCATATCCTTAAAGCAGCACCTCCCTCCAGGTAATCCGACTCTGCAGAAATCTTGACTCATGCAACCCGAGGCTTCACATTAAGCAGAGTTAAAGAATGAACTAATCGATCGTTTTTCTGCACAGTCCATGAACTGAAGTATATGAAGATGGGAACGATGGCTAAAATTCTTTTTACCAAACTATTTCTACTGGAATGGTAATTTAAGGGTGCAAGACAAGCTGCCCGAGTGAAGTGCAAATTGTTGGTTGTATACCTCATGATTTTATAACTAATATGTTGTGATTTGTTTTGTCTGTTAGTCTAGTTAGTAGAAGCAGCAAGAGATGGTAAGGGACAGGGATGGTAGGACTCTATTAGCACATCTCTTTTCTTTGTGCCTTCTCCTTCAGCGTGCAAAGGAATTATGCAGGAGAGCTTCTCCAGTATTGGGTATTTATTTTAATAATGCATATCTCACCTTAAAAACCAAAATCCAAAGTTGCTTCGAAAATTCAAAGCAGAAATAAAACAAAATCATAGCAAAAACAGCGTTAGACTCTTAAGGACACAGTATGAAGAGAATATAATAGCAGAACAGCTTATTGACTTCCAGATGTTCAAACAATTAAGTTGGATCGATTTTTATGAGAATCTTTCCCATTCTGTACAATCATGACTGGATGTTGCATTAATCTGGCTGTTCTGATGCCTTCCTACCAAAGTTACATTTCAAAGTGGAAGGGCTACAGAGCTTACACAACTCATGTGATTGCCCTTGCACCAGGATTCAGGAAAAGCATGCATAGTTACAAAAGGTATTTTGAGGACTACTGTTCTCAGGGGACACAATACTGTTGCACTCTTCAAAAATGTGGGATTAAAATGAGAATACAAGATGATTAAAATGCAATAGAGAAAGGGATCCTGGGCTGAGCTTTTGAATGTCCCTCACCTGAAATCAGTTGTTGTTAGTGGAAACTGGGACACCCCCCCCCCACTACAGGATCAGTTGCCTGTTCTGTAGCTTTTAAAGGGTAAAAAAAAAATAGTATATTTTAAATAAAAAAAAACCTTTGGAGATGATGACTGAGAAAAGAGATGTGTGTGGAGATGGTACTGATTTTATGTCACTACCCCGTTTCCCTCAAAATAAGGCATCCCCTGATAATAAGCCCAATCGGGCTTTTGAGTGCATGGCAATAAGGCCAAGCACTTATTTCAGGGTTCAAAATAATATAAGACAGGGTCTTATTTTTGGGGAAACACAGTAGTTAGGCGGAGAGAGTAGGATGTTTGTCTCACTGGACAACCTTGCCTCTGTTTGAGGTTCTTGGGATGTGCTGAGATTCTGTCAATCGTGCTGATTTGGAATTCCAGTCCTAAGACACCAATGGGATAAGATAAATTTGGGGAAGATTAGACTAACCATTCCAGTTACTGCTGGTATGAAGGATCTGTTATTTGTAATTGTGGTAAAGATGTTAAAGCAATGTTCTTCTGATGCCAGAGAACTTCTCACGTGGAGTGTGGGTGCAATAGGCAGCCTTGAGTTGGACGTATCTGGCTCACTGGAGAGCAAACCCCTCTGGATCGTAGCACTTTTGATGTTGGTGGCCTTGTTGGTGTTTTCCTTTTAAAATATAAGGGCTTATATGTTTTCATGTGAACGATGGATAGCTTTCTTCTCCCCACCAATTAGTTCTTCCAATGCCCTCCTTTCCCCGAAAAAGAATATTGAACTTATTGTTCACTGTGACATTGTGAAATTAATCCCCAGGAGACGGTCATTAGAAACTGGAGGCAATGCTACCTCTAAATTTTGTTTGGCCTGGAGCCATTCTGGAACGGAACTCTTAGTAGGAGCTTAAGATGTTATTTGTATTTATTTATTGGGGTCATTTATATCTAGCCCTTCTCCTAAAAACACGGTTGATAAGGCAGCAAGCTTTATCAAAAGCTTTATAGAATAAAATGAAAATATCAATATGCAGTAGAAGTAATTTAAACTTGACCTGGAAGCCTAAATTCATTGTCCTGTTTGAAAAAGGTCTACCTGACAGGAGGAATCGAAGACTTCAGCTATGATTCATTTACATATTGAAAATACATCTTTAGAGCAGCCGTTCAGAACAGAAAGCCTCAAACGATACAGAATACAAATTAGACCATACAGTAGTTTTGAAAATATCAGTTAAGTAACATCAATGAAAGGACAAGCTTGGGGGAAAAAATGGAATCCGTAGAACTCCTTGAAACCATTGTACAAATAGCTTCTAAAAGGATCGTGAAAAAGAAACCATGTATGTAGTATGGCAAGATTTAAGTTTAATACAAGATTTTAAAAAGTTATGGGGGCTTCTCTGGTTTTTGTTAGCAAGACTTAAAATCTGGCTGATCATCCCAAAGATGATCTGGATCAGGGGTCTCCAACCTTGGTAACTTTAAGACTTGTGGACTTCAAGTCCCAGCTTTGCTGGCTGAGGAATTCTGGGAGTTGAAGTCCACAAGTCTTAAAGTTGCCAAGGTTGGAGACCCCTGATCTGGATGATTGAGAATCTCCACAGACAGTCTTGGTGGTCAGTCATATAAAAGGAGATTTCCCCACATAGCAAAGACACTATTCATTATGGCTTCTTGGATTAAAACCAGCATTCTTGAGCTGAGTTTGAGAAAGTGGCAGGCAAGGTAGATGGCCCCATTCTAGATCCTTGAAGTAGCTTTACTTGCTAAGTTATCTTCAAGGCTTTTTCTAGTAATGGGGATGGGTGGGGGCCTAAGCATGTTACCCATCTGACCCAATTTTATTTAGAAGCAACTTGTAACTAAACTAATAATCTCTGTGTTCCTCTCTGTGAACAGAGTAACCAGGGATCTTGTCATGCTGAGGAATATCAACATATTTGTAGATCAAGGTTGAACTGTGGAGTCCTTGGTGAGTTTCTGAATTTAGTTGTTTTCTTGCAGATATTTAATTTATCTAACTAGGTAACATCTTCAGTGTTGTTCACTGAAGATGCTACCTAGTAAGATAATGGAACGTCTACAAGAAAGCAACCAAGTTCAGAGTCCACCAGGGCTCCACAGAAGAATATGGCAACGGGTGAAGTAATCCTAGAAATAAAGGAATCATTGCAAAACAGTAATTGGGTGCGTGGTAAACTTGATCAAAGCATAGCTAAGGTTTCTAAATTAGGGTTTTGTTTAAAGGATTAAATCAAGGTTATCCAAGCCAACCAATTATTTCATTAGACTGCTTTCTTACTTGGCTCCCAGGTTTATAGCATGACCTTGGTCTTAAATAGCAGATTTAAATATGAATGGGGATCAGAAAAAGAATTTCAAAACCTCCAGTCACATTGAGCACAAGGGGATGTCTTGCAATGGGCAGTGGAGAGAAGAGTTACTAATGGACCAACACACACACACACACACACACACACACACACACACAATTTTATACCCATGCTCTGTAATGTTTTCTATGTGATGTGGTCTTTCCTAAATGTAAAACTCTTGTATTTTTCTGTGGATTTATATATGCAGCAGGACTGACAGCTTTGAGGGTGCACGCTCAATTTTGTAAATTATTCTTGACAAGATTTTTTTCCCCTCTTTCCAAAGGAGACGAGATGGATTTTCAAAAAAAAAAAAAGAAAAAGAAAAAAGTTAATGTTACTCCATTTGGCTTGTTAACTGCATGTACAGTATTTGGACAGCAAGTAAAGATAATTAAAGCCAGTTTTGAAAACTGTTTTGATTGTTTTCAGATATGTGTTACTGTCACCGGTTTTTAACCAGTGGTGTTTCATGCACACATAAACAACATATAAGTGTACTATAGCTAAATTTCTGTTGTGTGTGTGTGTGTACTTGAATTTGATATGAGTGTATCTTGTTTGCATCATTCCTCTGAACACAGGGAGGAGAATGATTTATTATCCAGGACACTCAAGTTCCTCCTCTAACCACTAAAAGTATATTTAGCAGCTTGTTGAAGATCTTGTTGAATATCAAGAGATCTTGACTATGGATTTGCCGCAGCTGCAAGACTCAGAAATTTTAATTTAATTTTCAGCGATAGCTGTGTTTCTCACAAAGCTGCATTTGGCACAGGGAGCTGATTACTTTGGGTTACATTGGTGATTTTCAACCTGATCCACGTTAAAATGTGTGGACTTCAACTCTCAGCATTCCCCAGTCGCGCATGCTAGCTGGGGAAGACTGGGAGTTGAAGTCCACACATCTTAAGGTGGATCAGATTGAGAAACCCTGGGTTAGGTGAATAAGACTACTTTTAAAGTAGTCCTGTGGGACTATTGCTGTGGCTGGTATGTATGTGTGTGTATGTATGTATGTATGTATGTATGTATGTATGTATGTATGTATGTGTATGCTCACTTAATTTTCCTGTCCCTGCATGCCACCCACTCCCAGAGACTCTGGTTGCCTAACAGTGTCAACATACCCAAGACTCAAAATACATATTAAAAAATTGTTATAATAAAGAAGGATTAAACACCAACCATAGAAATTCCATGCACCATGAACCTCACCTTCAGTTCACCATTTCTCTCTATTTCAAGAAGGATGAAGCAGACCAAATGTCTCCTCTTGGTAAAGAGTTCCAAAAAGTAGAGGCATCTGCTTCTGAAAGCCTCATCAGTTGGCAATCTCAAAGAGACAGGGGATTGGTCCTAATTTGACCTGGTTGGGCAGATAAATACAAAAGGCAGGGCCTCAAGTAACCAGGCCTAGATGCATAAAAAGATAAAGGTTCCCCTCGCACATATGTGCAAGTCGTTCACGACTCTAGGGGGTGGTGCTAATCTCCGTTTCAAAGCCAAAGAGCCAGCGCTGTCTGAAGACGTCTCCGTGGTCATCTGGCTGGCATGACTAAACACCAAAGGTGCACGGAATGCTGTTCCCTTCCCACCAAAGGTGGTCCCTATTTTTCTACTTGCATTTTTAACGTGCTTTCGAACTGCTAGGTTGGCAGAAGCTGGGACAAGTCATGGGAGCTCACCCCGTTACGCGGCACTAGGGATTTGAACCTCTGAACTGCCAACCTTTCGATCGACAAGCTCAGCGTCTTAGCCACTGAGCCACTGCGTCCCCCTTAAAATTGACAATCAGCACCTTGAATCACCTCTAAAAGCCAACTGGCAACTTGAACAATGGAAGGGGAGAGGGTGTCACCTAAGTATATTGGGAAAAATGATCCTGAGAATATTGCTGTTGCATATATTCTTGGTATGTCCTCTTTGCTGATAAGATCAAAGGGAATGGAGGCAGGTTGGGTTATGTAGGCATGAGGGGAAACCAACTCGCTTAGAAGGAACTGCAAAATGAAATCCAGAAAGCACTGCAAGACCACTTCCTTTTTGCTAAGAAACCTGTATGGCTATGTCAAACATTTAAACTATTTGTGAAACCCCCAGTTCAAAAGGTACTCGTTACTATGGAAGAATATCACATACTTTGATAAGTAGAGCAGACTGGGATGACATGTCCAGCTTAAAGCTGCAGCAAAGTCTGATCGCTAATGGTGCCATTCCTGAGAAGTTCCTTGTTTTGCACTTGGAAGAGGGGTGTGAGAAGCATCAGTGGGGGGCAAAGCTGAAATTGACATGGTGGAAATGAAATGAACCCTGACACTGGGATCTCTTAGTGAATAAATGTACACGGTCACTTTGCCGTTTTTGAAAGAAATGGAGTGGCAATCATACTCAAAAAGGATATTACCCAGTATGTGCTCAACTGTAGCTAAATAAACAGGATTGTGTCTATTAAAAGGAGTGGATATCCAGGAAACATGCACAAGGTTATGCAATGGAAGATGACATAATAGAAGAATTTTCTATAAAATTGCAAAAGAAAGCATATAGTAGTATTGATCAGTATTTGGAACGCAAGCGTTCAAAGGAAAGGATGAACTTGGAATTGCAAAAAATAATAATAATTGTATTGAGTAAATACAATAATGCAGGAGATGGGTAAGTGGTGTTTTCAGGAGAAAAACGGTATTTAGGCATACCGGTCAGATATGAACTGGAAAATATATAATCAGAATGCAAGACTAATGTAAACATGTTTTTTCTAAACTTAGCTTACCTGAAATAAAACCTGGGAAACTATGAGAAGAGATAATGCATCAGGCATATAAATGATGAAGTAGCATTGCAAACCTTTATCATAGGAACAAATTCCTCTTTCTTTTACCATTTCAGTCTTGCAATTTTCAACAAGACAAATGCATGTGTTTAACCTGCCTCTATAATCTTTATAACTCATTCTGGGATTTTCTTATTTTTGTACAATTGTAGAGCGATGGGCGACATGCAAGTTCAATAAATTATTATCAGTTTAACCCAAGAGACACGATGGTCGTGGAAGATCATGCCAGTTTATTACTGAGAGACCTCATGTCTCTTCCTCATATGATGCTGCCCAGAGCTGAATGCCGTTTTTGCATAGCAACACAGGGATTTACTAGCATAGAGTAGTGGAAATAGATCACTTAGTACCAGGGTGGATAAAAATCAATGATTTTTTTAAAAAATCGAAAAAAAACAGATTTTTTTGATTTAAATTGGATTTTTTTGATTTAAATTGGATTTTTTTTAATTTTTATCGAATTTATTTTAATAAAAAACTTTTGGGGTAAAAATCTATCGTAAGATAGTTTTCTATTTAAGATACATAAATAATTTAGTTTATTCAGCATGAAATGGAGCTCAGTTATGTAGCATGAGGCTGTATATTCTGCAACACTGGGACTATCGGTGAGTCAACAGCGGGTCAAAGGAGTAGCAGAGATGACAGCTGCTCTTTAAAAATTATGATTTAAATCGAGTTGATTTAAATCAAGCCTTTTTACTAGTGATTTAAATCACGATTTAAATTGTGATTTAAATCAACTCGATTTAAATCAAATCCACCCTGCTTAGTACCATGTCTTTGAATCAGTGGTGAAATGTAAAATTTGTTAATATCGGTCCTGTGGGTGTGGCTTGGTGGGGGTTAATGTGACTGGGTGGGCGTGGCCAACTTTTTTTTAAAGCATTTTTTACAATTTATTTGGGCGAATAGGTTGTAAAAAAATGCTTTTAAAAGGTAAAAAAAGGCTCTGATGATCACGCGCCACAGTTGTGATCGTCAGAGCCTCTTTTTTAACTTTTTAAAAGCATTTAAAAGTTTTTAAAAGCATTTAAAAGTAAAAAAAATGCCTAAAAAGTAAAAAAAAAGTTCCAATGATCAGCTGAGCGACGCCCCATCATCGGAACTTTTTTTTTTTATTAACTTTTTAAAGCATTTTTAACTATCGATTCCGGAGAACTGGTAGTAAAAAAATGCTAAAAAAGTAAAAAAAAAAAAATTCCGACAATCGCGTGTCGCTCAGCTGATCGTCAGAACTCTTTTTTTAAACATTTTTTACTACCGGTTCGGTGAACCAGTAGCCTTTTTTTACTACCGTTCAGGCGAACCGGACTAAACCGGGAGCATTTCACCCCTGCTTTCAATCCTACAACTCCTAAATTTTATTCAGCAGGCAGAGACTAGATTAGTCCCGTGGCAATAAGTTAAAACCTAATGACATTCACTATGAGCCTTTCAATACATTTGAGGAAAAAAAGGTGGTATCTCCATTTGTTTTAACATGAGCATTTAAAAATGAGGACGAAGATTAAGAGTTTCACTGCAGCATTTTATTAACGAATTTACATATACACAAGATAAAGTAGGTGCCTGGGCTTT
Source organism: Pantherophis guttatus (assembly GCF_059756535.1). Taxonomy (NCBI): domain Eukaryota; kingdom Metazoa; phylum Chordata; class Lepidosauria; order Squamata; family Colubridae; genus Pantherophis; species Pantherophis guttatus. The sequence continues at coordinate 24,119,541 of NC_142072.1, read as the reverse complement.
TATTTGTGCTACAAAATCTTTCAAAATTGTGGATTGGGCGATCACTGTCTTTGTGAAATGACTTGAGACGGGAGATTGGCCCCATCTCTGAAAGTTTTGTTTTTCTCCCTCCGATAAAAGTCATCATGCGGGCAAGTGGAGCGCTTGTGAGAGTTACACAGGGGGAAAACAAATCCAAACGAAAACTTGCCAGTGCTCTGGACCTTTTATCCGTTAATGCAGTGTTTCCGAACCTTCAAGATATGGGACTTCAACTCCTAGAATCCTCCAGCCAGCACTGGAATTCTGGGAGTCGAGTCACACATTTTAAAGCCGCCAAGATGGAGAAACGCTAGGCTTGACCTTTCAAAGGTTAAAATAGGGAGAAAGGGGGAAAAAAGCATTTAAATATGCCAGGACTAAATGAGCAGCAGCTGCTTTTAAGAGGGCATGTTTCCTCCCAACTTCACTTTCAGAAAAGAAGCATCATTTGTGCTTGAGGGCTGGTGGAGCTCCTCTCCAGGGAGAACGCGTTTCAAGCTCGTGAAGTAGTTTTGGAAAACACCACAGAAATCACAGAATGTGTTGGCGGAATAAAAAACGAAGAGTATTTGGTGGCAAAGTCCTAAAATACAAAGTGCCTTGAGGTGAAGCCACAACTAAAGATGCAAAGGTCATATCAGCCATCGTGACCATTCCTTTTGCAATCCCAGAACAGGCTTTTGAAATGATGGTTACATCTACCAGAACGTCCGTCTGCCATCTTTGGTCCACCTTCCTAAAAGAAAAGAAAACAAAAAATGCTCGCCTATGGAGAAGGTGAGCCAAGGCAGCAAAGACTCCATCGGTGTTTTGAACATGAGGTGGGGAATTGGCAGAGTAGATCTCCGTTCGCAAGAGGAATATCTGTCCGAGACTCATCAGCAAGGGAAGTGAAAACATTAACATCAGGGAGTAACTGATGCTTAATACAGAACCGGGAAAACAAAACCAAGGGAGCCGAAGCTAAAAATGAACGAGAAAATGGTCCACATCCAGGGGTGGGTGGGTGGGTGGTGCTATTTCCACACCTGGGAACTGAGGGCTTGATTGGTTTCTGGGGCACCCCCTCTGCCCATTGACTGTCCATAGCGCATCACTCCGTTGGGGCCACAGAAGTTCATCCCTGCCATTTGCTGCGTCACCTGAAGGAGAAGGCAAGGAGGAGTCAGGTCAGTTCTTACACCTCAAGTTTCCCTGCTGCAGAGGACATTTTCATTAGCTTTCTATACTCAGTGACACCTTTCGTGCCTTCACTGTATTGGGGTTGATCATCCACCTGGTGACCATTCATGGTCCTTTAGAACCTTGAAAGTACCTCAGCTTGTTTTTTTTTTTTTTTTAATCTACATAATGTTGAAAACTACCATGCCAACAAGAGGTGTAAAAGCAGTGCTGAAGAACATGGCTGGCTGTGATTAATGGGAGCTGAAACCAATTGGGTCTAGGATTTTTTGGCTCCTACCCTTGGCCACGCCTGCTTCTCCACCAGGGTTCCACCTCGGGGCATTCACCTCTAGCTTTTCTCCTCGGCTGACCCGCCCCCCTCCCACCCATTCGCCCTGGCCAATGGGCCACAACCTCTCCATCCCACGTGCCCATCTTAGGTATGGACATATGACATCGGTGAAGGCTGGCCATGATGGTCATAAGTCAAGAATTGCCGTCCACTGTTGGAGGATGGATTGAGTAAGATGAGTCGAAACTCACTTTAACAATGCTCTTGCTTAGCAATCAAAATTTTGGGCTCAATTGTTGTCGTAAGTCGAGGATTCCTCTGCATCCTCTGCATGGCAGCCTTGCCTAGTAAACTCCTTCCCCTTTCTGGGAATTTCTCCTCTGTGTTAGAGGCACCAAAATAACCAAGAGGATATAAGGTCTCCTGTTAGAGCAGGGAGTTGGACTCGATGACCTCCAAGGTCCCTTCCAGCCCTGGATTGCTGTGCTGTTTCAAAGCATCCTCTGAAGCTGTGTCTAGTGCCAGGGTTAGTGGTCCTTCCTTCCTCTCCTTTTTCTCTCCCTCCCTCCCTCTATCCATCCGTCCATCCACCCATATCTCATTCACTTTCCCTTTCCTTCCCTTCCCCCCCCCCCTTCCTCTTTCTTTTGTGGTCCTTTCTTCCTCTCCTTTTTCTCTCCCTCCCTCCCTCCCTCCCTCTATCCATCCATCCATCCATCCATATCTCACTCACTTTCCCTTCCCCCCTCCCCCCCTCCCTTCCTTCCTGTCTTTCTTTCTTCTTTTTTTCTCCTTCCTTCCTTCTTCCTTCCTTCCTTCCCTTCTTTTCTTGTCTACCTCTCTCTCTCTTTCTTTCTTTCTCTCTCTCTCCCCCTTCCCTCTGGATGAAGCTGGTGTACTTACTGCCCCCCCCTCTCTTCCCTTCCCGTTTGTTATCAGGGAGGCACGATCAGGTACAGGGGAGCTTCAACCGCCTCCCCTTCCTTCTCCTAACAAGCGCCCGAGACCGTTTGGCTGCAGCACCTTCCCACACCCCCACGATCAATCGCACCGTGGCTTCTGGCTGCCGGCACTGGCAGCTAGCCAATTGGTTGGCGGCTAACTGTCCCGGAGGGTGAAAAGCCCAGGACGAGCCCTGCTTTGACGAATGGGCCATGCCGAAGCGCGTGGGACGGAGGGGCCGTGGCCCATCGGCCAGGTCGAATGGATGGGGGGGGGGCGTGTCAGCCAAGGAGAAAAGCTAGCGGTGAATCCCCCGAGGTGGAACCCTGGCGGATAAGCAGGCATGGCCAAGGATAGGAGTCAAAAAGTCCCATTCCGAACCAATCACATCTACAAGGCATGAGGTGCTAGAAGGACTGAGAATCTGATTACTGTATTTTTCAGAGTATAAAACGCACCGTTTTCCCCCCAAAAAAGAGGGTGAAAATCTGGGTGTGTCTTATACTCCGAATGTAGCCCTGCCCAGCTTCTCAGATGGAGGTTTCAGAGGCTGAAAAAAGCAAACGAATCTTCAGAAAAGAAGCCTCCAAACAGAGCTTCAGAGGCTTTTTTTCTGAAGCTCTGTTTCGGAGCCTTTCAGAGGCAAGAAAAAAAGTTTTGTCTGAAATGGAGTTTCAGAAGTTTCAGAGGCAGAAAAAAAAAAGCAAGGCACAGAGCTCACAACCAAGGAACCTGTTGCTAAAATTCACCTCTGGGAACAGCTGATTGGGGATATTCCGGGAGGCCAATCCACCCACCAATCAGCTTTTTTCTTATTTTCTTCCCCAAAACCTACGGTGCGTCTTATACTCCAAAAAATATGGTATATCTATCACGATTCAAAAATGAAGATAACATCAAGGCTTATGTTGACAGATGTAGAAGTTTTCTTTAAAAAGGGTAAACTTGAAAGAAAGCCAGACATGTGCAGAAGAAACATTCTCCCTTCCCACAAAGAATTGAGGTGGAAAAAGATTTGAAAAAAATACATAATGAATCCTAATTAATCCGAATCATTCACATGTCCATTATAGGAAGCACTGACTTCATATGCTGCTTTGTAATATTCACATACCTTTCGATCGACAAGCTCAGCGTCTTAGCCACTGAGCCATTGCGTCCCTTTTTATTATTATATACAACAGTATTATTATATAATACTGTGTGAGTGACATTGTTTAATGAAATAAATCAGTGTAATGAACTTGAATCACTGTGTATTTAATTCAAATTTTGCTACAATAGGCTCTGTTCTTAATTGTAGGTCATCCTTAAATTGGGCTTCTCTTAACCCAGGAACTTGCTGTACTGTAGAAAACAATGGATTTCCCAGCTGATTAAATAATTCAGGTAGCTTAAGAAGCCATAACAGCAATGCAGGTTTTATGTGCTGTGGTTGCCACTAAAGAAAGTAGCTCTAAGGATGTGGAATTTAGAGGATATCAGAGAAGAGGACTATGGAAATACTGGTGCCTGTAGGCATCATGTTAAAATTAAGCCCATCTGCGTATTATCCTCTACGGGGAGATTTTGGAAATGGAAAAATACTATGTTTTTCTACTTCCATTATTTCAGTTAACTTATGGGCTACATCATGAAAAACTGCTGATACACAGGGAATATGAACATGATAGGAATTCAGAAAAGATTTTATCTTTTCATCAAATGAGTCTCAAAGTGGCTTATAAACATTTTTGGAAAGAGTTTTATGGTTGTTGCTGTTTATTCAGTATCTACCGTATTTATGACCTTCACTCATTGTGACTATCAGTTCAAGCTCTTTGAGAAAAAGGACGAGGTAGAAACTGGTACATTAGGACTAGCAACTTGATACCGCTGTTTTTTCAGTATATCGCTACTCCATATCCTCAAATTCATTGCCCAGCCAGGTGGAATTGGAAGGCTTGAGATTGTCTACCTGTAATCTGTAAATGCACGTTTTCCCTTGCCCCCAAGGTTTGAAAGGGACCTCACTCAGACACACACCTGAGTTCTCACCGTTGGCTCTTACCTGGGCAAGGTTCCATTGTAATTGGTGAGCTGGTTGCACAACGTACACTGGTGGTGGGACAGGTGCCATGCCGGGCATGTACCCAGCTTGCTGCGTTGCCATCATCCCATTGGGGACCCCAATTACTGCAGTCTGTATGCCGCCTACATAACCTGTTGGGATCGCCATATGTGCTGCCATGCCTGCTGCCCCTCCTGGCTGCGCCATCACCCCCACTGGTGGTGCCATCATGCCACTAGGTGGTGCTATGCCTGGGAAATTGGGATAGGCGGCCGGATAGCCCATTTGGGTAGGCGCTAGGAACACAGCTCCTGCAGGGATGTTAAGAAGGGAGAGATGCAAATGAAGGTGTCAACTTCTGCCATACAAGCTCTCTTTAAAATATATATATATATATATATATATATATATATATATATATATATATATATATATATATATATATATATATATATATATATATATATATATATGTTTTTCTTCTAGCCAGGTTTTCCCTACGTAGCCAAGGTTTTTTTTTTTTTTTTGTAGCTCCAGCTCAGTAGAATCACATCTACTCGGTTCTGGGCTTTATGGGTGTGGCCTACTGATGACAGCTAACGAGCTAGAAATGGATCTATTTAGGTCTCCCACCTAGCAGTTAGAGCTTGCTAGGTATTAGAAAGGAAAAAAGCCCAGAACCATATATATATATATATATATATATATATATATATATATATATATATATATATATATATATATAAAAAGCAAGAAAAACACACACACACACAAAACAAAAAATATAAACAACCAAAAACAAATATATCAAAATTTCAATACTAATAACTTTTCTGCACCGGTATCTCTAACCTATTTAACCTCTTTACACAAATTCTGCTTCTAAATATCTCTATCTTAAACTTATATCTTTATTTAAATTATCTTGATTTCTATTTACAATTCGATCTCATAACAAAAACATCCCTTAAGTTTTATGTTTACTCTCCAGCCAGGAATACCACTTATTCCATATTAAATAGTACTCGGTGTCCTCCCTCTCCTTCATTTCCATAGATAATCTGTCCATCTCTGCACATTCGTATATTTTTTTTATTATGATTTGATCAAGGGGAGTGTCTGATTGTTTCCAATTTTGTGCTATCACAATTCTACTTGCCATTAGTATGTGTAATATAATATATTATATACTTTTCTGCATTTTCCCTTCCAGAATACCCAGGAGAAACAATTCTGGCCTTCTTTCTATCTTCTGCCCTGCTATTTCATCTTGCCCCAAAATTTCCTAATCTTAGGACAGGTCCACCACATGTGGTAGAATGTCCCTTATTTGTGTCCACACCTCCATCCATACAAGCTCTCTTAATTGCAGGCAAACTCTGCCTACAGCCAGGCGTTCGAGCCTGACGGGTTCAAGGTTGACTCAGCCTTCCATCTTTCCAAGGTGGGTAAAATGAGGAGCCAGATTGTTGGGGGTAATAAGCTGACTCTGTAAACCACTTAGAGAGGGCTGTAATAAGCACTGTGAAGTGGTATGTAAGTCTTAAGTGCTATTGCTATTATATCAGCCTGTTTCTAACAGACCTCATTGGGTCCGAGAGCAAGAAAGGCAGTCTTCAGTCACTGCCCACCACCACTCCCAGCACTGGGACCACCGAGAGCTATTCCAGAATGCTAGCCACCTTCCCATCTGCGCTTAAGAGCTGAGGATATTTCTGCACTTTCCCTGATCCCTAAAAAGCCAATCTGGGATGTCTTCCTGCCAACTTGACAAGGATGAGAACAATAAGCAAAAATCTGCCCCACTCTGAGTTATTACAGATCTTGCAGTAACAACCTCATCTTATCTCCACTCATGCAAATTGAAAATTAAATATACTATATTTTTCGGAATATAAGAGGCACCTTTCCCCCCCTAAAAGAGGCTGAAAATTTGGGTGCGTCTTATAATCAGAATGTAGCTTTTTCAAAGCTTTTTTTCAGCCCTAACGAGGCGCTAGGAGTGAAGCGATCTCCAACTCTTAGCTGTTCTTTAGCAGCTTTTTTTCAGCCCTTTTCAGCTTTTTTTCAGCACTATCCGAGTGAAGCAATCCCCCCCCCTTTTGCCTGCTTTTCTCATTGCTGCTTCCTCTCAGCTGTGCCTTAGAAGCTGTTTTTTATCCCCAAGCAGGGGATAAAAACAAGCAAACTAATGTGCTGAAGCTGACCAGACTAAGGACGCTAGCCAGATTAATAGGTAGGCAGATTTTTTTCCTCCTATTTCCCTCCCCAAAAACTAATCTGCGTCTTATACTCCTGTGCGTCTTATATTCTGAAAAATACGGTAATACTTGAAAACTCCAGCCACCCCCTCATTTTTTTTAAAAAAACTCTCTGATGTTACACATTTTCCTGGGAGGAAGCCAATCCCTCCTAATCTCAACTCAAGTTTCAGATCCTTATTCACAGAGAAGTGCAAAGGGATCACACCTATTTTACCCTTGAAAGACGAGCCATGGAAGTGGACCTACTGGAGTCCACAATGTTTGCTTGCTTATTTTAAAAGCTTTACTGCAATTCCAGATACGTCCACGGTTAAATCAGTTCAGCTTTTAAGTATGAGATCACAGAAGTCTGGAGTGCTTTTGAACTAGAGTGGGGGTTGGCAACGTGCGGCTCTAGAGCTGCATGTGGCCCTTTGGGCCCTCTCCTGCGGCTCCCTGTCAGATGATCCCACCACTGGGTGGCCCTGCCCCTCCCCCTCCCTCTTCACCTGCCCTGAGAAGAGAAGGGCGACTGTGGTGGAGAGACTCGCTCCATATTCCAGAGCGGGAGCGAAGCGCCCCTCTACATTTCCTCTTTTTCCAGCCCTTGTTGGTGCTGTGCACACCTCGGCCACTGGGGGAGATGTGTGACTTTGCTCTGCGAGAGGGGAAAGATGAGAGAGGGAGAAAGAAAGAGAGGGAGAAAGAGAGAGGGAAGGAGAACGAGAGAGAAGGAGAAGAGAGAGAAGAGAAAGGGAGAGAGGAGAGAGAGGGGGAGAAAGAGATGAGAGAGGGAGGGAGAAAGATGAGAGAGACGAAGGGAGAAAGAAAGAGAGGGAGAAAGGGAGATGAGAAAGAGGGAGAGGGAGAGAGAGAGGGAGAAAGAGAGATGAGAATGAGAATGAGAGGGGAGAAAGAGATGAGACAGAGAGAGGGAGAAAGATGAGAGAGAGGGAGAAAAAGAGAGGGAGGGAGAAAGAAAGAGAGGGGAGAAAGAAAGAGAGAGAGGGAGAAAGAGAGATGAGATAGAGGGAGAGGGAGAAAGAGAGAGAGGGAGAAAGGGAGATGAGAAAGAGGGAAAGAGAGAGGGAGAAAGAAAGATGAGAATGAGAGAGGGGGAGAAAGAGAGAGGGGGGAGAAAGAGATGAGACAGAGAGAGGGAGAAAGATGAGAGAGAGGGAGAAAAAGAGAGGGAGGGAGAAAGAAAGAGAGAGGGGAGAAAGAAAGAGAGAGAGGGAGAAAGAGAGATGAGATAGAGGGAGAGGGAGAAAGAGAGAGAGGGAGAAAGGGAGATGAGAAAGAGGGAAAGAGAGAGGGAGAAAGATGAGAATGAGAGAGGGGGAGAAAGAGAGAGGGGGGAGAAAGAGATGAGACAGAGAGAGGGAGAAAGATGAGAGAGAGGGAGAAAAAGAGAGGGAGGGAGAAAGAAAGAGAGAGGGGAGAAAGAAAGAGAGAGAGGGAGAAAGAGAGATGAGATAGAGGGAGAGGGAGAAAGAGAGAGAGGGAGAAAGGGAGATGAGAAAGAGGGAAAGAGAGAGGGAGAAAGAGAGATGAGAATGAGAATGAGAGAGGGGGAGAGAGAGGGGGGAGAAAGAGATGAGACAGAGAGAGGGAGAAAGATGAGAGAGAGGGAGAAAGAAAGAGAGAGAGGGAGAAAGATGAGAGAGGGGGGAGAGAGAGACCTGTTTAAAAGAAAATATCTGGAGCTACAAAACCTGGGTAGGCGTGGCTGGGGGGGTGTCATGTGACTGGGTTGGAGTGAGTGATGTCGAGTTGGCCACGCCCACCCATGTTTTGTGGCTCCCAGTGTTTTGTTTTCTGTGGGAAACGGGCCCAAGTGACTCTTTAGAGTGTTTAAGATTGCAGACCCCTGAACTAGAGCAAAATTCTTGCATGGCAGCGTCCTACAGTAACCAGGTTATTTTTCTGATGTACTGCTAACATACTGGAAAAATCAAAGAGACTGTTTGTGAAAACTCCATGAACAGATCCACATATGCAAATCAGATCTCTGAATCTTCTATCCTGAAATGGCTACTCACCTACTGCTCCACATAATGCACCTTGATGTTGCCAACGTCTTAACTTATAAAGCAGTGAGCATATTATGAACCCAATCTTGAGCATTAAAAGCCCAACAGGTGTGTCTCCCGTGATAGGTGGGGGCGCATACCTTGTGCGGGGATCTGTGGGCTATGGGAGCCATATAAAGAGAGGATGGAATCCTTGGAGAGCTGCTTCTTCCCCGTCTCTTCAGCCTTGCTGTCAGGCTCAGGGAACAGGTTCAGCTTTTCAGGAACAGATCCAGCACTTCCAGCTGTGGGCATTGAGCCAACAACCTGGTGAGAGAATATACTGTACTTATTTCCAAAGGTGGAGGCCAGAGAACTGACGCAGCATTTTTCTTAAAGGTTCCAGTTCAGGTTTTCCATTTTTCAAAGTACTTGCATAACCTACCGTATTTTTTGGAGTATAAGACGCACCTTTTCCCCCCAAAAAAGAGGATGAAAATCTGGGTGCGTCTTATACTCTGAATGTAGCCCCGCCTAGCCTCGCAAACGGAGATTTCAGAGGCTGAAAGAAGCCTCTGAAAGAAGCTTCAGAAAAAAAGCCTCTGAAAGGCTTTTCTCTAAAATAATATGGCAAGCAACAAAAGAAGAATCAGTAAAGGTTCTAACCAAACTATGCTAACAAATCTGGAGAATGACACAATAAGCAACAGATTGGAAGAGGTTAATCTATATACCAATACCAAAGAAAGGAGACTGAACAGAGTACAGATAGTCCTTCAGAATAAAAGCCTCTGAAAGAAGCTTCAGAAAAAAAGCCTCCAAACAGAGCTTCAGAAAAAAAGCCTTTTTTTCTGAAGCTGTTTCAGAAGTTTCAGAGGCTGGAAAAAAAGCAAGGCACGGAGCTCACAACCAAGGAACCTGTTGCTAAAATTCACCTGTGGGAACAGCTGATTGGGGGTATTCCGGGAGTCCAATCCACCTGCCAATCAGCTTTTTTCTTATTTTCCTCCCCAAAAAACTAAGGTGCGCCTTATACTCTGAAAAATACGGTAATTTACCACCTTAGAAGGATTCCGCAAGATAGGCAGTATCTGTCTCCTGACCCTCAAATGGGAGATAAAGCCAAGTCAATATGAACCAACCCAGTCAGAGACCGATAAGCACAGGCTCAGGGAATCAAAAAGGAAAAATAGTCAAGATTTATCTGGGAAGTCTCTACAGTCTTGGCAAATAATGAATGGTTCACATCTTGCTAAATCAAAAATGAAGTATATCTTCTTCATACTATTTTACATAATTATCTGTTAACTCGGCTGTTGAATCTAATGTGTAATGAAGATCTCGACTGAAAGTTTAAGCATGACTTGCACATTACTGAACATTTCAATTAAAATTTAGAACTCTTTACTTTTTTTTTTTATCATGCCTGTGCTTACATCCAAGTGTAGTTTTAGACCTATTTTCCCCAGAATATTCCTGTGAGATAGGTTGGGATGAGAACGAAGTTCTAGCTCAAGGTCTCCCACCATTAATGTAACTTTCTCACCTTTCTCTCAGTGCCCAGGGATCCAAATAGGTCCAAGTCTTTCTCCAAACAACTGCTGGCCCTTCCATTGGGGAGGGCAGTTGAAACAGGAACATCTGGGAGAAAAGGGGGGAGGTAGTATCAGCTGGCTTCTTGAGATCACCCAAGGGATCGCCTTCCCCAAATTGCTTCCCTCCAATGAGTTGAATTTCCACACCCAGGGTCAAAGGCTAAATTTGATAAGCCCAAAGATGACACTGTGAGGTCCAATTCTTTATCTGCTTATACCTAATAGACGGAATCTTGCCAGATTAAAGCTGTAACCTTCAATCTAACCAAGTAGATAGACCCTGGGAGAATCTAGGCCCGTGATGGTGAACCTATGGCATGCGAGCATTAGCCTAGCTCAGCTCCAGTTTGTTTGCGCACTTGGCCAGCTGATTTTTGGGTCTTCTGGGCCCCCTGGAAGTCAGGAAACGGGCCGTTTCCAGCCTCCAGAGGGCCTCCGGGGGGTGGTGGGGAAGGCTGTTTTTGCCTTCTCCAGGCTCCTAGAAAGCCTCTGGAGCCTGGGGAGGGCGAAAAACAGGCCTACTGGGCCATTGCATGCCAAAAGTGGGGAGACTGCAGGGATGGGTCAAGCGGGCATGCGCGGGGTGCATTTAAGTATGGGTGTGGGCACACACACACATGACCCCCCCCCCACGCTCCCACTTTTGGCACGCGACGGCAAAAAGGTTAGCCACCACTGATCTAGGCTGTGGCTGCTCTGAACCTTTTTCTCTCCCCACCATCCAGTTTAGGAATATACAGTCTGTTGTCTTGGGCCTCTCTCTGGAATGCGCTGCCTTCTTCCTGAGAAGCTGTGGTGTGATTGCCAAGATTCCCTCCCCTAACCCCCCCCCCCAATCTTTTCTCCACTTGCACATTCCATCACAGGATGGATGTCTTGGCCTTCTATGTTGGATGGTCCCCAGATATTGTGGAAATCAACATGTAGCTGCTAGGGTAGATTCAGAGAGCAGAGAAAGATCCAACTTTTCAATTTTCAGTTCTGCCTTTCTCCCCAGCTCCCCCATTAGCGGGCTGTATGCATTCTATTGCTAATAGATCACATTGATTCTCTTCAAGCTGTATAAATTGCTATGCTATTCTCCTGCTTTACATTTCTTTGCTTGTGTTACTGGCATGGAGGACAAGAAGCTGTACCGAGTGGTGTCAAGTATCATTCTCCCCCTGAATTCTTATTCAGCCACAACTCCTGTTTTTGAGATTTCAGCATATCTTACAAGTGTGACTTAGCAGCCATCGCCACCATCACACCTGGCAAGCTGCTTTTGGTTTGGTGGGAAAGACAAGATTCCTGGAAAGCTACACCATTGCTAACATCACATGCCCATGGCTGTGTCCTGACGCTGGGGTGGAATTTGCTCATTTTCGTTTTTAAATGCGGAATTCAGCTCCTAAGCTATAACGGACAGATTATCCCTTGCCCTTGGCCTTTTCATACCAGCTGAGCTGTTACTTGGCCTTCAATGGCAATCATTCTGGTGGCCTATTTCCCCTTTTGAGCTTCAATTTTTCGCCGTATTTCCTTTGCACAGGAAATTCCGATTGGCTCAGCCCTCCAAACGCAACGGTTAATGAGCTGCCTCCCGATGAAAGAGGAACTGAAAAGCTTTCCAGCCTATGTGTAACTTCTGCCACGGGTACGTTATGCAACTTTAGGTTAGGAAATCCGGGACTGCTATTTGCAATGTTTTTTTGTTTTGGGAAATGTTACAGTACTGCATTTTCAGTGGGCCTGGTGGCAAAAAAGACATTATAAAAAGGATTCCGCGTCTGCTTCTGGAAATCTATCTGCCCTGTCATTTTAAGCTGCAACCTTGGATTAACCTGACCCACTAACTGAAGAAACCACTGGGCCGAAACTGTGGCATTCTAGCTTACTGCAAAGCATTCTGGGACGTTGGCAGGAGTACAGGTAGTCCTCACTTAACAACCAGTGACTCTGACCATTCAAAGTTACAACGGACCACCCAAAGGATACTTGCGACCCAATTTCAAAGTTACAATGGCCCCACCCCCTCTTGGTCACATAATTGCGTTTTGGACACTCTGCAGCTAGCTTGCGTTTATGACCACCTGCAGCGTCCATATGACTGTGTTTTTTAAAACTTTTTTGGGGGGGTCAATTTCTGGTGTTTACTTCTGGTTCTGGCAAAAATCTCTCACTGGATAAAACACCACGTTCACTTAATGACCATTGCAAAAAAGGTCGTGAACCTGGGCACCTGTTGTGACCTGTTTAAAGACCACAACAACTTACAACCGTTATTTCCAGGTTTAATTATGGTTGTTAAATTGAGGACTACTTGTAGTTCTGGGCCTCCTTGTCCTTCCAAAACAAAATTAGGCTCAACATTTCCCTGCATCATCTACCATAACTGAAAAAAGATCTTCCTACGCAACAAACCATTATTTGTTATTAATGATCTCCGTGATAAACCTCCATGTTCAAGAAGCACAAATAACTGATTTAGCACAGGGGTGAAATCTAGCAGGTTCTGGAGAACCGGTAGAGGAAATTTTGAGCAGTTTGGAGAACTGGCAGATACCACCTCTGGCTGGCCCCAGGAGTGGGGTGGGAATGGAGATTTCGCAGATTTTCCCCTGCCACGCCCACCAAGCCACGCCCACAGAACCAGTAGTAAAAAAAAAATCGGATTTCACTACTGATTTAACAGGAAATAGTGAAATCACAGCTAGTATTTTGGGCCTTCCACTCTTCACAGCTCTCCTCCCCCAGATGGAAAAAGGCCTGCTTACTATTTATTTCAGCAACAATGCAACAAATATTTAGAAAAGAAAGAAGCGTGCCAGCAGTAGTCTTACCAAGTCCCAGCAGGTCTATGACTGGTTCTGAGGGTCTGGAGAGGCTCTTCATAGTTTGTGGATCCTCTTTCTTCTGAGGCTGAAGGAAGCAGAAACCACCAAAATCCTTTGGTTCATATTCCATGAGAAAAACGAGCAGTTTTCTCATCTTTGTTTCTTCAGAAAATGTTCCAGAGATGCTCGTGGATTTCGAAACTTATTCTAAAGCCCATCCCAATGTTTCAGCCAGCCAACTAAGACAGGTGGGCTTTCTCTCTCGAAGATAAGCATTTCTCAACCTTGGCGATTTGAAGATAGATGGGCTTCATTTCCCAGAATTGCCCTGCCAGGGTATGTGGAACCAGGGAAATCTGGGAGTTGAAGTTCACCCATCTTCAAGCTGCCAAGGTTAAGAAACACCGTCCCAGGTTATTCTGTGGATGTTGGCAACTCACGCAGTTGACAACTGTTAGCACTGAGGGGGCGTAAAGTTTGTAGCATCTGCACAAACCCGCCCTGAAGCTTCCTGACATCTGGGTAAGAATTAGCCTCCTGATGCTCTCATTCACACAATGAATCGCCCAGTCTACTCTCTCTGCAAAAGTCAGCAGGTGGCCAATATGTGAGGTTCCACTGTGTAATTCACAAAATCAAATCTGCTAGATAAGTAGCTACCGAGTGCTGAGTGCCGGTAATAAGATTTATCTGAATTTCTTCCCACCTGCCAAATGAAACGGATGCAGGGGGGCGGGGTGCATCTCATCTCAGGTCAGTCGATAACTCAAGGGTGAATCTCTCACTGAATACCTCTAGCTCCCTTCCTCCCCACAAGACACCAGAAAGAAGCCAGAAATAACCATAGCCACTTTACCATTTTGACTTTCTCAAAGATAACTGGCTCCATTTTTTTCCCAGTGGCTGCTTCCTTCTTCCATTTTTCATCCTTTTCTCTCTATGAACAAAAACACTCAAAACGGTGAGAAGGCAAGCCAAATGAATTCATCAGAATAATTTTCTTTCTAGGTCAAAGGGAAACTTCCCCTGCTAAACTTCATGGCACTCTCAATGCAAAAAACACTTCCTTCCCAACAGTGCTGTTTGCACAATCCTTTTAATTTGGATTGACCCATTTTGGGGGTTCACATAGTACCTTCAACTGGCGTTTCTCAAACTTGGTAATTTTAAAATGCATGGACTTTATCTCCCAGAATTCTGGGAACTGAAGTCCACAGATCTTAAAAGTTGCTATGGTTGAGAAACACTGCCCTAAGGCCTAAATTAACCAAAAGGGCTGGTTTTTCACAATATGCTAAATTCTTCCTCCCACCAGTGATCAAAGTTAAAACCAGCCAAATCTCATGAAAAAGCATTGCCAGGCCTTTCATTAACCTGGTAGAACTGTCTGTCGACTAACTGTCCATCTAAAGAGCTCTTTTTTGACTACTTCAGTCTAATTTGTTTCTTCTCTGTACAGTAAGCAATTCATATCTTTTTTTTCCACATCATCCTTCTTCGAAGAAAGTGAAGATGATATCAGATTCAAAGAAGAGGATGATAAAACAGAGTGTCAGAGAGATATGGTTATTCTTTTTTTTACCTATTATGGGCTCTGCCCCATTCACTATTTCCTATATTCCCCTCCCACACGACCTTGAAATAATGGGATCCTTCACAGAATAAAATTGTTCATCCCACCTTACGAAGAAGCTCCTGCCAGTCAAAATACTGGCTTGGAAGCAAAAGAGCAAAAGCATTTATGCATTTAGAACCAACCAACCCGTAGCATGTTGATGTCGAGACTTCTGTCCATGTACTTCTTCTTTTCATATTTTTCTCTGATAAAGCTCTCCACTGCTCTGGGAGGAAGCTGGATAAGGATGAATAAACCAAGAGCAGATAGTTTTGCTACCAAATTAGATGCTGCAATAATTTTGGAGGCAACCATCAGGCTGTAGTTAAGCTAACTAGAACTGGCCAAGGGGGTGGGGTGGGGGGGAATGTAGTTGTTTCCGCTGTGATAAATATAAAATCTGGACTGCCATTAGACTGCGGCACAAGTTATAGAAAACTCTTAAGCATCTGCTGCCATCTACCGCTTTTTGTGGATTTGCAGCCCAGATAATGGTAAATCTGCAGTTGTGCTCCAATCCAGAGAATATGGTAGTTTTGCTTCTAATATACAAAGCATGACCCACAAATTATAGGATAGGAGATTAGTACTGTCAATATCAATCTGTGGCCATGGGCAGATAAATTGTTCCTGTCAGCATAGATATGCTGATTTTATGAGTTACCTGCCTCCATATAGAGCAGTGGCCAAATTTCACAACATTAAGATGTATGGATTTCAGCTCTCAGAAGTCCCAAACTTGGCAACTTTAAGATGTATGGACTTCAGCTCCCAGAATTCTCCAGCCAGCCACCCTGACTGGGGAATTCTGGGAGCCGAAGCCCACACACATCAAACTTGCCAAGTTTGAAAACGCTGATCTAGAGCCATCTTTTTGTTCCACACAAAACTGTTTTAAAAGTTATCTCCAGCAAATCCCAGTGTTGACTTAACTGTGGGGGGAAAAACCCCATCTTAGATAAAGGCAACAGCAGTTCCCATTCATATTGTTGCCAAAAAACAATATGCAATCTCCAGGAGGGCATAGACCAGTGGGAGAGCACTGCATGCTGCACCTCCTAAGGTTAATCTATGAGGTTTGATTTTCCAGAAGATGCTCACTAACAGGAAAACCTCATCAAAATTCCGGAAAAGGATGTAGACTCTAAAAGGGTTCATGCAGAAACTGATATAGAGGTATCCCCTTCCCACATTCCCTCGAGTGATGCTAAGGCCTCCATCTTCCTATGGGGACAACAGGCAGAGAAAGGATGCTGGTCTGTCTGGGGTCGTCTGAAGTTCTCTGGTAGGTAACCTTCGTAAAGGCGATTTGCTTTCCCGTTTCCCATTTCTTGCATGCACTGGAATACAAAATAGAAAGTCTCTGTAATGTTGTATAATTAATTAGGCTTTGCTTGCATTTGTTTCATTTGTTTGAATTAACTCCAGGAAGTAAGCTTTTTTTTTATTTTTGAACTCTAACAACCAAAGCATCAAAGGGAGGGGGGGGGAAAGGGAGATTAATATTATTGTTTGCCAGAATATTTACAGAATGGTGTTTGGACATCAACCTGCAGGTATCAAGGGTTATGATGACTTGGTAGTTAAATGCATTATCAGTTTCTATCAGATCAGCAGAAAACTGCATTTAGCTCTACTGGAAGGAGCAGTTATGTTCCCTCACCAATCATGGTGATTTTATTTGACAAAATGACAGATCTAATATAGCATTTTGAAGTGATTGTAGCTTACTCTAAATCAGCTTCTCTGAACTTAGAGGAATTGGTGAAGGAAAGGGTCTTTATGAGCCCCATGAATGTGTTTCCTTAGTCATTAGAAATGAGGGAAAATGAGATCAGAAATGGGGATGCCAAATATTTCAGGGTATGTGAGAGGGGTTAGGGAGGAGAATATAAAAACTTTTCCAAAAACTTACATTAAATCCCAGGGTTACTACTGGATATAAGACTACAATGCTATTTTTTTTTAAATATTTTAATGTAATAATGATTAAGGCATAGAAAATGGGAGATCCTGAATTCTAGTCCCATCTTAGATACAAAGCTAGCTGGGTGAGCCTGGGCTAGGCATTTTCTCTCAGCCTCAGGAACAGTCTTTCTCAACCTTTCTCAAGATATGTGGACTTCAACTCCACTGGCTAGGGAATTCTGGGAATTGACGTCCACACTTATTAAAACTGTCAAAGTTCAGAAACACTGATTAGGAAAGACACAACGACAAAACCATGTCTGAAAAATCTTGCAAGAAAACTGCATATACTGTCCGGGCAATCTCCGAACATCGGACACAATTTCTGAAGAACGCTAAATATGTATACAGATTACTCCAGATTGGTTTTATGGGGAACGAGGAGTCTCTGAAGGTAGAAAATGAGCATGTAACGTTAGTTGATAACTAGATTCTCTACAACTTGCATTGTCTGATGGCAGGATGTTTATTTGAGGACAGAAGAGCATTCCACTAATTTTAGAATTGCATCCACACCTCTAACTTTTTTCTTATGTTGCTGACAAAAATCTATACTGACCTGTATCTGTTCTTGTGTCCATTGGTCCAGATTGACAGATTTTACCCGGGAGATATGGACCCCCAGGTTCCGGTGTATTCCAGCACAGCGGATGCAAATGAAGACACCAATGTTCCACGAGGCCCATCTTGGACCTGCAAAAGTACAAGGGAAAGGGTCATGAGAGTGGCTGTGAGCTGCTGGGCATGATCTTTCTTCCAAGAAGCTGATACAGGTAGTCCTCGACACAACGATTCACTTAGCAAGAGGGTGGATAAAAATTGATGATTTAAAAAAAATAAAAATAAGAAAAACGGATTTTTAAAAGTTTAAATTGGATTTTTTTTTATTTTTGTCAAATTTATTTTAATAAAATGCTTTTGGAATAAAAATCTATCTAAAGATAGTTTTCTGTTTAAGACACATTAATAATTCAGCTTATTTAGCATGAAATGGAACTTAGTTATGTAACATGAGGCTGTATATTCTGCAATGTTTACATTTTTGGTAAACTCATTCAATGAATCCAAGCTCTGCAAGCTAAATAGGAACCCTTCATTTTGTTTCCAAATAATAATATTAAGGATTCTAACTGCCAGCAAGAATGAGTCCTTACATCTAAAGAGCACCTGTTATTTCAGATCCATCATGGCAGCGCCTGTTAGCAGGCATCCACTCACCTGCTGCCCGCCACGTCCCTTACCTTGTTGTGTCACTGCCACATCACCAGCTGTCCCATTAAACTGAATGGGACTGTCGGTGAGTCAACAGGGGGTCGAGTGGGTCAGAGTGGGTCAGAGGAGGAGCTGCTGCGGGACAGAGATGACAGTTGCTCTTTAAACATTATGATTTAAATCAAGTTGATTTAAATCAAGCCTTTTTACTAGTCAAATCCACCCTGCTTAGCAACATTAGAGGCTATGATGGACATTTGCAGGGGCACTAATGACTAGGATTTGAAGTTCTCATAGCTGCTTCCACCAGTCATATGATCTCATTTTTGGTGCTTGGCAACTGGCCTGAATTTATGGCTGTTTGCAGCATCTCATGGTTATGTGGCTGTAATTTATGATGTTTTTACCCGAAAACTGGCATTTACTTTTGGTTTCTGGAAAAAAAAAATGCCCATTGTGGACAATGGATTCAATCAACAACCAGTGATTCACTTAATGAGCTGTGGTGGCGCAGTGGTTAGAATGCAGTACTGCAGGCTAACTTCTGCTGGCTGCTGGCTGTCATCAGTTGGACAGTTTGAATCTCACCAGGCTCAGGGTTGACTCAGTCTTCCCTCCTTCCGAGGTCAGTAAAATGAGGATCCAGATTGTTGGTGGAAATATTCTGACTCTGTAAACCGCTTAGAGAGAGCTGTAAAGCACTGTGAAGTGGCATATAGGTCTAAGTGCTATTGCTAATGACCCCTGCAATAAAAGTTGCAAAATCGGGTGTGGTCATATGGTCACCTGCTTAATGACATACGGCTATCATTCTGGGTTCAATTTGGTCTTAAACTGAGGACTACCTGTACTGTATAAGTGGAAGAGGCTGGAGCTTTCTACTATGGTACAAACTGGCTTTTAAATATTCATACCAAGAAACAAGTTCATAATCTTGTTGAAAAAGGACAAAACAATCTACCCAGGATATTGTTCTAAAGCAGGAAGGCGGGTGGGGGGAATCAAGAACAGGAAAGCAGAGGGGGAAAAAAACCCACCTACAGTCCAGTGGTGAAATCTAAAATTTGTTACTACCGGTTCTGTGGGCGTGGCTTGGTGGTGGTGGAGGTAATGTGACTGGGTGGGCGTGGCCAGTTTTATTTTATTTTTACTTTTAAAACCATTTTTTCTACAACCTCTTCAGCGAAGAAAATGCTTTCAAAAGGCTCTGACAATCCCAGCTGAGTTGCCTGATCGGCAGAGATTTTTTTTAAAAGCCTCTGCCGATCAGGCAACTCAGTTTGGATTGTCAGAGGCATTTAAAAGAAAAAAAGGGTTTTATTCTTTTAAAAGCCTTTGACGATCCCAGCTGAGCTTCACGATCATCAGAGGCTTTTTTTTTTTTTTTACTTTTAAAAGCATTTTTTCGGCCAAAGAGGTTGTAGAAAAAATGCTTTTAAAAGTAAAAAAAAAGCCTCTGATGATTGTGCGGCTCAGCTGGGCATGGAGGGTGGGCAGGGATTTTTGCTACCGGTTCTCCGAACCACCCGCCTCCATCGCTACCGGATCGGGCGATCCAGTCCAAACCGGGAGCATTTCACCCCTGCCACAGTCGCTAATTGTCTTTTTCAATATTGGGTCCAAAATCTGCTTATGAATAGATCATCACTACGCATACCAATATTAATTAATCCGTTAATGAAGGCACGACCTTCAGAGCTTCCATTTAGTTTGAACAAGAAGAGGCATCATTCAACAAAGGCAAAATGAGAACTCTTATTGAAATGGCCGACTATTTTAAAAATGTCAAAAGGTGGGCACAGGATGACACCCAGAAGACTATTATCCTTTTCATTCTTAGGTGGAGTTTTCCCAGCTGGGTGAGAGGCTGAACAGAGTGTACCCATTGCAGACTGCAGGCAGATGAATGCTCTTTACTTATGCTCTCGCACACACTCTTGTAAATCTGGTTATTTCGGGGCAGAGAGAAAGGAAAATCGGCTTTGTTATTGGTGTCCTTCCTCGCACGCCAGAAGGAACAGCAGTGCCGATGGAAAGAAATAACTCCATGAAGCCACAAGGTGCCATCCCCTTGGCTTTGAATGCCCTTGGAACAGAACATTCCATTGTTTGGCTTGAATTTGGGCAGGAGCCCCAAGATGCAATGCAGCTCTCGCTGAGGCTTTTCTGGGCTGGCTGGCAAGTCCTTGAAGGCCCAGAATCAGTTCTTCAAGTCCACAGAGAATCACCATACTTGTAGGAGTGGGTGATTAAGATGCAGAGAATCCAGAATGTTCTGTGCCAATCTGGGTTGTAAATGTCATTGAAGTTCTTTGCTATCCTTCAGTTTGGAAAAAACCTACCTGTATTTTCTGGAGTATTAAACGCACCTACCTTTTTTGGTGAGGAAAACAAGAAAAAGAAATCTGCTTCTGCCTCCCAGCAATTTGGCCTCCTTGCAGCAAACAGCAAATAGCCTGCTTTACTTTCATTTTCGTTTTCAGCATAGCTTGCTTAGCACAAGAAAAAAAATCTGCTCCCAGCAATTTACCTCCTTGCAGCAAGCAGCAGAGGCCCGTGCAGCAATAGGCAGTGGCAATCCCTGCAGCCTGAAACAGCTGAGAGTCGGGGATAATCAACTTGTGCTAATTAGGGTGTGCTAAAGCTGAAATGGACTGTTTCTTCTTGCTGCTTGCTGCAAGGAGGTAAATTGCTGGGAGGCAGAGGCCAAAGGGTGGGGGCAAGTGGGTGGGAAGGGCTACATTGGGTGTATAAGATGCACCCAAATTTTCACCCCCTTTTAGGGGGAAAAAAGGTGTATTTTATACTCCGAAAAATATGGTCACTTAAAATTCTGGGATTTGGAGCCCACATACCCACAGAAAGCTCCAAGAAGAGGAAACTAGTTAAGAATATGACTCGTTCAAAGACAAGCCAGATTCAAATCAGAGACAAAAGATCTGACGGGATATTAGACTTCTTGAAAACCGCTACTTCGGTGCACTCTCCAGATGGACTAGAAACACATCTGAAGGTCGAAGGAGTTCAGTTTGGAGAAAGCTGCAATACCCAATGGCACCTAAAGGTGAATTACTGGAAGTGGCAAATTGTGAAATTTCCAGGCCTGACTTTGCTATATGAACGAGACTGGCAGGACCTGAGTAAGGATTACATCATCTATGAAGCACAATGAATGCAAATGTCAGAAGAGAAGACCTGCAGTGTAGGAGTGGTTCAGTCAACACAAGAGTCACTCCTGTGTTCGTAATCTTATCTCACAGGCCACCATTTCGGTTTCTGTCACTTTCAAAGAGCTGCTCTTTAGGGATCATCCGACAATGTCAATCCAAACTGCAGAGCGGCAGAGAGGAAGTGCCAAAAAGGAAAACCTCAAAGCAGATCCCATTCTCGTATCAGATCTCTGGCAGGTCAAAGAAACAAAGAGGAAAAGAGAAACTCAAAATTTTTCAAACACTGAAGTTGTACTTCTAGCTTCAACAGCCAGCCAGGAATCGTAAGGAAGATGGTATATTTCAGATGGACAATTTAAAGATTAGCAACAGAGATGAAACTGATGCGGGGACTCTTGCTAGCTCTTTTAAACTATGATACCAGCTTTTCCCCAAGCTTAAATATCCCCCCCCCCATATTTTAGCAGACTGGATTCATGACCCTTTTCAGTGAGGAATTTCAGGCTGGTTGCCTACATTTTTCTCCCCGCCTCTGATATGCACATATCTTGCAGCGTGAGTAAATCAGCCTCACGCTCCTGCATGCCGTTATGCGCTTATTCTCTAAGTGCCTCTGCCCAGTTCAAGCCCTCTGAGCACTCCACAAGGCCAGAACAAAATTCTTGAGGGACAGTCTTAAATGTGTATAGTATGCTTAAGACAGTCTTAATATGGTCCTACCAACCCATCTTCCATTTACCTTTTGTTTTGTTTTTTTGAGGGGGGTAGAGACAATCCAGCATAGTTCCCCAAAATAAAAAAAATAAAAAAAATCTGCATTGCAGCCACTCACTGCTTTTCTTTTCTACAAATGCCTGCGAGGTGTAGAGGTGACCCAGGGATATTGCTGCAGGGAAGTCAGGTTCTAGAGCAGTGTTTCTCATCCCTGACTGGGCTTAGCTTAAAGGACGTGTTGACCGCGACTCCCAGAATTCCCCAGCCAGCTTTGTTGACTGGGGAATTCTGGGAGTTGAAGTCCTCATCTCCACAAGTCCCCATGGCTCAGAAACACTGTTCAAGAGGCTCATGCTTTGTCGTGTAGCAGCCCTTCTGGCATGTTTTTTGCAGAATTTTATTTTAGTTTGCTGGTGAGTGCCTGGGCTTCCATCTTTGTTTAATTATTTTGTATTGTGTTATTGAAGTGTTTATCGTTTTCAGTATTCATGATATGCTAAATTGTAACCATACACATTAATCATGAGATCTCCAGAACTGTAAAGCCTACAAACTTGAAATTTGCCATGAATGTTCCTCTTGGCTTCTAGGTGCTCCCTAAGAAAGGATTTTTCGAAATGACCATCAGAGCATTAGTATTGCCTATATTATTATTAACACGCTCTGATTCTAAGGAGTTCTACCCGCCCTCCCCACCTGAAAAGAAATCTGTTCCACGCTCTGTTGCTAAGGAGTTCTACTCTCCCTCCACACCGCAAAAGAAATCTGTTCCAAATGCAAAACACAAGCAGAGGAGAGGAGTTTCACTTTCAGTTTTACTTTCACAGCAGCAAGCAGCTTTACTACAGAACAGTTGAGCTAAGCCACTACCAGCCTCCTTCCTGTCTCCTTCTTGCTCACACAGCAAATACTGTTTGAGTTTCCAAACACCCCTCAACTCTCTCACACACTGACATGATGCTAGCCGGATGAATACCAATGGATGCTACGGGCTGGGACATTCTACTCCCCCTTCCTCTCTGTTCCAACTGCCAGTTGCATTATATTAACTCACACTGATGCTACGAAGTTATACATTATATATTAAGTTTCAAGCTCTAAGTGTCAATTTATCAAACCCGAGCACATAGTTTCGCAGCAAAGCACAGGCGTCCAGCTAGTATCTACATATATGGGTGGTAAGAAACAAGAAAAGGTATGATGACATGAAAAGACAAGATGGATAAAAAAAATTAGGTATAATTTAAAAAAAATATTGGCATATTTTTTGGTAAATCTTATTGAGATTTACTGTCACTAAACTCAACTCAACCAGGGTTCATACACAATGTTAGACTTATCTTCTTCTCAGATTGATTTCTAGGGCTTTCCAACGACATCCAACTCATAATTACCGAGAAAAGTCCCTCTTGTCTGTAGATTTCTTTTTAGAACCACAAAGAAGTCTAGCTGCTTCTCTTGAAGAATTATTGGTTTGAATCTTGGTTTCCATTATGCAAATTTTCTATGCTTTAAGAAGTCAGGGAGACCAAATGCAAAACAAAAGGAGGAAATTCTTGATGTGCTTCTCTAAAAAGGAGAAAAACCGCTTGTTGTGTAACTTCACTAGAAAACATGATACACAGGGAGAAAGTTTCAATTCTGCTATAGCTGAAATGGGCCTATAAGAGATCTTCAGAGAGTATCTGGAATGGAAATTAGATTTGCTTAACGATCACATTATTTTCAACAACTGCTGCAAAAAATGTCAAAAAATCAGGTCCGGTTATGTGATGCACTGATTCCTGACAACTTATTACTTTAATTCCAGATCACGGTCATATGTCAAGGACCACCTGCATTTTAATACCAGAAGTTATGATGCTGGCTTGTGTATTTTTGAGTAGCCATTTTCTTTTTGCATTGCATTGTAATCGACATTAACTGGTCTATATGTTAATGTTTTAGGAAGAGAAGTTGTTCAATACACCTAATAATTATTTAAATTGAATATTTTGCAGCAGGAACAGAGACGTAGATTCTCCAGATCCCAGAGACTTGAGCATTTTACAGGTTAGCTGCTTTCAATAAAGCCAGCCAGACGTTACTGAACAGGAGAAGCATTTCATTATCTTGCATACTTGATTACAGATGTCACTAGAGTAAACGTTGGTCTGCAAAGTAGATGATTAAGAGCTGTACAAATGGAAAGAAATAGCCACTTCCATACACCGTGCTTATTAAAAAAAAAAGGCCTCCATGTTAGCATCGAAGGATTTTCTCAAGAAACTGTGCATCCTGAACAGGATGCCGAGAAGTACAGAGAGTCCTCAATTTATAACCATTTGTTTAGTGACTGTTTGAAGTTACAATATTGAACAAAGGGATTTATGGCTGGTCCTTGCGCTTATGATTATTGAAGCATCCCCACAGACACAAGATCAAAATGTGGGTGCTTGGCAATCAGCATAGATTTATGACTGTTGCAGTCACGTGATTGACATTTGAGGCCAACCCAGCCAGCTTCTGATAAGCAAAGTCAACGGGGAAAGTCGCATTCGCTTAACAACCATGTGATTCACTTAATAACTGGCAAACCAGTCATAAAATCGGGCACAACTCATTTAACAACCAACTTGCTTAGTTAATGGAAATTCTGGTTCTCCTCATGAGTCAAAGACTACTTGGATCCTAAAATGTACTTTTAAACTTCAGGCAAATTTGAACACAATTCTTATTTGGTATTCTTAAAATTAACTTAAAAGCAGTTTTGAAGAACAGTAAAGATCTGGGTTATTTTGTGTGTGTGTGTGTGTGGGACGCCTGGTGCTCTCTGAACTTGGTTGCTTTCTTGCAGATGTTATTATCCAACTTTCACATCTGAAAGAAAATAACAGAGTTCAGGGACCCCCACAGTTCAAACCTGAGCTACAAATATTCTCTTCTATTAGATCAATTTCTTGTTCATCCTCCTCCTCCTTTTGGGAAATGGACATTGACTTACCTGAATGTCCCTTTTCAGAACGCTGCGGATACACTCCAGCACTGGGAAAATCCTCATCTCTGACAGCAACTGAGAGGACTAATATTTAAATTAATCACCCACTCTGTGCTCCTACCACGCCCCCTTTTGCACTCAGATCCCCAGTCTTGAACGAAGGACCAGCAAACAAAATGTAACAAAACTTTATTAACAACAAGGAAACCAACAACAAAATAAGGGAGGGAAATGGAGTGTATCCGCAGCGTTCTGAAAAGGGACATTCAGGTAAGTCAATGTCCATTTTCCAGAACGCTGCTCCTACACTCCAGCACTGGGACATACCCAAGGCTAACCATCAGGGGCGGGCAAACAATCTCCACCCACAGAAGCCCTTGAAACAACACCCTGCAAAACTCTGCGCCCAAAGGACGCCTCAGCCGACGCATAAGCGTCAATACGATAATGTCTAATAAAAGGCGACAAGGAAGTCCAAGTGGCCGCCCTACATATGTCCAGCACAGAGGCCTGAGTCGCCCAGGCTGCCGAGGTCGCCGCACTCCGAGTCGAATGAGGCTGAATCCCCGCAGGAACAGTCCTAGACTGCTTCTCATATGCAGACGAAATGCAGGCCTTAATCCAACGACCAATCGTGGACGATGACACCTTCTGACCCATTGTAGCAGGATGAAACGACACAAAAAGAGCCTCCGACCTTCGAAACGAAGCAGTTCTGCGGATATAACGCCTCAAGGCCCGACGAACGTCCAGAGTGTGCCAAAGAACCTCCCGCTGATGACTGGGTGAAGGACAGAAATCTGGCAGAACCAGCTCTTGTGAACGATGAAACCAAGAATTCACTTTAGGCGTAAACGCCGGATCCAGACGAAGCACCACGGTGTTAGGACGAAAAATGCACAAGTCCTCCCTGACGGACAAAGCAGCCAACTCGGAAATCCGTCTGGCTGAAGTTATTGCCACAAGAAATGCAACTTTAAACGACAGAAACTTGAGGGGAATCGAACCAAGGGGCTCAAACGGAGCCATAGTAAGAGCTTGAAGAACCAGAGGCAAATCCCAAGAAGGATAACGATGAACAGTGGGAGGTCTCAGATTCGTGGCGCCATGCAGGAAATCCTTCACCCAAGGATGATGAGACAACGAAGTGTACGGAGGAAAGGAGAGGACCGTAGCTAACGCTGCCACCTGACGCCTCAGAGTGGCCGACGCCAGTCCTTTGTCCAAACCGGATTGGAGAAAGCCTAAGACATCCTGGATAGTTGCAGACGTCGGGTCAACATGGGCCCCCGCACACCAGCGACAAAATGCTCTCCAAGAGGCTTCATAGATCCTGGTCGTGGATGGCCTGCGGGCCGCCTGCATCGTGCCAATCACTGGATCCGGAAGTCGGCCCTTCTTTAAGATGACACGTTCAAATGCCAAACGGCCAACTGGAGCCACTGGGGCTCTGGATGACGAATGGCCCCTTGGCACAGAACCACTCGATGAGGAGGGATCACCCACGGGTCGGTTACGGAAAACTCCACCAGGTCCGCGAACCATGGTCTGCGTGGCCAACGGGGCGCCACAAGCAACACTTCCGCCCTCTCCGCAATCATCTTCCTGATCACCTGCTGGATCAACGTGATCGGCGGGAAGGCGTACAGAAGCCCGGCCGGCCACCGACACCTCAGTGCGTCGACGTCCTCTGCCAACGGAGACGGGTAGCGAGAGAAGAACCGGGGCAGCTGGGCGTTTGCGGGACTGGCGAACAGGTCCACCACCGGCTCCCCGAAACGAAGAGAGGCCTCCTGGAACAGCCTCGGAAGCAGCTGCCACTCGGCTTGATCGATCACCTCTCTGCTGAGCCAGTCCGCCCGCGTGTTGGCCGTGCCCGAAATGTGGTCCGCTCGAATCGACAACAGGTGACGCTCCGCCCAGTTGAACAGTCTCTCCGACTCGAGCATCAACCCCCGTGACTTCGTCCCCCCTTCTCGGTTCACGTGTGCCTTGGCAGACGTGTTGTCCGTGAGGACCAAGACGTGGCGACCCTGGACCAGGTGTCCGAAGTGGAGCAGGGCAAGACGGATCGCACGAAGCTCGAGCAGATTGATGCTGAGTATCCGTTCCTCTGGGGTCCACTGCCCCTGGGTCACCTGAGCACCCAGATGGGCCCCCCCAGCCGTGGAGACTGGCATCGGTAGTCACTATGATCCGGTTCGGCTCCAGAAAGCTGCAGCCCTTCAGGAGCGCAGATGTCTTCCACCAACGGAGTGACAGTCGGACTTGGGGGCTCACGAGCACCCTCCTCGTAGAGTTGGAACAGCCCTTCCGCTGGAAAGGAAGTAGAAGCCACTGCAACTGGCGAGAGTGTCTGCGAGCCCACGGTACCACTCGAAAACAGGAAACTAGCTTCCCCAGCAACTGTGACAGAGTCAGCAGAGACACCGACCTCCGGCTCAGGACCTGGTCCAGCAACCTCCGGATGCTGCTCACCCTCTCTGAAGACAGGAACACCTGCCCTTTCACGGAGTCTATCACGGTGCCAAGGTGCAGAATCGAAGTCGAAGGAACGAGTTGACTCTTTTCCAAATTTACAGTGAAGCCGTGCTCTCGGAAGGTGGAAAGCACGTGTTCTATGTCGTGCGCTGCACGCGCCTGGGACGACGAGAGGACGAGAACATCGTCCAGGTAACACAACACTCTCACCGGAACCGTACTGAGCGTTGCCGCCACCACTGCCACCAGCTTGGTGAACGTTCTGGGAGCCGAAGAAAGTCCGAACGGCATTGCACAGTACTGGTAATGCTTGCCCGCATATTCGAAGCGTAGAAATTGTCGATGAGAGGGAAGAACTGGAACATGGAGGTAGGCCTCCCGTAAATCCACCGACTGTAAAAAGTCCCCTTTGCGGACCGAAGCCAGAATCGAACGAAGGGAGTGCATCTTGAAACGACGATAGCGCACCGCTAGATTCAAGTGCTTGAGATTGAGAATCCCCCGGACGCCTCCCGAACTTTTCGGCACCAAAAACAGGATCGAGTAGAAGCCGGTCCCTTGTTGATTTAGCGGAACCGGTTCTATCGCCCTGATCTCGAGCAAGTGTGAAATCTCTGCCGCCATGAGACGCCGACGGTCGGCCGCCAATGGAACTGGACACCTGATGAAACGGCGAGGAGGGGATTCGGTAAATTCGATCGAGAGGCCCTCCGAGATCGTGCGCCGCACCCAATCGTCCTGCGTGGACATCTCCCACCGGCGATGAAATGCTTGAAGACGACCGCCCACAGGACCCGGGATCGGTGAGTCATTTGCCTCTACGGAAAGGCCTGGAGCTGGCCCCACGAAATGGCCGCTTCGACGAGGTCTGAGGTCTGCTGCGGTCTCGGAAACGTTGACGGTCCGTGAAGCGGTCAGCCGGCTGAAAGGATTGTCTGTAAGAAGAGGATCCACTCGACCCCGAATAAGGCCGAAAGGACTGGCGCTGAGCGTACGGCACGTAACGTCTGTCCTGCTTGCGAAAGGAAGAGGGCAGCACTTTCCTCTTATCTTTATCCTCCACCAACACCGGATCTAGGGCCTCACCAAACAAGTTAGGCGCTTTATACGGAGCTGCCGCCAGCTTCCATTTTGCCTTAACATCGGCTTTCCACGGACGTAGCCAGAAAAGGCGCCGTGACGTGATGGTAGCTGCCAGCGCCCTCGATGCAAATTTGACAGAATTCAGCGATGCATCAGCTGAATATTCGGTGGCTGCAATGATCTTGTTGACATCGTGGCGCAACCTAGTTTCTTCCGGAGGCAGGCGCTCCCGAAGCTGACGCAACCAGATTAACGAGGCGCGATTGAAGAAGGAAGTGGCTGTGGCAGTTTTGACAGTCCAGGCCCCTGCCTGGTGGGACCTCCGGAAGGCCATCTCTGTACGTCTGTCCTCAGACTTAAGACCCTCAAGCGGATCAGACGAAACCATTGATTGAGTAGTGAGGCTTGCCACTGGAGCATCTACTGTGGGTAAGTCCAACAACTTCTCCAATTCAGGAGCCGGACAGAACAGCTGTTTATCCAAATTACTGGGTGCAGTGGACGACCCAGGTTGTGCCCAAGGGGCCTGCAACACTTCAGTGAACAGTTGAGGGCACGGGATAAAGTCTTTTTCCTGCTTAACTGGCTTGAACAAGGCATCATGCGGACCTGTTTCCGACTGTACCTCTGGAGGCTGGGCTCCCACCGACCCCAGGTTCGTGGTCAATCTAGCCTTGTGTAGAAGAGATTTAAACAAGGCCGGACGAAACAGGCCCGTGAAGGCTGGTGAGTCGGGCAGTAATCCCTCGTCCTCAGAGAATTCCGGCTCATCAGCACAATCCTCGTCCTGCTCAGAGCTTTCCGACGTGTCGGACTCTCGAGGAGAAGTATGCCTGATCCGACGTGAAGACGAGGAAGACAGCACACCGGAAGAAGTTCCTGCCGCAGAAGACTGGGCCGTTGTCTGTGCACTCGCTGCCATGATTGAAGCCAGGGCCGTAGAGAGCATTGACTGGAAGTCCATCTGCGACAGAGGAGGGGAGGGCTCCACTGCCCGAAGCCCTGCAGCCGTGGGAGTGAATGTGGCTGATGGTTGTCGCCCGGAACGCGCTGCAGCGTCCAGCCCTACTAACGATACATCAGGCATCGACTGTGAAACACCCCTACGTAAAGTTGATGAAGTGGGTTGTGCCATTCGTGTCTCAGACCCTGCTGTGATAGGGGGCGACTGACGGCTTGCACCCGCCTCCCGGCTTGGAGACAAAGCTGCTGCCTGTTTGGCCTTCTCCCATTGCCTCTCCAAAGCATTGTGACGCCTAAGAGCGTCTTTATCCGCTGCAGACGAGCTCTTGGATGAGTGGGCCCCATGACCGCTCGAGCGAGGCTTTTTGCCCGACTTTTTCTTGCGGGACTTAGAAGGTCGTACCGGGCTGGCCTCCAGCTCAATATCAGAAGAAAACGAGGAATCGGCCATGGTTTTTTTTTTTTTTTTTTTAAACAAGGCCCACCCCTGCTGAGGTCAGTAACACTGTCCAAAAAGAACTCACACAATAATGGACTAGCGCTCTGCCTTGGGGTAGGCAGGAAGCGTTAAGGCCGACCAAGGGCTACACCAGAATTGGGGGGATATCAAATGGGGCCAGTGAGGTCTCTGGAAGGCCCCCCCCCTCTTTTTTTAAAATGTCCCGGCAGGAACACCCCACTGGGTAAATCCTCGCCTGATCCTGCGTCCAGATGGGCGGGATAAAGGCAGCGGCACAGATGCAGGCCCGACAAAATGGCGGCCGTCCAAACCGTCCAAAATGGCGGCCCCGTTGTAATGGCGCAGCAAACGAACGCGCCTCCCAGGTTCCAGGAAAACACTCGCCGCCCTGGCCTCTCCCGGCCGCCACACTCTTGAGCTCCTCGCGGAGGATTGGAGCTGCGCCCACCAGCTGCTCAGCGGGGAGACGGCGAGCCACCACGAGCCGCACCGCGCTCCTCCGATTGCCCCTCAATCGGCTTGCTCCAGGCCGCGGGAAAGCCTCAACACGCGGCGCCGCCCGTAGAAACTCACGGGACGGACGCCGGAACGGAGCCGAGCTGGAGACGCTCCTCACCTTTGGCTCTTGATCCGCTGCTGCCCCTCTCTATGTGAAGCCGCAATGGGGGAGCGACGGCTAACCGCCCTACCCCCGACTCTCCAGCGGCAAAGTTACAGCCGGCTCCGCCCCGCAGGGACAGAAGCCGGCGGCAGCGAGCGCTCCACGCGCTAGGGTCGGAACGGCCCAGCTCCCCGGGCACGAAGCCGACCAACAGCTGTTTGGGGCGGAATTGAGCAGCCAAAAGTAAAAGAGACAGAAAAACACCTTTAAAGGAACAGAAACCTCCGAAGGGAAAAAAAGGGGGCTAATCAAAAATAAATAAAAACCTCACGCAATCTAGGAGCACAGGAAAAATCCTCCCAGTCTGTCAGCAACTGAGAGAAAGACTGGGGATCTGAGTGCAAAAGGGGGCGTGGTAGGAGCACAGAGTGGGTGATTAATTTAAATATTAGTCCTCTCAGTTGCTGTCAGAGATGAGGATTTTCCCAGTGCTGGAGTGTAGGAGCAGCGTTCTGGAAAATTATTTTGGCATCTGCTATGATTTTACTTGAAGGAAGAAAGCTCAATGTAATTGCTTTACAGCCATATACAGGCAGTCCTCAACTTAACAATAGTTCATTTTTTACATTGGTTGCCACGATTTAAAAAAGATGTGGAGACTCTAGAAGGAGTGCAGAGAAGAGCAACAAAGATGATGAGGGGACTGGAGGCTAAAACATATGAAGAACGGTTGCAGGAACTGGATATGTCTAGTTTAATGAAAAGGGGAGACAGGATAGAAGTCTTCCAATATCTCAGGGGCTGCCCCAAGGAAGAGGGAGTCAAGCTATTCTCCAGAGCACCTGAGGGCAGGACAAGAAACAATGGGTGGAAACTAATCAAGGAGAGAAGCAACCTAGAACTAAGGAGAAAAATTCCTGACATTTAGAACAATTAATCAATAGAATGAATTGCCTCCAGAAGTTGCGAATGCTCCAACACTGGAAGTTTTTAAGAAGAGGATGGATAACCATTTGTCTGAAGTGGTGTAGGGTTTCCTGCCTGGGCAGGGGGTTGGACTAGAAGACCTCCAAGGTCCCTTCCAACTCTGTTATTCTATCCTATTCTATTTAGTGACCGTTCAAAGTTACAAGTGCAATGAAAAAAGTGACTTATGACATTTTTTTTCATAATTACCACCTTTGAAGCATCCTCATGATCGTGTGATGAAAATTCAGGTGCTTGGCAACTGGTTCATACTTATGACCATTGCATGTGGATCATGTGTTCACTTTTTGCAACCTTCTGACAAGCAAAGTCAATGGGGAAGCCAGATTCACTTAGCAACCAGATTACTAATTTATCAACTGCAGCGATTACCTTAACAACTGTGGTAAGAAATGTCATAAAATGAGGCAAAGCTCACTTAACAACCTAAATTTTGTTGGGCTCAATTGTGGTCATACGTCGAGGGCTACCCATACCAGTATTTGTGCTCTTGAGAATCTGGATACAGGATGCACGCCATCTCTGACACAGTAACAAAACAAAGTCAACATTGCCATGACTGCTGCTGGGGCTACCCAGAAGGAACAATAGATTAGAAACCGAATACAACTGCATTGCTACTTGATCCAGCAAGCCAGGAGTTGTGCCTCTTGTAAAGCAATTAAACAAAAAGCAGCAGCGTGCTCTGCAGTGACATCTAAAAGGCTGATTTTTAAAAATGTAGGAGGCTAGAGCTCAGAATTAGCAAATGGCTCAGAATCCATTTGCAATCACTAGAAATGTGAAAGGATCTTTGGGGCTAAAGCAATATAATAAAAAACAGAGAAATAGAGGTGGTGGTGGTGGGGAATTCAAGAAGATAAAAGAATGAGATAGATCTAAAGAATTTTTCACAAGAATAATTGGGTAACAACTGAAGAATAATTTAGTAACTGAACTAAAATTGGAAATTCACGTGTGCAAACAGTATATCTTGGATGTAAGCGGTAGAGCAGTGTTTCTCAACCTTGGCAACTTGAAGATGAGTGGACTTCAACTCCCAGAATTCCCCAGCCAGCTATGCTGGCTGGGGAATTCTGGGAGTTGAAGTCCACTCATCTTCAAGTTGCCAAGGTTGAGAAACACTGCAGTAGAGGAAAGAGTTTGGCTATTAACAGCATTATTCAAAGAAGAAAAAAGCCACTCATGTGATGTGTTAGTTTCACAAGGCCCAGAAACAATATCTACATCAAGATTGCTAGCATAACAAGGTAGAAAATTCAGAAAAGAGTTTTCTAGTGGCGTAATTCTACAATGAATAGTAGTACCGGCTACAGCATATAGGTTGTAGAGACAGATTTCAGAAATAATTTTGTTAGAACTCTGACCTTTCCCTTAATAGCTTTAATTCTACCGTTATCATTATTTACAATTAGAAAACCTTGCTGCCTGAATTTTAAATAACGGAGACAAGGCAGTCTGCTAACTGCTCACCTATGAGGTCTAATATTGATGTCTTAGCCCAAGCAGGGTACAAGATGTTCTCCACAGGACGTTTGTTGAAACTACTGGATCCAATCAATTTGTGCTAATTAGGCTGTGCTGAAGCCGAAAGGAGCTGTTTTTCTTGCTGTTTGCTTGCAAGGAGGTAACTGCTGCGAGGCAGAGGCCAAAGGGTGGGGGCCAGTGGGTGGGCAGGGCTACATATGGTGTATAAGACGCACCTAAATTTTCACCCCCTTTTGGGGGGGAAAAAGGTACATGTTATACTCCGAAAAATATGGTAATTTTCATTATTAATCACAATTTCTTGGCTGAACATGTGCCATTAGCACCCACCCACCCACTCATCTGAAGCACAAAAAAAATACCTGGAAGACTGCAGACCCTTGTATCAGAGGGGCTCAAAACTTGCCCATGCATGACTGGAGAATTAATAATTTCATGCCTTCCTGAGAAAGAACTCAGGACAAATGGCCCTGTGCTCAATCACTCATCCCCAAGTCATCTCCTGGTTGATTACTGCAATGTGCTCTACCATTGAAGGTATTTGGAAGTTACAGCTGGTAGAGAATGCTGTGGCACAGACAGTTCTGGAGGCCCTTAAGGTGGTGCACGTTACATTGCTGTGATGCAAGCTGCATTGGTTCCCAGTTGCCAGTGTTGGTTATCCAACACTGAAAAGCCCTTCATGGCATGGGACCAGGCTATCTGAAGAATTTTCTTGCATCAATGGGAATGATCTGCCCCACTCACTTTGGCAGGAGGGCTTGCTAAAGACCCCGATGGCCAAGAAATTTCAGCTAATGGGGTCTAGGAGAGACCGCATTCTGTGGCCCTCGCCCTCTGGAACACCTTGCATCTGGAGGCGAGATCCGCCTTCACCTTTCTGGCCTTAAAACTTGGCTCTGCTGGCTGGCTAACCCAGATGTCTGCAACCTGCGGCTCCGGAGCCGCATGGGCTCTTTGAGCCCTCTGCTGTGGCTCCGTTGGATGATCCCACCACTGGCTGGCCCCACCCCTCGCCTCCCAGTCATTCCTCGCCTAGCCTGAGAAGATAAGGGCAACGGCGGGGGATGGAGAAGCGGCCAGGTCAGAGACAGAGAGATACAGTGAGAGGGGGA
Source organism: Pantherophis guttatus (assembly GCF_059756535.1). Taxonomy (NCBI): domain Eukaryota; kingdom Metazoa; phylum Chordata; class Lepidosauria; order Squamata; family Colubridae; genus Pantherophis; species Pantherophis guttatus. The sequence goes on along the minus strand of NC_142072.1, from coordinate 24,085,572 downwards.
GAGAGAGAGAGACATAGAGAGATAGAGGGGGGGGGGAGAGAGGGAGGGAGGGAGGGAGAGAGAGAGAGATGTCAAAAGGGTTTTATGGTTCCTGGTGTTTTTCAACAACCAATTCTCTGCCCTAATGACTGGCTGGGTAGGTGTGGTGGTGGGGGTCATGTGACTGGTGAAACTGAGTGACGTCAAGTTGGCCACGCCCACTGAGGTTTTGGGCTCCCAGTGTTTTCTTTTCTGTGGGAAACGGGTTCAAATGGCTCTTTGAGTGTTTAAGGTTGCAGCCCCCTGGGCTAACCCAATGGGTGTGTGTTGGAGAGGGCTGATCGAGAGAGACACAAAAGCACATGCCCATACCATTCGTGCTCTTGGTTTTTCACCACTTATTCAATTTTGTTAATTCTAATGTTTTAATGCTTTTATGTTTATGCTTTTAAGCTGCCCAAAGTCACTCTGCATAGTGAGACAGGCAGCATAAACAAACAAGCAAAAAAAAATAAAAATAAAGAAAGAAATGTCCTTTAAGTACATGTTACAAAACGCCAACATGGACCCAAAGCAACACAGCTTATTAAACATTTTTAGCTGTCTTCCTCAGCCTGCAAGAATCACCCTTCTTAGTCAAGATTTGGGGAATAATTCTAAGAATTGCAGTTTATTACATCTGAAGAAGACCAGTTTCTCAGGCTATCCTACTACTCTGAATTGCTGGGTTGATAAAGGATAATTGAGGGACAACATTAAATGCCACAATAGAGGAATAATTAATATAAAAAAGCCATCCAGAAATCCAAGGTCTTCCTTTGGCTGCAGTCAAATGGCACGGCGTTTTGCATTTATTTCACCATCTCTCATTATAAACGGGAGACCCTGACCTGTCAATGAGCCTGCTGAAAGCCAATTTATTTGTACCGTATTTATGAAAACCCAGCCTTGTTTCTGTCAGGAGTCCAGATTCTGTCAATTTAGTCTCTGCTAAAATCCCAGGCAGATTCTGTTCCAAGAGAAAATGGCATTCCCGCTTTAGATCGGCATGTGGGTTTCATGAAGGCGTTCTGACATCTCCCAAATGCATTTTACAAGTCAGTTACCATAGCAACCAGCAGTCGTCGCATTGTTTAAAAAAAATAAATTGAAAGTTCAGTTTTCTGTAGCAAAAAGCTGTCTTTCTTATACACAAACTGGCAAGCTCTGATTTTATAATTTAATATAGGTGCTTTGTGCCATGAACCCGGCATAAAAAAGTGCAAGAAATGCCACTGTCCATTTCTAGATAATTTACGTATGCTGGCCTCTAGGTGGTAAAAAAGTAAGTCTTGATTAAGACATCAAATGATTTCTCACCAATACAATATTTAAAACACATGGACATTCAGAATTAGTTGACTTCTACAATTGTTTGGAATTAGACTTCTACAATTGTTTCTAGAGTGCCAGTTTGGTCTAGTGGTTAAGCCATCAGGTTAGAAACTGGGAGACTGTGAGTTCTAGTCCTGCCTTGGCATGAAGCCAGTTGAGCAACCTTGGACCAGTCACTGCAGAAAAAACAATGGTTACCAACTTGCCTTCCATGGAGGACCTGTATATTGCACGAGTCAAAAAGAGGGCTGTGAAAATATTTATAGACCCTTCGCATCCTGGACATAAACTGTTTCAACTCTTACCCTCAAAACGACGCTATAGAGCACTGCACACCAGAACAACTAGACACAAGGACAGTTTTTCCACGAATGCCATCACTCTGCTAAACAAATAATTCCCTCAACACTGTCAAACTATTTACTAAGTCTGCACTACTATTAATCTTCTCATCCTTCCCATCACCCATCTCCTTCCACTTATGACTGTATGACTGTAACTTTGTTGCTGGTATCCTTATGATTTATATTGATATTGTTTCCTGATTGCTTATTTGTACCCTATGACTATCATTAAGTGTTTTACCTTCTGATTCTTGACGAACGTATCTTTTCTTTTATGTACACTGAGAGCTTATGCACCAAGACAAATTCCTTGTGTGTCCAATCCCACTTGGCCAATAAAGTATTCTATTCTATTCTATTCTATTCTATTCTATTCTATTCTATTCTATTCTATTCTATTCTATTCTATTCATTTCTCTCACCCCTAGGAAGGAGGCAATGGCAAACCGCTTCTGAAAAACCTTGCCAGGAAAATGGCAAGGATTTGTCCAGTTTTTGAGAATCGGACATGATTTAACAGAAGGGAAAAAAACTCTGTTTCTAGACACTCAGCAAATGTGGAGTTCTAGTTATTCTTACAAAATGCATTCTATTTCAGGGTGGCATTGACTGAAACTACACCTGCCATGGGGTTTGGATGCCTGAATGCAGGCAGTGTCCATTTGGAAGATGACATACCTGGGTGCTGTCCAGGACAAAATAAGTAGGAAGCCCACAATCCAGACAGCATAATAGCCTGTCTCTCTGTAGGAAGAACCCATAGGAAGATCTTAACATTTATACATTCAACGTCTTCCAGGTTTATTTCAGTTTGAGGCTTTATATAGTCTGCCTTTTAACTGAAATACTCAAGTTCTCAATATTTCTCAGTTACTACTGTTTGCTAAGGCTACTATCAAATTCAACACTGATCTACAAAAACCTTTATTTAGTCATGTCTTCCAAACTGCCATTTGAAAGTTGGAGAGGAACACAGCTTGCTGCAGAAATACGGAGCTAAAGTATTGCCAGGAAATAGCGTTGCAGCCTTGGCACCAAAATGTTCAGCTACTCTTTGAGATAGAAGCTAAATAAATTGACAAATAGGATTTAGAGAAGTTTGCTTATGTTCACTCCAAATATTTTGGAAAAACCCTTTGTCTGACATCACCTCAGCACTACTCAGTCTACAATATGGGATCTATTCCCGAATTCTTAAATTTCTGTTTTACAAACTATAGCTTTCTAAAAGAAAACAATACAGGAAGCTGGCTTGCTGTAAAGCAATGGTTTCTGCAGTCCCTTTTCTTGAAAAAAAAAAAACCCTTCTATGAATCGTACCATTTCTACCCCTGGCAAGGAGAAATGGCAAGTGGAAAAGAGGAGAAAGTAGAGAAAATTTTTGTTTGTTTTTTGGCTCTAAGTATGTTTATGTACTGGTAACTTCCTTTGTTGTTTTGTGTGTTTTTGTTCTGCTTGCATGGGTTTCATCTAATATTTAAGAGGAGCAGGGTGTATACCTTACGTCTGTCTGTATTAAGGAAGGCATTTTTCGGCACATGGATCTGTGAGTTTTTTGTTTTTAAATATCTTACTGTATGGTGGCTGTTTTATTAGAATACCCCATTGACACCTTTCAAAATGACAAACAGGGTCCCACCAATCCAAATGTTAATATTATCTTGTTTGGATGAATCCATAATTTCAAACGCATAGTAACAGATCCAATCTTAAGGGCAATATCTGTCCCAAAACAAATCTTACACAAACCAATGTAAAGGTTTCCATTTGTCATGTAATTCTCAGGGCACTTTCATATCCATCCATGACATCTCAGAAGGATCTGAGAAGGCTTTCTGAAATTAATAGATACCACCTAAGGAGGAATTACATTGTGATCGATTAAACTATGGAACAGCTTGCCTCCCAGAATTGTGGGTGCTCCATCGCTGGAGGTTTTCAATAAAAGATTGGACAACCATTTGTTCGGGATTGTATAAGGACTCCTGCCTTGGATACGGGTGTGGACTAGAAGACCTCAAAGGTCCCTTCCAGCCCCATGATTCTATATGCAATATCCAACCCTTTTTCTATAAAGCAATAGCATACGGTATATACACAACTCTGCAGACCTTAAAAAAAATGTTCATTTAAAACACCCTTTTAAAGAATCAGTCATGGGAGGAGACAAACTTGGAAAATTTCTGAATTGGATATTGTTCCAATCTTGGTTTGCTATGTCTGAACAAGAGAGCTAGTATGCTTTTCAGTATAGTGATTAAGGTGTCCCATTTGAACTGGGAAGGTTCAGGTTGAAATCCAACCTCAGCTACAGAAACTCACTAGGTATCCTGGGCTGTGAGGATAACCTTGAGGAAGAGTAATGTTTGTATTAATGATTTTGGTGCTCACATCTGGCATTCCTTGAAGGACTGACATCAGATACTTGGGTAAAGGTAAAAGTTCCCCTCACACATCTGTGCTAGTCGTTCCCGACTCTAGAGGGCAATGCTCATCTCTGTTTCAAAGCCAAAGAGCCAGCGCTGTCCGAAGACGTCTCTGTGGTCATGTGGCCAGCATGACTCAATGCCAAAGGTGCACGGAACGCTGTTCCCTTCCCACCAAAGGTGGTCCCTATTTTTCTACTTGCATTTTTTACATGCTTTTGAACTGCTAGGTTGGCAGAAGCTGGGACAAGTAACGGAAGATCACCCCGTTATGCAATACTTGTGTGACAGTTGTTATCTCAGTGTAATGTACCTCACAAAGTTGTTTTTAAGGGGAACAGCTGATAGGGAAAGAGATGCCCGTTGCCTTCAGCTTCTGGAGGAATGATGGGTTGTAACTCCAAGGAATTAATAAAGTTGTGCCCCTTGCTTAAGATGTCAAATCTCCTGTGCCCAACATAATAAAGAAAGAAAAAGAGACAATCACTTCCTAATCTTTCTGAAAACAAAGTTCCAGTTTCTAAAAAGCCAGTTTTGACTACTGTCTTTCACGATATTCCTAGAAGCTACTTCTATGTAACTGTCCCACATGAACTGAAACCAAAGCCTCGAAATGATTATGGAACTCTTCTTATTGTCCACAATGGAAACAAAGCCAAAACATTTCCCCTTCCAGCTGAGTCTGACCTGGAAACAAAATGTAAACATGTTACATTTTGAAAGCAGGGAAAACATAAAAGTGTACAAAACAAAATAAAAATAGAAATTTAAGGCGGCAGCCTAGACCAGGGGTGGGCAATTGTGGCTCTTTTACAACCTGTGGACTTGAACTCCCAGAATTCCTGAGACAGCTTGGCCAAGCTGTCTCAGGAATTCTGGGAGTTCAAGTCCACAGGTTGTAAAAGAGCCACAATTGCCCACCCCTGGCCTAGACCATCTGAAAACCCCTAATGTAGCTTCCATGGGCTAAAAGGGCCACTGGAATTCTAATGGACATTACTGCGCTCAACCACACTTTTATCCATACAACTGGAAACTGTTGTATCAATGTGCCACGGTGGGATGAAAACCACCAAGTATGGAGAAATCTGAAGCTGACATCCAGAGGTTTTGATGGCAGCTGGCAGTGGTGAAAGGCAAATTTTTTACTACAGGTTCTGTAGGCGTGGCTTGGTGGGCATGGTGTGGCTTGGTGGGCATGGCAGGGGAAGGATACTGCAAAATCTCCATTCCCATCCCACTCTGGGGCCAGCCAGAGATGGTATTTGCCGGTTCTCTGAATTACTCAAAATTTCTGCTACCGGTTCTCCAGAACCTGTCAGAACCTGCTAGATTTCACCCCTGGTGGCTGGGCATAGCAAAAACTTAAGAAACTTTTCTGGTTGGAGACAAGGTGTTTACACTTCAAACTCTCAATCTTACTCACAGGAAGTACTTGATATTACAAAGAGAAGTAAAATGTTCCAATTAAGTACTAAGAATAAAGATCATAAGGTTGGTTGGTTTGAAGCAAAAACTGCTAATGCAATCTATTTTTCTATCTGCTCCCAAAAGAGAACTCTTTCGTTTAAATTAAAAACTCAACAGATTCTCATTAAACTCCACTCAACCCCTTTTCCCTCACTTTCCCTGCCCAGCCCTGCTATTTAACTGCATCTATAGTAGTCCTACAATCTGAACCATTTCATTTTGTGTATCTCACTGCTGAATCTTAGGGGAAGCTGTATGAAATCATGTTTCCAGCTCTGTAAGAAAGTGATTTTTCACAAGCACATCTGGTCTTTTTCTAGATGCAAAAACTACCTTGATTCAGTTTTACCATGAGAACAAAATATATGTTATCCTTTTTCCAGGTCATCGCTGGACATTAATGCAACAGGATCTTTGGAATATAACAGTAAACAATGAGTACAGGTAGTCCTTGACTTATGGCCATAATTGAGCCTGGAATTACGATTGTAAGTCATGATGGTCATTAAGGCAGTTAGCATATAATCACACCTGATTTTACAACCTTTTTTGTAGTGACCATAAGAGAGCGCTTTGCTTGTTAAGTAAACCTGTTTCTTTTAATGGGTGTGTTTTGCTAGAAACCAGAAGTAAAGGCTGGAAACCTACAAAACGTGCCAAAAATCATGGTCATGTGAATGTGGGACACTGCAAATGGCTTTAAGTGTTAGCTGGTTGCCAAAGGCCCAAAATGTGATCACATGACCACAGGGTGTTTTTGTACAGCTTTCAGAATTCTGGACCAGGTCATAAGAAGTTCTAGGGAGGTCTGTCATAACTTTGAACAGTCACTAAGCAATCAGTCGTTAAACAAGGACTACCTGTAGGTGTGCTTGAAGTCAGCGAAATAGACTGTTTTTTTTTTAACCTAAGCCATCTTCTCTTCCCTGATATAGTCTGACGTTCATGAGTTCCCATTCAACACAACCAACAGCATAATTTAGTGTAACTGGAGTGCAATTGGAGAGAAAAGCTACCTTAATTCCCACTTCATACATATAGCTGCAAGTAACTGGGGAAAAAATTGTCTCGGTGAATTTACTTTGTTGTAGCACCGTGTCAAGTTTCTACCATATTAAACATGCTGTTGGTTGCTAGAGAATCATTTCCATGTTGCAATCAGCCCAAGTAGGTTCTCGCATAGAAGGGAGCAAACTGGCACAAGGGGCATTTCTTTTCTAAAAAAAGCTGCCATCTGCGGAGACATGCTGGAAAAGTTTAGGCCTGATTTAACCCTGATTTATGCATTCCTATAAGCAGGCTTGGAAGATGCCTGTTTTTGATTTCTGCCTGTGGGATGATGGAAATATATACAGCAGGACGGATAATCCTAGAACTACTCATTTTCCCAGCTTGGTTTTTCTCAGCCTAATTGGCAGCACCCTGCAAAATATATTCAAGTCTACCTTTCTCTTTCCTGCAGCCTGTTCCAGGGTGGGGAGTGTTGTGGTCTGCCAGCAGCCTGCGGAGCTGGCAGCGGAGTCGGACAGTGAGGAGGCTGAGGAAGAACATGGGCCAGTCCTGGAGGCTGGGGAAGCCCTGGATGAGAGCTCTGCGTCAGAGGCAGAGATGGGGCCAGGGCCATCTGGGGGTGATGTGCGGACTCCAGAGCCCCCAGAGTCAGACAGCAGAGAGGCAGAGGAACAGAAAGAGCCTGTTCCTAGTGCACGCATGAGAAGAGCTGCCAGAAGGCAAGAGCAGCTAAAGCAAACAGGATGACTTGGGAGTAAGGCCAAGAGATGATTGGCCCCTCCCATAAGGCTTAAAAGATCAGCAAGGGCTCTTGGGCTCTTTGTCAGAAAACAATGTTGATAAGATTTGTTTCTTGCCTTGCTGCATTTATTTCTTGTTGGCGTCTTCTGCTTCTGAACTTTTGCCAAGAGAAGCCTTTGGCAGTTTGCCTAATTAGACCAAGGTTGGTGATAAGGCTGAAGAATTGTGCTATGAAGAATTTGTTTTGAATTAGTTTGGACTACGCTGAGAATCAGTTAATTCTCAGCTGTTCTAATAAAGTCTGTTTGTTTCAAACTATTTGTGTCTGATAATACCTACTTGGGCCTGGGTCACAACAGGGATATCAGAAAGAGGAAGGGAGGGAGGGAGGCGATGAGTGCAGAGAGTAAGGAAGATGACCTTGACGGAAATATGCAAGAACCGTCAAAGAGGCTGTCAGGCCTTGAAACCAAGAGTGACACATGGTGATTCTTGCAAGTTGGGTTCTTTGTGGTGTAACACCTAGAGACAAATGCTTGCCAGAAAATCTATCACTCTAGTATCTGCATCTACAATATACAGGTAGTCCTCGAGTTACGATCACAATTGAGCCCAAAATGTTATGTTGCTAAGTGAAACATTCGTTAAGTGAGTTTACCCCATTTTATGACTTTTCTTGCCAGAGCTGTTAAGTGAATCATTTTGCATTTGTTAAGTTAATCACACGGTGGTTAAGTGAGTCTGGATTCCCCATTAATTTTGCTTCTCAGAAGGTTGCAAAAGCTGATCAGTGGGGAGACTGGGACATGGCAACGGTCATAAATATGAACCACTTGGCCAAGCATCTGAATTTTGATCACGTGACTAGGGGGATGCTGTAACGATTCTAAGTGTGAAAAAACGGTCATAAGTCACATTTTTCAGTGCCGTAATTTTGAACGATCACTAAATGAACTGCTGTATGTCGAGGACTACCTGTAGTCTGAGAACTATTGGGAACTATCCTTTTTCCCTGAAAATAAGACATCCCCTGATAATAAGCCCAATCGGGCTTTTGAGCGCATGCATTAAAATAAGCCTCCCCCCCGAAAATAAGCCCTCCCCGAAAATATTTAAACGCAGGTTAAGGTAAGGCGGCAAGAGGAGCCCCATCTTGCTCCACACGCCCCAAAATAATAAGACCTCCCGGAAAATAAGGCCAAGCTCTTACTTCGGGGTTCAAAAAAATATAAGACAGGGTCTTATTTTTGGGGAAACATGGTATTATTTCTCTCACACATAATATCTGAGTTGAGTTACCTCTTACTTGTCTGGAATCCTCCATCCTGGGAATCTACCTCCTCAAAACATTTCACCACATCAACCTTGTTTTTAAGTCTTGAGAAGTGAGCTAATATCAGGAAGTGACTCAGGCAGATGCCTTCCTGATTCACTGGGGAGCAAAAGGGGAAGGAGGGGCAGCCCAGTCAGGACTTGCGAGATTCTGTTTTAACAGCCAATCTAAATGAAGGATGTTTTAGCCTTCCGGTGAAATTTGTTTCCTGCTCAGGTCTATGGGAGTCCGGCAGGAGACAGAAAAAAGTGTGTGTCCCCAGTTTTTGCTATGCTCCCCTCCACTCACTCTTTGCATCTACCGCGTAGCCCAAACAGCACTACAAGTTGTCCTCAGTTTACAACCACAATTGAGACCAGAATTTCAACTGCAAGGCAGTGGTTAAGTGAGTTGTGCCCAATTCTGTGACTTTTTGTTTTTTGCTGGGGTTGTTAAGCAAATCACAGCAGTTGTTAAGTGAATCAACACAGTTTTCAAGCCAATCTGGCTTCCCACATTGACTCTGTTGGAAGCCAGCTGGGAAGGTGGCAATCGCAGGAATCCAGATGCTTAAACACTTAAACAGTTGACAAGTGCCCAAATTTTGTTCTCAATTTTGCCTGGGGTGGTGGTGATGGTGCAATGGTCTTAAGTGCGAGAACCAATTACAAGTCACTTTTTCCAGTGCCACTGTAACTTTGAACCTTCATTAAATGAATGGTTGTAAGTCGAGGACTATCTGTATCCAGACGTTTTCTATAGAGAAGGAAGTCTGCTTCTGATTACAGCATCCAGCTTCATGTGTCACTAAATAACCTATTACAACACAGCAAGTTAGGGCAGACAATTTTCTTTCACTCAGACTTGAGTATTGCAGCAGGGACCTCATTGCTCAATAGTAGACGAAACAATGCCAGAAAAACAGCAACTTTACACAACCACTCGCTTTGCAAATCAGTGTCTGTAGATGTAAGCTGATAATGTAAAAGACACTCTCCTTTAAATATCAGGATTGTTACCTACAGGTCCTCTAAACCAGAGGCCCCCAACCTCTGGGCCGTGGGTGTGGCCTATTTGGAATTGGGCTGCACGAGGGGCTGGCTGGAGCGTGCATATAGCTCAATTTACAGGAGCAGCGGGCCGGTGGGCAATTGTGTGCATGCGCACTGGCCTACCGCTCCTGCATGATGTAATTCCCATCCCCTGCAGCCGGGTCGCCATCCGCAACGGTTGGGGACTTGCTGCTCTAAACTAACCTTCTTCTTCTTCATCATCATCCCAATTCTGCAAGACACATTTGGCCTCACAAGGTTGTTGAGGCCCAATGCATTATCCCAGATAGATTATTCACTAACTTGGCACATTTTAAATGGAAAATGTAGCCCTTTCCCCAAATAAAGCAGGTCTCTTGATATACAAAAAAAGTCCTATTTTCTAAGCTAAAATGACATATGCTTGCCAGAGAGAGAATTAATTCTTCTTACAACAGCGAAAGAGTTGCTCAACTACAGAAGCAGAATATTACTTATCTAATCTCAATTTTCATAATCATCAGAGTTGATATAACTGGGAGTCTCTAGATGATACAGGCCTAGTGGAGAAGGGACATCATGTCTCTTAAGCTCAGCAAAGAAGCTTGTATTTTTTTAGCCAGAATATCTAGTAGTTTATAGTGATATATCTCAACGGGGAAAAATAAAATTATCCATTCATTTTTTTTTAAGGAGAAACATCTGACAGAATTGATGCATAGACTCTATGAGAACAAGCACTCAGCATCTAGCTAACTAACTAATGTCTAATATCTGAGATGTTTATATTTAGGATTTGAAGAAGCTTGTCTTCTCAGCCTTCCTCAAGAGATGCATTACGGAAGGATTGACTTGGACACAAGTTTATCCTCTGATCAACACAGAGACAAAACATACACACAGAATGTAGATGCAACACAAAGGGGAAAGATTTCGCAGGAAAAGATGAGTAACACAGTACAAATCTGTGGTCAAGTGAAAAAGTCTTTCCATATAAAAGTCTTTCCAGTCAACTATAAAATGGAAGAGAAATGGGTTTATAACAGCTGTTATTCTGAGAATCCATACATGGAACAACAGAAAAGAAAGCATTTACAGGAAAGACAATTAAAAGAGACAATTGGGTAAGTGTTAAAAAACCAAGAGGAATGTAAGAGTTTGCTCTGCATCCATGGGAAGAAAGAGAAGACAGCACCCAACCTCATGCACAGATCTCTGCCATCTTGAAGAAGTGGCAGGTGTATCAGCCATGCCTCTCTAGCAACTGAGCCTCCAGAGAACCAGGGAAAACAGAGGGCATCCCACTGAGTAAATACTCATTACCAATAACATGTCTTATATTTAACTCTCCCGCATGAACTGAAACCGAAATGGTTGACTGATACGAGGTGAAATGGTTACTGAAGTGTTATTGTCCACAACTGAGGAAAAAAAAAAAACCAAAATAATTTCCCTAACAGCTGAGCCTAAACTAAATAAGCAAAATGGCCTGTTTGTTCGCCATTCGTTTAGTGACAGTTCAAAGTTACAACCGGGCAGCCCTCATACTTACAATCATCTTCACATGATGATCACATGATCAAAATTTGGGGGCCTTGGCAACTGGCATATATTTAGGACGATTGCAGTGTCCTGGGCTCAGGTGATTGCCATTTGTGACTTTTCCAGCTGGCTTGCAACAAGCAAACCGCCGCAAAAGGGGTTGTAAAATTATGTGTCTCACTTAACAACTACTTCATTTAGCAATTTGGATGCTCCAAGTCCAGTTGTGGCTGTGAGCTGAAGACTACCTGTGTATTTATAACAGAGGTCTTCAAACTTGGCAGCTTTAAGATTTATGTTCTTCAACTCTGAGTTGAAGTCCACAAGTCTTAAAGCTGCCAAGTTTGAAGACCTCTGATTTATCAGAACAAACAAGCTTTTCAGATTCTGAAGTCTTATAAGAATCTACTCTACCAAAATTTCATGGAAGATGCAAAATAAACCTTAATATAAAGAATAAACTTTGAAACACTGAAGAGGAGTTTAAAAAGAAAGAGTACATTCAAATTAGATTAGGTAATCCTCGACTTGCAACCATTTGTTTAGTGACAAATGCACTGAAAAAAAGCGACTAATGACCGTTTTTCACCCTTATGACCATTGCTACATCCCCATGGTCACATGATCACAATCTGGACAGTTGGCAACTGGCAGGTATTTATGACAGTTGCAATATCTGGAGATCATGTGATCCCCTTTTGAGACCTTCTGCCAAGCAAAGCCAGATTCACTTAACAACCGGGTTTCTAACTCAACAACTACAGTGATTCACTTAACAACTGTCTTGCTTAGCAATGGAAATTTGGGGCTCAATTGTAGTCGTAAATCAAGGACTACCTGTAAAGCAAGGAAGAAAACCTTTGCTTAGTACAATGGAAAGCTTTTGTCTAATCTTATCTACCAGTAAGTGTGAGACATGACAAGGGAAGGTAAGTAACACTGAATCTCTACCAATGAAAAGGATATCTAAATCATGCCTGCTTCCAGGCATATCCTTCTCCAGCCCAATTATCAGACATGAAATCATTTCAATGTAAAAAAAAAAAAAAAGATTCTGGCAACTGTTTTATTGATGATTACAAGAAGCAAGGATAGTTTAGTCAAGATAGTGCCCAAATATTTTTTTCCCAACCCTATCTGTTTCCCAAAAAATTTTTTCCTCTTCCCTTCAATCATGTCTGATTCTCAGAGACTGCTTGGAAAGCCCCTGACATTTTCTTGGCAAGGTTTTTCAGAAGTGTTTTGCCATTGCCTCCTTCTTAGGGCTGAGAGAGTGACTGGCCCATGGTGGGACTAGAATTCACAATTCCTGGTTTCTAGCCTGATGCCTTCACCAGGTAAAATACCAAACTGGCTCTCAAAAACATAAACTCTGAACACTATTATTAGCAAAGGGCTATATTAATGTAGCATTAATGTAGCATTGGATTTCTGCAGCTTCCACTGTAAACTAATTGATGTGGAATGGAGGAAACATGTCATATTTTATATCGACATTATACAATTTTCCAATTGAAGTTTAATGATTAACTCTTTAACCCAGAAGTTTTCAAACCTCATGAAATGGGACTACAAGGCTATCCCGAACAATGCAACCGTTTACAGAGTATTTGAGATGACAAACTCTGCCTACCGGAGGTATTGGCTAAACTGTTCGGTTTCACTATTATTGTGCAATTTAGAAACAAACAAATCCACTTGATGGATCCCCGGAATGCTCAAAAAACTCATTGCAAAGAATCGCTGATAAACCAACCTAAGAAATCAAAACCTCAGTGATCTCCCCACCTCTCTGTCATTCTTGACTGGTCAGAACTAACTTTACTGGACTCAACCCTGTAGGTTATATTTAACTAATATTGTTCTGTTTATTATTTCCAATTTAATTTAATTTTAATGTGTTGTAAGACATCCAGCCGCATCTGAGATGGAGTGTCATATAAATTGTTTAAATAAATGAATAAAACATATCCAAAGAAACTGCCCTGTTCTAAAGGAATTACAAAAACAAAGCTTATAACACAAAACTCAAAACATTTATTGGAGCTTATTCTAAATTGTTAGTGAAATACTACTCAGAAATCATTTTATTTGATTAAATGAATGCAGAATTTAAACAAGACAATTCACGTGCCATAAAAGGACATAAAAAAAAACCTAGTACTTAAATGTACTGCAGATACTATTCCTAAGGAAAAATGGAATAAAATGTTTGACACTGGTATATTATTCCACTACTATTTGCTAAAACAAATACAGTAACTTAAAATACATAATAACCAAGTTGGAAGGGACTTTAGAGGTCTTCTAGTCCAACCTCCTGTCCCAGCAGGAGACCCTATCCCATTCTGGACAAATGGCTATCCAACATCTTCTTAAAAACCTGCAGTGATGGAGCATCCACAACTTCTGAAGGCAAGCTGGTCCATTGATTAATTGTTCTCAGTGTCAGGAAATTTCTCCTTAGTTCTATGTTGGAACTCTCTGATAAGTTTCCATCTGTTACTTCTAATCTTCCTCTTGGCGCTTTTTTTTTTTTTTTTTTTTTAAGAAAACTCGTTTTCTTAAACATCATTGTTTCATATTTGGTGGCAATGCTGTAGAGCTCAAAAATTCTGGAAGATGATTTATCATATTTTTCTTTAAGTTGAATTCTCTTTCCAACCAGCTATTTTTCTATTAAATATTGCCAAACCTTATATTCCCATGAAGGATAGTAAACTGGCTTTTTATATGATAACATTGACCCAGATGCTGTATGCTCACATTTACTCCCCTCTGCAGCAAAATAGCAAATGAAGTTCTAGGAATAGACACAATGTAAAAAAAGAGAAAAGGTACAATATTTGAATAGGAAATTTGATACAGAATTTAATTTAACTTGGACATTATTCATGAATAATAATTCTGCATTTCAGCTTGTACCACCTATGAATTTGGGTTTCTCTTAACGTGAAACTTAAATACCTATGTTTTTCTAAATAAGGGTAGAATTTTCAGCTTAGACTAAATTTTTATCTATGATTCACACCATGCATACTATGATGGCTATTTATTGCATATTTACTCAATTTTAATATTGTTCTATGTTTTAAATATAGGATATTTTAATATCCAGCACTATTTTAATAATGCTTTGAATTCTTTTTCCTCCAAATTCACCATTTAAACTATTTAAGAACATGGATAGGTAGGTGCCTGCATAGTTGACTGATTTACAATTTACCATATCTTTATTTTTATTCACTCTTCTCCTGCTGGTAAATCTCTTTTTTTAAAGTTTTTTTGTTTGTTTTCCAATGTTCCTTGATTATGCTCTTAAATATCTGCTGCAATAAAAAGTATAATTTGCACACTCCGGATAGATTGGATCTAAAATTATGATCTATTTTTATTTCTCATTTTAATAACATAGACAGTTTTACATTAATTAAAAGTGCAATTGCAGACCCACTATGGTTTTAAAATAAACTTCAGGGAACATTTAGAAAGCATTTCTAGCTAAGGGTCACAAAAGCAAGTCAAAGTTTGGCTTCTTAGGGAACCATCATACAAATCTAGTCTAAGGAAGAGACGGACCAGGGTTAACATGATAGCATTTTTCCAATATTTGAGGGGCTTTCAGAGACAAAAGGGGGTTGACCTATTCTCCAAAGCACCTAAGGACAGGACAAGAAATAAGGGCTGGAAGTTTATCAAGGAGCGATCCAACCTAGAATTAAGGAGAAATTTCCTGGCAGTTAGAACAATTAACCAGAGGAATGGCTTCCCTCCGGAAGTTAGGAGGGTTCATCACTGGAGGTTTTTAAGATGAGACCAGACAGCCATTTGTCCCAAATGCTATAGGGCCATGATGGCGAACCTATGGCACGCATGCCACAAGTGGCACACAGAGCCATATCTGTGGGCACGCGAGCATTGCCCTAGCTCAGGTCCAGCGCGCATGTTTGCGCCAGCCAGCTGATTTTTGGGCCTTCCGGTCCCATTGGAAGTCAGGAAATGGGCTGTTTCCGGCCTCTGCGGGGGAAGGCTGTTTAAGCCCTCTCCAGGCTCCTAGAAAGCCTCTGGAGCCTGGGGAGAGCGAATAACGGCCTTCCGGTCCCACCAGAAGTCAGGAAACAGGCTGTTTTCACCCTCCCCAGGCTCCAAGAAAGCCTCTGAAGCCTGGGGAGGGCAAACAATGGGCCTACCGGGCTATTGCATGCTAAAAGCAGTGGGAGTGCGGGGAGGGTCAGGTGCACATGTGCAGGGGGCAGGGCTCATTGAATTATGGGTGTGGGCACGCATGTGGACAACCCCGCCCCCATGCTCCCCCCACTTTTGGCACGCGACGGCAAAAAGGTTAGCCATCATGCTATAGGGTCTCCTGCTTGCACAGAACACTTCCAACTCTGCTGTTCTATATTCTGTAAATATCATCCAACCTTCCAGTAGAGAAAGGCTAGAAGAGTCAGCACCACAAATAGACAGGAAAACATGCAAATAAAGTCAAGAAACTTTTTTCGGAAATGGGACCCTTTGATAAAAGAACAGGAAGAGGAAGACGGAATGGCAAATGAGCCGTCAAAAAGCCAAAATGAAGCATTCCGCAATGCTGGCATTTACAGTCTCTCTAGTACTGTAGTGCTGACCTATCCATGAAGAAATCTGCCTTTTTTTATTTTTATTTTTTTTTACAATTCTTCCTTTAATGAGGAAATTTAAGCCTATCTCTACCAGAAACCAAAATCTGGTATCCATTGTACCTAATCCTGCAATTCAACTGCTAAAGCTATTTGCTCGACCATTTGCAACCTATTGTAGGAGGAAAGTCTATAGTAGCAAAAAACCAAAAGAAGTCTGGGACGGCATCTTTTCTAACAAATTTTATTCAATTATTAAAAGGTTTGGTGAGCCAAGGTTCATCTTATCAGATGGCTAGAGTATCTATGAGATATTCTATAATACACAGACACAAACACACTTACTGAATTTCTATGAACGCCTGTCTCAAGCAAGTGACTCTACATAAACCACAACCTGTGTCTACAATCCATTTATGCATCTCATGAAGTGAGCTGCAGCTGGAAAAAAAAAAGAAGAAGAAAAGCTTAGGTGGTTTAATAACATTTGCTAGTTGAAACAGGAGCTACCAGATTCTTTCTGATCATTTGAAACCCAGCAACTGATACACAAGCAAATGGCCCTGAAAAGAATAGGAAGTTTATTTTTTCAGTTCCGTTTCAGGACAAAAGATGAAAACAGCATTATATGGGGAGCCAAAGATATATATTGTGGAAGTTTAGTTAAAAATTGACTCAAGGTAAGATTTAAACCAATGATTTCCTGTGTACACAAGCAGGTATTGCTTTGTAAACTGAATTCATAGAGTTTACATAGCGTTTTTAATGTGCTTCTTGACTTCCAAGTAAGTTTGCTAGAATATACATTTAATTTTACAGGACTTTGAACTACTGTACGTCATCTATATTTTTCTTCATAGATGGAGGCAAAAGTCCCCGTATTTGGCCTTCTGGGTTACAAACCTGACCATGAGTATGCAGACAGAGTCACTAGCAAGGAGCAGGTGTGCCTCCAAACACTAAATGCAAAAGCAAGCCATTACCAGCGAACTAGAGCAAACAAGCCAATATATGCAAGAAACAAAATAAACCAACCAACCAACCAACAAACAACAACATTCCATTCTCCAAATGTTTCATTTTTTGACCCCCGGGATAGAGCAATTATATCATGACTAAACTCTTCTGACCTATCTTCTAAAAAATCGTTTAGGGTCAGTATCTTTAATCAGCCTTCCTGAGACTCTTTTCATATACATTTTGAAAATCACAATTAGTTTGAAAACAATAAAGCCAACCCTTTTTAGGTGTAAAGTTTCCCAACTTGCCTGCAACCATGTCAGCTAGAAAAGTATGGCGTTTATGGGTAGGAAGCTGTAAAAAAAAATTTTTTTAAAGCAAAGACCTGCTTGGGCAGACAGCTATAGGTGCAAAAAAAAAAAAAGTTTGAAACCCAAAGCTGATTTTTTTCTTTTGGATTGAATCCAATATTTGCTAAATTCAACCTACCCATTTCTTTTCTGATGCTTCTCTACATGTGAACCCAAGGTAAAGCCAAGTATTCAATGGCAATTTGCTTTTTCTGGGTAGAATACCTGTAACCACGACTGCTGCCAACTTTTGACGGCATTATGTAACAAACTGCAAGCAAGCATCCCTTAAATTACGAACGGGTTCCTTCCCTTCTAATGAAAGCCAGCAACCTTTCTATTTCTGCGCCCACTCCAATTCTCAACCCCAACCTGCCCAGCCACAGATCCTCCACAGCAAATATTTCCAAGAAAGGAACCTGCATTGCATACTATTGCAGTAGAGCGTTGGAACAGCCCTCTACTGGGTTCAGGGAAGACAACCTGAAATGCACAACGCTTGCGGCTAGAACCAACACTATGGTGCTGCTTACACAAAGCAGAAGCTTACCTGTGTGGGAGTTTGCGTTATTTCTTGCTACCGGCAAACGCTCACCTTTCAACACAAAAAAATATGCCGGCCAGTATACATGCTCAGTCACATCTATCTTCTACCCTTTCTATGGGGAAGACCAAATTCAAGGACCATTC
This sequence comes from Pantherophis guttatus, assembly GCF_059756535.1. Taxonomy (NCBI): domain Eukaryota; kingdom Metazoa; phylum Chordata; class Lepidosauria; order Squamata; family Colubridae; genus Pantherophis; species Pantherophis guttatus. The sequence continues at coordinate 24,067,720 of NC_142072.1, read as the reverse complement.
TGGCCCCAAAGACAGACAGACAGACACACCACACTCACAACATTTACAAGCCACACAGGTTACCTTTCGCCTGACAGTCTGCACAGTATTTGTTCTCTTCTTGCAGCAGCAGGTTGGTAAGGACAGCCTGGTATCTGTCCACATCCCGCACGGATTTCCCTGTCATTGCAGATCAAAGCTGGCTCCGTAGAAGTGCAAAGAAATAAAGGGGGGGGAGTTTTAAAGGGAGGAAGACCCTTTTCCTTCCTCAGTGCTTCCAAGGAGCCTCTCTGGCCATGCAACTCAGAGGGAGAGAGAGAGCCAAGTGCAGCCACCCGGGGCTTCCCTACTCCCTTCTACATAACCAGTGGTGGCTGACTTGAGAAGATAACCTCCAGGCAGCAGGACTTCCTCTTTCGGATCTCAGCAGATACCCTGCTCCACCTCCTCCTCCTCCTCCTTCATCTTCTTCAAGGTTGTCCCACAGCTTTGAAAGTGGCCAGAACGTTTCTCCATTGCCTTGATGTCAATTGCCCGGACACACGCTGGTTGGCACAAGGCAGGCTGGCGAAGGTTACACCTGCAAAGCCCCTGAGGGCAGCCTCTTCCTGGATCCCAGATGGCACCGGCTTAATCCAGGCACCCTGAGGGCAACTCCAAGAGGCCAAGAGCAACCTTGGTGTTGGAGGACGGGGATGCCCTGTGTGTGTGTGTGTGTGTGTGTGTGTGTGTGTGTGTGTCTGCAGGCTCAGGATCTCCCACCCCTTTGGGCTTCTTTTCCAGAAAGACTAGACCACCCCCACCCCAACCTGGCAGACACAAGGCAGCAGCCCCCCCCCCTTGTTCCCTCCACCACCCAGGCCTCTGTGTGTGTGTGTGTGTGTGTGTGTTGTGTGTGTTTGTAACCCTGAGGAACCCCCAAATCAGTGGGGGCTTTCCAACAGCCCCCTCCCCTTAAGAGAAGCCCCCTTCTGAGGCTCCCCAAGTCCCAGCTTGGGACCACCGCAGCCTCTGGGAGAGACCTCACCCCAGCAGGACAAAAGGAGGAAATTGATCCCCCCCACCCAAGCAACGAAGGGGCTGTGGACGGGCTGCCTTCCCCCCTGCCCCAAATACTGACCCCCAAAGCCCCCCCTCCCTCAAATTGGCCTTTTCCAATCTCCTACAGCCCTTAAAACGACCCCCCTCCCCCAGCCCCGTTTGCCTCAGCCTTTTTTGGAAGGAGGCGGGTCTAAATAAATAGAGGAAGGGGCTTCAGAAAGGGAAAGCCACCCCCACCCCCTCACTCCTATGCGCGGAGGAAGGAAGGAAAGAGAGGAAGAAAGGAGGGAGGGGAAAGAGGGAGGGAGGAGCGTTACGCGCGCCCGCCCTCCTTCCTTCCTGGCTGCCTGCCCCCCCCGCGTCTCCAGGCAACGGCCGACGAGAGGCTCCTCCCCCTCTCGCCGCCTGGCACCGCCCACGGCCAGGCGCACGCGCCCTCTCTCTCTCTCTCTCTCTCTCTCTCTCTCTCTCTCGCGGTTGCGGAACACGGGCGTGGGCGGGGAAGGGGGAGGGCGTGACTGCCCGTTTAAGGCCCGCCTCCTTCCTGAGGAGAGAGAGAGAGAGAGAGAGAGAGAGCGCCCGCCCGCCCGCCAGGCAGGAAGAGCGAAGAGCCAATCGGAGGACCAGGAGGAAGGGCGAGGGGCGGAGCGAAATAGGCCCGGTGGGGGACAGGGCGTGAATGGAGGAAAGGATGAATGAAAGCAAGCGCGAAGCGAGCAAGGAGGGCGGGGGGGGGGGGAGCGGGAGCGGCGTAGCGAGTTAAAGTGCGGGTTTCGGGCGGGGGCGGGGCTAGAAGGGAAAAGAACTTTCCCCGAATAGGTAATGCTTGAGAAGCGGCTGGATTTTATTTATTTATTTATTTATTTATTTATTTATTTATTTATTTATTTATATTTGTATATTTATTTTTATTTATTTTTATTTATATATTTTTATTTATTTATATTTATTTATATATTTATAATTTTTATATATTTTATTTTTATTTATTTATATTTACATTTATTCATTTATATTTATATTTATTTGTCAAGAACATATTAGGTAATTTATATAATTATAAGCATGAATTGCATACATAAAATAGATACAAATAGAGGGAACATTAGGAGAGGGACGGTAGGCACGCTGGTGCTCTTATGCAGCCCCTTACAGACCTCTTAGGAATGGGGTGAGGTCAACAGTAGACAGTCTAAGGTTAAAGTTTTGGGGATTTGGGGAAGAAACCACAAAGTCAGGTAGTGCATTCCAGGTGTTGACAACTCTGTTGCTGAAGTATTTTCTGCAATGGAATTCGGAGCGGTTTACCTTGAGTTTGTATCTATTATTTGCTCGTGTATTGTTGTGGTTGGAGCTGAAGTAGTCATTGACAGGAAGGACATTGTGGCAGATAATTTTAATTTTAGGTCAGACCGAAGTCGGCATAGTTCTCAGTTGTCTAAGCCCAGAATTTCAAGTCTGGTGGCATAAGGTATTTTATTGCGGGTAGAGGAATGGAGGACTCTTTGAGCACCTGGCTTCTCCAGATACGGCTGGGGAAGCCCCTGCTGGACGGTGCCTCGCAGGGTGAATTGTAAGCGGCTTATTGCTTGCAGAACCCTGGAGGCAAATGAAAATCTTCATTTCTGGGAAATATGTATTGGCCCATGATGGGGAATCTATAACTCTCCGGAGCAGCATTTCTCAAACTGGATAGCTTCAGGATAGGGGGGGACACGATAGGAGGAGTGTTCTTCCAATATTTGAGGGGCTTCTACAAAGACAAAGAGGGTCAACCTATTTGCCAAAGCACCAAAAGGCAAGATGAGAAACAATGGATCAGGGTGAAATCCAGCAGGTTCTGACAGGTTCTGGAGAATCTGTAGTGGAAATATTGAGCAGTTTGGAGAACTGGTAGCAGAAATTCTGAGTAGTACGGAGAGCTGGCAAATACCACCTCTGGCTGGCCCCAGAGTGGGATGGGAATGGAGGTTTTGCAATATCCTTCCCCTGCCACGCCCACCAAGCCATGCCCACCAAAACACACCACACCTACCAAGCCACGCCCACAGAACTGGTAATAAAAAAAATTGGATTTCACCAGTGCAATGGATGGAAAGTAACCAAGGCGAGAAGCAATCTAGAACTAAGGAAAAACTTCCCAACGGTGGGAGCAATCTACCAATGGAACAACTTGCCTTCAAAGAGTTGTGGGTGTTCCATTACTGGAGGCTTTTAAGAAGATTGGACTGGACAGCCATTTCTCTGAATTAGTACAGGGTTCTCCTGCTCAAGCGGGGGGTTGGACTAGAAGACCTCCAAGGTCCCTTCCAACTCTTATTATTTTACATTCTATTAGGGATGGCCTGATTCCCACAATTCCCCCAGCCAACCAGCAGATTGCAACACTGATTTGGTGTTTCTTGCTGAGGGCAAGAAAAACCTTGCAAGCCTCAAGAATAAAATGTGCCCCTTTTAAACAGGAGAATCTTAAAATGGCCGTGGAGTTACGTTGGGCCACGCTTTCCTGATAAGAGAAACCTGTACTCCAAGATAAACCTGCAACTGCACTGCAAGATATTTATATACCTGCTCTATTGGGGTCCCATTAATTTGCCATTTATGTAACCTATTGTGTTGTGCAAACACTAGCACTTTCATTTTGTGGCTACAAATTGCTCTTTTCAGCAAAAGGACGTCAGTGTCCGCAGTGCTCTTCTCGTTCCCACCTGGGAGTCAAACCAAATTATTACATGATTTGCTGTGCTGTGCCTCATTATTTTTTTATTATTATTATTTATTATTTATTAAATTTTTATACCGCCCTTCTCCCGAAGGACTCATTGCCTAACATGCATTATTGTTGTTGTTGTTGTTATTATTATTATTATTATTGTATTTTCTTCTCTCTCGTCCCTTGCAGAAGGGAGAGATTCCTTGGACAAGCTACCTCTTCCTAAACTGCTTTACTTTCCCCCATTAGTTAATTAGCACTTTTGAAGGCTTGCCCTGCTGCTTGAAACTGGCATTTTGTTGTTGTTAGTTGCAAAGTCGTGTCCAACCCATTGCGACTCCATGGACAATGTTCCCCTAGGCCTTCTCTACCATCCTCTGGAGTCCATTTAAGATCACCCCAACTGCTTGAGTGACACCATCCAGTCATCTCGTGGCTGTCGTCCTTTTCTTCTTTTTTGCCCTCCATCGTTCCCCGCATTAGGCTCTTCTCCAGGGAGTCCTTCCTTCTCATTAGGTGGCCAAAGTATTTGAGTTTCATCTTCAGGATCTGGCCTTCTAAAGAGCAGTCAGGGTTGATCTCCTCTAGGACTGACCAGTTTGATGGTCTTGCAGTCCAAGGGACTCGCAGGAGTCTTCTCCAGCACCAGAGTTCAAAGGCCTCCATTTTTGGGCGCTCGGCCTTCCTTATGGTCCAACTTTCACATCCATACATTACAACTGGGAAAACCATAGCTTTGACTATACACACTTTTATTGGCAGGGTGATGTCTCTGCTTTTTAGTATGCTGTCTACATTTGCCTTAGCTTTCCTTCCCAGGAGCAAGCGTCTTTTAATTTCTTGGCTGTGTTCCCCATCTCCGGTGATCTTGGAGCCCAGGAAAATAAAATCTGTCACTACCTCCATTTCTTCCGCATCTATTTGCCAGGAATTGAGAGGGCCGGATGCCATGATCTTAGTTTTCTTAATATTGAGTTTCAAGCCAACTTTTGCACTCTCCTCCTTTACCTGCATCTTTAGGTTCTTTAGTTCCTCTTCACTTTCTGCCATTAGAGTGGTATCATCTGCATCTCTGAGGTTGTTGATATTTCTCCCAGCAATCTTAATTCCAACTTTTGAATCATCCAGCCCCGCCTTTCTCATGATGTGCTCTGCATATACATTAAATAGGCAATAGCCTTGCTGGACTCCTTTCCCAATTTTGAACCAATCAGTGGTTCAATAAACTGGCATGATCCTCATCCATTTTACGCCAAAGTCTTGAGCTCTTGCTTTTGACACTTCTGGTGCAAGAAACCAAGGATTCACTATAATGACTCTCCATAACTTGCAACTGATGAAAATGGTTCTGTGTTTTGGGTCATCTTCAATTGTTTGTGATTTGGAGGCAAGTTTTTCCACCAAAACAGTTGCTTATTTTGGAGAATTGGTGGAGTTTGGTTATTCTCTTTTTCTGGTAATTTAAAAAGATGTGCTGAAATTTATCTGCATTTTGATGTCTGTGGAGATTCTCAGTCATGGTTGTCCCAAAGATGCTTTTTCAAGAGGCAACTGGACTTTCTGGTTTTTCTTTGAAGACGTTTTGCTTCCCATCCAAAAAGTGTCTTCAGAGCTGAAGCGAAAGCAGAGAGAGTCCATTTTCCTCTTGAAAAAGTACCTTTGGGTTTTTACTCCAAAGGTTTCCTTTTGTATCCTAAACTGCGAGGCCAGGAGCAGGCTAAGCTTGCCGGTACTGACAGTTTTCCCTGTAAGTTTTCGCTTAATCTCTTGTAATTTCTTCCTTTCCAATGAAGGTAAATACAAGATTGATTTTTCTCTTGCTAATAAGCCCAGAACAGAGATGAGGATTACAAAGTGGGGAGGGGGAAAGGGCTATAAAATTTATCCCGTTTTTCCCAGCTTCCTCGTGAGTCAAGTTCTGGAACATGGACCTTCCCGCAATTAGGGCTCACCCGGCTGATTGGGGTTGTATCCTCCTGATGTAAGAATTTAGGGGCAATGTCTTAATGAACCTCTTTAAGCTGTAACAGGTAATCTTCGATTTACAGCAGTTCAATTTAGTGACGTTCGAAGTTACAACAGCACTGAAAAAAAGGGGAGTTCAGACCATTTTTCACACTTAACGGCCATTGCAGGTCATGTCATCCAAATTCAGATGCTTGGCAATTGGCAGGTATTTATGACAGATGGAGTATCCTGGGGTCATGTGATCACCTTTTGACAAGCAAAATCAATGGGGAGGCCAGATTCACTTAACAACCGTGTGGACTAACTTAACTGCAGTGATTCATTTAGCAACTGTCATAAAATGGGGCAAAATTCACTTAACCATCTTGCTTAGCAATGAAAATTTGGGGGTCAATTGTGGTTGTCAGTCAGCGACTACCTGTACTATATACTCAGATGGAGGCTGAATCCTCCTGCTAGCCACCTGTTCTTGACTGCAGGGCAGATGTTCCTCTGTTTAGGGCAGGGGTCAGCAGCCTGTGGCTCCAGAGCCGCATGCAGCTCTTTGGACCCTCTGCTGTGGCTCCCTGTTAGGTGATCCCACCACTGGCTGGCGCTGCCCCTCGCCCTCCCTTCCCAGTCACTCCTTGCCTGGCCTGAGAAGGTAAGGGCAACGGCGGGGGATGGAGAAGCAGCCAGGGCAAAGACAGAGATACAGAGAGAGGGGGAGAGAGGGAGACAGAGAGAGAGGGGGGAGAGAGGGAGGGAGGGGAGAGAGAGATATGTCAAAAGGATTTTGTGGTTCCCGATGTCTTTTAACAACTGGTTCTCTGCCCTAATGGGTAGAGAATGCTGGGTAGGCGTGGCTAGGGGGAGTGTCATGTGACTGGTGGAAGTGAGTGACATCAAGTTGGCCACACCCACCCAGGTTTTGTGGCTCCCGGTGTTTTCTTTTCTGTGGGACACAGGTCCAAATGCCTCTTTGAGTCTTTAAGGTTGCAGACCCCTGGTTTAGGGAATAAAGATTCCTGCTGCTGACACCCAGCAGCACAAAGAGAGTTGGCAGCATTTGCAACCTGTCTTGAGGCAGAGGATTAAGAATGTATAGGTAGTCCTCATGTAGCAACTCTCTTGTTTAGTGACTGCAGTCATAACAGTGATGAAAAGTAACCTAGCTCCCATTTCCAAATCCTCAGATTTATGATCTTCGCAGGTCTGTAAAACAAAGCAAAGCTGAAATAAGATCATAATCTCAGTTTCAGTTAATGACCACTTTGCTTAACAACCATGTTGCCCATCCCAATTATCGCTAAATGAGGACTAGGTGTAAACCCACAAATCTCCAGTTTTGGGTGGTACTATGTATTGTGGGGCTAAGCATCTAATGTCTGCTTAAGTTGTCTTATAGGATGTTCAGATTTGAAATAGGCGACGTGCATAACTCCCCCTGTGCAATGGGTGTTGCCCTGAAGTTCGTCAAGATAATGCTTATTAATCCTATTAGGAATTAAAGATGATGCAGCTTAAAATTGACTGCCGCTATTAGCTTATTTTTCAAAAGGGTGATGAGAGATTAATGATGTGTGAATACATTCATAACTAGATGTCTAATATTATCTGGTACTTCAGAGAATTTTTTCAGTGAAAAGCCTTACAGAGATGCCTGTCTATATGCACAGATCATGTAAATCCCAGTTTGCTGAATAAGACATAATAGCGAATTCAGAAATAATGGCTAGTCATAAATTTTGTTTTACAAACAACAGTGTCACTGACTGTACGCCAGTGGTGAAATACTACTGGTTCGCACCGGTTCAGGCAAACCGGTAGTGATACAAAATGTGATAAAAGTGATAAAAACTACCCGAACTGGTAGTAAAAAAAAGCTACCAGTTCATCTGAACTGGTATTTCCAATGATCAGCTGTGTTGCGTGATTTAAAATCGCTAGAAAGCAGGAAATCCTGCTTTCTAGTGAATCTAAATTGCACGGCACAGCTGATCCCCCCCCTCGTTGTTCTACTTACCTTCCCAAGCCTCCTTTTGGTGCGTAGTGCACATGCACGATGTGGCATGCAGCGCACATACACAGCCAGCGAACCAGTGGCAAACCGGTTCAGATTTCACCATTGGTGTACGCATAAAGCTAATATGTAAAGCATTTGCTGTGCTTGCTTAATGCACTTAGCTTGCTCAGTTATAAACCTAATAGTTGCATTCACACAATGCGCTATTGCGCTCATTTTGTTTTTCGATTGGTTCCTGTTTTGTATCTTGTGTGAATCCAGGCTGTTTTAGTGTCAATGTCTTATGAGTCTCACAATTTGCTTTCTGCCAGCTGTCTACCCCTTGCAGAAAGAGTCAGATCCATCACAGCTGGGAAAAAAAGTTTTGATCTCAGAAGGAAGGTATGTATGTATTTATTTGTATTCCACCTTTATTATTCTTGCAAACAACTCAAGGCAGCGATCATATCCAACACAGCTAATGTCAGCCGTCCCACTCACTCATCCAGCAATGAAAGGGTCCTGGCCATTTGGGTTTGCCAAGAAATTCAGTATTTTACTGAAGCTTAAATGGTTACAGAAGTAGCGTAAGCTGAATCTGAGGATTTCCCGCGCAAACAACACAAAGGAAAGTTCCCTCTCTCCCCGTTATCTGTAAATATCCAATTAGGTGGTTGTATTTTGTTTAGGAAACAGGTTCTTGGTTCCCAGCTCTGCATACTGATGGTTGACCTTGGCTGGCTGAGGCTTCTCACAAGGCTCAGCTGGGCTTCCATCCCCCACTTCTTCCTCCTTACATTTCAATCTTTCCCTCTCCCCACCTTGCTAATGTCAGGCTGTCAGCTCATGAAGCTTAGAGAGGAGAGATGCAGCCATGACACCTTCTTCCTATTTTCCCTACAACAAACCTGTGAGGTGAGAGGGGCTGAGAGAGAGGGGCTGGCCCATCGTCATCCAGCTGGGCTTCATGGCTAAAGCAGGACTAGAACCCAGGGTTTCCCGCTTTCTAGCCTGATGCCTTAACCACAAGACCAATATGGCTCAAATAGGAATAGTATTAATAGGAATAGTAATCTGTTACAGAGAAAACTGAATATGAATGGAATATGATAGCAATTGTATTGGCTGTAGCTATGCTCATTCAATGTATTAGCATTCCTTAACCACAGCTTGTTGAACAAGGTATCAGTGGCTAAGTCCATGCAGTACCATACATAAATGAACCACACTGAGGCTTAATTCCTTGTGTATCCAATCACACCTGGCCAATAAAGAATTCTATTCTATTCTATTCTATTCTATTCTATTCTATTCTATTCTAGTCTAGTCTAGTCTAGTCTAGTCTAGTCTAGTCTAGTCTAGTCTATCCTATCCTATCCTATCCTATCCTATCCTATCCTATCCTATCCTATCCTATCCTATCCTATCCTATCCTATCCTATTCTAATGCATTGTGTGAATTCATTCATAAAAAAACCCGTTTCCTTAAATAATAGTAAATGTATCTCCAGTTCTCTGCACAAGAACTGGAGGTCGTCCATGACTTTGTGTACCTCGGCTCAACTATCTCTGACACTCTCTCTTTAGATACTGAGCTGAATAAACGTATTGATAAAGCAGCCACCACATTTTCCAGACTTATAAAGAGAGTATGGCTTAATAAGAAGCTGACGGAACATACAAAGATCCAGGTCTATAGAGCCTGCGTCCTGAGCACACTCTTGTACTGCAGTGAGTCTTGGACCCTTTACGCACAGCAGGAGAGAAAGTTGAATACCTTTCATATGCGCTGTCTCCGATGTATTCTTGGCATCACCTGGCAAGGCAAAGTTCCAAATAGCGCAGTCTTGGAACGTGCTGGAATTTCCAGCATGCATACACTATTGAAACAGCGACGTTTATGCTGACTGGGGCATGTCGTGAGAATGGCTGATGGTCGGATTCCGAAAGGTCTCCTGTATGGAGAATTAGTGCAGGGAAAGCGCCTCAGAGGGAGACCACAGCTGCGATGTAAGGATATCTGCAAGAGGGACCTAAAGACCCTGGGAATGGACATTAACAACTGGGAAACCTTGACCTCCGATCGTTCAGCTTGGAGGCTAAAGACGCAGCTTGGCCTTCTCCAATTCGAAGAGACACTCGTTCGACAGGCAGAGGCAAAAAGGCAGTCCCGGAACCAGCGAAATCTGGGGTCTGGGCATGGGACGGAATGTATCTGCCCTCAGTGTGGAAGGGATTGCCACTCTCGAATTGGCCTCTTTAGTCACACCAGATGCCGTTTTAGGACCTCTTTCCAGAGCACGATACCATAGTCTCTTGAGACTGAAGGATGCCAATGTTGTAGTAAATGTATGATATTTGGCATTGCTTGTGTGATTATCCAATTGATGTAAATTACGTCCTTTGCACAGTGCAAACACTGCATACATGATGATGGTTGATGAAATGATGTAATGCATATCACATATGTGTCCTTATCCTAAAGAACTAATTTAAGCTATTTGATTTAACTGGATTTTCCAACCTTGGAACATCTGTCTGGCTTTAGAAAAACTGCTGTTTCTCAGCCTCAGTTTCACCTGCTAACCACGTCCCTAATAGGGATGGGATGGTTATAATGTTACTTTAAAGAGCCAGTTTGGTCTAGTGCAGTAGTCATCAACTGGTGGTCCATGAGCACTAGTGGTCCATGAGAAAAGTTTGGTGGTCCGCAGAAAAATAATTTGCATTTTTTATATTGCACTAAATCAGGGGTCCTCAAACTACGGCCCTTGGGACAGATACGTGCAATGAATGTTTGTGTTGCTGCAGAGAGTCTCCTCTTTGGGGTCTTTTTGTGTGGGTCGGAGGGGGGCAGAAATTCCAAATCGGGGTCTGCTTCAGCCTCCTGGTGTGGGGCTTTGGGCGAAGGCTGGAGGGAAGCACCAATGGTGGCGAAGAGCTGGAGAGCCTTGTTCCAGTGAGATTGTATCATGGCCTGGAACTGTCTGACCAACTCAGCCTGCTGTGCCAGTACCTGGCCTTGCACTCCCGCAAGGAGTGGCTTCCCTCTGCTTGGAAAGCCTATGCTTGTAGTCCTCAGTGAGGTGCTTCTGCTGAGCCTCCTTCTCGGTCAGATCCAATTTGAGCTGAGCCAGCTGTTTTGCCAATTTTCTCATGGTGACTGCTTAGCTCCAACAACTGCTTCCTGTTGGGGCCCTAAGGAACCCGGGCGGGCAGATGAGGAGTGGCTGGGAGGGGAGGGGCGTGTAGAGGCTGGCGAGGTGCCCATCGACATGAGTGACATCAAGTTGGCCATGCCCACCCAGTCACATGACCACCTATCCACGCCCACCCAGCCGGCCATTATGCCAATCATATTAGTGGTCCACGGGATTTAAAGTTATGAATTTAGTGGTCCCTGAGGTCCGAACAGTTGGTGACCCTTGGTCTAGTGGTTTAAGACATCAGGCTAGTAATGAGGGGACCCTAGTTCTATTCCTGGCCTTTGACTAGTGTTTCTCAACCTTGGAAGCTTGAAGATGGGTGGACTTCAACTTCCAGAATCCCCCAGCCGGCGCTGCCGGCTGGGGGATTCTGGGAGTTGAAGTCCACCCATCTTCAAGCTACCAAGGTTGAGAAACATTGCCTTAGACAGAAAGCCAGCTGGATGACATTGGGTGTTTCTCAAAACGCAAAGCGTGTGTGCGAAGCAAACCAGTTGTAACACCAGCTGAAAACCACCACTGTCCCCCAGCATTGAGGAAGCAGGCAATCTTAAAAAATCTTGCCAAGAAAACTGCAGGTTGAAGCCAGGCAGCTGCCAGGAGTCAACACTGACTTGAAGGCAGGGAAAGAAAGAATGTAGAAGTCATGTTAAATAGTACAGGGATGATTAACCTTTTTTTAAAAAAAAAACATCCCCATCTTCCAGCTTCAAATCTCTCTAGTGCCAATCGCTGTGACCAATTTGCCGTAACTGTGGAATTTGATAGCTGGCTGCTCCACACTTTTCCATCTAGTCCTCCCTTCCTCCTCTTGTTTCTAAATATTTGCCTGCTTCCAACTCCTGCCTGCAGTCTGTGAGAAGACCTGGGTGATAGAATAGCCTCAGTCAGTGGTAAGGAAAGGCGTTTTAGTTCCAACCTTTCCCTCCCCTTTTCCCCAAATGCTAAATATTAATGTTCCCACCTCTCTTCCTAACTTTCTCAGCTCCTCTTAGCTCTTCTCGTTCAAAGGCTGGCTGTGTCCTAGCTTGAAGCTTCTTGATATGGCTAGATTGCTGAATCTCTGCTTCCTTCTCCAAAGCTTTGTCTTCTCCTTAAGCCAGTTGGTAAGTTTTTCTTTTTTCCCCCCCATATTATTTCTGGAAATGTATTGGGAGAGATATAGAAGGTATTGCTGATGGCCTGAAAGGGAATATTTGGGTAAACAATAATCACTGTTGAAAATCCAGGGTAGACAAAACAATGGATCAGTGCAAATGTATACATGTCAACATCCTTTTCTACATGCCTTAGAATCAGTATTGTGTCATTGGAAAGCCCTGGGGATTTTCAGACTCTGTGTTTGATTGTTTTTAGTTTGTGTTGGTGTGTGTTTCAGGGGTCAGAGGAGAAAATTGTTCTTGTTTGACTTTGTATTCCTTCTGTAGATCTAGTCATTCTTGGAAGTTAGTTACTTCTAACTTAATGGGATTGGTTTCTTTAGGTTTCCTCTTTATATGTGTTTGAGGTGGTTTTTTTAGGCTGCAGTCTTTATGTGTGCTTGGTTGGGAATAAATCCCATTGAACTGTACCAAGTTTGCTTCTAAGCGGGTGTGTAAAATCACACTGCTATGGTGAGACTTTTGCTCAGTTGGGTGAATAAACTATTTCTCGCTTAGCCGATAAGAAGCCCCAACAAACTCTATGGAGCATTTTTTGAGTTCCTAAAATACCTACAGAATTCTGAGCAGAATGTAGGTAGGTAAAGACAGGTCTCCATCCAAAATCTGGGATATAGAACCAGACCCATCTAAGAGGCCGGAGGGGTGGTGGCAGTGGTGGGAGGTAGATTTAAGATGAACTTCATTTGGAAACCCATAAAAACATCACTTTTGGAACATGATATAAACTTCCTTACCTGTTCCCAAAAGGCAGAACAGGAGGTGAGAGAACACAGTTACAATGGAAGCCTACAGCATCCATTCCCCTGTCTGTCCCCAATATTTCCTGTGAATAATCTTCTGTTATTCAGCAAGAACAGAGAGGCTCTGTCCAGTGAAATAACTCTCTTCTGACTGCAGTTTAGAAGCAAGTTGGCTGTTGTCTTGATAGCAGCCAAGAGGTTGAACAGAGTCAAATTAAAATTGCATTTCATTTGAGTTCAAAACCAACCTTCTCCCTAAGCAGCAAGGATTATGAAAGTTTATTGCTTTTAAAAAGGAGAAAGTTGCTTTCAGGATATCTGTGCCCATTTATACGATGCCTTCAGTCCCTCTTCTAGAGTTGGGTGCTGCTTTCTAAAAAGAATAAAGTACTGTTCGGTAGCTTCAGAAGGACAAAAAGGCCCATTCACTCCTCAAATACCTGCTGGAAACCTTTTACTGCAAAGGTGGTGTTTTAAGTTCAGTAGCCCTCGCACACATTTTTCTTCTTTGAACTTGCAAACATTCCGGATGCAAAATATCACCCTTAAATATATTTATTCATTTGAAACGTTTATATAGCTGCCCATCTTCCAACCAACTCTGGGCAGTTCCCAATCAAAATGAAGCAAAAGTGGAAACATGAAGACCATGGCCTCAACTTTTTGATGCAACTAGGAATTAAGTGTTCCTTTTGAACTGGTGGGATTTTGATTCCCCTTGAAAGCAAATGCTCTGCGATGCATGGCATTAATTAATTAAGAGATTGAATGAAGATTCAATTCTAGCTGACGAATTCACAAAGTGAAACTTGGGAGAGAACCGTGTGCTTATATTTTATGACATCTTGGACTTCATTTAAGCAATTTTGTTGCTCTCCCTATCCATATATAATCATGCTTATCCTAGAAAGCCTGAAGTCAATTGCTTTACACTTCTTAAATTTGAATTCTCAGATTTAATTTAACTTAAATTCAGTTGGGGTCAGAGGTAGGCATTGGCAGTGCAGCCATATAGAGGACCACAGTAGTTCCTTGTTTGCAGCTCATTTCTGACTTAGTATCACATCTGTAGACCACATACACACAAGTATATTTTCAAGTCGAGAGTCAAGGAGAGACAATTGTACCCTGTTTTGAAATGTCCAAAAACAATTGAGACTCATAACATCTCCCCCCACCCTCTTATTCTGCAAACAAGTTAAACCTTCGAAACAGGCTTTCAGTTCAAATAGATTTGGCATTGTCATTTGTGAAGAAATAGATTTTGTCCACATATCTACAGAATCTCTAGAAGACTTAAAGCTGTTAATGATGGAGCAGACTAGGGGGTGGGAGTCTTATCTATTAGAGATCTTTCTACAGAGGCTGGAGCTCCTTTGCCAGAGATTTGTAAGAGCAAATCCAGCATTGAACACAGAAGGGTCCCCACAACCTTAAAATCTCTTTTTTAAAATCTCTGTGGAAGTAGATCCCACTGAGTCTAACGAGAGTAAGCGTGAAATGCCCAGAATGTAATAATAACTCTTTGAATCTTCTTTCACCCTTCCAATGGGATTTATGTGGCACCATTGATTTCTTTCTTTGTCTGCCTTTCAGAGTAGGCAAATTCAGGAAGCAGACAGTAAAGATTTCAGGATGCTACTTTTCTGATATGGGATCCAACTGCAGAATCTTAAAAGCCTATCAGAATATCAATCTACCTGCTCTTATGCCAAACAGAATCAAAGTGGAGTTATTTTGAGTTTCTTTCTCATGTCTTCTCCTTTCCCGAGATTGAGTTTTCATTTAGTTTTTCATAAATTTCTTGTATTACTTCACAGATGTTATCACCCTACACTCCCCCCACCTCTAAAGAGTCTCTTTAAAAAAAAATGAAGCTGTTCTTACCATTCAACTAGAAAATATTAAGTGGAAATTTACCTATCAAGAGGCCTGTTCGGTGCCCACAAACAAGGGGTTAAGGTTTAACAGTTAAATTAAAGTAAAAGTCCTGCTAACAGAAATCTGGCCCACTTCCATGTTTATTTTATTTATTTTATTTATTTATTAGATTTCTATACCGCCCTACTCCCGAAGGACTCAGGGCGGTGCACAGCCAAACAGCCAAACAATGTTGTGGTATTTGGAGCAGCATTTTTTCATTTGGGTGTCATCCTTCACCCCCAATATATTGGGATGCAACACTTAGAACTGCAAAATTAAGAAATAACTCTCTAAATGTAAAGAAGAAATATCTAATTGATTTGCAAAGACTTAAAAGCTGACTAGTTCCATACTTTAAGGGCTATCTATTTTACAAGCTGCTTTACGGCTTAAAAAAAGATAGGCCCCATGTTCACTTTAGCTCTTTAATTGAGTATAATATATATAATTATTCATAAGTACTAATCCTATTTTAGAAAGCTATAACTTCTGTGACATGCTTAAATTCCTGAATTACTTTTTTTCATCTTCTCGCCGGACCTTGTTATTAAAAATAATAAAAAATGACAGATCTGCATGAGAAATAGGTAACTCAAGCAAACAAGTCAAGCTGCATGCCACTGGGGGAAGCCCCTTGTTTTTAGAACTATAATTCAGAGAAAATGTTATGCCCATTTCACAATGAGTCCCAGGGCCCAAATTTTTTTAATGAAAAAAATGGGATTTTTTTCCTCCACTGAGTGAGATACAATTCCAACCTCTGGGTGCTAAAGGGGGAGTTGCAACACAAAGTAACAATTGAAATATTACTGTCAACTTCTCTCTTCTCTTTTGCTGTTGGAAGGATTGAGTGTTTCAAAACAAAAATGTATTTGAACCTTTCAATCAATTGGATAAAATTGCACTGCAGCATTTTTTTATTATTTTTATTTAGACTGAATGCTGGTCGGGCTTTTGAGTGGGTGGGCCTGGGGAATGCCCAAAAAGTCTGGTTGGGTCCCTGGAGTCATCATTGTCCCTTCCTGGCATCTCCCTCTGATTTTCAGTGTTAAGCAAGATTTCTCCAGCCTGTTCTCAGCCACGGTGGGTCTTGAGAGTTGGTGAACCTCAAGAGTCTCTCCTGTTTTTTTTTCAAACTGCTGCAGCATGATTCTCAAACATGGAAACAGTTCTTCCAAAGGTTGTGTTTTCCCACCCAATTCCTAGGGTGCTTCAGTTTGGATTGGTTGAAGACTTGTTTTAACGATCCAACCAGGCTCCGAAGAGCTTTCAGACCTGCAGTGCCCCATCAAATGTTAGGGTTAAAAAAAAAAATGTTGGGGTTATGCTGAGGTCTGAATTCAGCATATATTTGGCTTAACAGATGGTGGTGGGCACCCTCAGGTCTGCTTTGGTTTGCAGTTTGCCCTTCGGGTCCCGATCCTTGCATAGCCCTATAGATCAGGGCAGGGGTGAAATCCAGCAGGTTCTGACAGGTTCTGGAGAACCGGTAGCGGACATTTTGAGTAGTTCTGAGAACTGGCAAATGCCACCTCTGGCTGATCCCAGAGTGGGGTGGGAATGGAGATTTTGCAATATCTTTACCCCAGGAGTGGGGAGGGAATGGAGATTTTTGCAGTATCCTTGCCCTGGAGTGGGGAGGGAATGGGGATTTTGCAGTATTCTTGCCCTGGAGTGGGGAGGGAATGGAGATTTTTGCAGTATCCTTGCCCTGGAGTGGGGAGGGAATGGGGATTTTTGCAGTATCCTTGCCCTAGAGTGGGGAGGGAATGGAGATTTTGCAATATCCTTCCCCTGGAGTGGGCAGGGAATGGGGATTTTGCAGTATCCTTGCCCTAGAGTGGGGAGGGAATGGAGATTTTGCAATATCTTTACCCCAGGAGTGGGGAGGGAATGGGGATTTTGCAGTATCCTTGCCCTGGAGTGGGGAGGGAATGGGGATTTTGCAGTATCCTTGCCCTGGAGTAGGGAGGGAATGGGGATTTTGCAGTATTCTTGCCCTGGAGTGGGGAGGGAATGGAGATTTTACAGTATCCTTTCCCTGCAGTGGGGAGGGAATGGGGATTTTGCAATATCCTTCCCCTGGAGAGGGCAGGGAATGGGGATTTTGCAGTATTCTTGCCCTGGAGTGGAGTGGGAATGGAGATTTTATAGTATCCTTCCCCTGCCACACCCACCAAGCCACACCCACCGAACCGGTAGTAAAAAAAACTGGATTTCATCACTGGATCAGGGGTCTCCAACCTTGGCAACTTTAAGCCTGGTGGATTTCAACTCCCAGAATTCCCCAGCCAGCTGGATGGGGAATTCTGGTAGTTGAAATCGGCCAGGCTTAAAGTTACCAAGGTTGGAGACCCCTGCTATAGATTCCATCCTCTTCCAGGGAAAAAGGTCCCAGTGACTGTAATCCAAAGATCCTTTCCACCACCCACGTCTCTTTCTTTTCCTCTTGCCTTGCAATTGTATAGTATAAGTTTTATTGTCAAGCATATAGAAGATAACAGGTAAAAGTATAAACATAATTTGAATACATGAAAAGAGTAAGAGTAAAAAGGAATATTAGGACAGGGACGGAAGGCACGCTGGTGCGCTTATGCACGCCCCTTACAGACATCTTAGGAATGGGGTGAGTAGACAGTGTAAGGTTAATGTTTTGGGGGTTTGGGGAAGAAACTACAGAGTCAGGTAGTGCATTCCAGACATTGGCCACTCTGTTACTGAAGTCCTATTTTCTGCAATCTTAAAAGGAATTCTGCAATTGTAGAAGAAATGCAACCGGTTCAGCTCTTCTGTTTTCCTAGAGTTTTTTTCCTCCACTAAATAACACTTTTTTTTTTTGCTTTCTTTCCTTAGCAAGGTCCGCCAGGAGAACCTGGGCCACGGGGCCCCCCAGGTCCACCCGGCGTGCCAGGAGCAGACGGCATTGATGTGAGTCCACCGCTGAGCTCAGGAGCCCAAAGCGGGCAGGGAGAACACCTCTGCGCACAAAGACGAGCATTGTATCTAGAAGGAAACACGATGCTGCGTCCCTCCAATGTGGCCCAAGGTTGCAGCAGGGGAGGAGGAACTGCTGTTGGCTCACCCCCCCCCCCAAACAGGCTTCAACTGTACAATTCTCCCAGGCCAGCATTCCCTCCCCCATGTGGGGTTTTTGCAGGGAATTTTGCAGCCAATGTGAGAGTGGCAGAAGTTTGCAGTTGGCCTTCCGGCAGAGCCTTATTTCATTCACCGGTTTTCACCCCCAAGTAAAGGAAGAAAGGATTCTGTGACTAAGGGAAATGTTCCTGCTGGTTACTTTTGGAAGATGGGATGTGGGGGGAGGGAGAAATGGGGGTGGGGGGAATTCAGTTGAACCAGTTTTTTAACTTGGAGATGAAATCTGCGACCAGCAGCCACCCGTCTTAAAGCGGGTCAGAGCCTAATTTAACCCTTTTCTCTCTTTCCTTTCTTAGCGATGGAACGTTATTTGTAGAGGTTTTTTTATGTGTGTGTATAGGTAGTCCTCAAACTTAAAACAGTTCATTTAGTGACCGTTGGAAGTTAACACAGCACTGAAAAAAGCAACTTATGGCCATTTTTTATACTTAAAACCATTACAGCTTCCCCATGATCGCGTGATCAAAATTCTTTTATCATCATCATCATCATCATCATCATCATCATCATTATTATTATTATTATTATTATCATCTTTATTCATTAAATATGAAACTCAGTCAGCTGGACATTCAAAAATGCATCACAAATACCATTGACTGGTGCTAATGGTTGATACGAGTTGCTGCCAGCGTCCTAGGGATCAACTAAGTACCTTCTTAAGGTGTACGATGTTCCAAGTAGCGCAGCTTTTTGCAGTTCCACTGGTGTTATCGCAGGAAGCTGCAGTTTGTTGGTGTATCTTATAAAATTCTTGGACATGGTACCAAGTGCCCCGATGACAATGGGTATCACTGCTACATGTTTCATCCATAGCCGTGTAGTTTCGAGGCCAGGTCGCGATATTTCATGATTTTTTTCCAGTTCTTTTTCTTCGACTCTGGCATCTCCTGGTACCACGATGTCAATAAATTGTACATTGTGGTTTTCCACAACTGTGATATCTGGCGTGTTGTGTTTCAAGTGACGATCTGCCTGTATTCGAAAGTCCCACAAGATCTTCACCTTCTCATTTTCTATAACTTTTTCCACTTTATGTTCCCATTACTTTTTGGATATAGGAAAGTCGTATTTTTTTTTTTTAATTTGATTTATATGCCGCCCTTCTCTGGAGACTCAGGGCGGCTTACAATGCGTTAAGCAATAGCCTTCATACTTTTGTATATTTATACAAAGTCAGCTTATTGCCCCCACAAACTGGGTCCTCAATTTACCTACCTTAGAAAGGATGGAAGGCTGAGTCAACCTTGAGCCTGGTAAGCAGCTGGTGTTAATCACAATGCTATCAGTCTGCTGAGCCACCATAATTTTTTACATATTTTTATTAATTTATTATCTTTTATTCATTAAATATTTTATTCATTAAAAATGAAACTCAGTCAACTGGACATTTAAAAATATGTCACAAATACCATTGACTGGTGCTAATGTTTGATACGGGTTGCATATTATTATTATTATTATTATTATTATTATTATTATTATTATTATTATTATTATTTTATTATGCAATTTTCTTTGTTATATATGAAATTTCCGTATTCACAATAGCAGTGATGATGGAACCTAATTTGTTCTGTTTTGGAACAACCCAATACTTACAGCCACTCCTCTGTGTCCCAAAGGCCCTGGAAGGCCTGGTTGACCCACACTTCCCTATATGGCAAAAAAGAGAAGGAATAAGGAAATTAGGAAAGATGCAAAGAGAATGGCAAGTACAGGTAGTTCTCTATTTACAGGTGGTATTCAGCCGGTTCAGACCAGTTTGGGAAAACCAGTAGCGGAAATTTTAACTGGTTCGCCAAACCAGCAAATACTACCTATACCACTTTACAGCTGTCTCACTTAGCCAAAGAAATTTTGGGTCCCAGTGTGGTCATAAGTCAAGAACTACCTGTATGGGAATTGGTATCTGGACTGAATTAGAGAAATATGGACACTTTGAATTTCAATCATGGTGATTATGTTACCTATCTTGGGTAATGAAATGTCTGCAAGAAAACTACCAAGCTCAGACAGCATTAAGGATCCCTCATTTCTTTTAATACAAGTTTTATTTATTTTTTTCTTTCATCATACATATTTTATGAACAGAGTGTTGACCGGATCACATCTTATATATCTTGTACATAAACATAGTCATAGCTATAATGGATTTTAATCTTCCCATTTTTTTTCAATATTCATCTCTTTTATACAATCCTATATCACAAATCAGTCATTTTTCACCATATCTTATTATTTCAACTTCTGCCATGTTCTTCTCTTTCCATAAAATAAAATGATAATTTTCAATTTTACTTACAAATAAAATCATTTTACGCCTTGTATTTCTCCTCGGTTTCAACTATTCCAGTTGTTTACCATCTTTCTTCATTTCCGGAAGTATGTCTCTAATTCCTTTTTTCCCGATCATTAGCATTTGAATTATTCATCTTAATTTACATTGTTATCATAATTAATAATGTTGTTAAAGTACTTGTTTTCACATTTCCAACTGTTGAGGTTCATCGCGAACAAGTTCTATTCATTCTTCTTTACAATAATAACCGCTTACGTGATTTCAACATTGTTGTTCTCTTTACAATTGACATTTTAAATATTCATCTTAATTCACATTGCTATCAAAATTTATAATGTATTCAAATTGCTTGTTTTCGCATTCCTTTATCGTTTAAGGACCCCTCATTTCAACCCTGAGCTACACAAATGATCTCCTTCATTGGCAGGGTGTTTGAATTTGGACTTATTCAAGACCTGTTTTATTGCTATCTGCTTAGAAGTAGGGAGAGCCTAACCTTTGGTGTTAGTGTTTTCTCTGATGAGGTATCCTAAAGCTCAGGATAGCCTCCCTGGTCACTTAGCTTCCCAGTCTCAGAAGGGTCCAGAAGCGGACTTCCTTTGGGGTTGAGTGGAAGATTGAGAAGCCAGGGAAGTTGGAGACAAAATTGTGCTATGAAAAACAGGACTTTTGCCCTTCCAATCTTCACTAAGCCAGTACAAGAACATCTAACCCCCAGATAATTTCTCCTGAACTCTTTATTTCAAAAGGACATTTTGCAATCTTAGTATATCTCTGAGCTTTGAGAGTAAGATGGGAGGTGTATAAATTTGATAAATAAACAAAATATTTGTTGTGGTCTGCCAGCAGCCTGCGGAAGTGGTAGTGGAGTGAGGAGGCTGGGGAGGAACATGGGCCAATCCTGGAGTCTGGGGAAGGCTCGGCTGAGGGCTTTGTGTCGGAGGCAGAGATGGGGCCAGGGCCATCTGGGAGTTATGCACAGACTCCGGAGCCTCCAGAGTCAGACATCAGAGAGGCAGAGGAACAGGAGGAGCCTGTTCCTAGTGCGTGCATGCACAGAGCTGCCATAAGGAAAGAACAGTTAAAACTAAAGGGACGACTTGGGAGTAAGGCCTGGAGAAGATTGGCCCCTCCAATAAGGCTTAAAAGAGGAGCAAAGGCATGTGGGCCCTTTGCAGGAAAGCAACATTGTTAATTCTGTTCCCAGTCGGCATCTCTGTTTGATTCTGGACTCCGTGTGGCTTTGCCAAGTTGGTCTTTGGCAGAGTGTCAAGGGAGATAAAGGTTGGTGATTATCCCGAAGGACTTCTCCCGAAGGACTTTTTGCAACGAATTAGGACTCAGCTGTGAATGAAAGTAGTTCACAGCTGTTGCAATAAAATAGGTTTTTGGAACTACTCGTGTGTTTTAATGACTCAGGAAGCCTAGGTCACAACAATATTGCTGCTCTTACCAGACCCTTTGTATTTGCCTTGAAAGGATTCCTAAAAGAAGGCTGAAACTTATCAAACTGATCAATAATGACTATTTTTTTTTTCTCCATAGGGCGATAAAGGTCCACCCGGTGCAGCAGGTGTTCCTGTAAGTATGCTGACTTTGCAAGCCAGGATCTGCAGGTTTCTCATGCCTACACAAATATACAATGCTCAGGATCTGGGGCAGAACACCAGAGGGAGTCCTGCAGCTATTTTCAGGCGATAAGGCTTTGTTAGGTGTTGCAAAAATAGCATATTTGAAGGACGCTCTTTATGGATAACTACTGTGTAAGTAGTCCTTGACTCATGACCAGTTGCTTGGCAACCATTCAAAGTTATGACGCACCTACCTTGAGCTACTTATTCAGATATACCAATTCAGATGATCAGGATACTTCTACGGTCACGTAACCAAACTTCAGGGATTCGACAACACAGTTGAGTTTAGGGCAGGGTTGGGCAACTGTGGCCCTTTTACAACCTGTGGACTTCAACTCCCAGAATTCCCAGAATTGGTTTAAGGGCATTTCCAGCACCCCACAGTCATGTGACCATGTTTTACTTCCGGGTTTTGGCAAAACCACACCCATCATAAACCATGAGTTTGCTTTATTACTATACTGGGGTTTTTTTTATGACCGCTCTGGTCACGTAACAGCTGCTGCAAAAAGGGTTATAAAATCAGGCCAGTCACATGACTGATCCATTTTACGACTGTCCCAACTTACAACTCCCAACGAACAGGCTCCATTACCGTCCTATATCAAGGATTACCTGTACTATAGAGGTAGCCCTTGGCTTGCAACCATTCATTTAGGGACCGTTCAAAGTTACAACGGCATTGAAAAAAAGCGACACAACCAGTTTTCCTGCTTATAACTGTTACAGCATCCCCATGGTCACATGATCAAAATTTGAGCTCTGGGCAACTGACATGTACTTATGACAGTTGCAGTGACCTTGTTCTGCCCCAGCTACGGACCCCAAAGAACACAGCACACACAAAGTTTGTACAAAACTTAATTTACTAAAATAATTCAGTCTTTTTCAATACAAAGGCTGTTAATAAACTTTCTTAACAGCCTACAAGAAACCAAAGATAAAGTAATCACAATCTTACTAAGGTTGGCAGAAAGCCCAGAAGCAATTTGCAGAGAATCCAGACGCGAAGGAGAATGAACTAAAGTTGTTCCCTACAAATTGCTTCAGTCGGCGTTCCTCCTTAAATAGGCTAAAGGAGTGGCCAATTAGCCCCAAGCCTTACTTTTGAGGAGACCTCCTCCTGAGGAGCCACTCCTGCCTTTTGGCCGCTCTGCGCGCCCGTGCATCAAGAAGAGGCTCCTCCTCTTCGTCCTCTTCATTTAAAGGAGCTTCTGGAGGTGAAGGCCCTGGCTGAATCCCCGCCTCTGGCACCACATCTTCTCCAGCCTCCTCATTGTCTGACTCGAGTGCCAGCTGCACAGGCTGCTGGCGCAACACCACACCAGCCTCCTCGCTGTCAGAATCAGCTACAATCCTCACAGGCCACTGACGGGCCACAACAGACCTGGGGTAACGTGATCAACATTTGTAACCTTCCCAGCTGGCTTCCGACAAGCAAAGTCAACGGGGAAACCAGATTTGCTTAATAACTGCATGATTCACTTAGCAACTGTTATGATTTGCTTAACAACTGTGGCAAAAGAGGTCATTAAATGGGGCATAATTGAACTTTCTTACCTCGCAGTGGAAATGTTGGGCTCAGTTGTGGTCATACGTCAAGAACTGCTTGTGCTTTAATTTGAGGACTGTGGGGATTTTGAGCTTTGGACAGTCTAAGTTGCCCTTTCCAGATGGACATTCTCCAGATAAATTATTACTACTAATTCCATCATTCTCACCCAGCATGGCTAAATTCAGGATTGGATGTCCTGACATATCTGGAGCAGTGGTGAAATCCAAATTTTTTTACTACTGGTTCTGTGGGCGTGGCTTGGTGGGCGTGGTGTGGCTTGGTGGGCGTGGCTTGGTAGGTGTGGCTGGGGAAGGATATTTATTTATTTATTTATTTATTTATTTATTTATTTATTTATTTAATTAATTAATTAATTTCTATACCGCCCTTCTCCCGAAGGACTCGGGGCGGTGTACAGCCAATTAAAACATAATATATATACATCAATTTAAAAACCAATTAAAAGTAATAAATAATTTTGGCTCAGAATTAAAACCTAATTAAAACACCCAATTTAAAATCATTCACAAAGATAGCCCAGCCTGGCGGAACAGTAGGGTTTTAAGAGCGCAGCGAAATATACGGAGATCAGAAATCTTACGTATTTCCGGGGGCAGTTCGTTCCAAAGGGCAGGAGCACCCACAGAGAAGACCCTCCCCCTGGGTGTCGCCAGCCGACATAACTTGGCCAATGGCACCCTGAAGAGACCCTCTCTGTGGGAGCGAACTGGCCGGTGGTAGGCTACTGGCGGCAGAAGTCGGTCTCGGATGTACCCAGGCCCTTAGCCATGGAACGCTTTTATGGTGGTAACCAACACCTTGAATCGCACCCGGAAGACCACCGGGAGCCAGTGCAGCTCGCGCAGGAGAGGTGTTACATGGGCATAACGGGTCGCACCCATAACTACCCGCGCGGCCGCATTCTGGACCAGTTGGAGCCTCCGAGTGCTCTTCAAGGGGAGCCCCATGTAGAGAGCATTACAGTAGTCCAGCCGGGAGGTGACAAGGGCATGAGTGACCGTGCGCAAGGCGTCCCGATCCAGGAAGGGTCGCAACTGGCGTATCGGGCGAACCTGATAAAAAGCCCCCCTGGCAACGGCCGTCATATGTTCTTCTAAAGACAGCCGTGCATCCAGGAGGACGCCCAGATTGCGAGCCCTCTCTGTGGAGGGCAGAGATTCACCCCCAATAGTCAGCGATGGTGCCAGCTGACTATATCGGGGCGCCGGAAGCCACAGCCACTCGGTCTTGGAAGGGTTGAATCTGAGCCTATTTCTCCCCATCCAGACCCGCACGGCCTCCAGGCAGCGGGACATTACATCAAGGGCATCGTTGGGGTGGTCTAGGGTGGAGATGTACAGCTGAGTTCATCAGCGTACTATGGACTCTCACTGCAAAACCACGGATGATCTCACCCAGCGGCTTCACATAAATGTTGAACAGAAGGGTCGAGAGGACCAACCCTTGTGGCACCCCCCCAATCGAGGTGTCTCGAGGTCGACCTCTGCCCCCCTGCCAACACAAACTGAGAGCAGTTGCAGAGGAAGGAGGAGAACCACCGTAGCACGGTGCCTCCTATTCCCAACCCCCTCAACCGCTGCAGCATGATACCATGGTCGATGGTATCAAAAGCCGCTGAGAGATCTAATAGGACCAGGACAGAGGAGCAACCCCTGTCCTGAGCCCTCCAGAGGTCATCCACCAATGTGACCAATGCCGTTTCCGTGCTGTACCCCTGTTTGAAGCCCGACTGGTACGGGTCCAAATAAGTAGCTTCATCCAGGTACCGGGAAGTTGTTGTGCCACCACACTCTCAACAACCTTTGCCACAAAGCGAAGATTGGAGACCGGACGATAATTAGCTAAAATAGCCGGGTCCAGGGATGGCTTCTTGAGGAGGGGCCTCACCACCGCCTCTTCCAAGGCGGCAGGAAAGGCACCCTCACTCAAAGAATATTGCAAAATCCCCATTCCCACCCCACTCTGGGGCCAGCCAGAGGTGGTATTTGCTAGTTCTCCGAACTACTCAAAATTTCCACTACCAGTTCTCCAGAACCTGTTAGAACCTGCTGGATTTCACCCCTGATCTGGAGGGCGTTAAATTGAAAAACAATAGCTTAAATCTTTCCAGAAGGCCTAGGTATGAGGCACCTGCTTCTCCTTGAATTTTTTGAAGACTCTTTTTTTAATGTCCCCATCCTTCCTTTGCAATAGGGGGCCAAAGGAGCTCCAGGCCTGCCAGGACCAGATGGAGCCCCAGGAAAACCCGGAATAGATGTGAGTAGTTGCTCAGCCCAAAATCTGAACTGCACTTCAGCATATCTACAGGGCTTTGGGTTCTTATGTAGAATATTATTTTGCTTCATATACCCTGTTTTCCCGAAAGTAAGACATCCCCTGATAATAAGCCCAATCGGGCTTTTGAGCACGTGTTAAAATAAGCCCTCCCCCAAAAAATAACCCCCCTCAAATATTAAAACACAGAGCTGGAAATCAGGTAAGACAGCACGAGGAGCCCCATCTTACTCCATGCACCCCAAAACAATAAGACCTCCCCGAAAATAAGGCCAAGCTCTTATTTCGGGGTTCAAAAAATATAAGACAGGGTCTTATTTTGGGGAAAACATATATTATTATTATTATTATTAATTTAATTTGTATACCGCCCTTCTCCCAGAAGGGACTCAGGGCGGTGAACAGCCAAAATTAAAAAACATACAAATGCAAAAGTTAAGATAATTAAAAGAATTAAATCATTGGCTACCCAAATTTAAAACCCCAAATCCATAAAATTTAAAATATATGCAAACACTTGTTTCCTTTGGATTGTGTTTCATTCCCCATCAAACCTTAATTTGACCCTAGCCGATTCCTTGATCATTCCTGGCTTATCTTCAGGGCTTCAGCCAAGCTTCTGCTTCTCTATGCTAGCTGATACCCTCAAATTGATCCCTTCTTATCCTTTCTCTTACTTCTTCTTCTTCTTTTTTTTTTTGCAGGGCCTCACGGGAGCTAAAGGAGAGCCAGGCCGTGTTGGAAGACTAGGTCCCAAAGTGAGTAACTGTTTTTTTCTGCCTGGGGGAGAGATTTCAATGTATGGAATGGGTTGAAGTCACCAAAGCATCCTTCCTCAGCTTGTTATTTCCCATGTGTTGGGACTGCAACTTCAGATACCCCCCAACCAGCTGTGATCTCACATGGGGGGAGGGGGGCATAGTTTAGGGAAACATATCCCAGGATCCATGATTGACTTCAGTTTTTGATCCTGCTTTCTAATACCATGACTGTTATTACTACTGCTGAAGGATGAATGGGAAAGGTCCCTGTGTCTGTTAGGCATGGAAGAAGAGTTAGGTCATCACTACTACCTGGGACAGGTTGTATCTTCTTCTCCTTGCTGATAATGGCAGATGCAAAAAAAATAATAATAAATAAAATCCAGGCTTCTCAGGTGGTGGCAGATCAGGTTTGGGACCTTGAAGCTGAAGCCTGCATCTGTTCAAGAAATAAGTCTTTGTCCCAAAAGGCAACAGGACGTCCTTGTTTTTCTTAAAAGACATTTCGCTTCTCATTCCATTCTTCTTCAGCTCTGACTGGATGGTGGGGAATGGAAGGATTTATACTCCTTGCAGACAGCTGGTCATTTGAATTCTTTTAGCGAGTTGTTGAGGCCACTTGGAGGTTTATCTGTGTCCTCAGGGTCACCTGAGTGGTGCAAATGGGTGTGGAGCCTTCTTGGAACTGCTGAAAGGACTTGTTGTGGTCTGCCGGTGGCCTGCAGAGCTGGCAGCAGAGTCGGACAGTGAGGAGGCTGGGGAGGAACATAGGCCAGTCCTGGAGGCTGGGGAAGGCTGGGATGAGGTCTCTGCGTCGGAGGAAGAGATGGGGCCAGAGCCATCTGGGAGTTATGCATGGACTCCGGAGCCTCCAGAGTCGGACATCAGCGAGGCAGAGGAACAGGAGGAGTCTGTTCCTAATGCGCGCATGCGCAGAGCTGCCAGAAGGCAAGAACAGTTAAAAGAAAAGGGACGACTCGGGAGTAGGGCTTGGAGATGATTGGCCCCTCCCATAAGACATAAAGGAGGAGCAAAGGCACATGAGCCTTTGCAGAAATAAATGTTGTTCTGTCTGGCCAACTTAAATTCTGCAGCTCCGTTTTGACTCTGTGTTCCGTGTGGCCTTGCAAAGCTAATTGCCAATTAGGTCTTTGGCAGTGTGTCAAGGGAGATAAAGGTGGGTGCTTATCAGCCTTATCCCGAAGGACTGTGGCAAACTACTGTCGGACTCTTTACAACTATTTGGGACTCGTCTGTGAATGAACAGATTGAGAATGAACAGGCTGTGAATGAACATAATTCACAGCCGTTGAAATAAAAAGAGGGTTTTTGGGACTCATTGTGTGCTTTTTACTGTCTCAGGAAGCCTAGGTCAGAACAGTGTTGTAGACTGGAGATAGATGAAGTCATATCCCTGAGAGAGAGCTGTTTAATTTTGACATAGATGGCCTGTTTGATCCCTCTTTCAAAGCAGCGATCCTCTCTGTCCAAAATGTGGACTTTGCTGTCTTCAAAAGGGTGGCTTCTGTCTTTTAAATTTAGAGGGATTGCTGAATCTTGTCCTGATGGGTTTGTTCTCCTGTGTTGTGCCATGCATTTATGAAATGGTTGTTTTTTGGTCTATCTCATCTACAACACAGTCCTTTCAGCAGGTCCAAGAAAGCTCCATACCCATTTGCACGTCTTCAAAGAAAAGAAAAGAAAAACAAGAAAATCCAGTTGCCTCTTGAAAAAAAAAGAATCAACCATGACCTGGATGACCCAAGAATCTCCATAGACAAATAAGTCTTTGGGGAAACCTCTGAAATTGGAAGTTGAATCAAAGTCTTGTTTTGCAGCAGTCCTGCTGCATCAACATAGGGAAGAAAAACAAAAGGCACAGGTACCGTATATGTGGTACCTTGCTCAATAGTAGTAACTGTGAGAGGGATCTCGGAGTCCTAGTGGAAAACCATTTAGATATGAGCCAGCTGTGTGCAGCAGCTGCCAAAAAAGCCAACACAGTTCTGGGCTGCATCAACAGAGAATCATGTGAAATGTTAATACCACTTTATAATGCCTTGGAAAGGCCACACTTGGAATACTGCATCCAGTTTTGGTTGCCACCATGTAAAAAAGATGTTGAGACTCTAGAAAGAGTGTAGAAAAGAGCAACAAAGAGGATTATTGGACTGGAGGCCAAAACATACGAAGAACGGTTGCAGGAACTGGGTATGTCTAGTTTAATGAAGAGAAGGACTAGGGGAGACATGATAGCAGTGTTTCAATATCTCAGCTGCTGCCACAAAGAAGAGGGAGTCAGGCTATTCTCCAAAGCACCTGAGGGCAGGACAAGAAGCAATGGCTGGAAACTAATCAAGGAGAGAAGCATCTTAGAACTAAGGAGAAATTTCCTGATAGTTAGAACAATTAATCAGTGGAACAATTTGACTCCAGAAGTTGTGAATGCTCCAACACTGGAAATTTTTAAGAAGATGTTGGATAACCATTTGTCTGAAGTGGTGTAGGGTTTCCTGCCTGGGCAGAGGGATGGACTAGGAGACCTCCAAGTTCCTTTCCAACTCTGTTATTCTATTCTATTCTATTCTATTCTATTCTATTCTATTCTATTCTATTCTATTCTATTCTATTCTATTCTATTCTATTCTATTCTATTCTATTCTAACATTCTCACTTCTCTTACAGGGCCAGTCTGGACTTCCTGGACCACCGGGGCTTCCAGTAAGTGTCTGCTTTTCTTTGCACATGCTGGGTGAGAAAATACCTCCGTTGTACAGAGTAATGACATATAACTTAAATGCAACTGGGGGGAAATCATGGTTTTCCAAATGTGGCTTGAGTTTTGATCTAGCCAGGGCTTCTCTAGCATAAGCCAAAACCAAGCCTTTGTTTATGATCTTAGATTGTTAACAATGCATCACGCGAGAATGCAAATTTCTCTGAACCCGGAGACAATCAGAATTTTCGGATTGATTTGGCGGTGGAATCTCAGAATGGAGCACTAGAAATGGGCCCAGATTTTTTTTTCAAACACCTTTGGGCCTCAGAACGTTCCAATGGAGGAACCAGAATGGAACCCTAAATTTCTTCTTCTTCTTCTTGTGCCATATCCATCATCGGACTTTGGCGATCATGTTGTCAATCCTATTTTTGTCAACAGCCGCATGAAAAAGTGCTGCTGAGTTTTGTCCAAACCAGTCCCTTAGGTTTTGAAGCCATGATGTTCTTCTTCTGCCTGGACCTCATTTGCCTTCAATCTTTCCCTGGAGGATTAAGTGAAGGATGCCGTATTTTTCTGGGTGTCGCATCCCATGTCCAAAATATTCTAACTTTCTCTTTTTAATGGCTTTGATTATTTCTCTTTGCTTTCCCAGGCGGCTTGTCACCTCCTCATTTGTGATTTTGTTAACCCATCTTATACGTAACAGCCGCCTGTAAATCCACATTTCAAATGCTTCTAGTTTCTTCAAGTGGTTTTCTGTCAGATACCAACTCTCTACTCTGTAGAGCAGGATAGAAAAGATGTAACATCTGACAAGCCTGATTGTGATAAGCCTAAATATCTACTATATGATCCGTATTTAATGCAGAGCCACTGGGCCCAACTCAGATCCCACAGGTGGTCTTAAAAATAAATCATGGGTGGTTGCAGCCAGAAATTAAATTCTTCCCTGCCATAGGTTTTTTTTCCATGATTGGCCATGTCCTGCTGGATGATAGTTTTGAGAGGATTTCTCTAATATGTTCTCAAATTCTAAATGTGCACCATGGTTGAAAAAATTATAATCCCCCAATGCAGTGAATTCTGACTGGAGAAAATCAAGATGTTCTCTAACTCTTGGAAATGTTGGTGCCAGTGCTACAGTGCTTAATTTTTCAGCCGTTGACCTGCATTGAAAAATAACAACCTATTGTATCTGTCTGTTTCAGGGACCTGGATTTCCAGGACCTCCTGTAAGTATGACTTGTGACTTGTTTTTATATTTTTATTTATTTAGTTTGTCAAACATGTACGAGATAACAGGTATAAGTATAAACATGAATATGAACACAGGAAATGGATATGAATAAATGGGGACAGTAGGATAGGGACGGAAGGCACGCTGGTGCTCTTATGTACGCCCCTTACAGACCTCTTAGGAATGGGGTGAGGTCAACAGTAGACAGTCTAAGATTAAAGTTTTTGGGGTTTGGGGAAGAAACCACAGAGTCAGGTAATGCATTCTAGGCATTGACCACTCTGTTGCTGAAGTTGTATTTTCTGCAATCAAGTTTGGAGCGGTTCACCTTAAGTTTGTATCTATTGTGTGCTTGTGTTATTGCAGTTGAAGCTGAAGTAGTCATTGACAGGTAGGACATTGTAGCAGATAATTTTATGAGCTACGCTTAGGTTAGACCGAAGACGGTTTAGTTCTAAGTTGTCCAAGCCCAAAATTTCAAGCCTGGTGGCAGAAGGTATTCTATTGTGAGCAGAGGAGTGGAGGACTCTTCTCGTGAAAGACCTCTGGATTCGCTCAATTGTATTAATGTCCGATCTACAGTGCGGATCCAGGCAGACAAGCTGTATTCGAGAATTGGTCTAGCAAAGGTTTTGTATGCCCTAGTTTGTAGTACAATATTACCGGAGAAGAAGCTTCGCAAGATTAGGTTAACAACTCTTAATGCCTTTTTGGCAATGCTGTTACAATGAGCTCTGCTGGTTAGATCATTTGAGATGTTGGGTTACACTGGTGGTAGGTAGTGTGCTTGATGACAATAAAGAAGAAATTTGCTTGGTTCTCACTTAAATGCAAAATAATCGGATACTCCTGCTGTATCTGGAGTCCATTCATTTGATGACCATTTGAAATTACAACGAATGCTGGAAAATGTGGTTTATTATCAGTCCTTGACTGTTATGGTCATTTGATTAAATGAACCAGGCAGTTGGCAACTAGAATGCATTTATGACAGTTGCCGTATCCCAGAGTCACTTGATCACCATTTGTGATCTTCCCAGCCAGCTTCTGACAAGCAAAGCTAGTGCGGGAAGCTGGACTTGCTTAACGACCGCACAATTCACTTAACAACTGCAGTGATGCGCTTAACAATAGTGGCAAAAAAGGTGGTAAAATCAGGCACAACTCACTTAAAACTGCCTTGGTTGCAGGGGTGAAATGCTCCCAGTTCGGACCGGATCACCTGATCCGGTAGCGATGTCAGTGGGTGGTTCAGAGGACCAGTAGCAAAAATCCCTGCACCCCCCCCCCCACCATGCCCAGCTAAGCTGCGCGATCATCAGAGGCTGTTTTTTTTTACTTTTAAAAGTATTTTTTCTACAACCACTCCGGCCGAAAAAATGCTTTTAAAAGTAAAAAAGAAAAGCCTCTGATGACTGCGGGGCTCAGCCGGGATCATCAGAGGCTTTTAAAAGCATTTTTTTCTGCAACCACTTTGGCCGAAGAGGTTGTAGGAAAAAAAATGCTTTAAAAAGCCTCTGGCGATCCTGGCTGAGTTGCCTGATCGTCAGAGGCTTCTAAAAGCATTTTTTCGGCCGGAGTGGTTGTAGAAAAAATACTTTTAAAAGTTAAACAAAAAAAAAGTTGGCCACGCCCACCCAGTCACATTACCCACCACCACCAAGCCACACCCACAGAACCGGTAGTAACAAATTTTACATTTCATCACTGCTTGGTTGACAGTGGAAATTCTGAGCCCATTTGTAGCCATAAGTCAAGGACTATCAGTATTCAGAGCCAGAAATTGAATAAGAAGGAGATGTAATCCAATCAATGCAGCAAGTACAGATAGTCCTCAACTGAGCCCAAAATTTCTCTTGCTAAATGTGACATTTGCTAAGTGAGTTCCCCCCTCCCCATTTTATGACCTTTCTTGCCACATGTGTGGCAATTGTTAAGTTGGTAGCACGGTTGTTAAATGAATCTGGCTTCCCCCACTGACTTTGCTCATCAGAAGGTCACAAAAGATGATCACATGACCCCGGCCAGAGGTGGGCTGCTGGGGGTTCGCAGGGGTTCGAGAGAACCTCTAGCTAAGATTCTGTGCAGTTCAGAAAACCCCCAATCCCACTCCTGGCTGGCCCCGCCCACCCCACCCGGCCCCTCCCAGGAGTCCCCACACGGCCCGTTTTGGATGCAGGTAAGTGCAGGGCGCATGTGGAGGCTCGGAGGGCAAAAAAAGGGCCTACCGGAAGTTTAGGAAGGCTGGAAACGGGCCTGTTTCTGGCCTCAGAGGGCCTCCGGAGCGTGGGGAGGCCGTTTTCACCCTCCCAGAGGCTCAAGAAAAGACTGCAGCCTGGGGAGGGCAAAAACACCCTCCCTGCCGTGTTGCAGGAGGCCGAATAGCCACACCCACCATGGCCACTCTCACCCAGCAACTGGGCAGAGAACCCCTTGCTAAAATTTTTGAAGCCCACCCCTGACCCCGGTGCACTGCAACTGTCATAAATATGAGTCATTTGCCAAGCATCTAAATTTTGATTGTCTGACCGTGGGGGATGCTGCAATGATCCTAACTCTGAAAAACGGTCATAACTCATTCTTTTTTCAGTGCCATTGTAAATTCGAACGGTCACTAAGCGAAATGCTGTAAGTCAAGGACTACCTGTAGTCAAACTGATTTCATGCATGGAATCAATTTGGCGTCCTGCACGTGTGCAATCTTTCTCTTTTTTACAATTGGAATATGATGTTTTGAAATCAAAGCAAGGGAGATTTGCAAATCTGCGTGCCTTCTGGAGGAGTCAAACTATTCTCCAAAGCACCTGAGGGCAGGACAAGAAGCAATGGGTGGAAACTAATCAAGGAGAGGAACAACTTAGAACTAAGGAGAAATTTCCTGATACTTAGAACAATTAATCAGTGGAACAACTTGCCTGCAGAAGTTGTGAATGCTCCAACACTGGAAGTTTTTAAGAAGAGATTGGATAACCATTTGTCTGAAGTGGTGTAGGGTTTCCTGCCTAAGCAGGGGGTTGGACTAGAAAACCTCCAAGGTCCCTTCCAACTCTGTTATTCTAAATTCTTTTAACAAAGAATGGGAGGAAAAGTGCTTTCTTTTCTGCCTGAGATTTTAGGCAGCTTATTAGTCACGTCGACAATCTGATTCAGCATCAGAGGATTTGGTATATGCTGCTAACTGCCCAGAACTTTGCTGACCCAGGCAGAATCTGGTGCTCTTGGCTGATGATCAGAAGCTGAAGTAGCAAACCAGGTGATTGCCCCGCTCTTCCCTGTACAAAAGGAGCACACAGTGATTTTTTTAAAAAAGATACTTTCCAATTTTTAAAAGAAGTTAATAGGAGGTCAGCAAAACACACCCGCAGTCTCACAAAGTTTTTTCTTTCCAACCGTGCCTTTCGGCAGCACTGCAAGTATTCCTTAACTTACGACTGCAATGGGGCCTGCCCATTACGATCACGGTTGCGAAGTGTGACCGATTCAACTTCATGATCTTTTTTTTTTTTTTTGCAGCAGTCATTTGGTTGTTCAGTGAATCTGCAATCGTTAATTGAACGCCGCAATTATTTAGCAAAAACATTGTAAACTGCAGTCCTGTGACTGCTGGATGCTACAAATGGCCATAAATTTCAATTTCTACCCTCAAAATGATTCTATAGGGCACCGCACATCAGAACAACTAGACCAGTGGTCTGCAACCTTAAACACTCAAAGAGCCATTTGGACCCAGAGAAAAGAAAACATCGGGAGACACAAAACCCGTCCCGTGCCTGACTATTTCTTGAGCGGCCACAAAACTAGCCTACGTAGTTGAATTAAGCCTTCTGTTTTCTTCTGAAACTTTTCTTTTCTTGGATTTATCCATGGTTGGCCTACCGGGGGTTGAAAAGCTCAATAAATCGTATACCGGAGGGTGTCACACTTTGGCGGTTGTGATGCATATTTTGAGTGATAGGGAGCTGCAGCAGAGGGATGAAAGAGCCACATGCGGCTCCAGAGCCGCAGGTTGCTGACCCCTGAACTAGACCCAAGGACAGTTTTGTCCCCCAAGCCATCACTCTGCTAAACAACTAATTCCCACAACACTATCTAGAGAGGCAGTATTACCATCACTGTTGATCTGTCCCCATCCACACACACACACAAACACAGCCAGCCGAGGGTTAAGGAAACACTTTGGCACACACCCAGGTCTTTATCTCCAACTTGGCAGCGATTTACACACCGTCTGCCAAGTGCATTTATTTCCACAAAACAGAAAGATAAAATACTTAGCGTACAAAAGTCCAATCAGAATAATATTTCTCTCAGCAGTTTCCGGACGAGGCTTTAGTGACTATCCAAGGTTTACTTTTGTTCGTCACAGGGATTGCTGGCCACCATCCTCTATTATATAGTCTCTGGGGTGTGGTCCAGTGACTCAGTTCTAATCCCTAGCACGCCTCCTGAGCTGCTGCAATCGTTTATCACGCCTTTGGAGGCGTGCGTGCAGGAATGACGTCTCTCCCTCACTCTCATCCGAGCCACCTGTCTCCCTGCTAATCTCCTCTCCCTCGGCCGGCACCTGAGGCAGTGCCAGAGGGGAGGGGCCTGGAGAGGGAGGCCTGGCTGACTTCTCTTCCTCATGCTCGGAGCTTTCTTCCTCCGATGGGACAGGCTCAGAGGGCGGGGCCACAACAACTGTTCTCATATTCCCTATCTCCTTAATCTTTTTATGGCTATAACTTTGTTGCTTGTATCTTACGATTTATATTGTTTACTTAGTATCCTAGTATGATTTATGTTGATCGCTTATTTAGTATCCATGACTTATCACTAAGTGTTGTATCTAATGTTTTATGATGGATGTATTTTTACAATGACTGTGATAATGGTCCATCACTTATTGCTTGTATGTACACTGAGAGCTTATGCACCAGAGACAAATTCCTTGTGTGTCTAATCACACTTGGCCAATAAAGAATTCTATTCTATTCTATTCTAAATACGGGCTGGTTGCTAAGCACCCAAAAATGCAATCATGTGGGAGGGGGGAGCAGCCATCAGAAATTGAGAACCAGTCCGTAAGCACTGTCAGCATTCCAGAAAAACCCCAACTCCAATTAAAGACGCGGAAGCAAACATTTTCCAAAGTTCTCTCTCTCTCTCTTTTTTTTTTAATTTGATTTATATGTCGCCCTTCTCCGGAGACTCAGGGCGTCTTACAATGTGCTCAGCAATAGCCTTCATTCTTTTGTATATTTATATAAAGTCAGCTTATTGCCCCCATAAACTGGGTCCTCAATTTACCTACCTTAGAAAGGATGGAAGGCTGAGTCAACCTTGAGCCTTGGCGAGATTCGAACCTGTGGTAATTGCAGGCAGCTGGTCTTAATAACCAGCTTAATAACAGGATGCCTTAGACCACTGTACTACCAAGGCTCTTTACTAGAATAGGCAAACTGGCACATCTGGGAAAACCCAAATCTGAAAAGCCCGGGTTTTCCTTTAGTAAGTCAAAGCTCCCAAAATCATCCCTTTTTCCACCCAGTCAGTCACATTTTTTAAAAAATTTGATTTATATGCCGCTCTTCTCTGGAAACTCAGGACGGCTTACAATGCATTAA
Source organism: Pantherophis guttatus (assembly GCF_059756535.1). Lineage (NCBI taxonomy): Eukaryota > Metazoa > Chordata > Lepidosauria > Squamata > Colubridae > Pantherophis > Pantherophis guttatus. The sequence goes on along the minus strand of NC_142072.1, from coordinate 24,031,735 downwards.
GCAATAGCCTTCATACTTTTGTATATATTTTATACAAAGTCAGTTTACTGCCCCCACAATCTGGGTCCTCATTTCACCTACCTTTGAAAGGATGGAAGGCTGAGTTAACCTTGAGCCTGGTGAGATTTGAACTTGCAGTAATTGCAGGCAGCTGATGTTAATAACAGTGCTTTAGTCTGCTGCGCTACCAGGGCTTCAATCAACATCCATTCCATCCCGATCCAGCTCCTGGACCACTCCTTCTCCAGATGCTGGATCGCCCTGATCTTGACCGACAGGAAGAATGCTATTATGTCTACTAACATCCCTCTCCTTAATCCCCCCTCCTACTTTCCCACATATGAGAAGGTGGCAGCATTGGAGTTTCCGGCCTAATATGGCTTCCAAAGCTGACAAGCACCTTTTGGCATCAAGTCAAGGACTATCTGTAGAATATATTTTTGGGATGGTAAATTGCTGTTTTATGACAGGCTGTAAATAAGCAAGTCTCCCATCAGAGGTGAAATGCTCCCGGTTTGGCCCAGTTCGGCCGAACCGGTAGCAATGGTGGCATGAGGCTCCACCCACCCACCCAGTTGTCATTACTTCCTGGTTTTAACCAGGAAGTAACCTGTTTTTTACCCTCTGCGCATGCACCGAAGGGTTTGTGCATGCGCAGAGGGTCCACGCACGCACGTGACACGCACAGGCGGTGTGTGCACTTCCGAACTGGTTGGGAAGGTAAGTAGATTTCACCCATGTCTCCCATGGATGGATGTCAGCAAGGGGGCAAGTGGCAAAGCTTATACCATGACACTGATTCTCCCTGTCCTTAGAATCATAGAGCTGGAAGAGACCTCAGGGGTATTCTAGTCCAACCTTCTGCTGAAAGCAGGAGCCTTACACACCATCCCAGTCAAGTGATTGTCCAGTCTACACCCTGCAATGATGTTAGGGCAGGATCAAGATTTGCATAATGAAACCACAACATGGCTTTTGCCATATTTCTCCCAGGGCAGCCATTGTGGGGATATATTTGCTACATACTTTGACGTGCTCCTGGCCCAAACGATTTCGTGTCCCTGTTATAGATATGCATTATCATAAGGCAAGGTTGGTTTTGAAGGATCATTGCTGAGCAACACAGAATCTGGCTAGCATGTAGAAATTTACAGCATCTGCTCCTGCCTCTCCAGGTAGGACCAAGAAAGATATCATACTGAAACTCTCAAGAATTATTAGGCTAAGTGATATGAAGCTCTGATATGATATAAGGCGGTTTTCAGTCTTCCTATCAGCCAGAAGAAGAGACATCTAGTCTTAGTTTTGAAGAGCTTCCAAAGCTTGGTTTTTTAACCAAGCAAATCTTTTCTGCAAAGGAGGAAGTCTAGCTCAGTCTGCATGGTGAAATAAATCCTCCTTAGTGTCCTTCATTCTCTTATTCTTTCATCTAGAATGCATATGGTGAAAATAAAAAACCCTCCCTTTCTCTTTTCATGTCTCAGGGCCCCCCAGGTCAAGTTGGACTTCCTGGAGAAATGGGACCTTTGGGACTTAAGGTAAGGGTTCAGTTGAGATGTATACCTATTTCTTGAGGTTACTGACTTGTCTAAAAGTGTTCTGGAATCAGTTCCTGGGTACACATTGCAGAACGGTGATATGACGAGGGTCCTTATAGGAAAAAAGAAAGATGAATATAGGGTGAATGGATGGATAGATGCAATATTGGAGGAATGGATGGATGGATGGATACAATATTGATGGATGGATGGACGAATACTGGATATTGGATGGATGGAGTGATGTATAGATCAGTGATGGCTAACCTTTTTGCTGTCGTGTGCCAAAAGCGGGGGGAGTGCGGGGGAGTCATGCACGCATGTGCCCACACCCATACTTAAATGCCCCCCATGCCCCACCCTCCCACGCATGTGTGCACAATCCCCCCGCGCTCCCCCCACTTTTGGCACACGACAGCAAAAAGGTTACTGGTGGGCCTGGTAGGCCCGTTTTTCGCTCTCCTCAGCCTCCAGAGGCTTTCTTGGAGCCTGGGGAGGGCGAAAACAGCCTTCCCCACCCCCGGAGGCCCTCTGGAGTCTGGAAACGGCCCATTTCCCAACTTCTGGTAGGCCCGGAAGGCCTGAAAATCAGTTGGCCGGTGCATGTATGCGCGCTGGAGCTGAGCTAGGGCAAGGCTCGCGTGCCCACAGATATGGCTCGGCCTGCCACCTGTGGCAGGCATGCCATAGGTTCACCATCACGGGTATAGATGGAGGAATTGAGGGATGAGTGGATATGATATTGGATGTATGGAGAGAGAGAGAGAGGGAAGATGGATACAATATTGATGGAAGGATGGACGGATACTGGATATTGGATGGATGGAGTGATGTATAGATGGAGGAATTGAGGGATGAGTGGTTATGATATTGAATGGATGGATGGTGGCCATTCAGAACTTCCCTGGAGCTCTTCATTGGACAGCATGTTCCAGGCAGAAAAGCAAAGTTTGCCAGAATGAGAGAACAAACAAAGAAGACCTCTCCTTCCAATTTCCCAAGTCTTTTTAGCCATGAAATTTAAAGTTGGTCTTAAGGTGGACATTATCAGCCTCAATGTCTTATTCCATGGTGGATTATTGCCCATGCCTGATTATGTTGAACAGAGGTAACAATAATGATGGCCAATGTACTTCGTTCCAGGTCTGGAAGTAGGTTTACTTGCTTTTTATCTGTAGACAAGATATATGCATCATGACACATGTATCACGATATTTGTAGAAATTGTCCAGGAAATACTGTAAATAAAAAATAAGCTGATACAAAAATGTAATCTGGAGGCAACATGTATATTGAACCTATATATAACCAGATTTTATATACTGTATAGTTACTGCCACCATTAGATTTTATATATAGTTACCGCCACCATATGGCTGAGGATACTTGCATCTTTGAGACTAACTCAACAAATAAGGAGAAAGGGAATGAAAGATTTGGCAAGAGATCCAAATTAGAAATTAAAAAATGAAAGCTGCCCAATTTCTCCCTTTCTTTTCCTAGGATCAGGACTATGCATGCTAAATGAGTCAAATTAAATTAGATAATGCAAATCTTGTGTTCAGAATGCGTTGGATCTGCATCCTACATAATTTACATCCTCAGTTTTAGTATCCTAAAAATAAATATTGCACAAGTTATTCTGTTGTATTTTAAAATAAACCAACCATTTGGCAAAACATTGCTCCATTTTGGGCAGAAGGAGGCAAAAATAAAGTAGAATTGAAGACTGGCCCCAGAAATCATTCTTTTCCCACTCCAAATTGCCTAATAATTCCATTTTTCCTTCCTTGTCTTTTTTATCTCTTCATTCTCTGCTTCCTTGACTATCTGCTTCACTGTATGGCTTACCTAACTCAGGTGGCAATAGGAGAGCCATACTAAGCAGTATGTCTCAACCTTGGCAACCTTAAGATGGTGGACTTCAACGCTCAACCTTCATCCTTGCCAAGGTTGAAAAATGATGATTTTAAGAATTGTGGATATCACTCCTGATGCCCATTCTTAAAGACTGTGGATGCTCACAATGGAAGTCTTGCTGGAGAAGTCGTGGATGGTAGACTGTCTTTTGGACTTTGCTGCTGGAATGGTTTTGTGATTCTTCTTGTGTTTTTTAGGGGGAACGTGGACCAGATGGACCACAAGGGCCTCCAGGACCTCCTGGAAAACCAGTAAGTTCTTGTCAAGCTCCAAAAACCAAGAAAGGCACAGTGAGGTCCTTCCAAGCAGATTACTTTATTGTTCCTCACCCATAGACAGAATCTTGATAAACTAAAGCATGCTAGCACCTCCTAAAAGCATATACCCTGGGAGCTATCAGGGAGAAGCCATCTTCACCCTCTTTCACACAAGCTATCTGAACTGAGTTGTCTCTTGCTCCTCTGGAATGCAGCCCCTCCCTCCTGGGAATCCAGACTACATTCCATCACAGCTCTGTTGCTACTGATTTTGGTGCTTTACACAGTAGTATGAGGGTGAGTCATTTATAGATTTGAGAGTAATATCTAGTGAACAACTCAAATATCAGCACCTGTGATATATACGAGAACTGAATTCAGTTTTAAGCAGGCATGCTCATTCTTATTTCTGTTTGGTCTGAAAATGGTTTATCAACATAAATGTGCATATCCTTCAGTTACTTCAGGGGAAGCTTTCACCATTAAACGACTGTGTCTCAGGTGTGGGAAAATGAAAAGTAACTCCCCCCCTTTTTTTTACAAGTGAGAGAATGTTTTACATTTTTATGCTTTTTCATGTTTTCCAAGGGCCCAATTGGTCGTATCCAAGGAGCCGAAGGCAGTGCTGATTTTGTGGTAAGAAGGACTGCGTTTAATTCCCATTTCAAAACAAAGACATTTCAAACAATGTCTTAGGCTAGTTGGAAAAAAGTAGGATGCAAAGAAACCCTTTCTTCTCTTCCCATGGTTGGTTTTTCTTGCACTTCATGATTGTTATTAAGACTTTCATTTTTCAAAGCATTACCATACTAGATGTTCAACAAACTTCGCTGACCTTTATTTGAGGCTAGCAAATATCCTGAAGAGGGATGTGGTGGCTCAGTGGCTAAGATGCTAAGCTTGTCGATTGAAAAGTCGGCAGTTCAGCGGTTCGAATCCCTAGTGCCAACGGGGGTGAGCTCCTTTTCCTTGTCCCAGCTTCTGCCAGCCTAGGAGTCCGAAAGCATGTAAAAAAAATACAAGTAGAAAAATAGGGATCACTTTTGGTGGGAAGGTAACAGCGTTCTGTGCACCTTTGGCATTGAGTCATGCTGGCCACATGACCACGGAGACATCTTCGGGCAGCGCTGGCTGTTCAGCTTTGAAATGGAGATGAGCATCGCCCCCTAGAGTTGGGAACAATTAGCACATATGTGCAAGGGGAACCTTTACCTTTACCTTTAATATCCTGAACCAGTCACAGGCTATAATATTTGGAACATAAATTGCATAATATACTTATGTAGCTTTCATCGGTTTGAGTTCACATTCACACTTTAATAGAAGGAAAATTAAGGTGGGGGAGGAAAAAAGAGAGCACAATCAGACTTGCAAGTCTGTGTTATTTTAGTCTTTCTCAATAAAAATAGTTTCAACCCTTACGTGGAGTTGATTTCCAGGATTGGTCTACCTGGTGAGGGCGAGATCAGTCTTGCTTGTTTGATTGTGCCATATCTCCTCCCCCTTGTTATATTTCTGTGAATTAGAGAAGTGCCTTTCTAAGCCTCTTTGGTATGTTATGTTTCCTGTTTATTGTGGACTTAAATATGCTTCACCCCTCCTTGCTTCAGTAACGGATCTTATATATTTCCTGTTGCCTTCCTTAGCTCTACAAAATAGGTTACTAGGTCAATTAAACTTGCAGTCTAATTCAGTGTCCTTTAGGTTCTTCTGGTCCAAGATTCTTTCCTTTTCAGTAACATAAAGCCAGTGAATTCCCCAATCACCCAGAATGATATCTATATAAGGTTCCAACATTTTCATCTTAGTTGAACATCTTAGGCAACCAAGCCATTGGTGTTTTGGAGGACTGGCTAGATTTTATTACCGGCTTCTTCCCTCCCCTCCCCTCCCCTTCTTTTCCCTCTCCCTCCTTCTCTTTCTTTCTTTTTCTTTCTTTCCCTCCCTCCCTCCCTCCCTCTCCTCCCTTCCTTCTTCCACTATTCCTTCCTCCATTCACCCAGACACTTTTCTTCCTCCCTCCTTTCACCTTCTTTCCCCCAAACCAGTGGTGAAATCCATTTTTTTCACTACCTGTTCTGTGGGCGTGGCTTGGTGGGTGTGGCAGGGGAAGGATACTGCAAAATCTCCATTCCCACCCCATTCCAGGGGAAAGATACTGAAAAATCCCCATTCCCACCCCACTCGGGGACTAGTCAGAGGTGGTATTTGCTGATTCTCTGAACTACTCAAAATTTTCACTACCGTTTTTTTGAACTGCTCAAATTTTCCGCTACCGGTTCTCCAGAATCTGTCAGAACCTGCTGGGTTTCACCCCTGCCCCAATCCCTTCTATTTTTTCTTATCCTTCCTTCCCTCCCTTCCTATTTCTATAGCCATCCAGCTCAACCAACTGACTCTTGCAGTTATTGCTATCCAAATTGCTACTTGGATTAAAGAGATTCTTCTTTTCCCCCCTTTTCCTTCATGACCTGCAGTGTCCAACCAACTGCCCACCTGGACTCAAGGGACCTCCGGGTTTACAGGGGTTGAAGGTAAGGATTACTCTGCTCCATGATCTGTGAAGATTGCTTTGTTAGCGATAATTGCCATACAACTTTAGAATCATGAATGAGTTTCTCTAGGTTAAGCACCCATGGATGTCACATTGGCTAATCTTAATTAGCTCCCACCCCTAATTCTGACTCTTGGAACAGCGGGAAATATTAATCGTCGTTATTGAAACTGCCAGTAATATAGATTAGCATTTCCTGCTGTTCCAAGAGTTAGCAGAAAAATCTGGCTATATGATGTTGGAAACAAGCAAGGGGCATTAGTTAATTTTATTAGTACTGTATTGTTTAGGTAGATAGATAAATAGATGGACAGACAGATAGATACTTTTTTATTGAAACTTTTAAACAAGATAAGAACTAATACAAACTAATATAACATAAGGAAGAAGAAAGAAAGAAAAGGCAAAACATGCAAGAAAACAAGAAAAAACAGAGATGGATAGGGAAAGAAGAAAAGGGAAAAATGGGGACAAAAAAAAAAACACATTAAAACGTGGCTTCCAATATTTTTCATAGCAGTTATAAGAAGAAATATATTTTAACCTCTCTCTCTAAGGTTACATCGTGACTCTCTTCTTTCCAAAATCTACCTTGTCTCATCTTCAAAACCATAAATCACAAGTTCATTTTTTTTCCACTTTTACGCAAAATGTCCATAAGAGGCTCCCAGTCACCAGTAAATGTAGAAAATGCCTTCTCTCTGATCAAAGAAATCAAGTTTAATTTTATTAGTATCGTATTGTGCAGGAGACGAAAACTGAATGACGGAACCTTTTCCTTGTCATATAACTCTTTCTATCCTCTTTCACTATTCCTCGCTAAAGGTCAGTTTCCATTCTGATTAAAGGGGCTCTGCCTAGCTTTATTTTTGTATTTTTATTTGTTTCTATATTTTTATTTCCTTATCTGTTTCTATATCACATTTAGAAACTGCCAGTCTCCCTCACAGAACAACTCTGGGCAGTGTGCAAGTAGGCATAAAAATGAAAGCTATATATCAGAGGTCTTCAAACTTGGCAGCTTTAATTCTGGGAGTTGAAGTCCACAAGTCTTAAAGCTGCCAAGTTTGAAGACCTCTGCTATATATAAATATTATACTAGACAGCAGTTAAAAGAAGTACAGGTAATCCTCAACGTACGACCACAACTGAGCCCAGAATTGATGTTGCTAAGTGAGAAATTTGTTGAGTGAGCTTTGTCCCACTTTACTTGCCACGTTTGCTAAGTCAATCACTGCAATTGTTCAATTAGTAACACAGTTGCTAAGTGAAACTGGTTTCCCCACTGACTTTGCAAAAAGGGATCACGTGACCCTGGGACATTGCAACCGTCATAAACGTGAGTCAGTGGTCAAGAGCCTGGATCAACAGACAGAAGCACTGTAATTTAACACCAGCTGTCTGCAATTACTGTAAGTTCGAATCTCGCCAGGCTTAAGGTTAACTCAGCCTTCCATCCTTTCTAAGGTAGGTAAAATGAGGACCCAGTTTGTGGGGACAATAAGCTGACTTTGTATAAAATATACAAAAGTATGAAGGCTATTGCTCAGCACATTGTAAACCGCCCTGAGTCTCCGGAGAAGGGTGGCATATAAAATCAAATTAAAAAAAAAAAAAAGTATCCGAATGTAAATCACGCGACCGTGGGGATGCTACAAGGGTCATAAGTGTGAAAAATGATCACTTTTTTCAGTGCTGTTGTAACTTTGAATGGCCACTAAACGAACTGTTGTAAGTCGAGGACTACCTGTCTAAAATAATTGTAAAAGTGGGGGAGGCCTGCAAGCAGCTCCAAGGAGGCCTTCTAGTCCAGGGGTCAGCAATCTGTGGCTCTGAAGCCGGATGTGGTTCTTTCAGCTCTGCTGCGGCTCCCTGTCACTCAAAATATGCATCACAACCGCCAATGTGCGACATACGCAGGCACACGATTTATTGAATTTTTCAACACCTGGTAGGCCAACCATGAATAAATCCAAGAAAAGAAAAGTTTCAGAAGAAAACAGAACATTTAAATCAACTACATATGCTAGTTTTGTGGCCGCTCAAGAAATAGTCAGGCACGGGACGGGTTTTGTGGCTCCCGGTGTTTTCTTTTCTGTAGGAAACGGGTCCAAATGGCTCTTAGTGTTTAAGGTTGCAGTCCCCTGTTCTAGTCCAATTCTCTACTCAAGCAGGAAACTTATACCATTTCAGACATATGGTTGTCCAATCTCTTCTTAAAAGATCTCCAGTGTTGAATCACCCACAACTTCTGGAGGCCAGAACTGATTCATGGTTCTAATTGAAAGGAAATGTCTCCTTAATTCTAGGTTGGTTCTCTCCTTGATTGGTTTCCATTTGTTGCTTTTTGTCCCGCCTTCAGGTGCTTTGGAGAATAGGTTGACCCCCCCCCCTCCACTTCTTTGTGGCAGTGCCTTAGATATTGCATCACTGCTATCATGTCTTCCCTTGTTGTGACCGAGGCCCACGTAGTGATTACCAAACACAATTCAGTCCTGAACAAACTTATTTTATTAAAACAGCTGAGAATTAATTCATTCTCAGCTTTAGTCCACAACAAATTCTTTAGCCTTATCACCAACCTTTGATGTCTTTGGCAACCTGCCAAAGGCTTTTCTTGGCAAAACCCCCACAAAGTTCAAGAGACGCTGACAAGAAGCATGGGAGTCAACGTTGCTTTTCTACAAAAAACCCAACGGCTCATTGCTGCTCTTTTAAGCCTTCTGGGAGGGGCCAATCATCTCCTGGCCTTACTCCCGAGTCGTCCTTTTTGCTTCAACTGCTCTTGCCTTCTGGCAGCTGTGTGCATGTGTGCACTAGGAACAGGCTCCTCCTATTCCTCTGCCTCTCTGCTGTCTGCCTCTGGAGGCTCCGGAGTCCGTGCATCGCTCCCAGGTGACCCTGGCCCCATCTCTGCCTCTGATGCAGAGCCCTCGTCCAGGCCTTCCCCAGACTCCAGGACTTGCCCATTGTCCTCCCCAGCCTCCTCACTGTCTGACTCCGCTGCCAGTTCCACAGGCTGCTGGCGGACCACAACACCCCTCATCCTTCTTTTCACTAGACTAGGCATACTCAATTCCTGCACAACTAACACAGCAGAAGGAAACCAGCACCCAGTGCAGCTTGAGCTGCAGAGGTGTTACGTGCACTTTTCCTTTTGTCCTTTTATGATGGTGATTGCTGACCCTGATGAATTGTACAAGTTCTGGATGTGTTTCTCTCCTCCTTTTATTTTCGTAAGAACTATAGGGAGGGTCTTGTTTGAGTCATTTTATAATTCTGGCCAGCACTCAATTTTTTTTTTTTGTCTGACTGTTGTCTTGGTTGTGTCTCTTCCTTCTGTTCCTCAAGGTTATTCCTTCTTCCCCTTACAAACGGTTGATTGACATTTGTTTTGAAAGTTTGATTCACTTTCCTTTTTTAGGGACACAGAGGTCGAGCAGGAGCCTCTGGAGAGCCTGGAAGACAAGGCCGGCTGGTGAGAATGGAGTTGCTTCATCCCTCCCTTCGTTTTTCTCTTTAACTGATTGAACGTTAGCTATGAAAGATTAAGGGGCTTTGTTCAAATCCTGTGCTGTTTCATCCCAAATGTTCTTGCCAACCAAGCCTGGTGGATGAGCATATAAGAAAGTCTCATCCAGGGCCACCAGGTTTGCCAGCTGAAAAACTCTCCATCATGTAGCCCAGTGGTCCTCAACTTTGCTTAGTTTAAGATGTGTGGACTTCAATTCCCAGAATTCCCCAGCCATCAATTCCGGGAACTGAAGTCCACACATCTTAAACTGACCAAAGTTGAGAAGCACTAATGTAGCCAACCCTGCCTGCCTGTTAAACTTTTGGGGTATGGGGTATGTTAGCTTTCCTTAAATTGGTGCCCTCTGGGTACTGAGCAGCTGGCACCCCCAAATTCGTTGCCAACAGAACCTCTGGCTCCATTTGACTGATAATTTAGAAGTGGCATAATTCTGACAATGTGTAGGGCACCAGGAAGATTTCCCAACCTGGAAACTTAACTTGGTGTGATTGGAGTTGACAGTTTAAACAAGCAGTCAGGCTGATTTCTAATTCTCTTGATTTAAAGCCCATCTCTAGATGTTTGTCCTTTCTACAGCTTTGATACTTGTCTCGTTTTATTTCCTAGGGTCCAAAGGGTGACGTGGGCCTGTCTGGAGAACAAGGCATTCAGGGTCCTCCTGTAATGTATTTAATTATTTCTACTTCTTAATCTCATTCCCTTTGCTCCAGAGATTTTATTACTCTTGTGTCATAGACCCTCCTATAGCCTTATTCTCTTTTTCCGGTCTCCCTCCAAGGCTTGAAAAGGAAAAACAAGAAATGGAACAAGTTGGAGATGTATTATTTTACTTTAGGAGCCTGGCAAGCAAGCATAATTATTCAACTTTCTGACAATTTCTAAGCTTCCATATCTGATCATCTAGACATGGTCATTACTTACAATAGAGGGCATCTCTCTACATTAGTAGGTACTGAGAGCTCATAAATCCATGTAATATATTTTTTATGATACCATATATCAGTGTTTCTCAAGATTGGTAACTTTAATGTGTGGATTTCGACTCCCAGAATTCCCCAGCCAGCCTGTTGATATTTTTTGATATTCCATCTCACAAGAGGACAAACGGGATCAAAGCAGGAGGGGCCACTGATGGGAAGAAGATTGGTGGAAGTCAGAATGATAGTCATGACCAATCCATCGGAGCCCTCTCCTTTTTTTACCCACATTGCACATTTTTAAATATCCCTTCAGTGACCGCTTCTGGGCCATGGATGATGATGATTTGTGTGACATGATCATCCCAGTTTGCAGATTACATAATCCAGTTTTGGTTTCTTTTTCAGGGCCCAGAAGGTCCCAGGGGGCATCCAGGAATGGCAGGACCAAAAGGAGAGATGGTAAGTGAATTAAACACTAGGGATTTGAGAGTTGATATTACAATAACCCCACACTGGTACCATGCGAGTTCTAGTCCTTCTTTAGGCCTGAAAGTCATGTGAGTGACTTTGGACTTGTTGTTCTCTCTCAACTCAACCTACCTCATACATTGTTGTTGTTGTTGTGGGGAAAGTAGGAGGAGGAAAGAATATTAGGTATGTGTCAGGGCTCAAAAAACCCAAGACACATGATTCTTCCAAGCAAATTTCTTAATTATTTCTTACCTATAGACAGAATCTTGCCAAACTAAAGCAAATTACTATTTCCGTAAGACATATATGCTGAGAGCTATTTGGAAGGAGCTATCTTCTCCCCTGATTTCAGTTGTACACATGTTTTAAGAATTCTCTGAATTAAAGTACATATTTGAACTCTTAGCTTTTTTACCTATACACCAAAGGTGATAGAAGTTGTCTTCACCTCTTCTGAATATCGTGTGTTGCCAGCTAATTTAGAATTTGTAGGATGGATACCAAAACTGGAGGATTTGAGGGGTTGTCACAGGAAAGAAGAGGTCGACTTATTCTCCAAAGCACCTGAAGGCAAGACAAGAAGCAATGGGTAGAAGCTTGTCAGAGGGAAAACCAACATCTAAGGAGAAACTTTCCGACAGCAAGAACTATTAATCAGTGGAACAGCTTGCCTTCCAGAGTTGTGGGTGCTCCATTGCTGGAGGTTTTCAAGAAAAGATTGGACAATCCTTTGTCCAGGATGGTATAAGGACTCCTGTCTTGTCCAGGCAGTTGGGTTAGAAGCCCTGCAAGGTCCCTCCCAGCAGTACGATTCTATGAGAATATTAAAAAGCCAAGACTGAAACAAATATCATCTTGTTTGTTTAAATTGTCAATAGAATAGAATAGAATAGAATAGAATAGAATAGAATAGAATAGAATAGAATAAAAATCTTTATTGGCCAAGTGTGATTGGACAGACAAGGAATTCGTCTTTGGTGCACACACTCTCAGTGTACATTCGTCAAGAATTCTAAGGTACAACACTTAATGATAGTCATAGGGTACAAATAAGCAATCAGGAAACAATATCAATATATATCATAAGAATACCAGCAACAAGGTTAAAGTCATACAGTCATAAATGGTAGGAGATGGGTGGTGGGAACGATGAGAAGATTAATAGTAGTGCAGACTTAGTAACTAGTTTGACAGTGTTGAGGGAATTATTTGTTTAGCAGAGTGATGGCATTCGGGAAAAAACTGTTCTTGTGTCTAGTTGTTCTGGTGTGCAGTGTTCTATAGCATCGTTTTGAGAGTAGGAGTTGAAACAGTTTATGTCCAGGATGCGAGGTGTCTGTCAATATTTCCACAGCCCTCTTTTTGACTCGTGCAGTATACAGGTCCTCAATGGAAGGCAGGTTGGTAGCCATTGTTTTTTCTGCAGTTCTAATCATCCTCTGAAGTCTGTGTCTGTCTTGTTGGGTTGCAGAACCAAACTAGACAGTTATAGAGGTGCAGATGACAGACTCAATAATTCGTCTCTAGAACTGGATCAGCAGCTCCTTGGGCAGTTTGAGCTTCCTGAGTTGGCACAGAAAAAACATTCTTTGTTGTTCTTTTTTGATGATGTTTTTGATGTTAGGTGTCCATTTTAGATCTTGTGATATGATGAAACCTAGAAACTTGAAGATCTCTACGGTTGATATTGTGTTGTCTAGTATTATAAGAGGTGGTAGTATGGGAGGGTTTCTCCTAAAGTCTACCACCATTTCTATGGCTTTGAGTGGGTTCAGTTCCAGATTGTTCCGGTCACACCACGATGCTAGTTGTTCAACCTCCCGTCTGTATGCGGATTCATCATTGTCTCGAATGAGACCAATCACTGTTGTGTCATCTGCGAACTTCAGTAGTTTAACAGATGGATCATTAAAAGATGCAGTTAAATTGTCCCTGTGAATTAGTTACAGCACCAGGGATCCCTCTTCCATTTAGAATTCAACTCACAAAGGGGTTGCTTTTATTGGGCATGTTTTATAGCCATTGCCACCTCTCTTCCCTCCTCCTCCCGCAGAGCTCCTCGGTTTAAGAATCAGTAAAGGAAGGTTGCAGATGAATGAGGATTAAATTTCTAGCAGACACTGGGTGCCTGCTATGACCAAAAAGGGAAATAATTATCTGATTGGGGTTAGAATTGGAAGTTTGTTATCTTACAGCTTACAAGAGGAAATATAAAGAGGCACTACCTTGTTTAAGCAGCTTCTCTTCCAAATCAATTAATTAAATGGCGTATAAGACACACCTTTTTACACCAAAAAAGAGGGTGAAAATATGGGTGCATCTTATACTCCGAATGTAGCCCCGCTCAGCCTCTCAAATGGAGGTTTCAGAGGCTGAAAAAAGCCTTAGAAACGAAGCGTCAAAAAAAAAAAAAGCCTCAGAAATGAAGCTTCAGAAAAAAAGCCTCCAAACAGAGCTTCAGGAAAAAAGCCTCAGAAACAGAGCTTCAGAGCCACCCATTGGGCTAGTCTTTGTTCCTTGAGCCTGACATTAACAAAAATGAAGACTAAGCAGTCTTAGATAAAATTCTGAGAAGTTTTTAGGGAAGATCCCTTCTGGATGGATGAGTTGCTGTGGAGTTGTCCATCCTCCCGGTTTGAAACTGATATTCAGCAAAGTGAGATTCCCCTTTCACTTTTTGTATGTTTTCTTTTTTTAGGGTCCTCAAGGTTACAAAGGCATGACTGGGAGCATTGGAGCTGTTGGTCCCCTGGTAATTTCTTTCTCTTTTATATTCATTTCTAATTTCTTCGTTAATCACCCAGCCTTATGGGGCTAGTAACGTTCAGGAATGAAAGCTCCCTCTCTGATTTTCCTGGGCAAAAGTCTTTGGATAAGGAGGAAAAAAAATAGCAAGATGTGACATTTCCAAAAGTGGTTCATCTACATTTTCCTATGTTCTGCCTGGCTTGACGTAAGGAGGTTGACTGCCAGGAAGAACTTCTTAGATGGATTCACAAGGGATGCTAAAGGTAGTTTTTGGTAATTTGTTCAAATTTGTGATCCTTGGAAGAGGAAAGGGAGGGGAAGGGAAGGGAAGGAATGAGGAAGAGTGGAAGAAGGAAGGAGAGGGAGGGAGGGAAGGAGGGAGGGGGGAAGGAAGGAAGGAAGGAACATGAATGGAAGAAAGGGGATGGGAGGGAAGGGAAGGGAAGGGAAAGGAAGGAAGGAAGGAATCCCTAATCCTTTCATGTTGGCATTTTGAATTTGGGGGTGATTCTGATCCCGAGAATTTCCATCCTAAAAACCCTTCTGTACCCACTTATAAAACCTGATGATCAACATTCCTTACATCCTGAAAATGTGATTCTTAAGAGAATATTGGATGCTTAAGCAATTTTAAGATTAAGGTAAAATTGGAGCAATGGATTTCTTGATCTGCAGCTCTCAAGGATACAGCACCTGAAATTAAGTGGCTGGGTCTCCAGTGCTACTCATGTCAGAATTTAAGAGTAATGGGGCTCTGGATTGCTCCCATTTTTCCTCACCTGGCAGCTTTTTCAAAGGCGCTGGGATTACTCTACTGAGGCCCCAGGAACCCCAGTTCCTGCATCATATGAAGCCCCAAAGAATCCACCTGTGCTTAACATTAGCCCAGACTGGTGTGTTATGCAAAGGTAGTCGCTGGTTTGCAATTAGCCCATTAATATGCATATTGAGTGGCTACAGCCAAGATGGATTTGCTCAGGCTAATCCTGTTGCATAAACACTTCTACTCATTACTTTCTCTGTAACCATGATTTAGGGTGAAGATGGTCCCAAGGGGCCCCCAGGACAAGTTGGAGAGAAGGGAGAAATTGTGAGTGATTTTATTTTTCTGAAGCATTGCATTAAATCTTTGAAAAGCGGAGTGCCATACCGAAAGCACCAATGGCACTGTACAGGGGGTCCTCGAATTGATCCAAAAAGGAATCTTATGACCCGGTTCTGAATTTCTGATGCTCCAACATTCACATAACCGAACTTCGGGTGCTCAGCAACATGGGCTCCTGTGAGATCGTTTACAATGTTGCACAGGCTGCATTTTAGGATCGTTTTAAGAAAAAACTGCCCCTTTTCAATTTTTGGCAAAACTGTGCCTATAGCAAACCATTGGTTTGCTTAATGACCACTGTGTTCACTTAACAACCACTGTGGCTGCTTTATGACTAATGCATTTGCTTAACCACCAACTGCAAAAACGGTCATAAAGTCAGGTTACTCATGTGATAACCCGTTACATTGTCATACGTTGTCTGTGAAGGACTACCTGTGTATATGTAATGCATTTGTTCCTTCTCCATTCCTGGGAGAGAAGAACTGAATAACTCCCACCACTCGGTGGATTAATCTATGTGGGTATTAGATGTGCCAATTCTACTTCCTCCTCCTTTCAAGGAACTTGCAGAAGAGTATTTCTGGAATATTCTTCTGCAAGTTCCTTGAAAGGAGGAGGAAGTAAAATTGGTGCATCTACCATGTTTTCCCGAAAATAAGACCCTTTTTAATATTTTTTTGAACCCTGAAATAAGCGCTTGGCGTTATTGCCATGCACTCAAAAGCCTAATTGGGCTTATTATCAGGGGAGGTCTTATTTTGGGGGAAACGGTAACACCCACACATATTAATCCACTGAATCCATCAGCTTTATTTACGTCAACAAGTTAACTCCAAAAATAAATAGAAAAGTTTTTCTTGCAGAAAAATATTTCTTGAATACTCTTCTGCAAGAAATAACTCTTCCCCATTTATTTTTGGAGTTACTTATTGAAGTAAATAAAGCTGAAAAATACGGTTGGAGTTTCAGAGCTGAGCCTTCTTCGACTTCCCAAGCTGCATCTACAGTCCTGGGATGTCTGAGTGGCCTCCCATCCAAGAATTAGCCCAGTCCAGACTTGCTTATATGTTCTGAAGCCTTGATTCATGAATCAACCTTTGGTTTTCTTAAAGCTCTGAACTTGGGAGATTAGTGTTCAGTTGATTTCCTGGACTTAGTACTTCTCACGTACTTGTTAGTACTTGTCAATGGTATAGTGCAGTGATGGCTAACCTTTTCCGGACTGAGTGCCCAAAGCGCATGCGTGCATTTACACATGTGTGCACCTGAACCTCTGTTAAGGATATTCTTGGCTCATAACCAATGTTGTAGGTTATTGAGCAGAGTACCCTTTGAGTAAACGCATGAAAAGCGACTGGGAGTGGTTGTGAACAATCACAGTCAACATACAAACACACTGAGTTGTTGTAGTCTTTTACTTTTAGAAAAAGTAAAGCAAAGTCCAAAAACAATCCAAGTCATACACAGATAAGATGAGAGTTAAAAGATCAATCCAGGGATATTTCAAGTACAAAGTCCTCTTACCAGTTGTAGTCATACACTATAAAACAGTTCTTCTTGAGTTTCAAAACAGGAACAAGTTCAATATCAAAATTCAATAAATAGTAGAAAACAACATGTAACTATGATCAAACAGTGATCATGCAGAGAGATCAGGTAGAGAGTTACAGCAAATAAACAGGGAAAATGGTGTAGTATTCACACAAGCCATAATCCTGACTTCCCTTAAGTACATTGGCTATAGAGCTTAGCCAATCAGGATACAGGATGATGCAATATAGTCTTAAAGCAATATAATATCTTTCTGACTGCAAACATACATTGTTGGTTTATATATTGCCTGACCAACTAGTTAGACAAATAACCATTTCCTAACACTCTCAAAATGCAATGTGCGTGTGGCCCCACAATTGTGCCCCGCCCCCACACATGTGTGCGCAGCCCCCTGCATGCCCCCTGTCCCTGCACATATACGCGCCCCCCCACATGCGCCCCACACGTGCCCAGTGCACATGCATGCACAGCCCCATGTATGTGCCCCGCCCCCCTGTGCATGTGCACATGTCCCCCTGCATGCGCCCATCCCACTGTGCATGCGCAGCAGAGACCCGAAGACAGCTGCCTGGTGAGAGGCACGCACACATATGTGGCAGAGCTCAACTGGGGCGATGGCTCATATGCCCACAGAGAGAGCGCTGCATGCCACCTCTGGCATGCGTGCCATAGGTTTGCCATCACGAGTATAGGGTTTCCTGCTTGAACAGGAGGTTGGAGGAGAAGACCGCCAAGGTTCCTTCCAATATGTTACTCTGTTATTCATGATAGTATATTGGTATGTTCTGTTATTTATAATGGTGTATTGGGTATGTATACCAATAACAGAGCCTTTCCTTTCCCCTTTTTGAGGGTCCCCGTGGTTTCAGTGGTGCTGAGGGCGAAATGGGCCCCAAAGGAACACGGGTGAGTACATTTTCTTTCCAGCCCAGCGAGATGTTGGGAATGATGACGGGAAGCTGGCTTACTTTTCCATTAGAGGTCAGAAATAATGCCCCACTCTTCTCCCCCCCACCACCACTTCTAGGGTCTTCCTGGGATTGATGGCAAAGATGGATTTCCTGGCGTTCCTGGGGTGAAGGTAAGAAGAGGCCCTCAAGAAGTGCAACATTTGGCTATTCATGATTGATCTCAAAAAGTGAGTGGAGTCCACAGCAGCACATCTGGATGGAGAGCCACCGTGACCATGTTGGTATGGGTGCTGTCTTGACTTTTTTGACCAACCCTTCCATCAGCCCACCATCACCTAGGGCAGTGATGGCTAACCTTTTTGTCGTCACATGCCGAAAGTGCCCGCCCTGCGCCCCGCACCCCCACACATGCGCACATAGCGCACCTCCCACCCCCCAGCCTGTTTTGGGCCTAGCAGGCCTCCCTGCAACCTCCTGGGACCAAAAACGGGCCATGGCCCGTTTTTGGTTCCAGGAGGTGCAGGGAGACCTGCTAGGCCCAAAACAAACTGGGGGAGGGGTGCGGTGACCCCCCATGGCCTGTTTTTTGTCCCAGGAGGCTGCAGAGAGGCCTGCTAGGCCCAAAACGGGCTGTGGGGGAGCGTGCCGCACCCCCTTGCACTCCCCCTGTCTCCCCCGCATGCACGTGTGGCCTGCCCCCCGCGCATGTGTGGCAGAGACCCCAAAATCATCTGGCCGGCGGGAGGCAAACGTGCATGCGAGGTGGAGCTGAGTTGGGGTGATGGCTCATGTGTCCGCAGAGAGGGCTCTGCATGCCACCTGTGGCACGCATGCCATAGGTTCGCCATCACGGACCTAAGGGAAAAATATCCAGAGATGAAATGAAGGAAGTCATTTTTTAGGGCCAGCAGAGCTGCAAGCTAAGAGTCTGGAGCAGATTTTGTTGTGTTCCTGTGATGGAGGGGGCCTCGATGGACCGTAACCTTATCTCTTTTACAATCTACTAGAACAAATGAACTTCACGAGCAGTTTACACTAAACTGTTTTTATTTACATAAAATAAAAGAAGGTCTATTCAAAAGGAATATTAGATGTCATTCTCTTTCTTAAGTGTCCTGTCAGCTCTCTGGTGCAATCGCTCTATGCGATTGGAGTTTGGGCTTTTCTTCCTCAGAAGGAAGAGGCTTTAGTGACTTCAGCTCTGCCTCTGATCCCGAAGCCCGACCTAACATGTCTGCTGTCAGACATCTCCTTTTATACTGTCACAGTGGCAGTTAGGGGAGGGCCTAGAAAAGCCCGGGAGATTCAAATCCAGGAGCTGCTCTCTGATTGGCTTATTTAATTGTCTAAGCCAAAGGCCATTAATAGGCACAGCAACTGTGAGGGAATTTTTCTCTCACAGTTCCCCTGAGCAGGGAGCCAGTCCCTGACCTGGGAAACACAGTTGTTCCCCCATAATATATCCCTGGAGAGGAAGAAGTCATTCTCTGGTCCAGTTTGATTCCTGATGACTTCAGGGAGTTGGTCACCTATGACGTTTTCTTGCAAATGATCCTGAAGTGGGTTGCCACACCATTCTCCTAAGATGCTTTACAACTTCCCATTATACTCCTGTAATCCTCCAGAAGTGTGACACTGCTAAGCTTTTTGAAATCAATCAGGAATAGCCAGATGTTGCCGTGACTGTGACATGTTTTAAATGTTTTAAGACTCATAAGGCAATGTAACTGCTAATTTAATGGAACTAATGTAACCATAACCTTATTAAAATTAATATTAACTGTAACTTGTTGCTTGTATCCTTATGATTTATATTGGTATTGATTAGTTCTTAGTATGATTTGATTGCTTATTTGTTCCCTATGACTATCTATCATTAAGTGTTGTACCTTATGATTCTTGATGAATGTATCTTTTCTTTTATGTACACTGAGAGCGTATGCACCAAGACAAATTCCTTGTGTGTCCAATCACACTTGGCCAATAAAATTCTATTCCTATTCCTATTCCTATTCCTATTCCTACTCTACTCTACTCTACTCTACTCTACTCTACTCTATATTTTTATGCTGAATACTGTAGGTGGCAAGAGAAGACGGGGGGGGGGGGCGGGGGTGTAATGGTGGAAGAAAGATAATTCTGGGCCAACATTTGTCTCGGGGTGCAGTTTGGCCTTTCTTTTTGCTTGGTCAATATTTCTATTAACACCTTGGTTGATGAGGTGGGTGGATAGTTTATTGATCTGCAGAGGAGATATGTTTGGTTGATTAGATTATACCTTAGACGCTAGAAATGGAATTTGATTCAAAACAGTGTTGATAGATGAAGGAAATGGGCTGTAAAGCACAGAATGAAGTCATGCACTTAGGAAACAGAAATCCAAATCCAATGGTGGGGGAAAAACTTGGAATTGTGGTTGATAATAAAACTGGGTTTGAGCCAGCAAGATGTGCTGTCCCACTCACTCACACATACATGTATGTATGGTTTAGAGGGTTTGTTGATGTTCCCCAGCAGTTCCCTTCACCCAGCCTCAGAACTGTCCCAAATAAATCCAGCCACAAGCAGGCCAAGGTTGGTCCACAAGGCAATGGCCAATAGTCCATAAAACAATGGAAAGTTGCTCCAACAAGTAAGTCCACAAACCAACTAAAATCCACCAGGCCAAACTGTGATACAGCCACAAGCGCTCACTTGGCAAAAGAAGTTCAGAGTCTCCAGGGCGCAAAGTCAAGCAGGAAGCACCAGAAACAAACACACACAGTCATAAATCAAACATCTTCCCAGTAATGCCTCCCACTGCCTGCCATGATAAATAGCTTTCTGGTGCAGCCCATCAAGACGGGCGGGCCTTCTCCCAAATAATCTGGCAGATCTCTGTTGCTCTTGTCTTTTCTCTGCCCTGCATGCTCTTGGATCCACCATGGAAGGCAACTCCTCCTCCTTTTCACTGACTGTCTGCCCCTGAAAGCTTTCCCCAGCCGAAGTCCCCCGTAAATCTCTTTCGGTTGGCTGTTCAGAGTCATTAATTAACCCAGTTCCTGATGTACCAGGAATGAGCTCATCCTCCCTTGAGCCGACCTCTGAGGAAGATTCTGAGGAGTCATCCAAGGGGGACATCACACAAGATGATGTGAGGGCAAAGAAGGGAAATGGAATTTTTAGCCTGCATCAACTGAGTATAATGTCCAAATAATGGAAGGAATCTATCCACATGACAGGTATTCTTCGACTTAAGACCACAACTGGGACTGGAACTTCTGTCACTAAGTGATGTGGTCCTTAAGTGAGTCACCACTTAACTGCACCCAATTTTTACAACCGTTAAAACGAACCTGGCTTCGCGCATTGTCTTTGCTTGTTAGAAGTCCCCTGGGAAGGTTTCAAATGGGGATCACATGACCCTGGAATGCTGCGATCAATGTAAATGCTTGCCGGTTTCCATGGGCCCAAAATGTTGATCATATGACTGTGACGATGCTGCAATGGTTGTAAGTGTGAGGACCAATTGTAAGTCATTTTTTTCAGCGCCACCATATCTTTGAACAGCCACTCAACAAATGGTTGTACACGGGGTGAATTCTACTTACCTTCCCAACCGGTTCAGAAGTGCGTGCGCGGACCCTCTGCACATGCACAGAGGGTAAAAAACAGGTTACTTCCTGGTTAAAACTTCCTGGTTAAAACCAGGAACTAACGATGACCGGGCAAGTGGGTGGAGCCTCACGCCACCATCGCTACCGGTTCTCCGCACCACCAGCCACTATCGCTACCAGTTCTCTGAACCACCGGCCACCATCGCTACCAGTTCTCCAAACCACCGGCCGCTATCGCTACCAGTTCTCTGAATCACCGGCCGCCATTGCTAGCAGTTCTCCAAACCCCCGGCCACCATCGCTACTGGTTCTCTGAATCACCGGCCGCCATCGCTAGCAGTTCTCCAAACCACCGGCCACTATCGCTACCAGTTCTCTGAATCACCGGCCACCATCGCTAGCAGTTCTCCAAACCACCGGCCACCATCGCTACCGGTTCTCCAAACCACCGGCCGCTATCGCTACCAGTTCTCTGAATCATCGACCACCATTGCTACTGGTTCTCCAAACCACCGGCCACCATCGCTACCGGTTCTCCAAACCACCGGCCGCTATTGCTACCAGTTCTCCAAACCACCGGCCACCATCGCTACCGGTTCTCCAAACCACCGGCCGCTATTGCTACCAGTTCTCTGAATCACCGGCCGCCATCGCTAGCAGTTCTCCAAACCACCGGCCACCATCGCTACCGGTTCTCCAAACCACCGGCCGCTATCGCTACCAGTTCTCTGAATCATCGGCCGCCATCGCTAGCAGTTCTCCAAACCACCGGCTGTCATTGCTACCAGTTCTCTGAATCACCGGCCACCATCGCTAGTAGTTCTCCAAACCACCGGCCACCATCGCTACCAGTTCTCCAAACCACCGGCCGCTATCGCTACCAGTTCTCTGAATAATCGGCTACCATCGCTACCGGTTCTCCAAACCACCGGCCGTCATCGCTACCAGTTCTCTGAATCACCGGCCGCCATCGCTAGCAGTTCTCCAAACCACCGGCCACCATCGCTACCAGTTCTCTGAATCATCGGCCGCCATCACTAGCAGTTCTCCAAACCACCGGCCACCATCGCTACCGGTTCTCCAAACCACCGGCCGCTATCGCTACCAGTTCTCTGAATCATCGGCCGCCATCGCTACCAGTTCTCTGAATCATCAGCCGCCATCGCTACCAGTTCTTCAAACCACCGGCCACCATCGCTACTGGTTCTCTGAACCACCGGCCGTCATCGCTACCGGTTTGGCTGAACCGGTGCGAACCGGGCGCATTTCACCCCTGGTTGTACATTAAGGACTACCTGCGTTCTGCTTTAGTCAGGCTGGGATATTCCGTTTCAAATTTAGTTTCATTAAGTTCTTTCTGTTTTAAAGGAAGGAAACAAAGCATCCCATCCATCTGGTAGCTAATACAGGGAGTCCTCGACTTACGCCCGCAACCAAGCCCCAAATTCTCACCACTCAGCAAGACGGTTGTTAAGTGAGTTTTGTCCCATTTTACAACCTTTCTTGCCACGGTGGTCGAGTGAATCACCACTGTTTTTAAGTTAGCACCATGATGGTTAAGTGAATCTAGCTGCCCCATTGATTTTTTACTTGTCAGAAGGTGACAAAAAGGGATGACGTAACCCCGGGGACATTGCAACCGTCACAAATACGAATCAGTGGCCAAGTGTCCGAATTTTGATCACGTGATGTGGGGATGCTGCACGGGTCTTAAGTGTGAAAAAGAAGTCACTTTTTACTGCCGTTGTAACTTTGAATGGTCACTAAATGAATGGTTGTAGATAGAGAACTACCTGTACTTGCCGTTCTCTTTGCATCTTTCCTAATTTCCTTATTCCTTCTCTTTTTTGCCATATAGGGAAGTGTGGGTCAACCAGGCCTTCCAGGGCCTTTGGGACACAGAGGAGTGGCTGTAAGTATTGGGTTGTTCCAAAACAGAACAAATTAGGTTCCATCATCACCCAAAACTAAACTTGCATTCTGCCAACGTTTCAAATCAAACACCTGCTGCTTGGTTTTCCTCCAAGCCCCCCCCACACACACACTCACAAAAACACCCCCAGCCCAAACTCCCAACAACCCTGGAAGCCGCCTTTGAAAGGAAATCACCAGATTTTGTTTTTGGTTTTTGTTAAAAACGGGCTGGTACTTGCCCAAATTGTAATTGCTGTAAATGGGAACTCTAATGGAAAATTATGTATTATGGACAGGTTCAGGAAACCTTTTCCCAAAAAGGACAGGAATTGCTACAGAAATGGGCTCCTTCCAATAGAACAAGAGAGTCACTCGTGTTCAGAGAAATAATTGTGTCTGTAATTATTGCCGAATTTCAAAAAGTGGCTTATTTTCCTAGGCTGGCAAGAGCTTCTAAAACGATGCCAGGGCATTGTGAGAGGACAGTTGGTGGAGTAATTAAAGACACTGGAATTAAAAAAAAAAAACCTTCTGTCTTAGACATGGAAACCACACAGATGACCTTCGGCCAGCTCCTCCCTCTCTCTCTCACCCCTGGAAGGGAAAAAGACTTTCTGAAAATGTTGCTAAGAAAACGACAGGACTTTGTTCTTGTAGACCAAGGGTGTCATACCTTGGCAACTTTAAGCCTTAGGGACTTCAATTTCCAGAATTCCCCAGGTAGCCAGGGGAAAATCTGGGACTTGAAGTCCATAAGTCTTAAAAGTTGCTATGGTTGGACACCCCAATGTAGACAGCAAAAGTCAAGATTGACTTGAAGGCAATGACAGCCAGTTTGACGTAGTGATGGTGATCCTGGACTAGAAATCAGGAGACCGTAAAGTCTTCTGCCTTAGGCCCAAAGCCAGTTGGGTGTCCTCAAGCCAATCACCCTCTCTCAGTCCCAGGAAGGAAATAATGGCAAACTGCTTTGAAAATCTTGCCAAGAAAACTTCAGGGACTTGTCCAGGTAGTTACCTGGAGTCAAGTCTGGCTTGAAGTGAGCTTCCCATCTGATGCCATTTTGCAACAGTGCCCCACTCTCAAAAGAAAATGATTCCGGAGCTTACAATTGGCTTCTCTGCAACCAGATCATTGAAGGAATCATCCTATAGGAAGACTTGTGTAGACCAGGAGTCTGCAACCTTAAACACTCAAAGAGCTATTTGGACCCGTTTCCCACAGAAAAGAAAACTTCGGGAGCCACAAAACCCTACCCATTCCTGACTATTTTTTGAGCGGCACAAAACTAGCATATGTAGTTGAATTAAATGTTCAGTTTTCTTCTGAAACTTTTCTTTTCTTTGATTTATCCATGGTTGGCCTACCGGGGTTGAAAAGCTGAATAAATCATGTGTCGGCAGGTATCGCACATTGGTGGTTGTGACGCATATTTTGAGTGACAGGGAGCCGCAGCAGAGGGGTGAAAGAGCCACATGCGGCTCCAGAGCCGCAGGTTGCTGACCTCCTGATGTAGACCAAATAAATTGGATTTTTCCAAATTATGGAAGGACATAATTAAGGGGGGGGGACATGATAGCAGTATTCCAGTATTTAAGAAGTTGCCACAAAGAGGAGGGGGTCAATTTATTATCCAAAGCACCAGAGGGCAAGACAAAGAAACAATGGTTGGAAACAAATCAAAGAGAGAAGCAACCTGGAATTAAGGAGAAACTTCCCAACAGTGAGGACAATTAACCAGTGGAGCAGCTTGTTGTGGGTGCTTCATCATTGGAGGTTTTTAAGAAGAGACTGGACAGTCCCTTGTCTGAAATGATACAGGGTGTCCTGTTTGAGCAGGGGGCTGGACTAGAAGACCTCCAAGGTCCCTTCCAGCTCTATTCGAATTCTGATATTTTCTTCTCTTCCCAAAGGGTTTGCCAGGCACTCCTGGGAGCAAAGGTGGTCCTGGAGAGAAGGTATGGATTTAGGCCTCTTCCTCTCCTTGTTACTTGAATTATTTTATTTTACCTCTTCCATGCACTCCTGATGAATGGGGAACGGATGATGTGCATTTTCTTCTTAATGTCTTCCTAGGGCGAACCAGGAACCCGCGGCCCGTCAGGTTTACCTGGGCCATCTGGAAAAATTGTAAGTAAAAGAGACTGTAAGGATTGCCTCTCCTTCCAACTTAAGAAAGTAAAAACTCTTGAAACGTAGTATTTCAAAAGGACCCTTTTATTAAGTAGAAGTGACAGCAATCGATTCAACGCAAGATCTGAATACCCTTAGGCAAGACAAGTAGGATTAAAGCAGTAGAGACCCCTCCCTTTAGCCAGAATGCAGATTTTAACCAATACACAAGTGTGAAGATGTTTTCTTTACCAGCTGCCCTGAGAACCCGGATATGTATGTATTCACATTGTTTCTCCTTTCTTCTTTAAAGAGAAACAGCCCACATGGCTATCATAAACATTCCTCCACGTTAAGGGGATCTCAGGGCTCTTTGGCGCCAGGATATAGATTGTAAAATATCTGTTGACACAGGCAATGTTAGTAAATCGAATCCAAGTCTCCCCCTTCTCCCAATTGAATGGCAGTATCACTTTTAGGGATCTGACAAGAGACTTTCCATCTCTTTCTTTCTTCTATCAACCGCGTTTCGAGAGCATTGGGAAAAAAACCTTTTCATCACCTTTCTTGTTTCTTACATCTTCCCCTCCTTTTTTTTTTTTTTTTTGCATTATTCATCTTTTTCTTTTTTTTTTTTTAACCAAGATGATTCCCAAAACAGTTCATTTCTATTTGGTTTGTCCCTCCATCTCACTGTTTCCAGGTTTCAGCTCAAGGTCATGGTTGTGTCTGTTGTGGTAGTTCAGAGGCCCCCGCAGAAGGAGAAGTGGGCCCCAAGCCGAAATCTCGAGCTTCCTGCCTTTTCAGAGGGCATCACCCATGTCTGCCATAAAACTTTGGGGAAGCCAGAGGGCTCTGGTGTTCTGAAGCTCTTGAACTGATCAAAATCATGTTCCCATAGGGAAATTGAAGCTTGCTGCTTACTTAGATGGATCTGCAAGGCAAAAGCATTCTGCTTTTTTTTTCCATATCTATATATATATAAAAGCGAAAACCACTCA
The DNA here is from genome assembly GCF_059756535.1 of Pantherophis guttatus. NCBI lineage: Eukaryota > Metazoa > Chordata > Lepidosauria > Squamata > Colubridae > Pantherophis > Pantherophis guttatus. The sequence goes on along the minus strand of NC_142072.1, from coordinate 24,005,596 downwards.
TGCGTTAATCACGAAATCTCCAGAACCGTAGAGCCTACAAACTTGAAATTTGTCACGTATGTTCCTCTTGGCTTCTAGGTGCTCACTAAGAAATGATTTTTTTGAAATGACCATCAGAGCATTACTATTCCCTATATTATTATTATTAACACGCTCTGAAGCTAAGGAGTTCTACTCCCCCTCCCTACCTCAAAAAAAATCTGTTCCAAATGCAAAACACAAGCAGAGGAGAGGAGTTTCATTTTCAGTTTTACTTTCACAGCAGCAAGCAGCTTTACTACAGAACAGTTGAGCTGAGCCATGCCTAGCTTCCTTCCTGTCTCCTTCTTGCTCACACAGCAAATACTGTTTGAGTTTTCAAACACCCCTCCACTCTCTCACACACTGACAGAATGCTAGCCGGATGAATACCGATGGATGCTGCGGGCTGGGACATTCTACTCCCCCTCCGTCTGTTCCAACTGCCAGTTGCATTATATTAACGCACTCTGATGCTATGGAGTTACACATTCTACATTATGTTTCAGGCTGCAAGTGTCAATTTATCAAGCCCGAGCACATAGTTTCGTAGCGAAGCATGGGCATCCAGCTAATTGCAAATTATTTTGTCTAAGTAGGAAAAAAGTAAAGTCAAAAAAAGGAAAAAAAAACACAGAAGTTCAGACAGGCTGGCTAAGAGGGTAGAAGGTCTCTTTAGTAATAAGTATAAGTGATCTGCCATTACTTTCATTCAGGCTTTTTTTAAAAAAATTCCTAATACAGGTAGTCCTTGATTTACACCCACAATTGAGCCCAAAATTTCTGTTGCTACAGTAAGTGAGACAGTTGTTAAATGAATTTTGCCCCGTTTTACGACCTTTCTTGCCACTGTTGTTAAGTGAATCACTGCCGTTGTTCAATCAGTTGTACCTGAATCCGGCTTCCCCATTGACTTTGTCAGAAGGTCACAAAAACTGATCACGTGACCTCAGGATGCAGCAACGCGTCATAAATAGGAACCAGTTGCCCAGCATCTGAATTTGGATCATGTGACTACAGGGATGTTGCAATGTTGTAAGTGTGAAAAACGGGTCATAAGTCACTTTTTTCATTGCCATTGTAGCTTCAAACAGTCACCAAATGAACTATTGTAAGTCAAAGGCTACATGTATATTATTTTATTATAATAATATAATACAATACAGTGTTATGATTGATAATAATATTATTATGATTGGTCACATAGCCAGATATTTAGACCAGGGGTGAAATCTAAAAATTTTCCCTACCGGTTCTGTGGGCGTGGCTTGGGGGGTACGGCAGGGGAAGGATACTGCAAAATCCCCATTCCCACCCCACTCCAGGGGAAGGATACTGAAAAAACCCCATTCCTTCCCCACTCCTGGGGGAAGGATATTGCAAAATCCCCATTACCTCCCCACTCCTGGGGGAAGGGTATTGCAAAATCTCCATTCCCACCATACTCCTGGGGGAAGGATACTGCAAAATCCCCATTCCCTCCCCACTCCTGGGGGAAGGATTCTGCAAAATCTCCATTCCCACCCCACTCTGGGGTCAGCCAGAGGTGGCATTTGACGGTTCTCCGAACTACTCAAAACTTCTGCTGCCAGTTCGCCAGAACCTGTCAGAACCTGCTGGATTTTACCCCTGGTTTAGACTGGATTTACCTTTTTTATCCACTGCTTAGAGAGGGCTGTAAAGCACCGTGAAGCGGTATATAAGTTGCAAAATAATTGCTATCATTGAGTCTTTCAGGAGGAGGAAGAGGAGGAGGGGGCAGGGGTAGGAGGAGGGGTAGAAGGATTTTTAACACAGCTTCTTTTTCTAGTGGATTCTACAACCTGGTGGTGTCTCCTTAAGAACTATAAGAGCAAGCCGCGTTATTTCAAGCGCATAACCTCTGCAGTGTGGAATTCCCCACCTTTCCAAAGGGGCAAATCTGTATCTTCTGCCTTCAAGAGGTTCTGATGCCTGTTCAGTCTAATGTGTGTCTGGTTATGTTTGTCAAAGGAGAAAATGAGTTGCTTTTTAATAGTGTTGTACACTCTTTCTTTTATCCATATTAATAAATATTATACATACATACATACATACATACACACATTGTGTATATATATGTGTGTGTGTGTGTGTGTGTGTGTGTGTTTTCTCAGGTTTTCGCGGGTGTTTGTATGTAGGTCTTTGGTTATTCGGGTCTTCTCCCACGTAAAATTGGAAGTGTCTTGGCAACGTTTCGACGAAGTCTCATTCGTCATCTTCAGGCTGGTGTTCTCGGCTTCATGCTTCCAATGCGATCTCACATTGCTCCTGTAAGCACGAAGCCGAGAACACCAGCCTGAAGATGACGAATGAGACTTTGTCAAAACGTCGCCAAGACACTTCCAATTTTACGTGGGAGAAGACCCGAATAACCAAAGTTTGCAGCCATAGCTCAGTGAAATCACATCCACTATCCTAGGCTTCTTCAAACAGCAAGCAAGCATAGGCAGCAAAATGCTTGCTTGCTGTCTGAAGAAGCCTAGGACAGTGGATGTGATTTCACTGAGCTATGGCTGCAAACTTGAACTAGCCAGATCATTTAGCCCAAGCCAGCTAAATGTTTACTTTCTGAAGACATCTTCGTGTCATCTTTCTTGTCTATAAACATAGATATAAAGGAATTCAAGAAAAGTTTATATAAAAAAATAAATAAAGGCATTCAAGAAATAATTATTGGAGTTTGGTCAATTCCCTGGCTGGGGAAGAAAGTGCCAGGCTCCCCCTGGCATTCGCTGGTTGTTTCAACCCCCCCCCCCAAAAAAAAGGATGGCTGTGATGCCTGCACTCCCAGTCGCTGCCAGAAGGGGGAAGCATTGCCCTATGAAATAATACAAGCCAGCCAGCAAAGACCGCCAGCTGTGCTGAGCTGAACAAATCCTATGTAAATAACTTTGAATTACTTTCATAGCATGCGTGTTTTTCTTTGATCCCGTATTTCTCTTGCCACAGGTTTTTGCAGCAAAAGGCTACATATTTTTTTCTTTTGTTCTTCATCGCCTCTTTTAGGGAGAGCCGGGTCCACCGGGAGCAGTGGGTCTTCGAGGCATTGCTGGTGTGAAAGTGAGTCTGCAAAGAATCGTAGGCTTACAGTACTTACAACTCTACCGTTCTAATATTCCAAAATTTCCCCTGCGAGGTGAAGACTTTCTTCCATCAAATATGTGGGTGATAGAGGGCGGATTTCAGTTGTCTGTTTAATTTTCCAGAAAAGTTTGATTTTTTTTCTAAGACTTTTGTGAGGGGTCCCATCCTCTCCTCTTAAGATACAGTGTTCTTCTTGGAAATCCTGATCTTCTATTCAGGCTAGAGTTACTGTGAGTTACAATGGTCCTTCAAGGACGGAATGGCAATTTTTGGCCTCTCTCATCTTGGCTCATGTTGGCTGGGGCTTCTGGAAGGTGTAGTTCCACCCTTAGATTCCTGAACCCCTGTTTTATGTGGAAAACTGAGATTGAATGGCGAATTGGACCTCCTGATTCAGTCTTTCAAGGTAGACTCAACTAGGAAGTCACGCCTGTTAATAACTAATTTTATTGCCAAGTTATAGAAAGAGAACCTTGCAAGCAGTGGTGAAATCCATTTTTTTTTACTACCGGTTCTGTGGGCGTGGCTTGGTGGGCGTGGTGTGTGGCTTGGTGGGCGTGGCAGGGGAAGGATACTGCAAAATCTCCATTCCTCCCCACTCCTCAGGGAAGGATATTGCAAAATCCCCATTCCCACCCCACTCCTGGGGAAAAGGACACTGCAAAATCTGCATTCCCACCCCACTTTGAGGCCAGCCAGAGGCAGTATTTGCCGGTTCTCCGAACTGCTCAAAATTTCCACTACCGGTTCTCCAGAACCTGTCAGAACCTGCTGGATTTCATCTCTGCTTGCAAGGCTGAATATGGTTCTCCCTCTGTCTTTGAGAGCAAAGGAGGGGGTTGTCTGAATCACTTACTCAGATTGCAGTTCTAGCCCATATTCAGATTTTTCCTTATCTGACTGTTGTCTTGGTTGCAGCTCTTCCTCTTATTCCTCAAGGTTATTCCTTCTGCCCATGACCACCTGACCTTCCATCTTCTCTTTTGCAGGGAGATCGGGGCGAGAGGGGGTCTACGGGACCTCCAGGTCCACAGGGAAAAGTGGTGAGTATATGAACCCTTGGATCCGAACAGGTCCCCTTTTCTTCCTGCCAAGAAGGAAACAGAGATCCTTGGAAAGCTCAACTCCTTAAGCAATCAGATGGACATTTTTTCTTTGACTTTTCTTTTTACCATGGATGAAATATTTTTTGTAAATAAGGTGGATACAGCGTATGTCAATCATCAGTGCCAAATTGCCTGATAGTAAGGTAAAGGGACGTGGTGGCTCAGTGGCTAAGACGCTGACTTGTCGATCAAAAGGTCGTCAGTTCATTGGTTTGAATCCCTAGTGCCGCGTAATGGAATGAGTTCCCATTACTTGTCCCAGCTTCTCCCAACCTAGCAGTTCGAAAGCACGTAAAAAATGCAAGTAGAAAAATAGGGACCACCTTTGATGGGAAGGTAATAGTGCTCTGTGCGCCTTCGGCATTGAGTTATGCCGGCCAGATGACCACGGAGACGTCTACAGACAGCACTGGCTCTTTGGCTTTGAAACGGAGATGAGCACCACCTCCTAGAGTTGGGAATGACTAGCACATATATGTGAGGGGAACCTTTACCTTTACCTAAGTTATAGGTAAAGATTCCCCCACACATGCATGCTAGTCATTTCCGACTCTAGGGGGCGATGCTCATCTCCGTTTCAAACCCAAGAGCCAGCGCTGTCCGAAGACGTCTCCGTGGTCATCTGGCCGGCATGACTCAATGCCAAAGGCGCACGGAACACTGTTCCCTTCCCACCAAAGGTGGTCCCTATTTTTCTACTTGCATTTTTTACGTGCTTTCGAACTGCTAGGTTGGCAGGAGCTGGGACAAGTAACGGGAGCTCACTCCGTTACGCGGCACACTAGGGATTCAAACTGCTGAACTGCCAACCTCCTGATCGACAGTATTGCCTGATAGTAGGGTCAGCTATATTTAAGGCAAGAACACTTAGCTTGCTAATTGTTTAGCTTTCTCTAACCCTATGAAAAGAGCCTGTTTTCTGTAGTGGTGAAGGCATCAGGTCAGAAACTGGGAGTCTGTGAGTTCTAGTTCCACCTTAGACACATACAGTACCTAGCTGGGTGACCTTGGGCACGCCACTCACTTTCTCTCAGCCTTAGGAGAAAGACAATGGCAAACCAATTCTGAAAGTCCTTGCCAAGTAAACTATGGAAACATGTCCAATCTCCCCAAAACTGGACACAACTGAATGGAACAAAAATTTAATCATCTTACTCTTGGAGGACACCCTTATATTTAGAAAAAATGAAACCAGCCATGACCAGTGGTTAATGCAAAGATTCATATTGAATTTAATGCATTTAATCTAATGAATTTAGATCCTTTACATCAAACAAGGGCCTGATGGCTCAGCAGACTGATAGCATTGTGATTAACACCAGCTGTCTGCAATTACTGTAAGTTCAAATCTCACCAGGCTCAAGGTTGACTCAGCCTTCCACCCTTTCTAAGGTAGGTAAATTGAGAACCCAGTTTGTGGGGGCAATAAGCTGACTTTGTATAAAATATACAAAAGAATGAAGGCTATTGCTTAACGCATTGTAAGCCGCCCTGAGTCCCCGAGAAGGGTGGCATATAAATCATTTTTTTTTTTTAAAAGAAAAAAATCAAGATGCAAAACAGAGGGGCTACTGGCCACGTCGGACTTCAGAGCTATCTCCCCCACCCTCAATTTATGGCTTTAACATGTATCCACCAGGCAGGGTAGAAGTTATTGCTGTTTAATTAACAACACTTTGCTTTTATGAATTGTATATCTTTCAGACAGCCAGTGAAAGTAGCTAAGCTATATCGCATAAAATCTTTGCCAGCTATTCTTTCGTGGCCCGCAGATACAGTAAAACTTTGATTTTATGGCCCAACTGGGAGGGAAGGATGCATTAAATCCAAATACACACAATCTACAGACATTATCTGGACTGATTCACCAAAATTTGTTCTTTGGCAAATTCAATTTATTTATTTATTTATTGGTTCGATTTATATGCCGCCCTTCTCCGGAGACTCAGGGCGGCTTACAATGCGTTAAGCAATAGTCTTCATACTTTTGTATATACCTGCTTAGTAGGGCTTTCGTCCCCTCCTAAGTGGTGTTCTTTTTTTATACAAAGTCAGCTTATTGCCCCCACAAACAGGGTCCTCATTTTACCTACCTTGGAAGGATGGAAGGCTGAGTCAACCTTGAGCCTGGTGAGATTTGAACTCGCAGTAATTGCAGGCAGCTGGCAGCTAAGTGCTACTTAACAGCACTTTAGTCCACTGCACCACCAAGGCTCTTGTTTTTGTCCCTTCCATCCTATTCCATCCCCTCAAAACCTATTGAGAGGGGTCCCTTGGCGCTCTCTGAGCTTAGTTATTTCCTTGCAGAAGTTTCATTACCCAAACTAGGTAAGATTATCAGTTCTAGAAGGGAGTGGGGTTTGCTCTCTATATACAAGTGCACTGATAATGTTACCTAGTTGGGTCATGAAATGCCTGCAAGAAAACAGGCAAGCTCAGAGTGCACCAAGGATTCCTCATTTCAACCCTGAACTATAAATATTCTCCTTTATTGATTAAAGCCCATTAAGTGAAAAATTCAGTCTTTATTGTAGGAGCAAGAGACTGCTTGGGTATCTGTATCTGTCTTTGTTCTTGTCTTCTTTTTTTTTGCCTCCATTTTCCTTTTCCTTTTTTCTCTTCCCTTTCAGGGCCCTAAAGGAGACCAGGGGACCCCTGGAATTCCAGGGCCACAGGGACTCCCAGGAGTTAAAGGCAGCAAGGTAATATTTTGATCTTCCTGACTTGAAGTCAAAATTCTGTGATCAGCAATGGTCAATTTAAAAGCTCTGATTAAAAAAAAAGAACACTCTGCAAGATTTTTGTCTTTGCAATCCCCATTTTAAGGATAGCCATAGGGTACAAATAAGCAATCAAATCATATTAGGAAACAGTCAATATAAATTGTAAGGATACAAGCAACAAAGTTACAGTCATACAGTCATAAGTGGGAGGAGATGGGTGATAGGAACGATGAGAAGATTAATAGTAATGCAGACTTAGTAAATAGTTTGACAGAGTTGAGGGATTTATTTGTTTAGCAGAGTGATGGCATTCGTGGAAAAACTGTTCTTGTGTCTAGTTGTTCTGGTGTGCAGTGCTCTATAGCGTCGTTTTGAGGGTAGGAGTTATGTCCAGGATGCGAGGGGTCTGTAAATATTTTCACAGCCCTCTTTTTGACTCGTGCAGTATACAGGTCCTCAATGGAAGGCAGCTTGGTAGCCATTGTTTTTTCTGCAGTTCTAATGATCCTCTGAAGTCTGTGCCTGTTTTGTTGGGTTGCAGAACCAGAGGGGAGGAGATGCTGCTTAGAGAACAGATTTGTTTTTCTTTTAACAACGCTGTAATCCCTTGCATCAGGATGGAGTCAGAGCAACTGAACGGAGCTCAAGAGTTTACTGGCCGGATGCCCTTCCTGGTGCCTAGGTGGAGTTTACAACACACAATTACTCATTGCACCCAAAGAGAGAAATATCTGCCGCTACCTAGGATCAAACTCATAGCCTCCTGATTGTGAGGCGAGAACTCCACCTCTAAGCCACCACACTGCTCTGCCTAGAGAACAGATAAGAGAGGGAATAACCCATGCTGCATAATGGGTGGAGAAAGAGGGTCAGAAAGAAGGCCCTTCCTAAGTTCTCGGGTTCAAAAGGTGATTTGTACTTGCAATATTCTGTTTACGCAGACTTACAGTAAAGTACAATTAATTGATCTGGTTGTGGTTGAGGGTTCATTCTCCAAGCTCCTGGTTTGGTTCCTGAACATTTCATTACCAGGCTAGGTAACATCTTCAGTGGAATTTAGGAGGTGTCAGTGTCATTTTACTTCTGTTTATAAGGGCTTCAGGTGTGGGTGTCTCAAGTGAGGGTCTTGTGGTGAGTCATCAGTGAGTCTTGTGATGGGGAGGTGTCATTGCGAGGTGAACTGGTAGTGGGGCAGTGGTAAAATCCATTTTTTTTTACTACCGGTTCTGTGGGCGTGGCTTGGTGGGCGTGGCAAGGGAAGGATACTGCAAAATCTCCATTCCCTCCCCAGTCCTGGGGGAAGGATATTGCAAAATCTCCATTCCCACCCCACTCTGGGGCCAGCGAGAGGTGGTATTTGCTGGTTCTCCAAACTTCTCAAAATTTCTGCTACCGGTTCTCCAGAATTTGTTAGAATCTGCTGGATTTCACCCCTGTGGTAGGGATTGTGTGGGTTGTTTGAGGGTCGGTGCTGTCTCTGGTTGGCTGTGTGGTTGATTTGGAATCTGAGGGGTTCATAGGCTGGTTGTAAATCAATGGGACCTGATGTAATCTCCTTATCAGAAGACACATCACAAAACCCATCACAAGATTCACTGATGACTCACAGCCGGCTCGTCACAAGACCCTCACTTGACATACCCACACCTGAAGCCCTTATAAACAGAAGAACACAGACACCCCCTAACCTCCATTGAAGATGTAACCTAGTCTGGTAACAAAACATTTGGAAACCAACCACAAGCTTGGAGAACCCATCCTCATCCTACCCCTGGGTTACAGATATTTGTCGTCTGGTTGTTTCTTCTTACCTGGTCTAACTGGGAAGGCTTACATCTTTCATTATGCCGCTGCGGATTATGTCCTCTCTTATCTGACCATTTCCTTGGCAGCATCTCTTACCTCCAAGGCAGTGGTGGGTTGCCCCCCGGTTCGGACTGGTTCACAAGAACCGGTAGTAAAACCAGTGGGAAGCTCCGTCCACTGACCCAGACGTCATCATAGGTGATCTGCGCATGCGCAGAAGAGTGTGCATGTGCGAGTATGTGGGCATGATGTGAACCGGTAGTAAAGGTAAATAGAACCCACCCCTGCTTCAAGGTCATTCTCATATAGCATTATATCACTTTGGGCTGTAGCTCTGCCTGCTCCTTTATTCAGCCCTACCACCATCGGCGTACAAGGCAGTTCTTAACACTCTTAGTCCTCATTGAGACCCTGAATGAGCCAAAAAGTGGCTTGTCCTGATCTGGATAACATTGAAGTTGATGGCCCAGAATAGGGACTTGGATTGTTAATTAGAATGCTGCTAGTAAGAACAATATAAGAACCTTGTGGGACAGAGGTGAAATGCTCCTGGTTCGGACCGGTTCGACCGAACCGGTAGTAACGGAGGCCGGTGGTTCAGAGAATTGGTAGCGATGGCGGCACGAGGCTCCACCCACCCGCCCAGTCGTCGTTACTTCCTAGTTTTAACCGGGAAGTAACCTGTTTTTTACCCTCTGTGCATGTGCAGAAGGGTTTGCGCATGCACAAAGAGTCCAAGTGCACACGTGATGTGCGCAAGCAAAGAAAGCATGTGCGCACGGTGTGTGCACTTCCAAATTGGTTGGGAAGGTAAGTAGATTTCACCCCTGTTGTGGGATCAGAATTATTTGGTTTTCTGTAGTAGCCAACCAGCTATCCATTGAAATCCCATAACTGGCATCAGTCTAGTCATTCCCACATGATAGTGGTCATGATTAGGTTATCTAGTTTTCCTGGATATTCAATTTGGGAATTGTGTAGTCCCAAACCATCTGGAATAAACCCATTGAAAACCTTCTCAGAGTACTTGATTCCACATCTTCTAAATTTCATATTTTCCCCCTTTTCTTGTCTGTAGGGCTTCCCGGGAAGAAGTGGATCCAAAGGCAGCATCGTAAGTACATCTGTTGCATTTTTTCCTCCCTTTTAATCATCGTTACTACACAGCTACCCTAGTGAAGCAACCAGCAATTTATTGCCTACTCTTTTGATCATAATTAATTTCTTTTAAGTTTTGTTCTGGCGGTGCCTTCAGCATAAAATATTCCCTAGGCAGCTAACAAAACATACAAAGAGTTATACAATTAATCCATAGAAATCAATGGAGAAACAGCAGCAGATGCAGCCTGGTCAATAACTATGAAATAAATAAGGGAAAACAGAAAGATTTCTGTTAGCTCAGAGAGTCTCGGCACATGCGGGCAAGTGGAAAGATTAAATGGCCTGGGATAACGGAGAAAAACGGGTATCGAATTCTCACAACTGCAGCCCATGTTCCTAGAAGCAAGATTCACATGGGCTTCCTTTAAGGAGCTTTAAGACCAACAATTCAGGGTTAGAATACAGAATCTCGAAGAAGTGAGATAAGAACCCTCCAGCTTTCTTTTATTAATGCATTTATTAAGGCAGGATTTCTCCGAAGCTTTTCAAGGTCTTTTTTTCCCCAAGCAATCTGCACGATGAGCTAAGAATCTGTTTTTGCAAAAAAATCAGCAACGTTTCCCCTCCGATTGGCTGATTATTTGAGTCAACTGCAGCTCAAATGGGCTTCTACGATATGGATTAGGTGGGCTTCCTGCAGCCCTCCCCCCAGAATGCCTTTGCTGCCTCTACACCCCCCCACCCCCCCAGGATCCTTGAAATTACACTGCTGGTATACAATAAAATGGCTGAATTTTGGAGGTTGCAGTTGACTCCTCTTCAAATGGGGAGGAAATGTAACAGGAGGGAGCACCCTTCTACCTAGCCAGCCCCAGCCCCCAAAAAGTGGGCTGACTGAGCTTGACCCTATCAATTCCACCAGCAGATCTAAAGACGGACATGTATAAAAGGGGCGCAGTCAATCATTGCCATGCCCACAATGTTATTTTCATTCTGTTGACTTGAAGCATCAGATCCTGTGGATGTCTCTGTCCAGAGGTCAAGCTATCTCCAAACTTAAAAGTTAAGAAGCATCTTCTCTCTGCTCCAGTAGCTAGAGGGCCTCTCTTCATCTAGGGCAGAGGTCTTCAAACTTGGCAGCTTTAAGACTTGTGGACTTCAACTCCCAGAATTCTCCAGCTGTCCATAAGTCTTTAAGCTGCCAAGTTTGAAGACCTCTGATCTTGGACCTTCCAGATCAGACCTGGGCATTTTATGGTCCCCGGGCCACATCTAGCCCTCTAGATGTCCATGTCTGGTCTGTGTGAGGTCAATTAGAAATAAAAAATAAATAAGTGAGCTGCAGGGGGTGGGAGAAGAAGCCAAGTGGGTCCAATTTTACATAGTCACAGTAGGCTCCTTCAGTTGGCTGGTGGTTGATAGAGGGTGAAGAGAGAAAGCACTTTTCTGTACCTGTGCAGCGCTGCGCCCCTTGCCTAGAGCAGCCTGATGAGGCAGTGGCAGTGGTCATTCCATGAAAGGATTGTGTTAGAGTTTGCAGCAATCCATCCAGCACACAAGTGAAGAATTCAGCAGGATTCACGTATAAAGAAACTTCTTTATATGTAGTAATATAAAGCATGATGCATGTATACAATACCCATGCAGCAGAAACCAGAACTCAGAATCCAGAAGCACAGAATCTATATAATCACAGAAGCAATAATGCAAGGACAAACCAACTCTTTTATACATAACAGTCAAGCTAAGCCACACCCAGTCTCCAAACTGTCTGAGTCACCAAACAGTCCCCATTGGCTGACCTGTTGCCATGTCTATTCCAATTCATGAACTCTTATACACTGACAGGCTGTTATTATGGCTTATTCTTCTTTTCTCATAGGGGAATCCTGGTGTTGAAGGCCTTTCTGGAGGAAAGGGGCAGAAGGTGAGAAGATCTACAGCAAAGTTTCTTAATCTCAGCTCTTTTAACAGGGATGGACTTCAATACCCAGAATTCTCCAGCCAGCAGGCGGAAGTTGAAGTCCATCCCTCTTAATTATTAACGAGCAATTTCCAGAAATGATTAAGTAAGGAAATAGATGACTCTAGTATCCTTTCAAAGGGGCTGACTGTTGTTTGAGTGAAAGAGGGCTATTCCCTTGGCTCCCAGAGCTCTGTACCTGCTGGAGACCATGTCTTACAGTCTCCTGATGGAGAGCTGCTGTCTGGAGTTAATGTGGGTGATCCTGTGTCCTCTCCGTGTCCAGAGAGGAATTCTTAGAAGCTGGTTAATTTGCCAGCTCCTTGATAGAATAACAGAGTTGGAAGATACCTTGGAGGTATTCTACTCCAACCTCCTCAAGCAGGAGGCCCTATATCCGTGATGGCGAACCTATGGCATATGTGCCACAGGTGGCACGCAGAGCCCTCTCCGTGGGCACGTGAGCCCAGCTCAGCTCCATCCTGCATGCACACATGCCTCCTGCCGGCCAGCTGATTTTTGGGTCTCTGCCACGCATGCGGAACGGGGGGGCACATACGGGAGATGTGTGCTCATGCTGAGGCCAAGGGGGTCGTGCACGCATGCGGGGGGAATGGGGGGTTCCCCGCGGCCCATTTTTGGTCCCAGGAGGCTGCAGGGAGGCCTGCTAGGCCCAAAACTGAATGGGGGGGGTTGCACATGCATGCGTGAGGGGGTGGGGGGGAGCACTGGGGGTCATGCGCATGGGGGCAGGGTGGGGTGTTGCGCATGCATGCGTGGTGGTCGTAGAGCGGGGGGTGTCGTGCATTGCATTATGGGTGCAGACACTTTCGACACGCGATGACAAAAAGGTTAGCCATCACTGCCCTATACCCTTTCAGACAAGTGGCTGTCCAGTCTCTTCTTAAAAGCCTCCAGTGATGGAGCACCCACTGCTTCTGAAGGCAACTTCTGTTCCACTGGTTAATTGTTCTTCCCCAGAAGTCTCAAAACCTCTTTACCTATTTGGAGCCTCACCTAAACATTTCTCTTTGTTCTTTATTTTTAGGGTGAATTGGGGGAACCTGGACCAAAGGGGCAGGTAATTATTTGCTATTGTATCTTATTTTGAACAGTGTGGTTTATCTTGGGTATCCACATATATATATAAATATGGAAAAATATATAACTTTTATGATTGGGGATGAGAAATAATTGTTCTTATGGGGAAAAAGAGGCTTGAATAATGGGTTACTTATGCTAAGAACAAAATGATAATTTTGGTGGATCTGCAACTTTATATAAAAATAGTTTTTATATCTCTGTAGCTTATCCCTTGCATGCACTATATAATTGCACTGTTTTACATTTTTAACACCTTCAAATAGCAAAGAATAAAAAATTGATAATAAATGTTAAGGCAAACATCAGGCAATTTTCTTTAACATAATACAAAGCCACGTTTGTTACTCGCTGGAAGATTTTTGCATCAATGATTTTTAAAATAGCTGGATCTTTTCTTTCTTTCTTTTTTTTCCCTTTCCTCTCAGGACGCCTTTCTCACTTTTAAAAATTATTGGAGGATCCCAAAAGAGTTTTTTGTTTATATGAGTTATACTTTTTGATATTTACCGCATTAAAAATTAAAATGGATGCATCTGTTTCTAGTTTTGCTTCTCACCGTTTGATGGGATTTTAATACAGGCGGTGCTCAGTTAATGACTGTAATTGGGCCCAGCAACTCACTTGCTAAGTGAAAAAATCCCATGACTATGTCAACTTACAATGACACTTCCAGCAGTTCCACTTCCGATTGTTAATTGAATCATGGGCACACCCGCTGGGGAATTCTGGGAGTTGAAGTCCACACATCTTAAAGTTGCTGAGATTAAGAACCACTGCTCTTGTCCTTTTCACAGCCAGGCATCCGTGGGGAGCCTGGTTTTCCTGGACCTCCTGGAGACATCGGAGCACCTGGAGTCAGAGGTTTCCCAGGACCTCCTGGCCCTCGAGGACCTAATGGGGAACGTGGTGTACCTGGAATGCCTGGGTTGCGAGGTGCCCCGGTAAGTAAATGTCATAAAAGTTCCATGTCGTGGTGGCATGCCACCACAGAGCTGGCCTATCGGCAGTTAGGTGGCTCAGTTGCTAAGACACTTGAGCTTGTCGATCAGAAAGGTCAGCAGTTCGGCAGTTCGAATCCCTAGTACAAGTCTCCTGCGTGAGCAGGGAGTTGGACTCGGGTGAAATCCAGCAGGTTCTGACAAGTTCTGGAGAACCGGTAGTGGAAATTTTGAGCAGTTCGGAGAACCGGTAGTGGAAATTTTGAGTAGTTCAGAGAACCGGCAAGTACCACCTCTGGCTAGCCCCAGAGTGGGGTGGGAATGGAGATTTTGCAATATCCTTTCCCCAGGAGTGGGGAGGGAATGGGGATTTTGCAGTATCCTTCCCCTGGAGTGGGGAGGGAATGGAGGTTTTGCAATATCCTTCCCCTGGAGTAGGGTGGGAATGAAGATTTTTCAGTATCCTTCCCCTTTCCTGCCCACCAAGCCACACCCACAGAACTGGTAGTAAAAAAAATTGGATTTCCCCACTGGTTGGACTAGATGACCTCCAAGATCCCTTCCAGCTCTTGTTACTGTTAACTATAAAATGTACAGACTTGAAGTTCAGAATTCTTTATCCTGTGTGGCCGTTGAGGAGAATTTTAGGGGTTCATTTCCACGCCCTCTGAAGGATGGTGTCAACCTGTTATATACCTCACTACAGAAGAGTAGATCTCTAAGATCTTTTTTTTCTTTTAAGATCTACTGAGGAGGTTTCATTATGGGCCTGTGCATGCAAGTTCTGTCTTCTAATTAAGTATCATCATCTTAGGCAGAATTTTTCTGGCATGGAATTGTGGCATGAAAAGGGGGAGTATCAGGGGTGAAATGCTCCCGGTTCGGACCGGATCGCCCGATCCGGTAGCGATGGAGGCAGGTGGTTCGGAGAACTGGTAGCAAAAATCCCTGCCCCCCCCATTGCCCAGCTGAGCTGCGCAATCAACAGAGGCTTTCTTTTAAATTTTAAAAAGCATTTTTTCTACAACCTCTTCAGTGGAAAAAATGCTTTTAGAAGTAAAAAAAAAAGCCTCTGATGATCGTGCGGCTCAACTGGAATCGTCAGAGGCATTTAAAAGAAAAAAACCCTTTTTTTTCTTTTAAATGCCTCTGACGATCCCAGCTGAGTTGCCTGATTGGCAGAGGCTTTTTAAAAAAGTCTCTGCCGGTCAGGCAACTCAGCTGGGATCGTCAGAGCCTTTTGAAAGCATTTTTTTACAACCTCTTCACCGAAGAGGTTGTAGAAAAAATGGTTTTAAAAGTAAAAAAAAAAACCATTGGCCACGCCCACCCAGTCACATTAACCCCCCCTTCCCACCAAGCCACGCCCACAGAACTGGTAGTAACAAATTTTAGATTTCACCACTGGGGAGTACTGACCTTACTTAGGATACTTGTCAAAGATTAGTGTGCTACTGCTCTGACCTGTCCTTCCAATTGCAGGGTGCCTCTTTCATTGGGTGACTCAACCCTTCCCCCTTCAGAGGTTCAGTCTTCGAGGGGGCTGCCCACTCCAACTTGGAACGAGTCCCCTGAAATGAGTCTGCTTTGGAAGGACTTTGATCCTTGACTTTTGAGAGCCATTTCATTACTGCGAAAAAAGCAGACTGTTTGGCAGGTCTCTTCTGAGGTGCCTCTGCACAAGTCCCTTCTCACAGAGATAATCTGCTAGATGCAGAGACGTTCCTCCAGACTGCCAGCATTTAAATGCAATTTCACTTTCATGAAAGATATTCTGGCGAAGCACCAGGACTACAAGCGGTGTAAGTGAAGGATCTTCAGGAGTAGGAAAATATGGTTCTTAGCATTCCTCTTGAAACCATGTAAGCTGAAGTCAAGGACCTTCTGCTTACGTGGTTGCAAGAGGAATGCTAAGCACCATAACTTCCTATTCCTGATTTTTTTGGAATGTTTTAATTAAACTATAGCAACATCTCTCTGTCTTTCTCTCTCCCTCTCCCCCTCTTTCTCTTTCTTTCTCTCTCTCTCCCTATCTCTGTCTCAGTCATCTCAATCATCTCTGTCTATACATACAGTATATACTGATACCAATGCATATACATATACATATAAATACCGTATTTTATGGAGTATAAGATGCACTCAACAATGAACTAAAGGGCCACCATCAGTGAGCTGTTGGACAGCATTACTTGGTCCGTTGTGTGGATGTTTGGGTGGTTTAGTGGTGGGGAATTGTGGTGGGTGGGGGTGTGTTTGGGGATTGTCATGTGAGTTGCGTCTGGTCTCTGGGTGTTAAGTGAATTTCGTTGTATGGGTATACTGTGCATGCACGTACAGTGACAATAAAGTTGTTGTTATTACCATGTTTCCCCGAAAATAAGACCCTGTCTTATATTTCTTTGAACCCTGAAATAAGCGCTTGGCCTTATTTTCATGGAGGTCTTATTATTTTGGGGTGCGTGGAGCAAGACGGGGCTCCTCTTGCCATCTTACCTGATTTCCAGCTCTGTGTTTAAATATTTTCAGGAAGGCTTATTTTCGGGGGGAGGGGGCTTATTTTAGTGCATGCTCTCAAAAGCCTTATTGGACTTATTATCAGGGGATGTCTTATTTTCGGGGAAACAGGGTATTATTATTATCATTATTATTATTATTATCATCATCATCATCATCATCATCTATCCAGCATATAAATTTCCACTAAAAAGCATCTGTGGCTGAAGATTTCTGGGTGTGGGGTGTGGGGGTGGGGAAAGGAATGACAGGATCGAGCCCAGATGCTGGTAGGCAATTGAAGACTTAAAGCAGACCAGTTTTTTTACAGACACCGCTTGAGTATAATAAACTTGAAGCCTCCCTGCGGGGATCTCAGGTCCTGACAAACTGATTTAAGAGTGTTGTGGTTGCTGGCGTGATGATGTAGGAGAAGATCACAATCCTCGGCTTCTCTTCCATTCTCCAGGGCAGGGACACCGGAGATCAGCATATTGTTGATGTCGTGATCAAGATGCTACAAGGTCAGTGTATCAAAAGGGCACCACTGGCCAAACCACACGCTAACCAGTGTGATGACCCAGGGCCAAATGGAAATTAAAGCTCATGAATCAAATACCACAAACTTGGCAGTGATTGATCCCTCTGGGCCTGGCACTCGTCTGGAGACGTATTTGGGGGTTGCAGCTGGGTTTCCTGATTGACGTTATGTGACATCCCTCGAAATGTGTGACTTTTTTAGCATGTTTCATTGCAATGGGCTTGTGTGAACCTCCATCCTCGTGCTTAAAAGCCATCCCCAATTCTCCCTAACTACAGCCTGAATTTTGCCCCATTGAAATTCTGCTGGCCAGTTTTTAGTACCATCTAAGTCAGGGTGGAGAACAAGGCCCCTTTATGTCTTGTGGACTTCAACTCCCAGAATTCCTGAGCCAGCCATTTTAATATGTAAGACTCAGGATCTAAGGCAGGAATGGGGAACGATGGCCCTTTTTATGATTTGT
Organism: Pantherophis guttatus; assembly: GCF_059756535.1. Classification (NCBI taxonomy): domain Eukaryota; kingdom Metazoa; phylum Chordata; class Lepidosauria; order Squamata; family Colubridae; genus Pantherophis; species Pantherophis guttatus. The sequence goes on along the minus strand of NC_142072.1, from coordinate 23,988,232 downwards.
GGACTTGCAACTCCCAGGATTCCTGAGCCACCATGACTGGCTCAGGAATTCTGGGAGTTGAAGTCCACAAGTCATAAAAGGGCCATCGTACCCGACCCCTGATCTAAGCAGAGGCAATCCCTAGTCAATATTGCCCAGGCTCAGAAGCTAAGCAGGATCAATTCCTGAAGGAAGAACCATCAGGGAATACAAAAGCTATAGGCTAGATTGGGAGGTTGAAAAAAGAAACGTACTGTGTTTCCCCGAAAATAAGACCCTGTCTTATATTGTTTTGAACCTCAAAATAAGCGCTTGGCCTTATTTTCGGGGAGGTCTTATTATTTTGGGGCGCGTGGAGCAAGATGGGGCTCTTCTTGCCATATTACCTGATTTCCAGCTCTGCATTTAAATATTTTCGGGGAGGGCTTATTTCAGTACATGTGCTCAAAAGCCCGATTAGGCTTATTATCAGGGGATGTCTTATTTTCGGGGAAACAGGGTACAACTATTCCATATTCATATCTTCCAAGTTCCCAGGAATCAAGCAGCAGTTACAGAATACCTGGTTACCTGGTTATGATTTAATCCATTTTCTGAATGTCTACTTCAGTAACTTGAATCGTAAGCTAATAAACTAGCCAGGTTCGTATAAAACATTAATCTAGAAATCGTTGAACCGAATGAAAACTAATCCAGCTCATCATGTTGTGCAAATACAGCTGCTAGGATGGTAATTAACGCCGTTGTGTAAACACAGCTGTTGAGGAGCAAAGTACATTTGTGGAGAAACATGCCTTCACGGTCAACCTCTTGAATTTGGGAAGGATGGCGGAAGACACCTGGGAGATGAAGCTTCTCTTTTCATCTTTGCCTTCCAGAACAACTGGCCGAGTTAGCTGTGAGTGCGAAAAGAGAAACTTTGGGTGGAAGCGGCATGATGGGACCACCCGGCCCTCCAGGGCCTCCTGGACCACCTGGCTCCCAAGGCCCCCACGGACATCCTGGTTCCCGTGGTCTTCCAGGAATCCTAGGAGCTGTTGGACAGATAGGCAACACTGGACCCAAAGGTAGGTAGAGGTCTTGGCATGGGAACCTCATGTAAGGTTTTGTTATCTGATGAGGGCTTAGAAGACGTGAATAGACACCTGCAAATTTATTCCTGATCAACGTGAAGAACTTTATCCTTGAAGTTCCCAGAAAAACCGTTAGAAAGAAATTACAAAATAGCCCATCCAATTCTTTAGGAAACATGTGGGTTCTAAATAGGGAATTCTTCCTTTGCCAAACCTTTCAACAAATCTTGCTAAAGAAGACTTGATTCATACTGGGAGAAGAATTACTCTCACCAAGAGTCAAGTGCCCAAAAGCTAGATGCCTCATCTCTACTTATTGTTTATTAACAACATCTGGAATTAATTGCCTAGAGCAGGGGTTTCCAACCTTGTCAACTGTAAGACTTGTGGACTTCAGCTCCCAGAATTCCTCAGCCAGCTTTGCTGAGGAATTCTGGGAGTTGAAGTCCACAAGTCTTAAAGTTGACAAGGTTGGAGACCCCTGGCCTAGAGAATCTTGCCAGGAACATCTGTTCAATCCCTTAATATTTTGGATGGCACCTTTATCTTGGTGCCACTGAAAATTCATCCTGAACTGAATTCAGCCTCTACCACTTAGGATTCCACAGTGGATCCTCCTATTCTCCCGTTTTCAGTCTCACATGCTGTGAAAGTTTTGTTTTGTTTTTCCATTATAAATCATGTTATTGGGAGTTGTCATCCCAGTATAATTGCAGGATATCAAAAAAGGTTCCTGAAGTATTTTCTAAATAGAACCTGCATAATCCATCCAAGCACCAGAAACAGCTAAGGATTTCTATGGATTACATTTTATAGATCAGTTACTTAGAGATAAGGGCTAGTGTCAGGTCTTAGAGGTGGCTCTGATCAGACTCCATATTTTGGAATTATATGGATAAAGGCTATAATAACAGATTCTTAGAGATTCAGTTTGGTGTAATGGTTAAGGAACCAGTCTAGAAACAGAAGGTTGTGAGTTCTAGTTCTGCGTTAGGCACAATTCCAACTGGGTGATCTTGGGCCAGTCATTCTCTCTTAGCCCTAGGAAGGATGCAGTGGTAAACCACTTCTAAAATCATTGCCAAGAAAACTGTAGGAACTTGTCCAGGCAGTCATCAGGAGTCAGCATTTACCAGAAGCCACCAAACAAACCACAGAATTTTAAAAACCTGGTTATTTTTCTCCTTTTCCCCCTATTACACTCCAGTGAATTAGGGTGGAGCCAACCTGAGCTTCTTCCAAGTGTTTTCTCTCTGTCCTGGATTTATTTATTTATTTATTTTATTTATTTATTTTGTCAAGTACATATTAGATAATATATATAAGTATAAACATAATTTGAATACATGAAAAGAGTAAGTAAAAAGGAATATTAGGACAGGGACGGAAGGCACGCTGGTGCTCTTATGCACACCCCTTACAGACCTCTTGGGAATGGGGTGAGGTCAACAGTAGACAGTCTAAGGTTAAAGTTTTGGGGGTTTGGGGATGAAACCACAGAGTCAGGTAGTGCATTCCAGGCATTGACCACTCTATTACTGAAGTCGTATTTTCTGCAATCGAGTTTGGAACGGTTCACTTTAAGTGTGTATCTATTGTATGCTCATGTATTGTTGTGGTTGAAGCTGAAGTAGTCATTGACAGGTAGGATATTGTAGCAGATGATTTTATGAGCTATGCTTAGGTCATACCAAAGACGATGTAGTTCTAAGTTTTCTAAACCCAGAATTTCAAGTCTGGTGACATAAGGTATTTTGTTACGAGCAGAGGAGTGGAGGACTCTTCTTGTGAAATATTTCTGGACACGCTCAATTGTATTAATGTCTGATATGCAGTGTGGGTTCCATTTAAATGTTCCATTTAAAACATGTTTTTGTTTTTGAAATCCCTGTGGCTGTCTTTTAATTAGAAAGAACTGGAAAGGAGGTCCAGTCAAACAGTAGGTCTACAAAATGTGAATCTAATAAGAGTTAACGTTTGTGGTTTCCTTATCCCACAGGAAAGAGGGGTGAGAAAGGAGACCAGGGAGAACCTGGCCGTGGACATCAAGGGATGCCAGGGCCTCCAGGCATACCAGGTGAGAGGATCCTTTGAGTTACCTTGAGAGAAACAGGCCTGTAAGTTTGGGTTCCACCTCCAAGTGTGGAATAACTTCTAGAATTCCCAGTCATTCTAGCTAATCACTACACGGGATATCCTTGGAGGACATTCAGAGCCATTCAGGGTCACCTTTTAGGGGAGATGGGTGGCATAAAGATTAATAAATAAAATAAATAGTTGTGGAAAAGTTCCATCTCCAGACACTGCACAAAATAAACCACAGGTGGATCTTTTGCAGTTTTAGAGAAAGCGCTGATATGTTTACAGCTATGGATTTGAGGTCATAAAATCAGTGCAGTGTAACTCTCTTTATAGCATAGCAGTTTCCCTAGAGAAAGATTTTGTTGTCTCTTCAGTGGGAAAGAGGAAAGGAATTGTTCAATCATTTTTCATGGTGGGAGGGATGAAGGAGTTGCTGTCACAAAAAGGTCTGGAGGAGATGACTTTGGGGGATGTTATACATCTTCATTTAGTTATGGATACGATAGATTTTGTACTTACAAGAAAGGAGTGAAAGATCTATATCTGGAGAAGTAGAACAGTGGTAAGAAGAAACAATGGCAGAAGAGACCTTGGGCTATAGAGGCTCTTTGGTGATGTCTAGCTTCACCGTAATTCATTCATTCATTTCATTTATTAGATTTGTATACCGCCCTACTCCCGAAGGACTCAGGGCGGTGAACAGGCACAGAATAAAACACATAAATACAAAAGTTAAAAAACATAATTAAAACCAAATTAAATAATTTCGCCCGAGACAATTAAAATTCCCAATAATTTAAAAACAAATTAAAATTTCAGTTTAAAAAATTTAAAAGAAAGGGGAGAAAATTAGGCCAGGCTGGCCTGCTGGAATAGGAGGGTCTTAAGAGCACGGCAGAAAGTGCGCAGATCCGGGATCCTCCGTATCTCCAGGGGGAGCTCGTTCCAGATAGTAGGTGCCCCCACAGAGAAGGCCCTCCCCCTGGGGGCCGCCAGTCGACATTATTTGGCTGACGGCACCTGGAGGAGCCCCTCTCTATGAGAGCATACCGGCCGGTGGAAGGCTGTTTGTGGTAGTAGGCGGTCCTGTAAATAACCAGGTCCTAAGCCATGGAGCGCTCTAAAGGTGGTAACCAAAACCTTGAAGCGCACCCGGAAGACCACCAGGAGCCAGTGCAGCTCGCGCAGGAGAGGTGTCACACAGGAGCACCATGTTGCTCCCATAACCATCCGCGCGGCCGCACTCTGCGCCAGTTGGAGCCTCTGGGTGTTCCTCAAGGGTAGTAATGTCTTCTGCCCACCACTGCTTTCTAAACCAGGGATCTCCAACCGTGGCAACTTTAAGACTTGTGGACTTCAACTCCCAGAATTCCTCAGCCAGCTAGCTGTGGAATTCTGGGAGTTGAAGCAGGGGTGAAATCCAGCAGGTTCTGACAGGTTCTGGAGAACCAGTAGCGGAAATTTTGAGTAGTTCGGAGAACTGGCAAATACCACCTCTGGCTGGCCCCAGAGTGGGGTGGGAATGGGGATTTTGCAATATCCTTCCCCCAGGAGTGGGGAGGGAATGGGGATTTTGCAGTATCCTTCCCCCTAGAGTGGGGAGGGAATGGGGATTTTGCAGTATCCTTCCCCTGGAGTGGGGTGGGAATGGAGATTTTGCAGTAATCTGCCATGCCCACCAAGCCACGCCCACAGAACCGCTAGTAAAAAAAATTGGATTTCACCACTGAATTGAAGCCCACAAGTCTTAAAGTTGCCAAGATTGGAGACCTCTGTTCTAAACAATTGATATCAAGGGCTCTCAGGTCCAGGTAGAAACTGTTGGAGCTCTCAAGGGATGTCAGTCTGCATGTTCTTTCTTCACCAGACCTGAAGCATTGGCCATTAGGAGCTAGCTGGCCTCCAGTTTACATCATCTTGGGTGTTAGATTTTGTTTGTTGCATGTCCAGGTTCTGTTATTCAGGCCTTCTTTCCTGAAAGGTGATGGCAGTAAGTACATGGCTACTAGAATATGAATTCTGAGACTTCACCCAAGTCTTTTTAGGTGGTTATGGGGCCTTTAGAACTTTGAGAAGCAATAGTGGTTGTGGAAGAGGGTAAGGCACGCAATCATAAACTGTACATGGTTTCATTTTTTCCAGGTCCCCCTGGTCAACCTGGTCAAGCTCTCAATGGCAAACATGGAGAGCGAGGTGTTCCAGGTGCTCCAGGAGAAGCAGGACGTGCTGGTTTACCTGGGCCTTCTGGCCTCCCTGGGTTTTGCGAGGCAGTCGTCTGCCTTGGGGCCTCTGCCTCAGCTCAGCTAACTGAAGTCGGTTCTGTCAAAGGACCTTCGTACTGAATGCTGTCAAGGGAAAGGGCTCCAGGGTTGACATCGCTGATTCGTCAGAAGCTTCACTTCTCAGAAGCATTAAGCAACAAACACACCAGGACTGGGCCCAAAGAGATGTGAAAGCCACCAACCCAAAACCTCTTGACTGATGAGAAACCTTTGCTTGGATCTCAGCAGCCACGCATATGTAGTCGCCTTTGTTGGTGAGAAGACACTTGGACATTCTGAGTGGCGCCAAATAGAGATACATGCAAACATTGCTGGCATCTTAGATCAAGCTTGAGTTTCTCATTGAAGGGTTGCTTCTTTTTTATTGATAAGAAATCATACAATCCCTCCCCTAACCCCCCAAAAAATGTATATGCTATTTTGAGGAAATGAGGGAAAATTCTCATTTTGGGCCCCAATAATTTTTTTGAGGTAGAGTTCCACATGGTAGCTTTTTTTTTTTTTATGTTTATGGGGTCCTTGGTGCTCCCTGAGCTTGGTTGTTTTCTTGCAGACGTTTCATTACCCATCTAGGTAACACCATCAGTTCTAGAAGGGACTAGGGCAAACCCTACTCTCTTCTAGCACCAAAGATGTTACTAAGTTTGGTAATGAAACATCCTTAAGAAAACAACCAAGCCCAAAAAACACCAAGGAACCCGCAGTTCAGCCTTGAAATAGCCTCTTCTAAAGTTTTTAATCTGTTCAGATATTTATATGATCTATGGACTATGTGGGAGAAATTCAAAATTCAGACAGAAAAAAAAAATCCTTCAAAAATTGTATTATTCTTGTTATGTCCGTGAGTTTTTTTAAAAATCACTTGAGGTTTACTTCTTACAAACACATAGTAAAATATGTTACAAGATGTCTCCTTAAGCAAAATCTCATGAGTGAATTGAGATAATTCTTGATTTACTGCCTCCCCCTCCATACTCCCATCATTTCAGCTGCTTTTGTACCAAGTGTCTAATTTCTTAACGTTTTGGCCAATTATATATTATTATATCAAGTTGGTTGATGGGATTGATCTGTCCAAATTAATTGCATTTTTAATTACAACATTATCCTTTTTGATATCCCTTTTTATTATAGTTATTATTTAATGATATACAATACTCAGTCTGAGTCATCTTCCCAAAGTTGTAAATCTTTGTAAAATAAGGGTTTTTAAAGTAAATGCTAATTAAAAAATATTTTTTTCTCCACGAAAGAAAACAAACAACATGAAGAATGAATATCAATGAACCTAACAGTTGTGTCCGATTCTCTTGATTTAACAGGCTTGTAAAACAGTTATTCTTCACTAATTATTCTTGTAAGTTGATTAATCATCTTCATGAAAAAAAATTGGATCTTGATATTATTCTAGATGTCTGCTTGGATTACTCTGGAGGAACCTTTTAGTTTGGTCACTACACTATAAAATAAGTTCAGACTCTAGAAGGAGTGCAGAGAATCAAGATGATAAGGGGACTGGAGACTAAAACATATGAAGAACGGTTACAGGAACTGGGCATGGCTAGCCTAGTGAAGAGAAGGACCAGGGGAGACAGGATAGCAGTGTTCCAATATTTGAGGGGCTGCCACAGAGAGGAGGAAGGGGGTCAAGCTATTTTCCAAGGCACCTGAAGGCCAGACACGGAATAATGGATGGAAACTGATCAAGGAGAGATTCAACCTAGAAATAAGGAGGAACTTTCTGACAGTGAGAACAATCAACCAGTGGAACAGAAGTTGCCTTCAACAGTTGTGGGAGCTTCATCACTGGAGGCTTTCAAGAAGAGACTGGACTGCCATCTCTCAGAAATGGTGTAGGGCCTCCTGCTTGGGTGGGTGTTTGGACTAGATGACCTACAAGTCCCTTCCAACTTTGTTATTCTTAACTTAAATATATAAGTTCTGTGAAAGTTAAGTGATGAAGAGAAGTCACGATGCCTACGGTATATGGAGGAAAATAGGAACTTTTAGTCAAGACTTGAAATAACTGCTAATTTCCTAATTCCAATTTTATAACCCATTTGGGGAAAAAGTTGTGTTTCTCATCACTCAGTGCCACAACTGTGGCCCTCCATACATTGGAAAGCTCTGTGTTCACCCAACCCCTGTAATGTGCTAACAGGTCTGAATTAGACAAGTCCATGTCAGAGTTCCTTGCAAAAATCAAATCCAGAAGCACACACAGATAACTGTTTCAGCTGGATTCATTAACTTCTTTATATACATAACAACAGATGAAGTATTTACAATACCAATATAGATTATTCTTCAACGTAGTAGCAGTTACAACACAAGGCAGGAGAGAACAGTTAGTTTCATTTCAGCAGAGCAAACAGCATGCACAGACTGCTTAGTTTCAGTTCCAAAGCTGAGCACAGAGTTTAATACAAAGAGAGCCTCCTCTATACAGGGCAGTTAAGCTTCCGCACAAGCCACGCCCAGACTTCTAGCTTAAGTTTCTGTTTCTAAAGTATTCATTGGCTGATCTATTCCAGTCCATGAATATTCATACTCTGACAGTCCATCTCTGCACATCAGGGAACATAGGCGTCATTGTTAAGAGGTGGTTGTGTAGGTGTTGCATTTAATACATCTACAAATGTTCATTCTGGCTAGGGAGTGCTCAGACAGCAAAAAACAGAACAGGAAGCTGGATCAACCAATCAGAACACATATATACACTTGCGTACAACACAGAGTTGGGATTCAGGAAATGTTTGCATTGGCCCATCTTCAGCCCTCTGAAACCCCTGTTTACCCATCAACCCCTTTGCAACGTAGTTATGTGGCGATAATTATGGCAAGGTAACTCTAAATCGGCCTCTAGTTACCAAACTGACATAAGACTTCTAACATAGTTTAGCGCCGGCATGTAAATGTGACCTAAACTTGAAATTTGCTCACGAACTCTGGATGTCTGTTCTATTTTGATTTGCAAATGTAGTGTTTGCTTTACAAAATTGGGAACCATGACATAAAGAAAAAAAGGTAGAGATAAAGCTTCCCCTCGCACATATCTGCTAGTCGTTCCCAACTCTAGGGGGCGGTGCTTATCTCTGTTTTAAAGCCGAAGAGCCAGCGCTGTCCAAAGAAGTCTCCATGGTCATGTGGCTGGCATGACTCAACGCCAAAGGCGCATGGAATGCTGTTCCCTTCCCACCAAAGGTGGTCCCTATTTTTCTACTTGCATTTTTTTTTTTTTATAGATTTTTCCAAAACAAAAAAAAGAATATACAATCCATCTCTGCTATCGAAGGTACAGTGTAATTACAATATAATAAAACGGAAATTGGGAAAAATAAGGCTTCAATCTTAGCTAAACATGATACTATACAATATGACTATAGTAGATATGCCAGGTCAAAATTCTAAAGTCAAATTTTCATCTTATTTTTAAGCCAGTGGTACCAGATACCCCATACATCATAATATCTTAAGTTGTCCTCATTTTTTAACTCGCCTGACAGTTTCGCCATTTCTGCGCACTCTAAGATCTTATTTATTAGAGTTTCCTCTGAGGGTATAAGTTTGTTTTTCCACCATTTTGCGAAGGCTAATCTAGCCGCAGTTATAATCTGAATTATCAGTTGGGTTTTGTTGTTGTTTAAGCCCTCTTCAGTTATACCTAGGAGGAAAAGTTCCGGAGCTAGGGCTATCTCCTGTCCTGTTATTTCACAGAGCCAATGTTGGATTTTGGACCAGTACTTTTTAGTCTCAGGGCAGGTCCACCATAGGTGGTAAAAGGTGCCGACCGATTTTCCACATTTCCAACATATGGGAGAGAGATTTGGGAACATCTTAGCTAGCCTCGCTGGGGCTAGATACCACCTATGTAGCAATTTATAGTGATTTTCCCTAAACGTTGTGGATTTGGTTATTTTATAGTTTCTATTCCAAGCTATCTCCCAGTCATTGAAATTTAGTCCTAGATTTTTTTCCCAGATGTTCAGTTGTCTTTTTGCTATGGACTCTGCCTTATCTTCATCTAATAAAAAGTGGTAAATTTTGGTTAACATTTTTTTTCTGGTCCCCAGATAATTTTGTCAAAGTTTCCATGTTTCGCTGCTATTCCGAATTTATCTCTGTCTTTTTGGAATCTTGAGTTGATCCGAATATAATTCCACCAATCCACACTAAAGCCCTGATCCCTCAATAGCTCCAGCGATTTAAGTTTCCCTTCTTCGTCGAGGATGTCCTTATATGTACCCCATTTATAATCGTCGCTCCTGTTTGGAGACGCCAACGATTCCATAATAGACAGCCAAATGGGTACCTTAGAATAGATCTTCTGTCTAATTTCGTCCCACGTACGAATGAGGGTCTCCCTGATTTTGTGCTTATGGAAATAGGATTTTTTCTTATTCTTTATATCCCAGAGATGGGAGTGCCATCCTTCTAGGAGGTCATGTCCTTCCAAGATCAGGGTTCTCCTATCCTGTAACTTGATCCACTCCTTGATCCAAATTAATTTTGCGGCCTTTTGATATAGTTCCCAGTCAGGGAGCCCAAAGCCTCCCAAATTCCTTTTCCCTTGGAGTATCTTAAAAGAAATCCTCGATTTCTTACCCTCCCACAAAAAGTTCCTGATGTATTTGTTCAGATCCAAAAAGAATTTTTTGTCTAGTGATAGCGGAATGTTTTGAAAAAGAAAGAGAATTTTTGGTAAGATATTCATTTTGATCGCTGCAATTTTACCCATCAGAGACAATTTGAGCTTTTTCCATCTTTCTAGGTCTTGGTGTGTTTTCTGTAGAAGGGGGATATAATTATCCTCTTTTAGTGAGGAGAATCTCGCGGTAATCCATATTCCCAGGTATTTTATTTTCCTAACTGTCTGGAGGCCTAATGATTCTTCCAATTCTTCCTTTTGTAGATCTGTCATGTTTTTCACTATCATTTTAGTTTTGTTCTTATTAAGTTTTAGGCCCGCCACTTCTCCATACTCCTGGATTTCCTGCAATAATTTTACACCAGATTCTAGTGGGTCTTCCATTATGAGGGCTACGTCGTCCGCGAAAGCTTGGGTTTTAAAAGTTTCGTTCCTAATCTTTAATCCTTTGATCTCTTTGTTGGCTCTTATCTTTCTAAGTAGCACCTCTAATGCCAAGATATATAGTAAGGGAGATAAAGGGCATCCCTGTCTCACTCCTTTTTGAATCTGAAACCGCTGGGTTCTATCTCCATTCACTAGTATGTTTGCCCTCTGGTTTTTATATATGTTCTCAATCATCTTCCTAAAGTTGGTACCAAATCCCATTAGATCAATTTGATTTATCATGAAGGTCCAATTCAAGTTATCGAATGCCTTTTGGGCATCAACAAACATTAAAGCCAGCTGTTTTTCGGGATGTTGTTCGTAATATTCAAAGGTGTTTAAGACTATCCTCAAGTTGTCTCTGATCTGTCTCCCTGGGAGAAAACCATTTTGGTCTTTATGAATCCACAGATTTAGAATTTTTTTGAACCTCTCCGCAATTATATTCATGAACAGTTTATAATCTGCGTTCAGCAATGAGATAGGTCTGTAGTTGGATATCTGTTTCGGATCGGCACCTTCTTTCAGTATAAGCGTCAAATACGCTTCCCTCCACGAATCTGGGATTGTGATACCCGCCAGGGCCTCATTTAATATTTCTAACAGCTCTAATTTTAAGGTATCATCAAATTTTTGGTATATTTCCCCGGGGAGACCATCTGGGCCTGGAGTTTTATTCTTCTTTATTTTAGAAAGGGCCGTTTTTAGTTCCTCTAAAGTAATCTTTTCATTTAACCTTTCCTTTCCTTCTTCAGAAATTAACGGTAGTTTAGCTTCCCACAAATACTGTTCTACCTTGCTTGTCGCTATTCCTTCATTTCTGTATAAATCTTCGTAATACTTTCTTATACTCTCTAATTTATCTTCTTCCTTCGTCAGCAGGTTGCCCTGAGAGTCTTCTAATAGCAATATTTGGTTTTTTTCCTTCTCTTTTTTTAGTTTATACGCCAGCCATCTCCCCGATTTGTTAGCGTTTTCAAAACAATAGTGCTTGGATCTTTTTATTTTCTGTGCCATTTCCTCCTGGTCCAATAAGTTCAATCTATGTCTCGTCATCAACCACTGTTGTTTGGACGCCTCATCTCCCGGGCATTGCTGGAGTTTATCTTCTGCTTGCAATAACTTATTGGTGAGCACTTCTATGGTCTTTCTTTTTTCCTTGTTTTTGAAGGCAGTATATGATATGGCTACCCCTCTCACATAGGCCTTCATGGTATCCCACACAATTTCTTTGGCTGTCTCTCGATTTCCATTTTCTGAGAAGAAGCGTTTGACCTCTTCATTCAATTTCCGTATAAACTCTTCTTCGTATAACAGCTTAGTCCTTAGACTCCATCTCTGTTGTATTTTCTTTGCATCATGGTGCCAGCTAATTTCAAGAAACTTATGGTCTGCCCAAACATTGGTGCACATGTTAACCTTTTTAATTTCTAGGCCCAGTTTTCTGGTAGCCCAGACCATATCTATTCTGGACCAGGAGTTGTGTGGCATTGAATAGAAGGTAAATTGTCTATCATAGGGGTGTAAAGTGCGCCACATGTCAATTAGGTTAATCTCTTCCACTAAATCAAAAAAAGTCTTTGGTAAGGGAGATCTTTTATTCTTTTTAGTTATATCACATTTATGATCATATTTAGGGTCTATAATTCCATTAAAGTCCCCAACCATACAAATTTCATTGTTTGCCCATTTTGCCAGCTGTTCATGCAATTTCCGATAAAATTTCCCTTGTTTTTTATTCGGGGCATAAACCCCCACCACTAACACCTTAGAATTGCCTCTCGTTATCTCTACTATCAGTATTCTCCCTTTTTCGTCCTTATATTTACATTCTGCCTCTATTCCTTTCTTAACATAGATAGCCACCCCCCTTTTTCTTTTCTCAGCTAATGAGAAGAATACTTCACCAAATTTAGTAAAATTTAGATAGTTGGCTTCATCCTTTTTTATATGGACCTCTTGGATACAGATTATATCAGGATTTTGTTTCGTCAGTTTCGACAATATTATCCTCCTTTTTTTGTAATCATTTAAGCCGTTCACATTGAGCGATAGGATCTTGGTATTATTCATTTCTATAGCTATCCTCTAGTCTCTGGTTTTTATTTGCCTTTTAGTGTTACCGCTCTCACTGGTCTAGATTTTTTCCCTCTTTCTTCTGTGTCTTCCTTTTTCTTCTCCTCTTCTATATCTTCTCTTGTGATTTGTTCTTGCGATGTCTCTTCTTCCGTATTTAGTACTTCGTTTTCCTCCTTACTGGTTTGTTCCTCTTCACCTCCCCTTAATTGTTCTAGGAAGTCTTGGGCATCACTTACACAGTCGATTCTAATTTTCCTCCCTTGCCACGATATTAACATTCCTTCTGGGAGGAGCCACCTAAATATTATATTTCTCCTGTTTAATTGATTTGTCAAAAATCTATAGCTTTTCCTCCTCTCCCTCACTCTCCTTGGAATTTGTTTTAAGATGTTCACTTCTTTTCCCCCGTATGTAATTTTTTCCTCCCTAGCTATATTATACAAAATGTCTCTCACTTTTTTCCTAGCGAAGCGAATATGGACTTCTCTAGGGAGCCTGTTCCTTCTCACGTAGTTGGTTTGGACTCTGTAGACCTCGTCGATCTCTCGGATTATTTCTTGCTTATCCTGTTGGAGCGTCTCTGCAATCAACTCGGCCATCTTATCTCCTAGGTCCTCTTCTTTGTCTTCCGCAATGTTTTGGAATCGCAAGTAAAAAGAGGCCTTGTCCATCTCAAGTTGTATTATAGCGTCTTCTGTTTCTTTATTCTGCGCCCACAGGGTTTGATCGACCATGTCCAGTTTCTTCTCGTTTTTTTCTATTCTTTGTTCTGCTTTTTGTATTCTGTTCTCATTACTGGCGATCGAAACTTGGATCTCATTCATTTTAGCATCCAGTCCATGTATATCTAGTTTCAGTTCGGAATGGCTATTTAAAAGCTTTTCTTGCATCGCAAGCATAGTTTCTTGTATTGTTAATAGCGACGATTGTAATGTTTGCAACGTAGGGGTTGCAGGAGGTTTGTCTGTTTTCTGAAGACCTTCTACTGCTTTCTGGGTAGCTGGGGATGACATTGCTAAGGTGGGAATGGATGGCACTTTTTTATTAGTTTTAGCTATTGTGGATGTCAGACTTGCCATTTCTTTCAGAAGTGCTTTTTGATCTCTAATTATATTCTCAATCTTTCTCCATATAGTCATCCAATGAAGCTTGCCACTTTTTATTCCAAGACACTAACTTAAGTCCCTACCTCCTTGATTGTTTCCCACTAATCTCTTAATGGGATTCAGATAGAGCTTAGTTTATAAATTACTATAGTTTGAAAATTCTACGCAATATGTCCAAGTAAGGATCTTATAGAACTAAGTACAATCTTAATATAATTGTTAAATATGAATAGATTAATACGTTGCTAAATTGAGCAATTAATGGAATAAGTTAATCAATAAATTAATTAATCAATAAATTAATTAGTCAAAAATCAATAAGTTAATAGCTTAATAAATAGTTTTAAATATCTAGATCGAACCCTAACTACAGTATACAATACTACTATCACGTAAATAGATATATAGAAAGCTATTACCAACAAGAGTAGATATTTAAGATATTTAAGATTTAAGATATTTAATAATTAATATAATAATTAATTAAGGTTAAGTAAGTTCAAGGAGTAAGATAAATATACCTAAATAAATATATATATATAATGTATCAATTCTATGAATGCAAATCTAGAACCTTATATAAAGCTATATCCAATCACTATTTAATAAGACCTATACTTAGATAATCAAATTAAAGATTCAATATTTCCTAACATAAAGTAAGTCTAGTTGAGAATATAATGGATATATATATAAATATTTTTTTTTATTTTTTTATTTTATTTATTTATTATTATTTTTTTAACTTATCACAGGCAAAATCGCAGATACTCAAAAAAAATCAGGGGGGAAAAGGAAATATAAGCGAATCTATGAAGTGATATAGTGATCTCCCAGCTTTAGTTCTTCGCTTCTTAGCTCTACTAGATTCCGACGCTTCTCAGTGGTAAGGTTCACCGCTAGAGCGTCTCTTTATCAATCCTCTGCTGTTTCGATGTTGTGGCTCAATGGATGCACTTCCTGTTCCCCCAGAGCTCTCTAAGGCTTCCAAAGGCAGATCACAAATTTCTCCTTCTTCTTTTACGCTTCGTTCGTAAAACACGAACCAACCACCCCAATAGACTTTTTCAAATCTTTTTCCTTCTCACCACGCCATCTGGAGCTCTTTATAAAGGCTTGATCTTCCCTCCGTGGATCTCAACAGCTCGTCGGGTTGTCGGGGCTTCGTAGATGTAATCTTCCTATACCCTCACCGTCGCCGCCTGACTTCAGATTAAGCACTCCTCTCCCGACTCCGCCGACCTCCTCTTTCAGCGCAAATCGCTCCGAGGTATAAAAATGAGGCTTTCGATCTAGCACCGCACCTCCGATCTCCTTTTAAGCTTCCCGTCTCTTGCCGGCTATTACAGCTTCAGGCCCGCCATTAGCGGCCGGCTCACCGCGTTGGACTGACAGGGCTGCCGGGTCCAGCGAGAAGTGGTCGCACCCCACTGTCCCACTTGCCTGGCTTCCCCTCTTGTCCGCAGGACTCTCCGGGTCCTACGCCCCTTAAGGGATCCCCAAAACGCGATGAAAAGAGGTGTAGAGGAGCAGTGAGCGCTCACTCCACACCCTGTCACTGCAAGTCACCAGCCGGAAGTCTCTACTTGCATTTTTTACATGCTTTCGAACTGTTAGGTTGGCAGAAACTGGGACCAGTAACGTGAGCTCACCCCGTTACGCGGCACTAGGGATTCGAACCACTGAACTGCCGACCTTTCGATTGACAAACTCAGCATCTTAGCCACTGAGCCACCGTGTCCCTTATACATAAAGAAAACACTTTATTAAACTCGGGTCAGGAGCCAGTAATATAGAAATGCCTCTGTAGATCTTTACTTGCTAACTCTCCTTCCTTTGTGGCTATTCTATGGTGCCCATTGACTGTCATAGATCTATTAATTGGTCTCCAGAAAATAAAAAAACAACAACAATATGACCCCCCCTACCCCCACCCCTTTTTCAGGACAACAGTGTCCATTCTTCCTTATCTCACCTTTCTCTCCTCCCTATCTTGGCTGCAAAGGCAGGACTTAATTTCCAAATTTATATCAGTAAAATGAAATTTAATCAAGAAATTAAGCCACTTGAATACTAACAAATCTTGATGTATCTTGACAAATGGCAAATACGGAAAGAAAAAAAAAACCTCTCCTTTTTTCTTTCCCTCCTTCCTTTGCGTTGCTCCCCATCTTCATTAAGGACCTTCATAAATATTCATTGAATGAATAGAAAGATAGGATGCTATTAAAGCGACAGGGGAGAGAGATTGAGCAGGGAGCAATGCTGCAGGAATGAAAGGCCAGCCCATCTTCCCAACGTCTGCCTGAATAGCAATAAATCACTGGGACAAGCGAGCTGAGAAACAGCCCTGTCATAGCTGCGTCATCTCAGCCTTCAGGGGAAATCAAAATAAAATGCAATAAAAATCCTTCCTTCCTTCCTTCCTTCCTTCCTTCCTTCCTTCCTTCCTTCCTTCCTTCCTTCCTCCCTCCCTCCCTCCCTCCCTCCTTTTCCTCTTCCTTCCATCAACCCTCTTTCCCTCCCTCCTCTTCATCCCTCCCTCCCTTATTCAAGACAAGCAGGTAAGTAGTGACTGAGTTGTATGAAAAGAGTTAGGTGGGTGTCCAGAAATTGGCAACGGTTACGTCCCTTAATAATTGGAATAACTTAACTGGAAGTGCTGAAAATAGATTTTGTATCATTTTCCATGCATACCACGTGCCATGGCAGCAAGATGTTCCTCTCCACTCTGCTTAGGCCAGGGGGCTGCAATCTTAAACACTCAAAGAGCCATTTGGACCTGTTTCCCACAGAAAAGAAAACACCGGGAGCCACAAAACCCTTCCCGTGCCTGACTATTTCCTTAGCAGCCACAAAACTAGCATATGTAATTGAATTAAACATTCTGTTTTCTTCTGAAACTTTTCTTTTCTTGGATTTATCCATGGTTGGCCTACCGGGGGTTGAAAAGCTCAATAAATCATGTGCCGGCAAATATCACACATTGGCAGTTGTGATGCATATTTTGAGTGACAGGGAGCCGCAGCAGAGGGGTGAAAGAGCCACATGCAGCTCCAGAGCCTCAGGTTGCTGACCCCTGGCTTAGGCCTAGCCAATCTTGTAGGTCAGAAGGTAGGATTACAGTGACCACCTGGAGGTGGATTAAAGGCTGTCCAAACTGACCTCAACAGGATGAGGAATTAATGGAGGTGGAGACAGGAAGGATTAAAGAAATTGTTTTTCTTGACCCAGCCATACTTCATAGATAAAAGCCAACGACGACTGATTTGCCTTCTGCTCTTTTCCAAGTGCCTCATGGGAAACTGCTTTGGAGTTCTACTCCTGAACTGGAATCCCAACTAAATTAAAAAGCCTTCAAAAGTCAGTTGTCCAAGCTATTTACTCATCAAAAATATTTTCAAATCTTTATTCTGCTCACGAGGGCCTTTAACATGATGTGAGGTTTTTTTTTTTTAAAAAAAATCACAAACAGGATAAAGTTCAGATTCAGATTCAGGCAACAATCCGTCAAAAATCCAGTGGAACGATGCGGCTGTTATTGTTTGCGTAATCTTTTATTAGAACTGTAGAGCAGCTGCTGTCCGTCCCTGTTTTGCTGTGATTGATCTTCACCCACCAAAGTTCCTTGCTCTGCATGAAGTTCCTCTTCTCCTTAGAACGACCAAACAGCCATTGGTCGTTCTGTGAAACAATGACAATGAACACAGGTAATCCTAGACTTACGACCACAACGGAGCCCAGCGTTTCTGCTGATATGCGAGACAGTTGTTAAGTGAGTTTTGCCCTTTATTGCCACAGTTGTTAAGTGAATCATTGCAGCAGTTAAATTAGTAACACAGTTGTTAACGTGAATTTGGCTTCCCCGTTGACTTTGCTTGTCAGTAGGTCACAAAAGGGGATTGCATGGCCCCAAGATGCGGGAACCGTCATAAATATGAGTCAGTTGCCAAATATCTGAATTTTGATGATGTGACCGTGGGGATGCTGCAATGGTCAAAAGTGTGAAAAGGCCCATAAGTCGCTTTTTTCAGTGCCATTGCAACTGGTCACTAAATGAACTCCCTTAAGGAGTTCAAGGACTAACTCGTAGAGCCTTGGTAGTACAGTGGTCTAAAGCACCCTGTTATTAAGACCAGCTGCCTGCAATTACTGCAGGTTCGAATCTCGCCAAGGCTCAAGGTTGACTCAGCCTTCCATCCTTCTGAGGTAGGTAAAATGAGGACCTGGATTGTGGGGGCAATAAACTGACTTTGTATAAATATACAAAAGGATGAAGGCTATTGCTTAACGCATTGTAAGCCGCCCTGAGTCTTCGGAGAAGGGCGGCATATAAATCAAATTTTTAAAAAAAACAAAAACCTGTATTAGATCCCGCTGAGCTGGGCTTGATTTTGAGTGACTACTTGGACCTGTCAATACCTTGACCTCACTATAGGAATAATTTATAGGTAAAGGTAAAGGTCCCCCTCGCACATCTGTGCTAGTCGTTCCCGACTCTAGGGGGCGGTGCTCATCTCCGTTTCAAAGCTGAAGAGCCAGCGCTGTCTTAGGATGTCTCCATGGTCATGTGGCTGGCATGACTCAATGCCAAAGGTGCACGGAACACTGTTCCCTTCCCACCAAAGGTGGTCCCTATTTCTCTACTTGCATTTTTTACATGCTTTTGAACTGCTAGGTTGGCAGAAGCTGGGACAAGTCACGGGAGCTCACCCTGTTACGCAGCACTAGGGATTCGAACCGCTGAACTGCCGACCTTTCGCTCGACAAGCTCAGCGTCTTAGGCACTGAGCCACCACGTCCCTGGCAATTTATAATAATCTATAGTTGCTCTAATAAATCCTAGGTTACAATTTCAGCTTAAAAATTTAACTTCTTATTTATTCCTCTTCTTGAATGCTACAGCCTTGAAAGTCATTTTCCTGCAGCCAGAGGGCTTCCATGAAAAACGCCTGCCTTGACTTTCACATCATGGTACAAAACCATCGAAATGGCAATGAGCCTTTTTGCTGTTTCTCATGCTTCAGATCCAAAGGGTGCTTTCTTGTCTTCTACCACCAGGGGGCACTGTTTGCTTTCCAAAGACACTGCTTTAAGAAATTTCATAAATCGGAGAAGCCCTTCAGTTGGTATAGTGTCCAAAAAAAGACGCATCCGAATGAATTGGTAGACGGAGCAGATGTGAAATGGAGAATGAATTGGCATATGCTTGTGTGTACTGTACTCTCATGCATGTCTGCTATTTGTGTGTGTCCTGGGAAGGCTTTTCTTGATAGTCTCCATTTAAAAAAGATATAATTGCTCGTTTTAATTGTGGATTTTGCTCAAGAGTTTCAAAAGTTCTAATTTCTGGTTTCAATCTATAACTAGGAAATTAGGACCAAAATAACAGAATGCAAGTTAACAGAGATTCACATAATATCCTATATTTGTTTTTTTAAAATCCCTGAGCGGCATGGTGACTCAGTGGTTAAGAGTCTGGACATTGTCTGGAAAGCTGGAAGCCCAGGTTCGAGACCCGAGCACCACGTGAAGGGATGAGCACCCGTCCTTGCCCCAGCTTGTTTCAAACTAGCAGTCCGAAAGCATGCAAATGCGACTAGATCAGGGGTCAGCAACCTGTGGCTCTGGAGCCGCATGTGGCTCTTTCACCCCTCTGCTGCGGCTCTCTGTCACTCAAAATATGCATCACAACTGCCAATGTGCAATACCCGCCGGTACATGATTTATTGAGCTTTTCAACCCCTGGTAGGCCAACCATGGATAAATTCAAGAAAAGAAAAGTTTCAGAAGAAAACAGAATGTTTAATTCAACTACATATACTAGTTTTGTGCTGCTCAAAAAATAGCCAGGAACGGGAAGGGTTTTGTGATTCGCGGTGTTTTCTTTTCTGTGGGAAATGGGTACAAATGGCTCTTTGAGTGTTTAAGGTTGCCGACCCCTGGACTAGATAAATAGGTAGCATTTTTTGTGAGACTGTAGCAGCATTCTGTAATGTCACGGAAATGTCTTTGGACAGTGCTGGCTCAGTGGTCCCGAAATGGAGATGAGCATCGCCCCCTATAGTCAGCAACGAGTAGCGTTGTGCTAGAAGTTCCCCTCGCATACATGTGCTAGTCGTTCCCAACTCTAGGGGGCGGTGCTCATCTCTGTTTCAAAGCTGAAGAGCCAGCGCTGTCTGAAGACGTCTCCATGGTCATGTGGCCGGTATGACTAAACGCCGAAGGCGCAAGGAACATTATTACCTTTCCACCAAAGGTGGTCCCTGTTTTTCTACTTACATTTTTTACATGCTTTTGAACTGCTCGGTTGGCAGAAGCTGGGACAAAGTAACGGGAGCTCACCCCCTTACACAGCACTAGGGATTCGAACTGCTGAACTGCCGACCTTTCGATCGACAAGCTCAGCGTCTTAGCCACTGAGCCACCATGTCCCTCAAATTAGATTAGTAGATTAGTAGCATCTTTCTTGATGTTCTAGAAAGCCCTCAACACATCCCCATTCCCTCCCCACTCCTGGGGGAAGGATATTGCAAAATCTCCATTCCCACCCCACTCTGGGGCCAGCCAGGGGTGGTATTTGCTGGTTCTCTGAACTGCTCAAAATTTCCGCTACCGGTTCTCCAGAACCTGTCAGAACCTGGTTAAATCATCAGGTCTGGAGATCCCCAGGAACTTGAAGTATGCTTAGATGACTCTACTATTGAGGTGGTTTTATTCATTCTCCCTCTGCCCGGGGTTTGAATATATTTTAATTGACATTTAATTTTTAATGGTGTCTTTTTTTCTATTTTTTCTATTTCTAATGCTCATTTTTATATAGGCATTGTTCTTTAATTATAGCATGCCACCAGAATCCCTTCATGTGAGATGGGCAGCTATATAAATTTGATTAATGGATGAATAAATAAATAAATATAAAAAACAGAGACGAAGCAATTAAAAATAAACTACCTTTTCAAGGCAACGGCAGCTGAAGAGAATCGCAAGAGCAAATTGAGAATTGTTTTAAAATAGCTGTTCGGGTCGCAGTGTCTCTTTTCCTTTCTATGGATCAAACCACAACTTGAAGTTGTGAGATTTCGCTTGAACCCAAGGGGTGGTGGTGAGGGGGAATAACCTCCCATTCAATTTAGCTGCCTACTTCTTTGTAAATTCGAAAGGGCCTGATTTGTTTGTGAGGTCTACACTTTTATCCTTCCAGACAAGATTTCAAAGGCCTGCTCCTCATCAGTTGCCTCGACATATTAACACCAGAAAGAATGACTAATAAGGATAGTAAGAAAACACATTTAGTTCATATTTAAAAGTATACTTCTCAACTTTCATACGTTTTAACCAATATATAAAATCAAGACTTTAGAGTTTTTGGTGCTCTCTGAGCTTGGTTATTTTTTTTTTTTTTGCAGACCTTTCATGACCCAACTAAGTAACATCTTCAATGTAGGGTAATGAAATGTCTGAAGGAAAGCAACCAGTTCAGAGGGCACCAAGGACTCCACAGTTCAACCCTGAGCTACAAAATATTCTACTGGAATTCAAACTTGCTTGTTGAACTTGATGAACTTGTTCATCAATTAAAGTTCATTTGGGGAACGTCTTTGAAAAAACAAATATATTCATGGAAACAATTCATAAATGTATATTATATGACCAGAAATTGTTTGCATAACATGCATTTGATGAATTGCAAACAAAAATAATTTAAAAAAAAATGTGCATCAAAATGCAGACAATCCCAAAGGTGGTTTTTCAAGAGGCAACTGGACTTTCTTGTTTTTCTTCTTTGAAGACATTTCGCTTCTCAACCAAGAAGCTTCTTCAGCTCTGACTGGATGGTGGGGAATGGGAGGATTTATACTCCTCTCTCTCTCTCTCTCTCCCTCCCTCCCCCCTCCCTCCCTCCCTCCCTCCCTCCCCCCCCCCCCCCTCTCTCTCTCTCTCTCTCTCTCTCTCTCTCTCTCTCTCTCTATATATATATATATATATATATATATATATATATATATATATATATATATTCTTTTCGTAGGCTTTATGTGTATTTCTCTTTAGCCAGGATCTTCCTATGTAAACCAAGATTTTTATGCAGCCCTAGTTTATTGAAATCACAATCCACTAGTTTCTAGGCTTTTTTTCCTGGCAGCCAGCAAACACTCTGCTGCCCATTGGGAGACTAAGGCGACTAAGATAGATCTATTTTGGACTTATAAGTCCTCATCAGTTAGCCACACCCTCATCCCATATATCCTCCCTGTAAAGGTACAGTATTTGTTTTCTTTTCGTAGGCTTTATGTGTATTTCTCTTTAGCCAGGATCTTCCTACGTAAACCAAGATTTTTATGCAGCCCTAGTTTATTGAAATCACAATCCACTAGTTTCTAGGCTTTTTTTTCTGGCAGCCAGCAAACACTCTGGCTTATATACAATATATATACATATACATACATACATACATACATACATACATACATACATACATACATATAAAATAAAAGGAACACAAGCAGAAGAACGAACAAAGTATTTAATAAGGCTATTTCATTCATTCAGATCTCGGATGTCTTCTGCTTGTGTTCCCTGTATTTTTTTGAGCAATATATATATATATATATATATATATATATATATATATATATATATATATATATATATATATATACAGTATATATATATATGTATACATCCTTTCACTCCCTACCATCTAGTCAGAACTGAAGAAGCTTCCTGGATGAGAAGCAGAACATCTTCAAAGAAAAACCAGAAAGTCCAATTGCCTCTTGAAAAAGCATCTTTGGCACAACCATGACCTGGATGACTGAGAATCTCCATAGACATCAAAATGCTGATAAATTTCAGCACATCTTTTTAAAAAAAATTACCAGAAAATGGGAATAACCAAAATCCACCAATTCTCCAAAACGAGCAGCTGTTTTGGTGGAAAAACTTGCCTCCAAATCACAAACAATTGAAGATGACCCAAAACACAGAACTATTTTCATCAGTTGCAAGTTATGGTGAGTTATTACAGTAAATCCTTGGTTTCTTGCACCAGAAGTGTCAAAAGCAAGAGCTCAAGGTGACATAGATCCTAAAAAGAACATCGATCAAAGCAGTGGTGAAATCCATATTTTTTTACTACCAGTTCTGTGGGTGTGGCTTGGTGGGCGTGGCTTGGTGGGCATGGTAGGGGAAGGATACTGCAAAATCTCCATTCCAGGGGAAGGATATTGCAAAATCTCCATTCCCTCCCCACTCTGGGACCAGCCAGAGGTGGTATTTGCCAGTTCTCTGAACTGCTCAAAATTTCCGCTACTGGTTCTCCAGAACCTGTCAGAACCTGCTGGATTTCACCCCTGGATCAAAGACTATTTGAGCAATATAAACTCTAGCAGAAGGCACTCCAGTACAGAAATAATTGCTTTACACTTGATAATGACACCAGATAACTACCAAGGGAGATGATGGGAGAGCGAATTACAGGCATATTCCTAATAACATTTGAAGTGCGAATTGAGTCAAGAATTCCGACTGTTATTCCAATGGACTGACTGCATTTGCAGCAGGAGATAAAAGAATCATGGCAGCCTAACCTTGAAACATGCCACTTTCCTAAATTCTATAATCATCTAGACAGCCTGCGACCCTTTGGGTCATCATCATTTCAGTTATATTTCCTTACCTAAACAGAGGGCAAAAAAAAAAAAAAATAGTAGGAGTAAGAGCAACTTCTTGACTTCCTGCTGGTTTCTCCATTGACTTTCCTTGCAGGAAGCTGGCAGGGAGCATTGGAATTGACAAGCTCATGATTGAGGCTGGCTGTGGCAGCACAGCAGTGTAGCAGCACTTGAAGCAGCCACAAACTTCGGTAATTTCAATCCCACCGGAGTCCCAGATCTTGGAGGCATTCTATAAGTTAGGCCATTTGATTAAAAAAATTCTTGCCTTATGACGCACTGCTTTGCCCAACTGCAGACAGACAGAAGAGTTTTAGAAGGATATAGATTAAAAGGTAAAGGTTCTCCTTGCACCTATGTGCTAGTCGTTCCCGACTCAAAGCCGAAGAGCCAGCGCTATCCGAAGATGTCTCCATGGTCATGTGGCTGGCATGACTAAACACCAAAGGCGCACGAAGCACTGTTCCCTTCCCACCAAAGGTGGTCCTTATTTTTCTACTTGCATTTTTTATTTGCTTTCGAACTGCTAGGTTGGCAGAAGCTGGGACAAGTAACGGGAGTTTACCCCGTTACGTGGCACTAGGGATTTGAACCGCTGAACTGCCGACCTTTCGATCGACAAGCTCAGCATCTTAGCCACTGAGCCACCACGTCCAGTATTAATCCAGTGACTAATATGTAGTCACCAATTCTTAGGTTTTCATTCTTAGGTTTGCTACATGACAGATACAAGAAAGGATCCCCCTGGAAACATACACGAAATGCTATGCTTATAGCTACACCGTTGATTCAATTAAGTTCTTTTTCAGCTCTCCACACTGAAAAAGAAACAAATTGATATACAATCTTGTTTGCAAAAACAAGAAATTGAAAGCATCAAAACTCACACAAAATGAGAAAAGAAGGCAATCTGACATGGATAGTCTTGTTTCTTTCTAAATGCTAACTGTAAAGGTGTGTTACTCTCAGAGTTAAATCCAGAGCACCCATTCCTATTTTCTCCTTACAACCCCCCCCCCACTTCCATATTCATTCTTTCTCCCAACAGGTCTCCTTCCAGGTGTCAACTCTGAAGCTGACCTGACTGAGGCCATCTTGGAAGCTTCAAGTGTTGTCACAATGCTGCTGAGGGATAGGGAGGGGGGAATAGAGATAGTTGAGATTTTGTAGCCAAAACAAAATAAATTCTCCTGAGAACCAAGGACATTCCCACAGGTGGCTGAAGAGAGGAGGAGTGAAGTTTCCAAGCAACCGGACAGCAACTTGATTGGACCATGTGACTGATTGTTTGGGAAAGGAGGAAAACTTTTACTTTTAATTAGGTGAAAACTGTGGGAACCTTTAAAAGAGTCGGTTTTCACTAGTCCGTGCCAATATGATATATCCAATAAAACTGTTCTTTAAGGAATCTACCTGCCTCGGAGTTCTATTTGCTACGGGTATATTACTTGGAACCCTGACACCAGGTTTGTCCTCCCTTGCCACAAGTACAGCTAGTCCTTTGAGTTGCGACCACAATGGAGCCCAAAAATTATGTTGCTAAGTGAAACATTTGATAAGTGAGTTTGCCCCATTTTATGACTTTTCTTGCCACAGTTATTAAGTGAATCATTGCATTTGTTAAGTTAGCAATGTGGTGGTTAAGTGAATCTGGGTCCTCCACTGATTTTGCTTGTCAGAAGGTCGCCAAGCTGATCACGTATGACCTTGGGACACTGCAGCTGTCATAAATGTGAACCAGTTGCCAACCATCTGAATTGTGATCATGTGACATGGGGATACTGCAACGGTCCTAAATGTGAAAAACGGTCATAAGTCACTTTTTTCAGTGCCATCGTAACTTTGAATAGTCACTAAATGAACTGTTGTAAGTCGAGGACTACCTATAGTTAGTACAGAATATCTGTAGCTCATCGAACTTCTCAAGTCTTGGTGTTCTCTTGATTATTTTCCCGCAGACATTTCATTACCAGGCTAAATAACATCAGGGTGATGCGGTGGCTTAGTGGTTAAAACGCTGGGCTTGTTGGTTGGAAAAGCCAGCAGCCCAGGTTCAA
Organism: Pantherophis guttatus; assembly: GCF_059756535.1. Lineage (NCBI taxonomy): Eukaryota > Metazoa > Chordata > Lepidosauria > Squamata > Colubridae > Pantherophis > Pantherophis guttatus. The sequence continues at coordinate 23,962,823 of NC_142072.1, read as the reverse complement.
GACCCAAGCACCACAAGACAGGGTGAGCTCCCATCCTTGCCTCAGCTCCTGCCAATCCAGCAGTTCAAAAGCATGCAAATGAAAGTAGATAAGTAGGTACCACTTTGGTGGGAAAGTAACGGCACTCTGTGACGCCATGCTGGTCACATCACTGCAAAAATGTCTATGGACAGCATTAGCTCAATGGCTTTGAAAAGGAGATGAGCATTGCCCCCTAAAGTTGGCGATGACTAGCAGAATAAAATCCACAGAGACTCCTTTTACTAGACAACATCGTCAATGAGCCATGTTTCTTAGCCTGTTAATGAAACATCGGTAGGAAAACAAATTCTGATTTAATTAGGCATTTTAACTTGCATTATGGATTGTGGTTTTTATTGTTGTGAGCCGCCCTGAGTCCGTTGGAGATAGGGCGGCATATAAGCCTAATAAAATAAATAAATAAAATAAATAAAACAACCCAACTGAAAAAAACACAGAGAATCCAATCAATGCTATGTCCCAAGTGATGCAAAGGGATAAAGGAAAGGTTTTATCTCTTTCATTCATAATTCCGTTTGCCATTCAATTGATGTCTGCCTATATAGGGTTTGTTTGCTGCCGTTCCAGCAGAGGCGAAGCTGTGATGGGGGCTGTGATTACAATGGCAACAAAGGGTTAGATTTTTCTGCTTCTGTTTGCGTCTGGATTGTTGCCTCCCGGATCTGATAGCTGTCATAATGCAATTGATTCCAGCAGAGTGCGTTTGCTTCTTAGCTAAGGTTAGAATACCATCTTCAGGTAGATCTAAGCATAGTTACATTCCCTTTGGACTTCTCTAAAACAAGCTGCACACTTCATAAGGTCATTGAAAGATGTAACAGGTTCTTTTGTAAAACACGCTAAGCTTAGTTACTGCTAATCCCGCTTAGGTTTGGCTTAGTCTGTTGCACGGACCCCGTCTATTGTTGTTAGTTGATGGCTCAATAACTTATACAAACACAGAACAAGAATTCATTGCATAGCTGGGTTGTGCAAATACAGCCTATATTGGATTGCCATTTGCTGGAAGATCTCGAAAACATCAGTCTGCCCTTAGTGCTGCTTTCAAACTATTGAAGAAGACTTGCTCAAGGGAAGGTGGCCCTCCTTTGATATAACTATTTTACAGCTGGAGGTCTGTTTCCAGGAACAAAGCTCTGTGCAGGATTTTTTTTGGGGGGGGGGGTTAAAAAAAATCATCTCTGTATCTTTACCATGAAAACAAAATAGATTTAAGTGCCTCTTAATCTTATCACTGTCAGAAACATGCCTGGTTGACAGGCACAATAGAACTTTCTCCGTGGTGTTTCCCACATTCTGGAATTCCCTACGCCAAAAGAGTATAGGAAACTGAAGATATTACCTAGTTGGGTAATAAAACGTAGGCAAGAAAATAGCCAGGCTCAGAGAGCACCAAAAATTCCTCTTTGTTGTTTGCTATCAGGAAGCAAAATCTGCTGAAGGTAGAGACGTGTAAATTCACACATATAGAATAGGATAGAATAACAGAGTTGGAAGGGACCTTGGAGGTCTTCTAGTCCAACCCCCTGCCCAGGCAGGAAACCCTACAACACTTCAGACAAATGGTTATCCAACATCTTCTTAAAAACTTCCAGTGTTGGAGCATTCACAACTTCTGGAGGCAATTCATTCTATTGATTAATTGTTCTAAATGTCAGGTAATTTCTCCTTAGTTCTAGGTTGCTTCTCTCCTTGATTAGTTTCCACCCATTGCTTCTTGTCCTGCCCTCAGGTGCTCTGGAGAATAGCTTGACTCCCTCTTCTTTGTGGCAACCGCTGAGATATTGGAAGACTGCTATCATGTCTCCCCTAGTCCTTCTTTTCATTAAACTAGACATACCCAGTTCCTGCAACCGTTCTTCATAGGTTTTAGCCTCTAGTCCCCTCATCATCTTTGTTGCTCTTCTCTGCACTCTTTCTAGAGTCTCAACATCTTTTTTACATCGTGGCGACCAAAATTGAATGGAATATTCCAAGTGTGGCCTTACCAAGGCATTATAAAGTGGTATTAACACTTCATGTGATCTTGATTCTAACCCTCTGTTTATGCAGCCCAGAACTGTGTTGGCTTTTTTGGCAGCTGCTGCACACGGCTGGCTCATATGTATGCATATGGACACACAATAACTTACATGAAAAATGCAGAATCAGCCTAGCTCTGAATGGCTTCCTTGGCATAAGATCATCAGTCCTGGGAATGTATCTAGCATTTAATTCCACTCCTAGGTCTTCATACCTACACAGTTATTGTCTATTAGAAGGTCATGATGTTATTGTGCAAACAACATGAATTGACACACATTATGTAATTCCTGCCATTGGTGTGATGATGCAGGCAATGTGCATTTGTTCCTTTGGGACACTTGCCCTTGCCTGCTGTGATTAGGGAGTGGGTAACAAAAGACCCATAATCCACAGCTGCCTTTTCATGGAATGCATGTTCCTTTTGACTGCAACTCCTGTATTTTGCCATTTTATTTATATCCTTGATTGTATCTTTACTTATTTGGTTGTCTTTATGCTGTGAGCTACCCAGAAGTCGGATGGTGCTAGAGATAAGAAAGAAAGAAAGAAAAAAAGAAAGAAAGAAAGAAAGAAAGAAGAAAGGAAGGAAGGAAGGAAGGAAAGAAAGAAAGAAGGAAGGAAGGAAAGAAAGAAGGAAAGAAGGAAAGTGGAAAGAAAGAAACAATGAAGAAAGGAAGGGAAGAAGAAAGGAAGGAAGGAAAGAAAGAAAGAAGAAAGAAGAAAGGAAGAAACAAGGAAGAAAAGAAGGAAAGGAAAGGAAGGAAGGAAGGAAAGAAAGAGGAAAGAAGAAAGAAAGAAACAAGGAAGGAAGGAAGGAAAGAAAGAAGGAAGGAAGGAAAGAAGAAGGAAAGAAGAAAGAAAGAAACAATGAAGAAAGGAAGGAAAGAAGAAAGGAAGGAACGAAGGAACAAAAGAACAAAAGAAGGAAGAAAGGAAGAAAGGAAGGAAGGAAAGAAAGAAAGAAAGAAAGAAAGAAGAAAGGAAGGAAGGAAAGAAAGAAAGAAGGAAGGAAGGAAAGAAAGAAGGAAAGAAGGAAAGAAGGAAAGAGGAAAGAAAGAAACAATGAAGAAAGGAAGGGAAGAAGAAAGGAAGGAAGGAAGGAAGGAAAGAGAAAGAAGAAAGAAGAAAGGAAGAAACAAGGAAGAAAAGAAGGAAAGAAGAAAGGAAGGAAGGAAAAAAAGAGGAAAGAAGAAAGAAAGAAACAAAGAAGGAAGGAAGGAAAGAAAGAAGGAAGGAAGGAAAGAAAGAAGGAAAGAAAGAAGGAAAGAAGAAAGAAAGAAACAATGAAGAAAGGAAGGAAAGAAGAAAGGAAGGAACGAAGGAACAAAAGAACAAAAGAAGGAAGGAAGGAAGGAAGGAAAGAAAGAAAGAAAGAAAGAAAGAAAAAGAAAGAAAGAAAGAAAGAAAGAAAGAAAGAAAGAAAGAAAGAAAGAAAGAAAAGTTTGAATGTGAAAGCAATCTAGGAAGGATACCTTCCTGCATTTGACTCAAAACTCCAGTGATACCTACAAGGAGATCTCAACTTACAACCATTCGTTTAGCAACCATTCAAAGTTACAGCGTCACTGAAAAAAAGAGACCCACAACGGCTCCTCACACTTACAACCATTGCACTAATCCCACGGTTCACTTTGTGTGCTGGGCAACCATATATATTTAGAATGGTTGCAACGTTGCGGGTCATGTCATCACCATTTGAGACCTTCCCAGCTGGCTTCTGACAAGCAAAGCCAGATTGGCTTAAGCAACCATATGATTCACTTAACAACCAGGGCAAAATAAGTAATAAAATCAGGCATGGCTCACTTAATTAGAGCTTGCTTAGCCATGGAAATTCAGGTCCCGGTTGTGATTGTAAATTGATAATTTGCCATAACCATAACCATTGGGCGATACTTTCAACTGAAAACTGCCCAGTTGAGGCTTCCATGCAGATCCAGGTGCGGTGAATCAACTCCATGCACAAAAATAGATCTGCAGTTTGAGACTGAACACATTTAAAAAAAGAAAAAAAACCTACAGTACTGAAATGCTTTATTTTGATTCTGGCCCATCCTTTCCATAATTTCCCTTTATTAAGCACCCGTGCGCTGCCCTTTTAAAATTTAAATGACCATTAGCCGAATTTATTGCTGATAGCGTGGGATTGCCTTCACATCATATTGCCTGTTCCATTCAATTTAGACTTGTCTTTTCTTTTCTCCCCCACCCCTCCTTTTCTGTAATGAGAAAAGTAACGAGGAGAGAGAGAGAGAGGAGACTGTCACGTTTTTTAAATGCTCTGCCCCCCCGTCCAATGACTGCCTCTTCCATTATTCTGATCAAATGGCCACCAGAGTTTACTTTTCAAACCAGAGGAGACGAGGGTCTCAGAGGCTCCACCTAGTGGTGGGTTTCAAATTTTTTTTACTACTGGTTCTGGGGGTGTGGCTTGGTGGGCGTGGCTTGGTGGCGTGGCAGGGGAAGGATACTGTAAAATCTCCATTCCCTCCCCAATCCAGGGAAAGGATACTGCAAAATCCCCATTTCCTCCCGATCAGCTGGGACTCGGGAGGCAGAGAATAGATGGAGGTGGGGCCAGTCAGAATTTTTACTACCGGCTCTCCGACCTACTCAAAATTTCTGCTACTGGTTCTCCGGAACTGGTCAGAACTTGCTGAAACCCACCTCTGGCTCCACCCCAAGCTATATAGTGCTTCAGCACTATATAGCTCAGCACCTGTGTATCATTCTGACTGTCCATCCCAAGGTAAATTTCATTTACCCCATCCAAGCAATTAGAGGATGTCTAATAAATGCACTGATGCCTCAGTGGCTAAGACACTGAGCTTGTCGATTGAAAAGTCGGCAGTTCAGCGGTTCAAATCCCTAGTGCCGTGTAATGGGGTGTGCTCCCGTGACTTGTCCCACCTTCTGCCAACCTAGCAGTTCGAAAGCACGTAAAAAAAATTGCAAGTAGAAAAATAGGGACCACCTTTGGTGGGAAAGTAACAGCATTCTGTGCACCTTTGGCATTTAGTCATGCCAGCCACATGACCACGGAGGCGTCTTTGGACAGCGCTGGCTCTTCGGCTTTGAAACGGAGATGAGCACCACCCCCCTAGAGTCAGGAATGACTAGCACATATGTGCGAACTAACCCTAACCCTACCAGTGGAAGACCTCCAAGGTCCCTCCCAGCCCTAACATTGTATGATCCCAAGTTCATGCTCTATTCAGCCCTTCATCTGCCAGTGGTCCCCCATTCCATCCAGCTAGATGAACATCCTCCCTCTGGTTTCCCAGTTCCTGCCTATAGGACCACAAAACTTCCCTAATCCCTTGTCTTCGTTTTTTTTTTTTTTTCAAAATGTGGGAACCTTGCTACTTTACTTCTGAGAAGCTCCATTCAGCCTTTCCTCTCTCAGCCCTTCACTGGCAGGGCAAGGTACTACATGTATATATAAACAGAAACAAACATCACATTCTCTAGCACTGATGATATGACTTAGTTGGGTAATGAAATGTCTCAACCAAACAGCCCAGCTCAGAGAGCACCAAGGACTCCACAAATACTCTTTAGCAGCCATTATCTAGATAAGCAGGAATTAAAACCAGACATCCAGTCAAGCAGGAAAGAGTACCCTAATCAAGGAAATACAAAGAAGAAAATCACACTCCACCAACACTGCGTGGCAAGCTATTGTATGTAAATAGGGAGCAAATCCCACTCCATTAGCACTGACAATGTTACTTAGTCAGATAATGAAAGGTTTGCAAGCAAGGATCCCACAGTACAGTCCTTTATTCTTTATTCTTCAAGAATTTATTCTCTTCTATTTTAGGAATAAATCACATTCTGCAGCCGTTCTTGCATTCAGTTTTATGTTGGCTATGCTGTTGGTGAAAAAGGATCTATTTTTGTGTTTATTAACTAATTAACCAACATTAATTGGGACAGTGGTTGTTTTTGTTTCAGAGGATGGCTTTACAACTTGATTTTTTTTTGTGGGGGAAAGGACATCAACTTCATAAGTCCAGTGGTTTTAAAAAAATCCCTATCCAATTTATCTTTTAGAATTTCATATTTCATAAGAGATTTTTGTTTTTCTCCCCCAAGTGCCCTTCTTAACTTTCTGTCTCGTGGTTATCTTATTTATGCTACCCTTTCTATTTTTTTAAAAAATAAAACATACTGTCATTTGCATATAATTATTTCTTTTTCCATTTATGGCTCCACATAAACACAGCAAACAATTTTTGAGACTGGAATAATGATTTTTTTTTTTTCAGATGGCTTCAAGTTAGGAATCGGTAAGTATGATTTATTCTTCAAGAAAATTGCTTCATTGCATTTCTGCTTCCGTCATTCTACAACATCCATTTCCAGAATTACCATTCCGGATTTCAAGTGTCTTCCATAGTAGCCTGGTTTTGTCATTCATAGAATTATACACTCATAGGGCTGGAAGGGACTTTGGAGATCTTCTAGTCCAGCGGTCTGCAACCTTAAACACTCAAAGAGCCATTTGGACCCGTTTCCCACAGAAAAGAAAACACCGGGAGCCACAAAACCCTCCCCGTGCCTGACTATTTCTTGAGCAGCCACAAAACTGGCATATGTAGTTGAATTAAACATTCTGTTTTCTTCTGAAACTTTTCTTTTCTTGGATTTATCCATGGTTGGCCTACCAGGGGTTGAAAAGCTCAATAAATCGTGTGCCAGCGGATGTCGCACATTGGCAGTTGTGATGCATATTTTGAGTGACAGGGAGCTACAGCAGACGGGTGAAAGAGCCACATGCAGCTCCAGAGCCCCAGGTTGTTGACCCCTGTTCTAGTCCAACCCTCTGCCCAAGGCAAGAGACTTTAAATCATCCTGGACAAATGACTGTCCAATCTTTTCTTGACAACCTTTAGTGAGTGAGGCAAACTCTTTCACTGATTGTTCTCACTGTCAGGAAATTCATCCACGTTGAAGCTTTTTCTGATGAGCTTCCATCCACTGCTTCTTATCTTGCCCTCAAGTCCTATGGAGAACAAACTGAGGTCCAGTGGTGGATTTCAACTGGTGTTTCGGTTCGATTCATGCACGTGCTTCGCATGCCAAACTTACGTTCCACGTAAGCACAGTGTATTAACGGAACAGCTAAGACGCGGCAATCTGCTCTGCCGTGCCTTTCAGCTGGGCTAAAAACGACCGAATATAAGGTATGTATAATGCAGGGGCGGGTGGGAGGGCCAAGCTAACCGTCAGAGAGAACCAGTTCACTCTCAGCTCACCATAGTTGCTATCGGCTTGCCCGAACCGGGCCAAACCAGTAGAAACCCACCACTACCAAGGTCCTCTTCCTTGTGACAGTCCTTCAAGTATTGGAAGACTGCTATCATGCCTCCCCTAAGCCTTCTCTTTGTTAAGCTAAACTTACCTGGTTCCTTTAGCCATTCTTCATAGCATTTATCTTCCAAAGCAGGGGTCTCCAACCTTAGTAGCTTTAAGCCTGGAGGACTTGAAGTCCTCCAGGCTTAAAGCTGCCAAGGTTGGAGACCCCTGTTCCAAAGTCTTATCATCTTTGTGGCTCTTCTCTGCACTATTTCTAGAGTCTCAACCAGTGGTGAAATCCAATTTTTTTTACTACCCGTTCTGTGGGCGTGGCTTGGTGGGCGTGGCGTGGCTTGGTGGGCATGGCAGGAGAAGGATACTGCAAAATCTCCATTCTCACCCCACTCCAGGGGAAGGATACTGCAAAATCCCCATTCCCTCCGTACTCCTGGGGGAAGGATATTGCAAAATCTCCATTCCCACCCCACTCTGGGGCCAGCCAGAGGTGGTATTTGCCGGTTCTCGGAACTGCTCAAAATTGCCACTACCGGTTCTCCAGAACCTGTCCATAACTGCTGGATTTCACCCTCTGGTCACAACATCTTCCTTGTATCATGGCGAGCAGAACTGAATGCAGTATTCTAAGTTTGGCCTTACTAATGTAGAATAAAACCCAGTCGGTTTTAGTTGTTAGTGTTTACTGGTCCAGCTTATGTTAAAGACCAGAAATAAAGGGAAATTTCAAGTGTGAAGTGTTTCCAAGAAATCTACAAAACAAATTCGGAGCCATGTCTACTTACAAGTTGGCAACGATAGGGACCTCTTTAGCCTATACATCTGCATGACAGAGTAGAAAAATGAAATGTTTATGAGCCATTATAAATTCACCATTTTCATATTTAATTTATGGATCATTTAGTAAGCTTGAACCGAGTTAATATGCATCCCCAAACAGCTCTCCAGCAGAGGTTTGTGTGACCAGATCTTTAAAATGTACCCATACTTCGGTAATGAGTTAAAATTCTTTTTCAGCACGTTTTTATCTTGCTGTCGTTTTTAAACTCCCAGCAGAATGCAATATGCTAGCAATTTTTCAGTGCCCGATGAACTTTTTGACCGCCAGTCTGGTCTAAAAAAAAAAAATGCCACATCCAAAATGTAGGATTATAGTTCAGAAAAAAAGAGCATATTATATCTGAGGCAAATGTCAATGCTACCTTATAATTCCCTAAAATGGGCTGTTAATCTCTTCCTCGGTCCCTAACATAACCTGACTATCTCTTTTTGCTGGATCAGTCTTGAAGCCCAGATCTGTTGTAGTCCGCCAGCGGCCCATGGAGCTAGCAGTGGAGTCGGACAGTGAGGAGTCTGGGGAGGAACATGGGCCAGTCCTGGAGTCTGGGGAAGGCCCAGACGAGGGCTCTACATCAGAGGCAGAGATGGAGCCAGGGCCATTTGGGAGCGATGCACTGACTCCAGATCCTCCAGAGTCATATATCAGAGAGGCAGTGGAACAGGAAGAGCCTGTTCCTAGTGCATGAATGCACAGAGCTGCCAGAAGGCAAGAGCAGCTAAAGTAAAAGGGACGACTCGGGAGTAAGGCCAGGAGATGATTGGCCCCTCCCATAAGGCTTAAAAGAGCAGCAAAGGCTCTTGGAATCTTTGTAGGAAAGCAACGTTGCTAAATCTGTTTCCAGTCGGCGTCTCTTGTTTCTGAACTTCGTGGGGCTTTGCCAAGGAAGGCCTTTGGCAGGGTGCCAAAGAAGATAAAGGTTTGTGATAAGCCTGAAGGAATTTTTGTGAAGGACTTGTTTTGGAATTAATTTGGACTAAGCTGGGAATGAAGTAATTCTCAGCTATTATAATATAATAGTTTTGTTTGAGACTAATTGTGTCCTGCAATGTCTAAGTGAGCCTAGGTCACAACAAGATCTAAACCTGCTGACAGAGTGATGGCCAACATTTATATCTAATGGAGACACTGTTTTCTACTGTGGCTTCCAATGCCTTATTCAAGTCCAGGATATGGAAGAAAAAGGATGAGAGAGAGAGAAATCAAAATTGTTTATGAAGAAAAACGGAGACCTTGGAAAACAAAGCAAGCTTAAGAACTTGGGCAGTTTCATTGGCCCTAAAGCTTCTGAATCAAAGTAGGCTTGTAAAGCATCCTTAGATGCATTGGCTTGGTGGGGGATTCAATGAGAGATAGTTGTCATCAGGGCCTGTCAGCCATTTCAGTATAAATATATGGCAGCCTGCAGATATCTATGGAGATTCTCAGCCATCCAGCTCATGGTTGTCCCAAAGGTGCTTTTTCAAGAGGCAACTGGACTTTCTGTCTTTTCTTTGAAGACGTTTTGCTTCTCACCCAAGAAGCTTCTTCTGCTCTGACTGGATGGTGAGTCCTAGCGTTGCCAGGTGTCCACTATTTGAGCGGACAGTCCGCTTTTTTCACATTATGTTCCCTATTTTTTTTCACAAAATAGTGGACATTTTTTTTATTCAAAAGCTTTATGATGAAATGGTACATAATCTAAAGCTGTACAGTCTAAGAGAATAAGGATAGGCGAATTGCGTTTTGTCTTTTTTTTCATAAGTTAGAATGAGACAAAGATCGAATATCCATTGAACTCGATTCTCCAAAAAAATTAATGATGAGATTAAAATAAAAATATATTATAAAATTATGTACAGTTCACATTTTTAAAATGTATTGTAGTTTCTGTCGACTGACCTAAAATGGCGTGTAAAAATGTTTGTAAGAAAATATATAATTTAATTGTAAAATTTTTTTATTTTTTTACTACTTAACAACCCCCCCCCCCGGTTTGTCCGCTATTTTTTGGAAGCAGACCTGGCAACCCTAAATTGGTGACTGAATCCTTCCATTCCCCACCATCCAGTCAGAGCGGAAGAAGCTTCTTGGATGAGAAGCAAAACACCTTCAAAGAAAAGACAGAAAGTCCAAGTGCTTCTTGAAAAAGCACCTTTAGGACAGTCTACAGATACTGCTAAAAATGGTTTCCAGCATTCTAAAATCTGATCAAAAAATTTAGAGGTGAATGTAATGGATTAGGAGCAGGAAGACCCAACTTCAGTTCCATCCTCAGCCATGCAAACTCCCTGGGTGATTATGGGTCCATCAGCCCAACCTACTTCACAGGACTGTTGTGCTGGTAAAAATGGAAGGAGAGAGCACTAGGTGTGCCGCTTGGAGTTCTTAAAAAAAAAAATCACAGGATATAAAACGAACAAATAATTAAATTACAAACCCCCAGTGATCATTTCAAAAGATGGTTTTCCTCCTTGTGAGAACATGTGGGTTGCATTGACGCAAATGCAGGATTAGGACAGAGAAGAACCAGGTTCAAGTCTCCTTCAGCTGGGAAATTTTCAGGATGAAATTGGAACAGAGGGAGGGAATGATGGAAAGAATGGAGGGAGAGAGGGAAGGAAGAAGGAGAGAGGGAGAGGAAGGGGAGCTGAGAAGGAGGGAGAGAGAGAAGGGGGAAAGAAGAAAGGGAGGAGGAGGGGGAGGGAGGAGGAAGAAAGGAAGGAAGGAAATCCTGCTGCATTTTCCGTGATTTGGATACTAAATGCAAAACTGTTTTACATTCATCATTATTCAACTTATCACTTTGAATCTTTGCAGCCTTCTTGATTAGGTTCGTTCTTTTTTTTTTCTTTTACAAAGTAAGTTGTTTCCACACAATCTCCCAATTCCCTTCTCCCATACAATTTGCCCCCTCCCCTTAAGAATCTTTTCACAAAAGCATGACTGTTTTTTACCATTTGAGAGGCTGCTGAGGGTTTAGGTAGAATCATCCTTAGCACTATGCGATATTTCCTACCATTTGGCCAGAAAACCTTCGAGAAAGTGCATCTTTTAGGGGGAAATTTAGCTTGAAGGGGTTCTTTTTCACAGAATGTGTGGAACCTTTCACAAAAAAACAAAAAAAAACAAAACCCAAGCAATTCAATATTACCTGCACATTTATTTCAATCCTGCCAAGAAATGAAACAATCAGCAGTTTCTCTTTATTATTATTTTTTTAAAAAAAAATCCAGCGTCAAAAGCTCCTTAGTACAAAGTTACCTGAACCCTTTGCCTGACATTTTCCATTCTCTATTCCCTTCTGGAGCACTAGCATTTTGACCCAAAAAAAAGAGTTACAGAAATGTCCTTCTTTGAACTAAAGAAGTCACTGCAGTAACAGTTGGACATTTCCAAATCATTAAATCCAAGTTCACAGCAAATCTTGTGCTTTTGCACTGTTTTAGTATTGATAAGAAATGCCCAAGCATCTTTCATTTATATTTACAGACAAGTCAAGAAACTTTATGGAGTCAATGACCGCTCCATAAAACACGTTGCATAGATGGAGCTAACGTTGGTTAGCCAATTAGGTAACTGATCAATCAAACCACTGTGCATCTAAGCCATGGCTTGACAAAACTGGGCCTAAGGAAGTTAGATGTAGATGTGATATGCCTACAGGAAGCTCATATTAAAAAAAAAAAAAAGCAAATTGTTGGAAAATGCAAAAATAGGGACTCTCGTGCAAAAAAAGAAAAGAGGAATTGCAACATATGTTAAAGAAAGAATAAAATCAAAAGTAATATATTCAGACGAAGAGGGCAGAATGTTAATGTTAGAATTAGAAGTTGAGCAAAAACAAATTTCATTTACAGTAATATACTCACCAAATAAAAACCAATATGAATTCTTTAAAAAGATACATAACAAAATAACGGAATTGGAATATGAAAATATTTGCATATTCGGGGATTTTAACGTGATGCCCAAAAAGATTATAAGAGTAATAAGAAGAAGAAAAAGAAGAAAAATATATTACCAAAATCATTTTTTGACATGGCATCAGAATTCAGTCTTCAGGATGTATGGAGAGAGGCACACAGGACAAATGTGTTAATATACATATTATTCACATCCGCATCTATCTTGGTTCAGGATTGACATGGCTTGGATGACATCAGAATTACGAAATGGGATAGATGAAATAGAAATAGAAGTTAACAATTGGGCAGATCATAATCCAATAAAAATAAAACAGAAAGGTCAGAAACAGACAAAATTGGGCCATACTTAAGAATATAGAACGATCTGAATTTAAAAGTAAAAGATTTAAATAAAACTAATCAGAGTAAAACCAGGATATTTAATTAAGTATGTTAGGTGTTTTGTGCAGCCATGGCAGTTTCTTAAAAGGCCACCAGATGGGAGCAAAGAAGCACCTTTGATCCCACTGGTGGGTCAAGGGGTTCCGGCCCCTGAAGCCCCATTGGGGAGAGTTAATGGCCCTCCAGCCCCCTCACACCCATTGGTAAGGGAGGGGCCTGGGGCCCCCATAAGACCTCCTGCACAGGGGCTGCTCTTCGGCTCTTGTTCTAGCTTCCTACGGGATTGATCCATGGGCTCAATCCAGGCATGGATGCCTTCATGCCAGGGAACTCATTTTCTCTACTTTATTCCTAAATAAAGATTCAACTTGATTGCATCCTTGCATACTGCCTTTTTCTTGGAAGCGCCTCAACGAACCATCAACCTTCGTGAGATCTCTCACAAAGTATGTGAGTTCAGAGATCAAGACAAGCTTTAGCTCAAAATGAACCCTTCGACTTTTATCTGTTTAGCAACCGTTTGAAGTTACGGAGGCATTGAAGAAAGTGACTTACAACCACTCCTCAAACATATGACTGTGGTCACTTGTGACCTGTTTCTGTGGTCACGTGATCAGCATTTAGGCAATCAGCAAATGGCATGTATTTGTGATGATTGCAGTGTCTCAAGGTCACAGATTCACCATTTGCAAACTTCCCAGCCGGCTTTAGATACGCAAAACCAATGAGGGAAGCAGGATTTGCTTAATTCAATTAACAACCATGGCAAAAAGGTCATGAGATTGGGTATGAGTCGGTTAACAACCAACTTGCTTAGCAACAGTAATTCTGAGGACTTCTTGTTGTTCATCCATCGTGTTCGAAGAGGACCTTGACATCTAACAGGTTGTGGGCTGGCCACAATGTGTCCGCAGGTCACTGGTAAGACCTATACGGGCACAAAATGTTTTGTCACATGTTGGGCAGACATGTGTGGGCACCGTTGCAGCATTTGAAGCTCTGGCTTTGCGGAGTGCTCACTTCTCTTGTGCTATGGGTGTTCTTCTGCCATCAGATATCTGGCAGCCTTGGGGGATCAGCGTGTGCCAGGTCGATCGGTCTTGTGCCAGGGTTTCCCAGGAGGTGGTGTCGATATCCAGGGACTTGAAGGAGGCTTTCAACGTGTCTTTGTATCACTTCCTTTGTCCCCTGTGCAATCGCTTTCCTTGAGACTGCTCACCATAGAGGAGCTATTTAGGGATGCGATGGTCTGGCATCCTTGCAACATGGCCTGCCCAGCTTGTCTGGGCTTTCATCAGAAGGGCATGAACTGATGGCAGGCCTGCTCTGGAGAGGACTTCTGTGTCTGGTACCTTGTCCTGCCACCGGATCCTCAGAATTCTACGGAGGCATGTCGTGTGGAAGTGGTTCAATTGCCTAGCGTGCCTCCTGTATACAGTCCAAGTCTCACTGGCATACATCAGGGTAGTTAGCACTACTGCTCGGTAGACTTTGAGCTTTGTAGCAAGGCTTATTCCATGGCGGTCAGTAGTCTGTCAAATGCAGAGCTTGCCTTGGTGATTCTGCAGTTGACCTCAATGTCAATTGTCACTGCACGGAAGAAGGTGCAAATACTGGAATACTGCTATCATGTCTCCCCAATTCTTCTTTTTTCTAGACTAGCCAGACCCAAAACCTGCAGCCGTTCTTCATATGGTTTAGTCTCCAGGCCTTTAATCATCTTAGTTGCTCTTCTTTGCACTTTTCCAAAGTCTCAACATCTTTTTTGTAATGTATTTATAAAAAAAACCTTTTGTAATTTCTAATGTATTTATTTAGTGTACAGGTAGTCCTTAATTAGTGACCATGATTGGGAGCGGCAACTCTGTCACTAAGCAAAACATCACATAACTATGATGGACTTATGGCATAACTTCCTATTCAGTCATTAAGCAAGACATCACAAAGCAGTCACTTAGTTCACCTCCACATTCTCTATTAACTCTGCTTCTCTCTTGCCAGTTGCAAATAGTATGATTGCCAAATGCTGCAACAGCCATAAATGTGAGAACTGGTTCCAAAGCTATTTTTTTTTTCATACAGTTCTAACTTTGGATGTTTCTTTAATTAGGCTGTCAGTAACTGAGAACTACCTGTATTCTCTTTCATCTTGTGACTATGAGGGTCTCTAAAGTTTAAATATATTTGCCTTAAATACATTATAACCTCCAGTCACCGCTGAAATGAACTTCTCAAATAAAAGAGCTACCCTGATAGCAGTTCTGACTTTAGGGCATCCCAAAAGAATTGAGAGAATTGATAATTCATAACTGAAACAATCTTAGATTCTGAGTTTCTATGTATAAAATATTTCATAGATTCTGTTTAAGTTAAAGCTAAGTTAAAGTAGTTGGAGGCAGCTTAAGAAAGATATATGAAAATGCCCACAAATATTTTCTGGAATAGACCAGCAGAGCTATTTCATTGAGAGCAATAGAATTTTTTTCCCCCACAGGGTCTTATTAAAAGCTTTTTTTCAGCAATAGAAGTAAACAATTAAAGCCACAGATGATGTCATCTTAAGCACCAACAAAGTCTGTTTGTTTCTGCCCAAAGACAAAACCCCTTGATTGGGATGGATTAGAACTAAAACCACCTGCTGAAGCTGGCCAATGTTTTCACATCAATATTAATGAGGTTGGATAATAATCATTATGAATGATTGGCTCCTTTCTAGATTTCTGAAATATCAAAAGAAAGGGCTTACCAAGAAGATTTGTTATGAAATTTCTGGAGTCTTAACTTCCTTGCCTTTTACTTCAAGAAGTAGGTGCACACCAACATCAAAATGTTTGAGATCTTATGCCATGGTAGATATGAAACTGTGGGCACAAAATTTCAGTAATGAATTGTTTAAGCAATATAAATGATCAACTCCCATTCATTCATTCATTCATTCATTCATTCATTCATTCATTCATTCATTCATTCATTCATTCATTCTGATATACCATCCCTCAGCCAGGGAGACGAGTCATTGGGATTTTTGGAGAAGACACCACATGTAGCAATTGGGTGACTTGAGTCAGAAGTCTTCGTTTTCCACATTCACCAACATTGCTTCTTCTCTGGTGGAATTTACTGTTAATCAGTTTCTCTTTGAATCCATGCTCTGTTTTCTAGTGAAATGCAATGTTCAGTAATTTCCACTTACTCACCTAAACTCCTTCCCATTTCTCACTGTCTTAGAATGATCGATCTTCTTTTGATGCAAATTGGTGTCTACCTTCCCATGGTCACAAATGGTATCTGGGGTCATTTGTTACAGACCTTGGCAGGATTTTCTGCATAGTCAATGCAGTGTAGCTTGACTAAATTCTACTGTATTCAGCTTAAGTCTGTCACATTACAGCATAACAAAAAAATAATCTTTACTGCATATTGCATATTAGGAAGAAGCCACTTGAGAGAAATAAGGATTATTCCTGTAAAAAGTATAACCTGAGCTATGCCATTTTAAGTGCCCTATTTTACCGTGTATAACCTGATTATATAATTTAGCTAAAAGAACATAATAAGACTTAAGAACATGGGAGAAGGAACTGTGCAATTCCTGTGTATGTTCTTAAATGCTGATGTATGTTCTTAAAATCTGCTTGTTTTGCAGGAAATCTTCTTCTGGGTCAACGTGCCCTCATTAATAAGGGGAAGTAGCATATAATGATATCACAAGCATAAGCAATATTTTTGTGGAGGGTATTTTTACTGGAAAGGTGGGGATTTTCCAGGGGGCAAAACCATGTGCTAAATATGTTGTATAAGATCTGAAACTGGACTCTAGGAACGTACTTACATCCTGTTGTATCAGACCTGTGTATTCTGAAAATTGTATATAAGATCTGTGAGAAGAAGGCTTAATTGCTTAATTCTTAGGCAGTGAAAGTGTGGTCGACAGGTAAATCCCATTATCGTTTTAAAGAGACAAAGACCGAAATAATCCTGGAACAAAGTTTATTCTTTGCAAAGGGCCTTTCTCTCTAAAGTAGAGAAAGACGAAAATAAAACAATTTACACAAGTTTTTATAGTCTTCAGGACATTCAGAATACACGTCAATAAAGTACCTTGGGAATCAGTTCCAGATCTTACATAACATCTTATATAACATATGCAGTACATAATTCCACCCTGGAAATTCCCCAATTCCCAACAGAAATACCCCTCAAAAACATCAATTGCGTACTTCCTTTAATTAATAAGGGCAAGTTAACCCAGGAACGTATTTCCTGCAAGACAAACATCTTCTCAAAAACAGGAATTACACATTTCCTTTCTCATGTTCTTAAATGTCAGCTAAATTATATAATCAGGTTATACAAGGTAAAACAAAACCTTAACATGATTTCAAAATGGCGTAACTCAGGTTATGCTTTTACAGGAATAATTCCTATTTTTCTCACAACCCCCAATTCTCCTCTTCATTATCTTTTATTTCTGTAAACTATGAATATCCTGTAACAGTATAGAAACTCCTCTCCATACAATAGGTAATTTGGTCAATGCCATGTTACCACATAAAAACATTAACTTGTAAGGAACTTGTATCCTTAGACATAGAAAATGTAACCCTTCCTCCAAAATCCAAAACTTCTTGTATGAAGGTATATAATTACCAAATAGCTCAGTGCATTGCTTATATAAAAATTCCATCCTATTTGTAAGGCCAATGTATTGAGGAACTATCTCATATGTACGTTTGCACTTGGCACACACCATCTTCAAAAGATGACTTAATACATATCTCAGCTTCCTCAGTGGTGTCTATTAGGGTTAGTGGTGTTTCTATAAAAGAATAATGGTGCTCGAATTCAGTATGGAAACATAGCTGCTACCATGTTATAGGGTAACTAGGCAATACAGCCAAAATCCCCATTCCTATCCACACCTGTAGAATAACAAACATTACCACAAAAAAACCCCATTATTCCTAGTGAACTAGCTCCCTAGTGAACATCAATCAATCAAGGAGAACTTACATCCACTGGATATCAAAACATAGATTTACACCAATCAATAATATCTTTCCTCAATACAATCAAAAACACAACAAGAATTATTACCACTCCTAGCCAAATACAAATCTCTTCATAAAACTCTTCTTCCATCCATTGGTCATCAATCGTCTAAGGTTTGTCATCAAAAAGTCAATTTAAGAGGGTTTGCAGGTTCCGTAGCAACTGTCCTTCCATAAGGCAAAGCCACCAGTCCCTTGACTCTGGAATAGCATACCCAAATTTGTTCCTTAGTCCTTACAGCCGATTCAGTAGTCAGCAAAACTTGGAACGGTCCCTTCCACACCAGCTGCAACTTCTTCTCAGTAATGGCTTTTATCGGACCCAGTCTCCACTTTTGTATTCATGTGCTTGGAAATCAAGAGGTAGATTCTGTCCTTTTTACCTTAAATGAGAAAAACACTGGGACAGTCTCTGTATATATATTTTTTCAGAAAAAACATCCTTCAATTCTATCCTAGGCATCTCAACTTTCCCCACATATACATAGATATCCCCAGATCTTTCCTAGGACTAGTTCCTATTCTTAATAGAGCTAAAGGCAAACACTTCATTCAAAGTAGTTGAAACTCTAACATTAATTTTTATAACATAGATTTACTTATCTGATTAGCACATTCACAACACCCTATAGAACTTTGCATAAACAATAAATGTAATTGCCAATCAATTCCTAATTGTTCCATAACCTTCATCACCTTGGACAATGAAATGTATACTCCTATCACTATATTTGGGTATTATTCGCTCTAATATGATTTATCAATGGTCACACCACCAGCATTTCAATGTAATCTACTTAGATTCATTGAAAAGGCCAAATGGTCAAATCTCTACATATTTTTTACATACACAATGTATTCATTTCCGTACCATTTGTATAACTATTGTATACATACCCCTAGACACATATATGCATATACATTTAATAAAATCAATAAGTGCTTGCGTTCCCCAATAGGTTCCCTCATGCACTCATTCAATCACATTCCACATCACTACTTTAGTAAAAATTTGCACTCCATTTTAGTAATCCATTTCCCATTCACTTACACACCCCTTCATCCACTATTTATATAATATCAAGTTTAGAAGGATCCTCAGCTGCCTTTAAAACAGCTGTGATAAGTTCCACCTATCGCAATTCCTTTTACTAAATATCAACCCCCTTTCAATCCAGATTATCCCAAAAGTATGTAGGATACCATAAGCATAGTTTAAATCAGCATAAATATTCCCTACCTCATTAATTAATATGTGCAATGCTTACAATAAAGCAAAAACCTCACATATCTGCACTGACCATTCAAACGGTAACTTTCCACCTTCCAATATCTCAATAGTGTCTCCATTCACAACTGCATCTCATCCAGTCTCATCCCATTCTCAATTCATTTATTCATAACCACACAATTTCATTCCACATCTTCCCATCTCTCTCTCCTATTGGTCAAGAGAACCAAACTCTCTTGAAACAATTTTAAAAAACCTAGCATTTGTGCACCACCTTTTAGTTCCCAGTCCACATGCGAACCAACATTCCTTTGGCTATACCATCTTCCATTACTACAGACAAGTGGAAATTTTTCCCCTTAACACTGGAGCAACACTATATTATTACTTTCTTCAACTCTTCAACCTTCAACCTTTCTTCCAAACAACTTAGTTTAAAATTAACTATCAATAAATCAATAGAGTCTCAATAAATACTCAACTCTCCCCACTTCAGAGGAATCACACCACACCTCTATCAAAAATTAGCTAAACTATTTCCACAAGCTTCAAAGAAATGCAAAGCTTAATCTAAATTCACAAGTCTATACAGACTAACTTACAAGTAACTTCCTAGCTAACCAGACCAAAAGTCATCTTTACCTTCTACCAGTAATTCTTCCCTCAAGGAAACATCCTTTACCTAGACAACACTAAGCTAAAATAACATAGTCAACTATTCCCCAGACTATCCAGTATCTAGTATCTAGAAATCTCCTTCTCAGCATTCAAAATCATTCAAAATACACAGACACAAAAACATAAAAGAGGGTAATAAAAAAATAGAGGTATTCCGGATCTCTACTCCCAAAAACTTTTCAAACTTTCAATGTCACTTCTCTAAAGCAGAACAGGAAATACATCTGCATAGCTGCCAATGCAGTCAGAAACAATGCAGGATCAAATCACCCATTCGCCCCTCCTTTCTCTCAGACAAACTCAACAAAGGAAAAAAAAATGTGTAAAAGGGAAAACAAACCGCACCTTCCCTCCCCCCTTTCTTACTTCTCTTATTCAGAACAAAAAGACGGGGGAAATATAGAGAAGAAAAATACTACTCCTGTCTCTAATTAACATCGCAAATACCTCTACCTAATCCTACTTCTCCATAGGATCTCTCTCATCTCTCACTTGCTCATTTAAACACTTGCTATTACAACATAACAACAACTACAACAACAAACTCTTGCCACTCACTATTTCAATATACAAAAGGAAATTTCTCAGGGGTTCAATGCACAGGCATTCACAAATATCAGGATCACCTTACCACCCCCATTTAAGGGCTTACCACATACACTCATATTTATTCTGCAATCAGACCTTTTAGTGTATTCCAACACACACATGCCTTTTCCCTGCCAATACAAATACTTCAGGGAGCTTTATTATCATTCTCATTATTATTTTTTTCTTCAAGACAATGAGCTCTATTGCCTAAACAACTCTCATTACACACGCATACCATTTAACAACATTTGCAAACCTGGAATAAAACCTGGAAAGGTTCCATCCCTTCAGATACCCATTTCAGTTTTATCCTTGACATCTTGTAGCCCATTCCCCAAGCAGTGGAAAACTTCAGGATGCGGTTTTTAATCAAAAACTTGATTTTGGGCCCTAACCACACCTGTCCTCCACAGCTCCAGACTTAAGCCAAGAAGGTCACTTAATTAGCCAGCACACACATATCACCATCACATCACATTAATCAAAGACAAAATATTCGCATTCAACCTCAGGTAAGAAGAACAATAAACCTTCCTTACCACATTCCTACAGAGTTTTTTGCCTCATCCAAGAACAATAAAGATCTGTATACCAAGCTTACACCCCAGAAGAGACAATGCATCTCTCCCAAGCAGATTAAGACCTACTTCTAGAACAAATATCACATCCAAACGTATAATACACTTTTCACAACTTAATTTCACATTCTTCACTTTTTGCTTTCCAATCCACCAACACTAGACTTTTTTCCACTGGTGTAATCCTCACCCAATTCCAGGACACTGTCGCCACATTGCAATCGAAGTTTCACAAAACCTTTTCCTCTTCTAGTCTTGGCCTCATCCCTATTCACATAGACCTTTTAAGCTTCTTTCAACAGAGCAGCAATATCAGTAGTAGCTTCTGTATGTCTGGCCATGATTTCGTCACAAATTTCATTTTCATTAAGGACTCATAAGCCGGCGTTCCAGGAGAAAGACCAGTGTGCTTATTCAAATTGTCCTTAATATTTTCCAGAAACACAAATGGTGTTTCTTCCCACAACTGTTCCACCTCAAAAACTTTTGTTTCTTCCTTGAGGTACAGCTGTCTTAACTCCCTCCATTTGTTCCCGATCAGCTAAATTATTATTATTCCAACCAGGATCAACTAATGGAGACTTAACATCTGCAGCAACGGGCTGAACAGCCCCCACTTGGGTTTAATCCCAAAAAAAAACCATAGCTGCCTTTCGAATTTGTGACCTCTCCTCAGGGGAGAACAAACAACCCAATATACACTGTAACTCTGCAAAAGTATACAGATTGGGTCTCAGGAATAAATCCAATGACTCAGACAACTTAATCAGATCCGCTTAGAAAGACGGCATATTTCTTTTATAATCTTCCAGATCAGAAGATGTCAAAGACTCATTCACAAAAGCCGCAATACCATTCAGCATTCCTCTTAAAGGAAACATTCCTTTAGTTTGTGAACATGTAACATGAGAAGTGGATGGATTCTGTTTCACAGTTACTAACAATTCACCCAACTCCTTTTCCAGCTGCCTATATTACTGCCCTGCTGAAGTCTCTTCCTTTCTCATACAAAACTCTAGAACTTCTCGGGGAAGAGGAGTTAAACTACTGAACATGGAACTGAGGTTCAACATATAACAATTGAACTTTCAACTTCTTTTTTTCACCAAAACTTTCTTCAAAGCATTGATCCAATATGGGTCTGACTCCCAAACTTACTCCACCTATAATTAGGCTGTATCAACACAAACGTCAGCCAAACCTCCTTACAATAATTAATCATAGTCACCTTATCTAATACCTTTGTACAAGCTT
This sequence comes from Pantherophis guttatus, assembly GCF_059756535.1. Taxonomy (NCBI): domain Eukaryota; kingdom Metazoa; phylum Chordata; class Lepidosauria; order Squamata; family Colubridae; genus Pantherophis; species Pantherophis guttatus. Next base: position 23,940,930 of record NC_142072.1, on the reverse strand, counting down.
CCAACCAATCCTCTAACCACTAATGGAGATATGGGGGATGGAGGATATTTCAGTCTCAGCAGCACTTTTCCCTAGTAAAGTCCCCATACTTTCCCCAACCTGTATTACACTAATTATACACACAAATCATACAGGCCACACACACACAAACATACACAAATCCAAACCACCAAAAAGAAAACATATACTCACTCCTGGTGCACCGAAGTCTTCAGGAACGTTCCTCTCTGTCCAGGCATTCAGGTCTCTGCCTCAAGGTTCATAGAAAAGCAATTCCGGCTGGAAAGGAAATAACCCCATCTCACTGAAATCAGTGTTATGTGCGCACGCAGGGAAATCCCTTCCAGACAGAATGTTTTCAGTCCCTGTTCGGGCGCCAATTGTGGTCGACAGGTAAATCCCATTATCGTTTTAAAGAGACAAAGACCGAAATAATCCTGGAACAAAGTTTATTCTTTGCAAAGGGCCTTTCTCTCTAAAGTAGAGAAAGACGAAAATAAAACAATTTACACAAGTTTTTATAGTCTTCAGGACATTCAGAATACACGTCAATAAAGTACCTTGGGAATCAGTTCCAGATCTTACATAACATCTTATATAACATATGCAGTACATAATTCCACCCTGGAAATTCCCCAATTCCCAACAGAAATACCCCTCAAAAACATCAATTGCGTACTTCCTTTAATTAATAAGGGCAAGTTAACCCAGGAACGTATTTCCTGCAAGACAAACATCTTCTCAAAAACAGGAATTACACATTTCCTTTCTCATGTTCTTAAATGTCAGCTAAATTATATAATCAGGTTATACAAGGTAAAACAAAACCTTAACATGATTTCAAAATGGCGTAACTCAGGTTATGCTTTTACAGGAATAATTCCTATTTTTCTCACAGAAAGGGACAGCAATTGATCAAGTGCCAAGCTGGAAGCTAGTACTCCCTTCAGGTGCTCTGAATCATTTGTATATAATCCTGATTATTTTTTTTTAATGACACTGTAATTCCTTGCATCAGGGTGGAGTTGGGGGTAACAGAAGGGAGGTTGAGTGTTTACTAGCCAGATGCCCTTCCTGATGCCTATGTGGAGTTTGCAGCAGACATTTACTCATTGTGCCCAAAGAAAGAAATATCTGCCGCTACCTAGGATCGAACTCAGCAGCCTCCTGTTTGTGAGATGAGAGCTCCACCGCACCACTCTGTCCATAACCCTTGAATAAATGGAAGGAATAGCATATTTTACTCACTTCAATAGTGTAGTTTTGATATCTTAACGTTTTCAAAAATTAAAATGTTTCATTACTATTTGAGATAAGACAAATAAATAAAACCAGGTCTGATAAACAGAGAGAGACAGTTTGGTGCTTAAGACAGAAGTTTAGAAATCAGGAGTCAGTGAACTGTAGTCCCTCCTTAAACACGAAAGACAGCTGGATAACTTTGGGCCATCACTCTCTCACAGCCCAGCCTACTTCATAGGGATGCTGTTGTGAGGAAAATAGGAGGAGGAAGGAGCATTAGGTATGATCACTGCCTTCAGTTATTTATAAAAACAATACCGTATTCCAGGGGTGAAATCCAGAAGGTTCTGACAGGTTCTGGAGAATTGGTAGTGGAAATTTTGAGTAATTTGGAGAACTGGCAAATAACACCTCTGGCTGGCCCCAGAGTGGGGTGGGAATGGAGATTTTGCAATATCCTTCCCCCAGGAGTGGGGATGGAATGGGGATTTTGCAATATCCTTCCCCTGCCACGCCCACCAAGCCATATCCACAGAACCGGTAGTAAAAATAATTGAATTTCACCACTGCCGTATAGGTGGGATAAAAATAAATAAGAAGCAAGCAATACACTAGATTTCGCCTAATAATTTTCTACAGAGAAGGTAAGAGCAAAATCAGTTCAGTTTTAGCTCATGATTTCTGTTCATAAGAAGTATTGTGAGATCAACAGACATTTAGAGCTGTAAAACAGCTATTTGCCATTTGTTCAGTGACAGATAATTTGCAGTGTATCCATTCAACTGGATTTGAGGGCATTGAACCAAGTCAGAACTTAATATTCATTTGTTTTCTTTTACACTTACTATTAATTCACTTGCTTTAACAAAATAATTCATTTATTACATGCCTGAGGCTGCCCATCTCCATGATGACTCTGATCATTGTGCAATAATAAAATCATTACAGCTACTTATTAAAAAAAGAGATACAAATACAAACCTCCGAGATTCAGAAGGAGACAGACCATTCATTCGAAAAACAACACACAGCAACCACCAAAGGGTCTAACCCAGGGGTGAAATCCAGCAGGTTCTGACTGTAGAACCACTAGTGGAGATTTTGAGTAGTTCAGAGAACTGGCAAATACCACCTCTGGCTGGCCCCAGAGTGGGGTTGGAATGGAGATTTTGCAGTATCCTTCCCCTGGAGTGAGGTGGGAATGGAGATTTTGCAGTATCTTTCCCCTGGAGTGGGATGGGAATGGAGATTTTGCAATATCCTCCCCCCAGGAGTGGGGAGGGAATGGGACTTTTGCAATATCCTCCCTCCAGGAGTGGGGTGGGAATGGAGATTTTGCAGTATCCTTCCCCTGGAGTGGGATGGGAATGGAGATTTTGCAATATCTTACCCCCAGGAGTGGGAAGGGAATGGGAATTTTGCAATATCCTCCCCCCAGGAGTGGGGAGGGAATGGGACTTTTGCAATATCCTCCCTCCAGGAGTGGGGTGGGAATGGAGATTTTGCAGTATCCTTCCCCTGCCACGCCCACCAAGCCACACCCACAGAACTGGTAGTAGAAAAATTTGGATTTCACCACTGGGTTTAACCCAAATTTGGGAGAAGAGTCAAGTTTTCAGGGTTTTTCTAAACCCAGTCAGGTGGGACCAGGTAGACCCCCAGGAGAAATAGGGCTTAAAATGCCGGGATGTCAGCCTCAGCTTTGCCTGCTTCAGCTGCCATAAGAAACGGGGGAGGGATTAGTTAGGGGAGGCAAGGGGGGGGGAAGATGCAGGAGGTGGTTTTTTTTTCCATTGTAGGACGTGTCTTCCCAAGAAATGAAAGTGAATCTTCAAAGGGGATGGCTGACCAACTGCCCTACATTCCTGATGAATGACGCTGCCAGACGTGATGCCACCTGACCTTTGGGAGACCTTTGGATTGGCTGATGATCAATGGACACGGGGGGGGGAAGCTTAGTAGATGCTATTTCGCGCGTTTTGCTCACTTCCAGCTTTACCTGGGTTGCGATCATTTCATATTCAGTAAAAGTACTAATCTCTTCAAAATGTTTGAGTTTGGGTTTTCCTTTCCTGGATATTGAAGGAAGCATACCTGACACGGGCCTTGTAATACCGAAGGGACGTTTCCTAGATCCCATTTGATGATACTGCTTAATGGGTGGGACATGATGCCAGTTCTGAACAATTGTACAGTAGTGTTCTGGATCTCATAAGAAGTAAGAACAGCTCAATAAAGGAGTAGAAAATCTTTCTTTTTTCTTTTTTGTTAAAGGCTAAAGGCAGAATTCATCCAGGGAAAAATGTTTCAGAAGCAACAGAAAGGGCAGCGAGCAGACCCAGCACTTAGTCTCTGTCTGTATTTATTTCTTGTTATTTATGGATTCTCCTGACACTATCTGAAGAATAGAGATAACGGTTCTGCTCTTAATGTTTTGAAATGTGAGCCTCAGGTAGCATTTACATCCTCAGGTGCAAAGAAAAGCTGCAGTTCTGGGCACATCTTAGCAGTATTGATCTTAAAGTCTCGTTTTGATTTTAGCTGCATCAATTTTATTGGTACACTTAATACTTATTTTTCATTGTAAACGGTTTTATAGGTCGGTGTCAACAGAAAGGAACAAAATCAATCTATTAATAAGAAGCAGTCATATTTAAGAGAATACCAAACAGAATTTTAGCAGGAGCAAAAAAAAAAAAAAAAAACTGGAAAAATCCAACAATATAGATAAATGTAGACATGTGAACAGCTGCTGCTCTTGTCTGGGCCCTCAGAATAGTCCATCAGTCCACTACTACTTTCAGATCCAGTTCTCCTTCCCTTTCCAACCAGTTAGGCAGATTGTCTTGTGGGCTGATATAGAAGCAATGAGAAAGGCCATTGTTATCCCTGGGATTTTTTTTTTTAAATATATAATTTTTATTAAAGAATTAAAAAAAAAAAAGAAATTTTTACAATTTTCTTCTTTTCAACATTTTCGCATCAGTAAACATTTCTTTACATATCCATTTTTCTCCCTTACTTAATTACTTAATTTAATGACATACTTTGATTTCTCCTTCCTATGAAGAAAAGTCCAGAGGTTTAAGAGATCATTCTGAGCTAACCTGCTCAGAGGTGGGTTTCAGCAGATTCTGACCAGTTCTGGAGAACCGGTAGTGGAAATTTTGAGTAGTTCAGAGAACCGGTAGTAAAAATTCTGACTGGCCCTGCCCTCATCTATTCTCTGCTTCCCGAGTCCCAGCTGATTGGGAGGAAATGGGAATTTTGCAGTATCCTTCCCCCGGAGTGGGGAGGGAATGGAGATTTTACAGTATCCTTCTCTTGCCATGCCCACCAAGCCATGCCCACCAGGCCACACCCACAGAACTGGTAGTAAAAAAATTTGAACCCCACCACTGAACCTGCTTGATTTTGATTTACTCTTGTTTATGCATAATGGAGAAGATGTATGTGTGTTTGTGCCTTCATGTAGATTCAAAGCTTTTCCCCCTGTGAAAGTTTCAGCTGATTCATTCTCATTCCAGAGTCATGTGCTGGTCAGTCAAGGTCAGGTTTTGCATTCTTCTGCCCACAGCAAAGTCATAAAGTCCCGGTGCCAGTTTTCACAAAAATCTTGCGGTTGTGGTGTTTGTTTGGAGCAGTGGTGGGTTTCAAAATTTCAAAAAAAAAAAAAAAAGAGTTGAGATTCTAGAAAGAGTGCAGTGAAGAACAACAAAGAAGAAAAGAGGACTGGAGGCTAAACTGTACGATGAACAGTTGTGGGAACTGGGAATGTCTGGTCTAGTGAAGAGGAGAATTAGGGGTGATATGACAGCAGTCTTCCAATATTTGAGGGGCTGTCTCAGAGAAGAGGGGTGGGTGTCAAGCTATTCTCCAAAGCAATTGAGAGCAGGAGAAGAAGTAATAAGTGGAAAATCATTAAAGAGAAATCTAACCTAGAATTAAGGAGAAGGAGAAGACAATGAGAACAATTAATTGGTGGAACGACTTGCCTTTGAAAGTTGTGGGTGCTCCATCACTGGAGGTTTTCAAGGAGAGACCAGACAGCCATTTTGTCATGCCTGGAAGCCTGTGTGCCTTGAGGATCCAGGCCTGCCACAATGATACCATGGGAAGTTGGGAGGGGGGATTGCATGAGTGAAGTAGAGATAGCCATAACAAACTTCTCTGAGAGAAGTTCAAGGCCATGGTGTCCGGCAGCTGTGAAAAGAACTTGGAAGATGTCTTCTGTTCAGGGAAGAACTGATTGGAGCTGTGGTGGACATGTGGGAGATGTGGGCAAGGTCTTCAACTTTCTTGTGGGTGAGGAAAACCCAGAAGCTTTCAGATTCGGGTTTTCCCAGATATGCCAATATGACATCCCTAATAAAAGTTAGCTTTGAGGAACTTCAAGCCTCGGAGTTTGATTTCATTGGACCCCTGACACATTTGTCCAGAATGATACAAACTCTCCTGTCTTGAGCAGAAGGTTGAATTAGAAGACCTCCAAAGTCTCTTCCAACCCTATTATTCTATCTTCTATGTTCAAAATGGAACTGATCTGACTGGGGGCTGCTGAGAAAAATAACCCAAGAAAATAAACTCCCCAACAGGAGAGGCAATTGGGCAATAGCTCAGAAAGTTGCCAGCTCCTCCTTTCTAAGCTGCCTTCTGGTCTTGTGGCCCAGTGAAGCCCGTTCAGAATGCTTTGTGCTTCTCCAGTGCAACATCAGATTAGGAAGATGTTATGTGAGCTTCCCCCACCCACCCAGCCTCCTCTTAGCTCAAAAATCCCTTCCCTCGTGATTGCTTAGCTTTCCTTACCAACCTCTACATGCTGGTCTTTTATTTGTTTATAATTAATGCCTGCTTTGGAGACAGGGTGGCTTTTTCCTCCATTAGTGGAATTTAATAAGAATTTGTTTGTTCTAATTTGAGGGCATCCAAGACCTTGGGCATTTTACTGGTACAATGAACCCACAACGTATCGAAGCACAAAAAAAAAAAAAAAGAGAGACTAAAGTAGAAAATAAACAAGTGCAACGTCGGCATCTGATTAAGCAGAAGTTGAAAGAGAGAAAATGCTGGATGGCCTCCAACCTCTTCACTTCATTTACCTAACCTGGTTGGATGTGAGAGTGATCTTGCTGCGACATCTGTGTTCTGCCCCAGCTCCGGATTCCCGAGGATATTGACACACACCAACGATCCTTATCAAATTTATTAAGTAGCAAGAATAAACCAAAGTCCGGCAAAGGTTGGCAACCAGCCCAGAAAACAAGATATGATAAGACTTTTCCAAAAATGCTCTGATGATAATTACAAGTTGTTTCTAGCAAGAAACTTACTAACGGCGTGTGACTTAAATAGGCTAAGGGAGTGGCCAATTATCCTCAAGCCTTACTCTCAAGGAGACCTCCTCCTCCTGAGTAGCCACTCCTGCCTTTTGGCAGCCCTGCGTGCTCGAGCATTGAGGAGAGGCTCCTCCACTTCGCTCTCTCCACTTGAAGGAGCCTCTGGAGGTTCTGAAGGCCCTGGCTGAGTCTCTGCCTCTGGCACCACATCCTCTTCAGCCTCCTTGCTGTCCGATGCGAGTGCTGGCTGCAACGGCTGCTGGCGTGACACCACACCAGCCTCCTCGTCGTTGGGATCAGTCACGATCCGCACAGGCTACTGGCGGGCCACAACAATCTGTCACCCCATTGATTGCCAGGGTTGATTTGGCTTATCTGGCTGTCTAGGGGCGTGTCCCCTCCCTCCCTCACCGCTCCATGTGCACCCCTCCTGAAGCTATGCACTCAAGACGATCATCCCAGATAGAAGGAGTGTACCGATCTTTAGTCAAGGATATACGATAGCTGCGCTCCCCTGCTAGAACCTCCAAACAAACCTAACCTGGTTAAATATGTGATGCAAACACAGTTAAAGGTTAGTGTCGAGCGTCAAGCATCCCTCGACACATCACAGGACATGGTGGAAATGCCAGGAATAGCGCCGGCCAGAAAAAAAAACATAAAGGGCCACATCGCTGATGCTGATATCATCACGGGTGATGGTGATGGTGATGGTGGTGAGGTTGGGGTAGATGTGAGTAGGACAACAATGCACAGTGTTGGTGGTGGGATTAGCAGGGGCTTGGTAAGGCTAATTGTGGGCGGATGGGACACCGCGCAGCCAATGCCTCGGCGGCAACAAGAACACTCCTGAACCAAGCAGTGCGGACCAATGACATCATAAAACCATGACTGCAAGGATAGGCAGGCGATGAATTCAAACCGACCGCACAGCAGCTGAGCTCAATGAGGAGGACTCTGATGGCAGGGGATTGGGAGGACCTATAAAGCAGCGTTGAGCAGCTGATCGCTCAGCTCCGACTTTATTCCGTTCCAGCGGTCCGGTATTTACTACAAGCTGTCGCATAGCTATGATTAAACCAGTTTTGATGCATACGTGTCTTGTGTATGATTAACTCGCCCGGAACCAGCACAGGCAGTCAAGGAGTGCCGAGAGTTAGTTGCTACCACCTAATTTATTCCCCACCAAAGGTTTTCGCCCACTGACACAAGTTAGTCAATTGGGTTGCTTTGTTGGCTAACTTATTAGCAAGGAGATGGCAAGAATATTAGAAGGTTTTACATTATAGTAGCATACATGCTATTTTTTACTGTGACTGTTACTATATCTTATCAAATATCGTACCTTATAGCTTACCAAGGAGAGATCCAACCTAGAACTGAGGAGAAATTTTCTGACAGCGAGAGCAATTAATGGAATGACTTCCCTCCAGAAGCCATCAGTGCTCCAACATTGGAGGTTTTTAAGAAGGGACTGGACAACCATTTGTCTAGAATGGCATAGGGCAGTGATGGGGAACCTTTTTGGCACCAAGTGCCCAAACTGGAACGTGCATGCATGTGTGTACATGTGCACATGCCAGAGCACTGGAAACCCGACGACCAGCTGGCTGGCGTGCACATACCTGTTTTTTGGATGTTTTGGGCCATTTTTTGGGCCGTTTTCAGGCCGTTTTTCAGGCCATTTATAGGCCATTTTTTGGGCTGTTCTCAGGCCATTTTCCAGTGCTCCAGGGCCTGTGAAGACCATCTGGCTGGCATGCATGTGTGCACCGGAAACCAGACTAGCAGCTGGCAATGGCATGCGTGCCCACAAAGAGGGCTCTGTGTGCCACCTCTGGCACGCATGTCATAGGTTCCCAATCACAGGTATAGGGTCTTCTGCTTGAGCAGGGGGTTAGACTAGAAGACCTCCAAGGTCCCGTCCAACTCTGTTCTGAATACACACACACACACACATTGATTTTATTGTTTTCATGTAATCACAAAGGTTGTTAGTGTTGACTTGTTAATTTTGTAGGTCATTGGGCCATGTTCTGGTGGACTGTGATAACACTTTCTCTGCTTGTTTGTAATTTACTTCCTCCCTCCCTCAGAATGATCCAATATCTTTATCAATAATCACTTTCTATTTTCCTCCCAGGTTCCTTCAGAGTGGAATTCTGTATGAAGGGGAAATGGAGGCCTTCAGTGGCTGAGAGATGTTTGTAAGACCTAAATCGAGTCGTTTAGCATATCTTCTCATATCCTGAGGAGACTGAATATCCCAGGACTGCCAATAACAGGGTATCTTGCTTGGTTGCGAATGGAGAAACATTTATTACAGCCTTCATCAATTTGAAGACAGGCATATACCCATCCTGTGCGACCAGCATGGCTAACATGATGAAAAGTGGCTCTATTCAGATGCTTAACTAGGTTAAGTAAAAAATCATCCAGATGTGTCTGTACCACATATCAAGTTTAGCTTGTACAGGAGATGAATTGAGCTCTGGCTTTGAGGAAGAGTTGCTTAGAGGAGAAACAGTTGCTTAGCCCGAGGAAAGGAGAAAGTATAGGAAAGAGGTGCAGAACAGCCCAGCGGTGAAATAACCCCCCCCCCGGTTCTATCCGGCTTGCCGAACCAGTAGCGCCAGTGGCAGGAGGCTCCGCCCACTCACTGGGATGTCATTACATCACATTTTTAAACCATCTGCATATGCAGAAGGGTCTGCGGAGGCGCAGAAGAGGGGCGTGCATGATCCTGCGCGGGAGCACACCCAAACCACTAGCGAAGGAAAGTGGATTTCACAGCTGGGACAGCCCCACCTTAACTCTGATGTCCTTAAAAAATGGGGACTGAATGTTAGGATAGCTTTCAAGAGTCTGTTCATAAATACCCTCTCTCCAAACAATAACCCTCCAACACAGGGGTGAAATCCAGCAGGTTCTGACAGGTTCTGGAGAACCGGTAGCGGAAATTTTGAGTGGTTTGGAGAACCGGCAAATACCACATCTGGCTGGCCCCAGAGTGGGGTGGGAATGGAGATTTTGCAATATCCTTTCCCCAGGAGTGGGGAGGGAATGGGGATTTTGCAGTATCCTTCCCCTGGAGGGGGGTGGGAATGGGGATTTTGCGATATCCTTCCTCTGGAGGGGGGAGGGAATAAGGATTTTGCAATATCCTTCCCCCAGGAGTGGGGAGGGAATGGGGATTTTGCAGTATCCTTCCCGCAGGAATGGGGAGGGAATGGAGATTTTGCAATATCCTTCCCCTCCCATGCCCACCAAGCCACACCCACAGAATTGGTAGTAAAAAAATTTGGATTTCACCACTGCTCCAACAGCACCCCTGCAGTTTTTGAACTCGCCTATCTTGAACAGCTGTCAAGTATTAACCTTAATTAGGTCTGTTTGTGACCTAACATCCTGTGCAAATCCACCCTTGTAGTTAGTTAATGGTTCAATATATGATATGAGCAAAGACAATGGTTCAAATCATTCAGGTTATATGTGTTATGAGAAAGCAGTCAACACATCTGGAGAATACCTTTTTAGGCAAGGCTACCTTAAAATGAAATATGCATATGTGAATGTTTTTCACCTCAGTGCTTCTCTTTCAGTAGGAAAGCCAGCCTATGGGCTTTGATGTCTTCAAGGGACAGCTGCTGATAGACGTCCATCTTGATGGGAATTGACACCACTTGTTCTCGGGCCTTGAGTTAAACATGACAGCCAGTCAAGGTGCCATCCCTTAGAGGAACGGCAGTTATTTCTCCTTTAAGAGGGGATGTCACTTCTGTGGAATTGGCTGCAGAGAAGAAGGCAGAATCCTTCTTAGTTTATGATGGGACATCAGTGGAGGTCATGGCAAGGTTGCTCTGCTTACTTTTGGCTTGTGAAAAATGTCTTATCGCAGAAAGTGGATGCTTTCGGCTGGCTGCTAGATGGCTAAATTGATCTGATCTGAGCACCATTTTTCTGAATTTCTAAAAAACCCTCCTTAATCATACCGAAGGTCAGAAAGTGAAAACTATAAAAGGCAGAGGTTGGTAGTTATTTTAAGGCTGGGGAATACGGGCTGATTTTTTTTAAATTATGAAATGTCTATTCTGGGTTGACAGTGCTTTGTCTTCTCTCTCAGAATGGCGGGAAACTAAATTCTGTTTTTAGAAATGATGACTTAAGTGGGGTATGGAAGCAACCACGGGATTTCCTAGGTCAGGGGTGTCAAACTAGTGTCAATATGGCATTGTTACATGACGTATCATGACTTTTTTCCCCTTCGCTAAACTGGGCACGGGTGTGGCCAGCGTTTGACGCTTCCAGCCTGCAGGCCGCGAGTTTGACACCCTGCCTTAGATAGTGCTGGAGACACAGATTGTGCCCTATTCCAATCTATGCCTACATCATTTAATATCAATGTATCAGGGGTGAAATCCAGCAGGTTCTGACAGGTTCTGGAGAACCGGTAGCAGAAATTTTGAGTAGTTCAGAGAACTGGCAAATACCACCTCTGGCTGGCCCCAGAATGGGGTGGGAATGGAGATTTTGCAATATCCTTTCCCCACGAGTGGGGAGGGAATGGGGATTTTGCAGTATCCTTCCCCTGGAATGGGGTGGGAATGGAGATTTTGCAGTATCCTTCCCCTGGAGTGGGGAGGGAATGGGGATTTTGCAATATCCTTCCCTTGCCATGCCCACCAAGCCACACCCACCAAGCCACGCCCACAGAACCAGTAGTAAAAGAATTTGGATTCCACCACTGCAGTGTATGACATGTTTCTCTAAAGCATTCAAATGTGAATGGTACTTTCTAGAGAACTAACTGTTCTACTTCAGTTCCAAAGCAGGAATTCAAGCAGGAAAATTTCCCAATCAACTGTAGGTTTACTTTCAGCCCAACATTTAAATAAAGCCTTTAATCTGTGCTTGTTCAGTTTCTAGAGATGTTCCCTTGAGAAGGTTCTAAAGAACTTGAACCAGCAAACCTACCAACAAGAGGAAGAACCTAGCTTCCTGCCTCTATCTGGCAGTTGTCATTGTTATTCTCATAGGTGCTGTGTATCCTGTCCTAACAACCGAGCAATCCATCTGCCGGTTACTCCTTAAGCCCGGATGAAAAAGGCACAAATTTGGACTTTGGCAGGAGAAGGTATCAGGACCCGGGACAGCAACCTGTAAGATATGGACTCTCGGGGAGCTGTAATTCCAGAAGTTGCTGATCAAGGGAAGCTATAAAAGGGGCCACTTGGTTTTGTGTGTTACTGATCCTTAAACTGGGGGCCACATAATTCTTTAAGGAGATCTTGTCTGGGCTTTTAGAGTAGAATTGTTCGTTATAGTGTGGGTTTTGCTAGAAATTGGAAGTAAACGCGAAACACATCGTACATTGTGGCTACAAGACCGTGGGGTGCTGCAAATGGTCATAAATGGTTTCTGAGCATAGAAAATGCAGTTATATGACTGTGGAGAGTGGTGGTAGACATGAGAACTTCAAATGTGGGTCATAAATCCTGTTTTCAGGGTCCGTCTTAACCTTGAGCCATTGCTAAGCAACCAGTTATAAGTCACTGTTGTACCTGTGGTTCAGATTGTTTAATTTAACAAAATTTTAAAAAATTAACATCCCCATTTAGGTACCTATTTCCTACATTAGAAGCAGACATCCAAACTCAGATGGCTTTTTATTTCAACATAAGGAGACAATAGAAGATAAGTGGCATAAGCAGAACAAATATTCTTCAGTTCTATTGCACAGATTCAGATGTAATGATGACAATGACGACGATGATGATGATGATCATCATCATCATCTCAGATTACAGATCAATATATAATTGTACAGGACTGAGTCCAATTTTATTCATGTTTGGGTACCCCATTAAAATAAATAGGCTATAAATACTGGATTTAATAATGGGGGAGTAACTGACAGGATTGGCCTATATGGATTTTAACAGCTGTTTGGACCTTTGAGTGCCTAGCCTAAAAGCTCTCACACACTTAACAAGTTTATGCAGGGAACCAGGTGTAACACCTGCCTTCATTGTAATAAACAAGAATGGAAGGGAGGAGATAGTGTGTTCATTATTGACATAATGTGGCAGATCAAATAAAGGACAGAATAAGATATATCTCTATCTAGTTTGCTATCTCCCTAAGAGACAGCAGGTCTGGAAGATTAATTCCACTCGGCACCAAACTATGTACCCTGGCCACATTTTTTTAAAAAAATCCACAAGAGGATTTGATTGGGATTAAATGCTATTGTCCATGAAGCGGTTGTTCGTTAGCGAGAGACAGGCATCTTGATGGGGGCTTAGAAAGTTAGCTTTTGTGTAAACCTGTGAGAAAGTCAGCCACATGGAGTGCTCACTTCTTATTCGTTCAGTACTCACAATCTGATGCTGTATTGAGTGAAGGTTGTCATCTTTCAAAACTATTGGTGGCTCTTACTGTTATGTCTCCAAGAATAGCAGGATAATAATTTTGTAATTTTGTTACTTGTATCCTTAGGATTTATATTGATATTGTTTCCTGATTGCTAATTTGTTCCCTATGACTATCATTAAGTGTTGTACCTTATGATTCTTGACGAACATACCTTTTATTTTATGTACACCGAGAGCTTATGCACCGGAGACAAATTCCTTGTGTGTCCAATCACACTTGGCCAATAAAAAATTCTATTCTATTCTATTCTATTCTATTCTATTCTATTCTATTCTATTCTATTCTGTTCTGTTCTGTTCTGTTCTATTCTATTCTATTCTATTCTATTCTATTCTATTCTATTCTATTCTATTCTATTCTATTCTACTCTATTCTATTCTATTCTATTCTATTCTCTCTTCCCTTCCCATCTTTTCCCTTCCCATCCTTTCCCTTCCCCACTTCCCTTCTCTTCCGTTCCCTTCCCTTCCCTCCCCTCCCTTCCCCTCCTTTCCTCCCTCCCTCCCTCCCTTCCCAGGGGGAGATGTCTGAAATGGGCTCACACTCAGTGCTTTACAGGGACTCCTACAATGGATGCATGGAGAAATTTCTGCAAAATGGATTGTGTGACATCCTTGCCATGCTTTATTGACAAGGTGGCTAAGGAGTTGGATGTGAATATCATTCTATGGAAAAGGAAAAAAACCTCAAAGAGTAATTCTTGCCATGGGGGTTTCTTGAGACCAGGAAGGGTGGGCAGCCAGGAAGGCCACACAACACTGGACCACAGCTCCAACAATGATGTGAGCTCAGTAAGAATCCAAGAGATTCTTGAACTCTTGAAAAGAGATATTCAAGTGCTACAAAAGTGTAAGAAAAAAGACGGAGGCTTCTTTTGTAGGGGAAGAAAACAGTGGCAACTATATGTCTATGGAGCTTCTCATCCATCACGGTTGTTCCAAAGGTGCTTTTCCAATGCAGGTGTGGAACCTTCTTGGGACTGCTGAAAGGAGTGTGATGTAAACAGGATGTAGGTGGTCTCGCATCCATTCACACACTGATTCAGGTGACTCTGAGGATACAGATAAACCCCAAGTGGCCTCAATGACTCCCAGAGAGCTAACAACCAACGCTAAGAGTGCTAATGACCAGATGACTGCAAAGCAGGGGTGAAATGCTCCCGGTTTGGACCGGATCGCCTGATCCGGTAGCGATGGAGGCAGGTGGTTCGGAGAACCGGTAGCAAAAATCTTTGCCCCCCCCCCATGCCCAACTGAGCCGCACAATCACCAGAGGCTTTTTTTTTAACTTTTAAAAGCATTTTTTTCTACAACCTCTTCAGCCAAAAAAATGCTTTTAAAAATTTAAAAAAAAAGCTCTGATGATCACGCGGCTCAGCTGGGATCTTCAAAGGCTTTTAAAATAATTTTTTTTTCTTTTAAATGCCTCTGACGATCCCAGCTGAGTTGCCTGATTCAGGCAACTCAGCTGGGATCGTCAGAGCCTTTTGAAAGCATTTATTTTACAACCACTTCACTGAAGAGGTTGTAGAAAAAATGGTTTTAAAAGTTAAAAAAAAAAAAATTGGCCACGCCCACCCAGTCACATTACCCCCCCAAGCCACGCCCACTGAACCGGTAGTAACAAATTTTAGATTTCACCACTGCTGCAAAGAATATAAATTCTTCCATTCCCTGCCAATCAGGTGAAACTGAAGAAGCTTCTTGGATGAGACGTTTTCAAAGAAAAAAACAAAAGAATCCAGTTACCTTTCGAAACAGCACCTTTGGGATGAGTGTAATTATGATCATTAAATGGAGTCCTGCCAGTGTTTTCTTTTTGTAAAATTCTTTTTTTTTTAAACAAGCAAACAAACAATACATCATTAATGTATGTGTGTCATCTGAGTACATATTTTGTGTCCTCTACTTCCTCCTCCATTGTCTTACTATATTTCTATCATATCTTTATATTTTCATTTAATTTGTTACAACATTCTTTCCAAATTTCTTAACTCATTTTATGCCTCCTTTCTCCCCATTCTTCTTACTACATTTCTATCTTGCTTTTACATCTTCATTCAAATCATTACATTTCCCCCAAAATGTTTAATTATATTAATTTTCATATATATCTCTTCTCTAACCATTGATAAAATTGCCCGCATACCTTAAAATACTCCTATTCTTCTTTTTTCTTTAATTGCCAATGTTAATCTATTCATTTCTGCACATTCCAATATTTTCTTAATTACTTCTCCCTCTAGGGATTTTCTCTGCAAGGAGTCCTTCCAGTTTCTGTAAACTGAGTATAAGCTGTGCATTCCCATGAAGTTCACCTATGTCAGAGGTCTTCAAACTTGGCAGCTTTAAGACTTGTGGACTTCAACTCCCAGAATTCTCCAGCTATGCTGGCTGGAGAATTCTGGGAGTTGAAGTCCATAAAGCTGCCAAGTTTGAAGACTTCTGACCTAGGTGACGGGAAGGCTGAGAAGATGGATGTTGTAGTCTACCTGAAGCCTCCAGGTTTAAGAAAGCTGTCTTAAGGCCCAGGTGTCCTTGAACTTGGTTGCATTTTGTCACTGAAAAAAAGAATGTGAATGCATTTCACGAACAGGCAAATGTCTCTTTCCCTCTGGTGGTTTTATTCAGTTCAGTTCAGGTTTCCTCCATGGGCTGGGACAAGAGAGAAGTTTTTAAAAAAAGACAGAAAGAAAGGAAAAGGAAGGGCCGTCAATCTTCATTTTTGTAGCCACTTATCATTTTGATAGCTTCTCTAACACATTAAGTAAAAATGCCTTTTTCACTAAATGATCCCGAGAATGTAAGAGAGCAGAGCTGTTAGGAAGGGGGGAGAGAGTGAGGGGGGAGGGAGGGAGAGAGAGGGGGGGAGGGAGAGAAAGAGGGAGAGGGAGAGAGAGAGCTGAGGGTTATAGAAAGGGAGAAGAAGAAAATGGCTGAGGTGGACATTTATTTTGAGAGCCCTTTTATTTGATTTATTTGATTTATTTCTTGCCACATACTTAGTAATTTTAAAAAAAGAGAGAGAAAAACTCAAGGGAACTAGCCACAGCTAAAGGCCATAAAATTAATTTTCTTTGGGGTGGAGGAGAACAGTAAATCTTTCTTTCTTCCTTTGCCACCACCCATATACACATACACAAAAATGCACACCGCCATCTCCAAGACATGGGCAGAAGAGGCTCCCAGCTTTGGCTTTGCAAAAGACTGATGCTTTCGGACAGAGGTGCCCAAACTTGGCAACTTTTAAGACTTGTGGACTTCAACTCCCAGAAGTCCTCAGCCAGACAACTGAGACCTTGTGTCATGGTAGCCCTTTTGTAAGGTGCTAAAGACCAGGTTGTTATTTCAGGCCATGGGGACAAGCAGTGAGTCGTATTGATGGGTTGGCTACAGTGGTGAAATCCAATTTTTTTTACTACTGGTTCTGCGGGCGTGGCTTGGTGGGTGTGGCACTGCTTGGTGGGCATGGCAGGGAAGGATCCTGCAAAATCTCCATTCCCACCCCACTCTGGGGCCAGCCAGTTCTCCGCACTGCTCAAAATTTCCGCTACCGGTTCTCCAGAACCTGTCAGAACCTGCTGGATTTCACCCCTGGTTGACTATCAATTGAAAGATGGGAGGATTTATTTGGACTTTTGGCATATGATGTAGTGATTGTTGTTATAATTCTCTTTTAATTATTTTGGATTGTTGGCTCCTTTTCATCTTTTAATTTATTGTTTGTTACTCAGAGTCATGTTAGCTAGATGGGTGGGCAAATAAATGGTATGTATCAGAGGTGGGTTTCAGGAGGTTCTGACCAGTTCTAGAGAACTGGTAGCAGAAATTCTGAGTAGCTCGGCGAACCGGTAGTAAAAATTCTGATTGGTCCTGCTCCCATCTATTCTCTGCCTCCCGGGTCCCAGCTGATCGGGAAGAAATGTGAATTTTGCAGTAACTTTCCCCTGGAGTGGGGAGAGAATAGAGATTTTACAGTATCCTCTCCCTGCCACGCCCACCAAGCCACACCCACAGAACCAGTAGTAAAAAATTTTGAAACCCACCACTGGTATGTATGGATGTATGGATGTACGTATGAGTACATGGGCATGATGGCTCAGCAGTTAAAGACACTGAGTTTGTCAGCTGGAGAGCTGACAGCTCAGGTTCAAGACCTCAGCGCCATGCAATGGCAATGAGCTCCCGTTGCTGCCCCAGCTTCTGCCCACCCAGCAGTTCGAAAGCATGCAAATGCAAGCATATAAATAGGTACCACTTTGGTGGGGAGGTAACAGCATTCTTGTGCCTTTGGTGTATAGTCATGCTGGCCACATGACCACGGAAATTATCTTTGGTCAGTGCTGGCTCCCTCGGCCAAGAAACAGAGCAGAGCACTCTGTCCTACAATTGGACACCACTGACAGGGAAACCTTTATGTTTCTTTATGTATCAATCCATCCATTAATCAATGTATATACCAATCAATCAATCTTGCAACCTTCTATGAAACTATGATAAATCAGAAATAGGAATTATACAAAATACCAACACCTTGTACACACACACACAAAAAAAGGTCTCATACTTGTATATAAATAAAGTGTTATACAACAGTGTCAATAAAGGATAAACACTTTTCATTCATTCATCCATACATAACCTACCTACATCTGAAAGCTGCTGGTTTATAAGTCCCAAGGTTTAAAATTCACTCAGTAATTGAAGCTATGAATCTAGCACTCCAATGTCAATAGATAAGTCTGCTTGCAAAAAAGAAGGTTACGGAGAATCTATTTTTGTTGTCCAGTCATCAATTTCCATGTAAAGGTATATAGTTCAAAGGATTATGGACAATCCAAAATATAGAAAACTACAAAATCCTATTTACAGAAAGAAAAATTGGAGCTTGCTGGGAGGAGAAGGCACAAAGCAAGATTTTATTAGCATAGCCTCACAACATGAGTGCCCAGCCTTTTGGCTATCCTGGGAGGCACTGAGTGAAGATAAATGGTCTCTGTAAAATATATACAGTGTTTCCCCAAAAATAAGACATTCCCTGGTAATGACGGCCATGGACCTGACCCAGTTAGTTCATGGCCCTACTCACACGGGGGGAAACACGCTAGACCTGGTTTTTGTCTCTGGTCAGTGGTTGAGTGATCTTGAGATAGGGGATATAGTGATCGAGCCCTTGTCATGGTCAGATCACTCCCTCCTTCGCTTTGACCTTCGAACCGCCGCACCCCGCCGCAGGGAGGCGGAACCACTGAGGTGGTACCGCCCCAGGCGCCTGATGGATCCTGATAGGTTCCAGACGGAGCTTGGGCCATTTCCTGAGGCTCTGGCACACGGCTCGACTGAGGAGCTGGTGGCCGCCTGGGATAGGGCGGCCGCTGGAGCTTTGGATCGGGTCGTACCTTTGCGGCCTCTGACCCGGCGTCGATCTCGCCTGGCTCCTTGGTTCACTGAGGAGCTGAGGGAGATGAAGCGCCGGAAAAGACGCCTGGAGAGTGGTTGGAGGGCCAGCCATTCTGAATCTGACCGAACACTGGTAAGGTCTCATATTAGGACCTACCTGGTGGCGATAAAAGTGGCGAAGTATAACTATTTTGCCACTCTTATTGCGTCATCAGATAATTGCCCGGCTGCCCTGTTTAGGGTGACCCGCTCCCTGCTCCACCAGGAAGCGCGGGAGGACCCCTTGGAGGGTAGAGCCGAGGATTTTGTACAGTATCTGTATGACAAAATCGCTCAGATTCGGGAACATCTGGACTCTGACTGGGTAGATTCAGCGGGGAGGACAGAGGCAGGTCTTGTGAGTATTATCTGGGAAGAGTTTGATTCTGTGACGCCCGAAGACGTGGACAGGATACTGGGCAGACTGAGCGCAGCCACATGTTTACTGGACCCGTGTCCCTCCTGGTTGGTGCTGGCCTCTCGGGAGGTTACACGAGGCTGGCTCCAGGGGATTATAAATGCTTCCTTGAGTGAGGGTGTCTTCCCTGCCGCCTTGAAAGAGGCGGTGGTGAGGCCTCTCCTCAAGAAACCTTCCCTGGACCCGGCAGTGTTGGTAAATTATCGTCCAGTCTCCAACCTTCGCTTCATTGCGAAGGTTGTTGAGAGTGTGGTAGCGCGACAGCTCCCCCAGTACCTGGATGAATCGTCGTATCTGGATCCGTTCCAGTCGGGCTTCAGGCCTGGGTACAGCACGGAAACGGCATTGGTCGCGTTGGTTGATGATCTCTGGAGGGCTCGGGACAGGGGTTGTTCCTCTGTCCTGGTCCTATTAGACCTCTCAGCGGCTTTTGATACCATCGACCATGGTATCATGCTGCACCGGCTAGAGGAGTTAGGGGTGGGGGGCACCGTCCTACGGTGGTTCTCCTCCTTTCTCTCTGACCGGTCGCAGTCTGTGTTGACAGGGGGGCAGAGGTCGACCCCGAGGCCCCTTGTATGTGGGGTGCCACAAGGGTCGGTCCTCTCGCCCCTTCTGTTCAACATTTATGTGAAGCCGCTGGGTGAGTTCATCCGTGGTTTCGGGGTGAAGTACCACCAGTACGCTGACGATACTCAGCTGTACATCTCCACCCCGGACCACCCCAATGATGCCCTTGAAGTGATGTCCCGGTGCCTGGAGGCCGTGCGGACCTGGATGGGGAGAAACAGACTCAGGCTCAACCCATCCAAGACCGAGTGGCTGTGGTTTCCGACATCCCGATATAGTCGGTTGGCGCCATCACTGACTATTGGGGGCGAATCATTGCCCCCCACGGAGAGGGCTCGCAACTTGGGTGTCCTCCTGGACTCACGGCTGTCTTTAGAAGAGCATATGACGGCCGTGGCCAGGGGGACTTTTTATCAGGTCCGCCTGATTCGCCAGTTGCGTCCCTTTCTGGATCGGGACTTGTTAAATACGGTCACTCATGCTCTTGTCACTTCCCGCTTGGACTACTGCAATGCTCTCTACATGGGGCTCCCCTTGAGGAGCACCCGGAGGCTCCAGCTGGTCCAGAATGCGGCCGCGCGGGTGGTTATGGGAGCGACGTGGCGCTCCCATGTGACCCCCCTCCTGCGCGAGCTGCACTGGCTCCCGGTGGTCTTCCGGGTGCGCTTCAAGGTTTTGGTTACCACCTTTAGAGCACTCCATGGCATCGGACCGGGGTATCTACGAGACCGCCTTCTGCTACCAATAGCCTCTCACCGACCAGTACGCTCCCATAGAGAGGGGCTCCTCAGGGTGCCGTCGGCCAAACAGTGTCGACTGGCGGCCCCCAGGGGGAGAGCCTTCTCTGTGGGGGCACCTACCATCTGGAACGAGCTCCCCCCAGAGATACGGAAGATCCCGGACCTGCGCACGTTTCGCCGTGCTCTCAAAACTTTTCTATTTCAGCAAGCTGGCCTGGCCTAACTCCCCTCTTTTAAATTCTTAAATTTTAAATTTTTTAATTCGTGATTTTATAAATTGGGTGTTTTAATCTGTGTTTCGGCCGAAATATTTAATAATTTTAAGGGATTTTTAATATTTGTATTGTCTGTATTTTATCTTGGCTGTTCACCGCCCTGAGTCCTTCGGGAGTAGGGCGGTATAGAAATTTGATTAATAATAATAATAATAATAATAAGCCCAATTGGGTTTTTAAGCGCATGCACTAAAATACCCCCACCCCGAAAATAAGCTCTCCCCAAAAATATTTAACCACATGCATAGCTGGTCCCAGCCATTTTCTCTGGTTAGGGTTAGGGAGACAGAGCTGGAAATCAGATAAGACACGGATGTCAGTTCAATTAAACCATGGCAACATCTAATGTTTGTGTAGTATTATTTTAAGCAGACTGTGTTTTTCTATTGTTGTGACTTAGATGAAGTTCAGAGCACATTTTATGACCAATTCATGCAAAACTTCACGTAATCCCAAGGGGTTCACATACTTTTTCTTGCAACTGTAGTTTCATAGCAGAGCATGGATATTCAGCTAGTAAATAAATAAAAGAGGCAGCAGGATACCATTGTGGTCTGAAAAATGGACGTTACAATTGCTTTTCCAGTTGCAAAGACCAGAGGAAATCATAATCATAAGTTTATTTGTCAAGCATATATAAGATAACAGGTAAAAGTATAAACATAATTTGAATACTTGAAAAGAGTAAGTAAAAAGGAATATTAGGACAGGGACGGTAGGCACATGCTCTTATGCACGCCCCTTACAGACCTCTTAGGAATGGGGTGAGATCAACAGTAGACAGTTTAAGGTTAAAGTTTTGGGGGTTTGAGGAAGAAACTACAGAGTCAGGTAGTGCATTCCAGGGTTTGGCCTCTCTCTTCCTTTGTATCTTTCATTACAGTTCCGTTTATTTTTCTCTTTCCTTTCCTTCAAAATGCAGAGTATAACTTTTTCAGAGCAGAACCCATCTGTGGGTTTTTTTTTTTGGTTTGTTTGTCTTTCTTAACACTGAAAAGCACTCATAGCTGCATCTTTCCTGGAACAAAGGGCTCCCTAGAGCATTTTACCTTCAATGTTCAAAGCGTAATGTGTAACACAAAGGATATGATCCAAGAAATAAAAGCCCAGATTCACTCAATTTCCAGCGTAAATGCCACTGCGCCTGAAATCAACCCAGGACTACCCGTGCACAGGAGGAAGAGCTCCGTGAGTTTGAGAGAAAAGCAAGATTTTTCAGAAGGAGAAAAATCAAGGGGAGGAAAAACACCTTAGAGGATTCCCCCATTCCCCTGATTAATTCAACTCAGTGGCCATGAAATAGTTGACATTGTCTAATGGGGAAATTGCAACTTCAGCAAAGAACGATAATGGAATAGGGCAATGTTTCTCAACCTTGCAACTCGAAGATGTGTGAACTTCATCTCCCAGAATTCCCCAACCAGCAGAACTGGCTGGGAAATTCTGGGAGTTGGAATCCACTCATCTTCAAGTCACCAAGGTTGAGAAACGCTGGAACGGAGTACTCTTAGAGAGGCTGGCTAGCACGCTCCATATTGCAAGTTTGCAACACCCAAAGCTAGTTTTCACAGTCAGGGATGGACCTCTGCTGAAATATAAGCTGCAGCAAGTATTCAACAACAGAAAACCTTTCTTCTGTAGCAGAATGTGGTTGGCAGCCATTTACCCCAATTGTCCACTTCTTGAGGCTAAAGAAAGTTGGAAGGAGCAGAAGTTCTTTGGAAGATCTCAAGCGTGTGATGATGATTAAAGAGACTGGGGAAAAATAAGATGTGTTAGATTATCACTCACATCGTGCCCAGCTTGGGTGTTTGTGTGTCAAATGATATGTTGGCTAGAGATGATGGGGGTGGTATCTGTGAAGATTCTCCATCATCCAGGTCATGGTTGTCGCAAAGGTGCTTTTTTTCAAAAAATAACTGGACGCTGTTTTTCCATGAAGATGTATCGCTTCTCATCCAAGAAATGTCTTCATTTCTCACCATCTCTGGCCAAAGCACCTTTGGGACAGGAGACTGGTAGTCCATCTGACAGCCAGTGTAGTATAGTAATTAAGAGGTTGGACTTAAATCGAGAAAATGCAAATTAAAGACTTCACTCAACCATATGGATAAATTTAATCTGGTCTTTCTTTTTTTTGCCTTAATCTGACAGTTGTGAAAATTAAATTGGGAGGGCTCCTTTCTCCCAAATAAACCATCTTGAAACTCTCAGCGTAAAAGTCTCAGAAGCTAATTCCATTAGCCAGTAGGTCGGTTAACTACCGATGATGGAATGACGGATGAATAATTTTGCTGCACAGCTTCATGCATGAATACTGTAAGCAAATTGTCCTTTCAGCAATTTAGATTTTTTTAAAAGAACTTTTTTGTATTGAGCTTAAAGCTGTAGAACCCCCAGCTGAAACTTTCAAATTAAGATTGGATTAATGTTCTCTTAATAATTAGACAAATAACATTCTGCAATTTCTAGCTATTTGTCATCCTTTTTCTGGCTTTTGCTTGAAAGCGGGAGGTTTTGAAGTGAGCAGAGATTGTCTCAGTGCTCAGTCAGGAAAATTATGTTCACTTTCAATTGAATGTAACCTCTCCAACCCTCTGAAAGAATATGTGAAGCTTCAAAAGAAAACATGGTAGCATTGAACATGTGGCCTCATCCTCTACCCGCTTTCAAGTCTTTGCATGATCGCCTGAAGGCCCAAACTTAATTTTCCAACCAAACTGAAGCAGATGCAGGTTACTGTAATCCAATGTGAGTTTAACTCAAGCATTTGCTCATTTCTTATTTCTGTTTTATGGTCCAATGAGTAGAGATGGCAAGGAAATTCATCTGAAAAGTTTCTCTGTCTACTTTTTTCCATTCCACTTACCAAATCTAAATACCAAATGAACCAGAAATGTGCATGAAAAATCCTTCTTTTCAGAACTCTGTCATGTTAAAGGTAGCTTAAAAATGCACCCTAGAATACATTTATTAAAGTGAAATGTACATATAAACACGTTGATTCAATGTACAAAACATACAAAATATTATTTTAAAAGCAATGTTAAGAGTACGCCTTGATTCTTTCCTATCTAAAAGGAAGATTCCCTCTTCTTTCGTAGGAGAAGATTCTCAAACTTCCATAGTTTACATATAATACTTAGGGTGGGTGCATATTTTCTGAAAGGAAGAAATCTTTATTTTAATATTGATTTTTTAGGAATGCCAGCTTTGGATGAGCACCCTAAACTACAGATCTTAAAGCATACCATGATGAGCTGTATATTAAAGTTGTGCAGAGCATTAGAAGGCGGCATTTCATACTATGTATTAGTAAGAGAAAAACTCTTCTTCTCAAAGAGTAAACCAACTACATCCATCAGAAATAGTGTACTTTTCTGGTTTTCTGCAGAGCTACTTGCTTCAGATAATTCCAGAGCATGGAACCTTTCTCCACATGGAAACAGTCAGGGCAGCCTATTAAAATGAAAATTGATGAAATTACCAACTGGAAATTGTTGTAATGGCATAAAGATCATTCGGTGATATTATTTCTATAATACAGGTAGCCCCAAAGTTATGACCATTTTTTCAGTGACTGTTTGAAGTTGAGTTTGAGTTGCATCAAAAACCAGTGGTGGGTTTCAAAAATTTTTACTACCGGTTCTGTGGACGTGGCTTGGTGGGTGTGGCAGGGGAAGGATACTGTAAAATCTTCATTCCCTCCCCACTCCAGGGAAAGGTTTCTGCAAAATCCCCATTTCCTCCCGATCAGCTGGGATTTGGGAGGCAGAGAATAGATGGGGGCAGGGCCCGTCAAAATTTTTACTGCCGATTCTCCGAATTACTCAAAATTTCCACTACCAGTTCTCCAGAACTGGTCAGAACCTGCTGAAACCCACCTCTGATCAAAACGTGTGAAGGACCCTGATGGTAGAAACTTTGCTGTGTTCATGCCAGTGGGCTTTAAGAAATGGCTCCTTTGAATATATTGCACAGCCCCACTTACTAGATCACAGATACACCAGTCTATACTTCCAGATCACTTCCCACAATGGTTTGCAACAACAAACTTCACAGTATTTCTAGTGAAGAGTAAAGCAGACATGGGCAATGGGCTTCATCACAAGCATAATCCAACATGCAAAGATCAGGCATGTTCAACCCATGATCCCTGGCTGCATGCAACCATGGACAGTTAATAATGCGGCCCCACCAGTTTGTAAACATTTAAAATTATTATGTGATTTCTATACATTAACTAAATTATATATTTTATACATGGGCCAAGTAAGTTCCTCTTCACTCAATGTGGCCCTGGCAAGCCAAAAGGTTAGACCAAGGGTCAGCAACCTGCAGCTCTGGAGCCGCATGTGGCTCTTTCACCTCTCTGCTGCAGCTCCCTGTCACTCAAAATATGTATCACAACCACCAATGTGTGACACCCGCCGGTATGCAATTTATTGAGCTTTTCAACCAGCGGTGAAATTTAAAATTTGTTACTACCGGTTCTGTGGGCGTGGCTTGGTGGGGTGGGTAACGTGACTGGGTGGGCGTGGCTATTTTTTTTTTTACTTTTAAAACCATTTTTTACATGTAAAACCATGTTAAAAAAATGCTTTCAAAAGGCTCTGACGATCCCAGCTGAGTTGCCTGATCGGCAGGCAACTCAGCTGGGATCATCAGAGCTTGGATCGTCAGAGCCATTTAAAAGAAAAAAACTTTTTTTCTTTTAAATGGCTCTAACGATCCAAGCTGAGTTGCCTGATTAGCAGGCAACTCAGCTGGGATCGTCAGAGCTTGGCTGGTCAGAGCCATTTAAAAGAAAAAAAAAGGCTCTGATGATCACGCGGCTCAGCTGGGCATGGGGGGCGGGGGCAGGGATTTTTGCTACCGGTTCTCCGAAATGCCCGCCACCATCACTACCTACTCGCCCGAGCCGGTCTGAACCGGGAGCATTTCACCCCTGTTTTCAACCCCCGGTAGGCCAACCATGGATAAATCCAAGAAAAGAAAAAATTCAGAAGAAAACAGAAGGTTTAATTCAACTACATATGCTAGTTTTGTGGCCACTCAAGAAATAGTCAGGTATGGGAAGGGTTTTGTGGCTCCCAGTGTTTTTTTTTCTGTGGGAAATGGGTCCAAATGGCTCTTTGAGTGTTTAAGGTTGCAGACCCCTGGGTTAGACACCTGTGATTGAAATTTTCCTTTTAAAAAAACTTTTTGTCCCACTAGTAGGAAGGTGATGTATTAAGATGCTTCCATCATTTGGGATGGAATGTTGTCTGGATTCCCAAGAGGGAGGGGCTGTATTCCAGAGGGCAAAGTGACAGCAGAGCTTGGAAACTTTGGTTGGCAGGGAGAGAGTTAAAATGGCTCCTCTTTAACAGTTCCCAGAATATATCTGTAGTTATGTAAAGAATTGCTTTAGTCTGACAAGATTGTTGTCAGGCCCCAAGAACAGCACATGTTCTTAGAGGTGGTGGCACAGTGGTTAGACTGCAGTACTGCAGGCTGACTCGCTGCACACTCCAGGAGTTCGATTCTGCATGGCTTTCCATGACTCAACCTTCCGTCCTTTTGAGGTCGGTAAAATAAGGGCCCAGATTGTTGGGGGCAATAGGCTAACTCTGTAAACCACTTAGAGAGGGCTGTAAAGCACTGTGAAGTGGTATATAAGTCTAAGTGCTATTGCTATTTCTGAGTAGTTTCCTTTATTATTCTTCACCTATTGATAGAAATTTTGCTGGATTAAAGTCATTATTTGCACAGTTGAGCAAAGCTATGGAGGATCTGTGTTAACCCTGTTCTTACAACCAAACTTTCCAAGCTCTGCAGTCTCTTTGCCCTCTGGAATGAAGCTCCTCCCTCCTGAGAATCCAGACTACATTCTATCCCACCATTGGATGAAAAAGTCTGCTGAGACTACCCCACAATACTTTTCCTGGTGGATGAAAGACCTGCTAATATGTATTAAGGTGAGGAATGAAGCCAGAGTTTCATATCAACTGACACGGAGTGTCATGGCTACAGGGCATCTGGATAACAAAAGAGCTTGGAAACATCTGAGGATTTTTTTCTGAGGTGTTAATTTGCATTTAGCAGTTCCTTAAAGACCACCTATTTCCCTTCTTGTGTCTTCTTGCCCTTGGCTAGAAGTTGTACTTGGACAGCTCTCTCCCTCATTTAAATTAGTTCACTTTTGAAATTGGCCGTTGTATCATAATAACAAAAGAGATCGCAAGACCTGCCATGATAATGGAACTTGAATTTCTTCACTCTTTCAATGTCACACCATATTCTCTTCTCTTGGAGTAAATTTTCTCCTCTGGCATATTTTGTATTTAAGAGAAGGAAGCATCAATCTGAAATAAGATATTAAAACGAAAACTATCTTGATGCAGAAAAAAAGTCAGATACTGTATACCGAGTGTCTCAAGCCATTTCCTTTGATCTGCATTCTCTTTTTCTCTCTCCTGGGGGATGGGAGAGATCCAGACACTGGAAGCAGCTTTTGCACCCCGTCCCATTGAGGCAATCCTCTAAAAGCCAGAATTCCCAGGAGGGTTGCCCCAAAGGTTCTTTTTCAAGAGGCAACTGGACTTTCTTGTTTTTCTTTGAAGATGTTTCGCTTCTCATCCAAGAAGCTTCTTCAGTTCTGACTGGATGGTGGAGAATGGAAGGATTTATATTCCTTGCAGACAGCTGGTCATTTTCATTCTTTTAGAGAGTCATTGAGAGTCACCTGAGTAGTACAAATGGATATGGAGCAGGGGTGAAATCCAGCAGGTTCTGACAGGTTCTGGAGAACCGGTAGTAGAAATTTTGAGCAGTTCAGAGAACTGGCAAATACCACCTCTGGCTGGCCCCAGAGTGGGGTGGGAATGGAGATTTTGCAATATCTTTCCCCCAGGAGTGGGGAGGGAATGGGGATTTTGCAGTATCCTTCCCCTGGAGAGGGGTGGGAACGGAGATTTTGCAGTATCCTTCCCCTGGAATGGGGAGGGAATGGAGATTTTACAGTATCCTTCCCCTGCCACGTGCACCAAGCCACACCCACCAAGCCATGCCACGCCACGCCACACCCACCAAGCGATGCCCACAGAACCGGTAGTAAAAAAATTTGGATTTCACCACTGAATCTGATCTTCATGTCAGGAGATCAGGCCCATAAATGGTATGTGGGAATTGCCTGGACAATTGGCATGCAAAAGGTATCTCAGTCCACAGAAGGCAGGGACGCATGGGAAGTACTTCAGAAGTTACTCTTCAAAAGGGACCCTTCTTATTTTTCTGGAGAGTAAAAGGAAAGGAAGGGAGAAATACTTTCATTCTTGTAAGATTCTGTTAATGAATCTTACAATAAAGATAGAGCCACTGGTAGTAGTCCTTGGGTTTGGGGGTTTCTTGTCTGGACTACAGGTAGTCCTTGATTTATGACCGATCACTTAGCTTACATTCAAAATTATGATGGACTCAGTTCCAAAGTTTAATGGCTGCCCTCCCGGTCATGTGACTGCATTTCAGGTGCTTGGCAACCGGCCACTATTCATAACCATTTGCAGAGTCCTGTAGTCACATGACTACAATTTATGACAGTTTTGCTGAAAACCAGCATTTATTTTTGAGTTTTGGCAAAGATGCCCCATGATGAACAAACCACCACCACACACAAAAAAAAAAAAAAAAAAAAAAAAAAAAAGATAATAAAATAGGGTCAGTCATGTGGGTGGCCTGCTTTACAACTTACAGTCATGATGGGCAGCAGTGGTGGCTTGCTACCGGTTCGCACCGGATCAAGCTCCGCCCACCCACCCAGACACTTCTGCACATGCGCGCACCCATGAGCGAACCGGTAGCAACAGGTTTTGAAACCCTGCCCTGATGGGCGGGCTGTCAGCTTTGGAAGCCATATTAGTACTAGAAGCTTCCCAGCCGCCAACTTCTTGCGCCTGGGAAAGTAGGAGGGGGGATTTAGGAGAGTGAATGTAGTTGGACATAATAGCATTCTTCCCTTCCGTCAAGGTC
Organism: Pantherophis guttatus; assembly: GCF_059756535.1. Classification (NCBI taxonomy): domain Eukaryota; kingdom Metazoa; phylum Chordata; class Lepidosauria; order Squamata; family Colubridae; genus Pantherophis; species Pantherophis guttatus. The sequence goes on along the minus strand of NC_142072.1, from coordinate 23,912,466 downwards.
ATAGTGTTTACGCATCTAGAGGAGGAGTGGTTGCAGGGATGGCTCAAATATGGATGGGTGATGATTGGACCATGTGACAGACTGATGGGTGGTGGGTTGCCCCCAGTTCAGACCGGTTTGCAAGAACCAGTAGTAAAACTGGAGGGAAGCCCCGCCCACCACCCCGGATGTCATCATCAATGATCTGCGCATGTGTAGAAGCTTCTGTGCATGCGCAGAAGCAAGGCGCGTGCACGAGCGAAGCTGTTGTGAACTAGTAGTAAAAGTGAACCCACCCCGGTGCAAGGGTTGGATTTGGGGTTTTGATTTACTGAGAGAAAACCCAGAACTCTCAGATTCGGGTTTTCCCAGATGTGCCAGTATACCTACTCTAATAAATCAAACTTTGAGAAATGCCTGCCTTGGTGTCTTTACTTGGAGTTGGGGACTTTCTGGAACGCTGAGACGGGCTCTATTAGGGTCATAAGTTGAAAACCAACTCAAAACAGGCCTGGTCTCATTATTTAAATAGAAGAAAGCAGCCAATCCAACAGGCAGACTGGAACAGAGCTGGCCTCCCAAATCATCCCCTGGGGCACTGATCATCCCAGTGGGGGGTATTGGGTGTTTCTCAACTTTCCCAGTAGCAGGACTCTTTGAAATGATTCATAAAAAGAATGAATGCAGTGATCGATTTTGTTGGAGTAAGGGATGGGTGAAATAAATAACTCTTTGCTTTTAATAATTAATTTGTAATTTATATATGATGGAAGGGAGAGCAGTCAGACTTACAGAATCACAACTGCCAACTGGGACTTGTGCAGACAAAACAAGGAACACAGAATGGAGCAAGGCTGAATAGTGTTTTCACTAAAAAAGGAAAGAACGAAGGAAGGAAAGAAGAAAAGGAGGAAGGTTTTGAAAACAATAAAATTACAACCTCCATCTCTTTATGCTGCTCATGACTTCTAGGATACCATGTAGCAATATGAGAAATCTGGTTTACAGTGAATCATTATGGGATGTCTACATTGGCCATCTGAAGAGGCTACTGTCATGGCCAACTCACAATGCCCTTAGAGGGGAATCCTGAGGATTGCTAACCATCAACCATGTAGACTATATTAGTGGGGTGAGGGATGGCACCATACTCCTACCAAACACTCTCCAATTGAAGCCCTACCCTTTTAAAAAATGTGATTGTACGTGTGACACATGTAAGAAGAGTGTAGATTTCAAAACATGCAATCACACTCATCATCATGATTTTTTTGCCCCCTCCCCCAACCCGGCATCTACTTTAGTTGGCATTTCCATTTGCAAGAATTTCAGGGGGGAGGACTTGAAGTATCTCTTGCATCAGGCTTTGGAGAGCGATGTGAGGAGAAATAAAAATAGACCTAATCTAAAGAACCCTAAGAATTGTCTTCTGTTGAGAATCTGCCAGTCAGGCAAGGAGGTGGGATCAAGCAGGGAATTAGCCTCAAGTCATTGCCCAGCCACAAAAAAATCTAGCATTGCCTCCCTCTTAAGCTCATTTGGACCCTATCTGTTTGTTCCCAAGGCAAGGTGAGCAATTGGGGAGATTCTTGTACTATAGGCAGAACACAATAAAGTAGCCAACTTAGACTGATTGCTTGTGCCTGACAGCTTCCTTGTTTTGGGGAGTTTCTGCCAATTAAGAGCAGAACTTAATAATGATCAAGAAAAAAAAGATCTGGCAGCTGCTGGCCTCTCTGGTTTACATCAATGAACTGCAGGAGACCTTCATGCCGGCAAGTAGAGTCAAACACAACCTTCTGCTTTTGAGGATATTAGAAGTAGAATAAAAGGTTTTTTTTTTAAAAAAGACCTTCAGATGCCTGGAATCAAAATATTCATTTGAATTTATTGCCTATACACTCTTTCTTCCCAGTTGCATTACAGTCCATCTCCTGTTTCTTTTTTCCCCTTCATGTTCTTTTGTTCATGGATGTCAACAGCTCAGAAAATGGGAAGGTCTAGGAAAATCCCAAATATTTTAACAACGTTTGGAGTTTTAAAAGGTTCTGTTTTGACTGGAAAATACTTATTTCTCTGATCTCTTCCAATAGCAAACCTCATTTTGGTTGACCCAAACCCCCTTCTTCATACTGACAGCTCAAGGCAATTGCCCTTCTCTAAAAGAAGGCTGGGACTGAACTCTTCTATTGCCACGTAGAAAATTCTTTGTTCAATATCTAACACCTTCAGGCAGGGAAAACATTTGTTAGCGATTCTTAGGAGCAGAACCTTCAAAATACATGAACCGTACTAGCCTAACTTAGCGTGCTCTTTAGAATTTGATATTTGGGAGAATAGGGGATGTCAGAGAGATAATTAAGTGGGTTTCACCAACCCATTCTTCTATGAGGAATAATTCTCCAACTGCACTTAGTGCTTGCACAGCACTCTTGGCAACAGTTTTGAAGGATTTTTAATCAATAGCTGATTTATATTGTTTCTGTAGGGGAAAAGAAAGGCTTAGGCTGCAGCTGTGATCTCCCATGTACAAACAAAGCCCAGGACCGTCTCTGTGTCATCATCCCATTCATGGGAGAGGCCACGGACTGCTTTATTAAAAAAGAAAATAGTCGTAAAATGTTCCCAGCAAAGGTTTCGTTAACTAAAAGCCTTTTTACTTGGTTTTATTTGAAGAACTGGTTTCAGGTGTCTTTTCAAGATAATATCTTCATTTAGAACTGGAGAAGTTTCAAGAAAAGGAAACCAACATGATTACAGTAACAATGGTACTGTAAGTACCTGGAAATGGTAAGGGGCCAGCCAGTGTCGCTTTGGCCCAGCCGATGACAGCCTGGCATGCACAGGAGGCAGCGAGTGCACGCACGCACAGATCCACCCCATCCCAGCATGTGCTTACACACGCCTGCTGGGATAGCATGGGCCAGGCTTGTGTGCATATGTGCCCCCTGCCTGCTGTGCACATGCGCGCTTGCTGGGATGTGATGGGATGGGATGGGCTGAAGGGACACGGGCCAGGCCTTTACTGTTTCCAGGATGGTGGTGCGGGCCAGATCCAACCATGTTGCGGGCCGGGTTTGGCCCATGGGCCTTGAGTTTCACAGCCCTGCTCTACAGGATGTAAGGAGAACCTGAAAAATAGGGTCAAACTGAGCAAGTTAGAAAGAAATATATTTCAAATAGAACATCCTTGAATTTAGCTTAGGACAATTCTTCTGTTTCTTAAAATGTTTGTTCACTCTTTAGCCATCTGATCAATCTAGGGCTCTGATAATAACTTTATTGTCATTGTACGTGTACACACAGTATACCCATACAACGAAATTCACTTAACATCCAAAGACCAGGCCCAACACACATAACAATCCCCAAACACGCCCCACCCACCACAATTCCCCGCCCCTAAACCACCCAAATATCCACACAACAGACCAAGTAATGCTGTCCAACAGCTCACTGATGGTGGCCCTTTAGTTCATTGTTGAGTGCAATTATAGCTCTGGGATAAAAACTATTCAGAAAACGTGTGGTCCGAGTTTTAATTGTTCTGTATCTTCTGCCAGAAGGCAACAGTCCAAAAAGATTGTAAGCAGGATGGGAAGAGTCTTTGAGAATGTTAACAACAACAACAACAACAACAACAAAAGATTCTCTATTCCCAGAAAGTTTCCATCTAGCTGAAATATGTGAAAAACTCCAGTTACTCTCTTTTTTTGCCAACAGTTTCTATCTTAAAATTTACTAGTTTAAACTGACTTATGCAGATTATTCTAGCCACTTGAATATCAAACTTCCCCTTTTTAAAAGTATTTATTGACAAGCAAAGACCCTGACTGTACTTTTAAGCTTAAATAATATTATAGTGTAGTGATGAAGGGACCAGGCTAGAAACTGAGACACTGTGTGTTCTTGTCCCATATTAGGCACAAAGCCAACTGGGTGACCTTGGGCTAGTCTTTCTCTCTCAGCCCTGGAAAGGATGCAATGGCAAACCACTTCCGAAAAGCCTTGCCAAGAAAACTGCAGGGACTTGTCTAGGCGCTCTTTGGGAATTGGACATGGTTGAGTGGAAGGAAAAAAAAATATTATAGGTTTTATCTCTTTCTATTTATTCATGGGTATTATTCCAGAATTTTTTCTTTAGATAGCATCCAAAGCAGGCTGTTCATTAATTCTGGCATGAATTATCCCGAATTCTTTACAAAATTGCTTTGTCTCTTTGGTCAATTTCTCATGCATGATTTATAGCATCTTCTTACATCATCCAGCCATTGCTATGCCAATATTGAAGTCTGTCTCTATGACTGTTATCTTGGCATAATGAAGGTCGGATGTCAGTATCAAACAACATAAATCCCTAACACCAAAATGTCTTTTGTGTATCTTCCCTTTAATACCAACATAAACAATGGCTCTGTTTACTAATTTACAGTGCCAAATGCTTAAATATTTGCAGTTGTTCTTCATTTAGCATTTCATAATAAAAAAAAATCCTATATTGCTTTGGGCAAAGCAAATTACCAGTTTTGCAATAGTGTTTGTAGAATATTCAATGAAGCTAAAGCTTAGAATCTGTGGCAGTTTGTCACACATTCCAGGCCAACATTTATTCAGCTCTCTCTCTCTCAAAAAAAATCTATACCATAGAAGTGAGCAACTTTTTAAAGGTTAAAACACTTCCTTAAAAACATCTCTTCCAAAACTTTAAGAAGTGACATTGTAGGAAGTTAGCACTCACCCCTTTCCTAGAAGAATGAATTATTTTAGGAAATATTAAAAAAGGCAGAATATTATATTTCCCTGGATGAGAAATGGAAAAACATGTTTTAAAGACAAAGCAGCTTCCTGCCTCCCCCACTCTACACCTTTGTCAATGGGTCATTAAGGCCTCAGCCAAGCTCACTCGTTCCCCCCACCTTTGTCAGTGAGCCATCATCTGCAACACAATAGGACCAGTGGTGGGATTCAGCCAGTTCGTACCACTGTGGGAGAACCGGTTGTTAAGTTTCTGAGCAGTTTGGCAAAGTGGTTGTTGGAAGAAATCATTAGAGCAGAGAACCGGTTGTTAAATTACTTGAATCCCACAACTGAATAGGACCCATCTAGCAACAGAAACTCCCCACATGGCAAGACTCAAGCAAGCTTGAGAGACAACCTACAAAGTTAGCTAAGACCCCTAGACCACCTGGGAGTTTGACAACCAATCAGGATACATTGCTTAGACAGAAACAAGAAACTCAGAGGGCATAAAACCAAGGTACTCCCAGCATGTGGGGCTTCTTTCTTTGTTTTCTACTCAGGAACTCAAGCCATGGGATTCCTGTCCACCATTAAACCATCTTTCCAAGCAGGCTCCATGTTTCCAGTGTCTTTATCCCCACTTGGAATGGAACCCAGATGGACATATTTTCAAACAACATCAAGGGGTGTTTTTTTTTTTTAACAAGCATCTGTTTTGACAGTTGATTGTTTATAGGACTCACATGCTTATTTTGCTTAGTTAATTAAAAGACAAAAAAGGTATATATGCTAATGCAGTTAATGTAGTACAGTCAGGAAGGTATTAGATTTGAGGTGGAGAGTCTCTCCTCGGCCCCAGATGTTCAATGGGGCAATTTGGGGCCAGCTCAAATTGCCCCAAATTTATTTAAAAGAATAACAGAGTTAGAAGGGACCTTGGAGGTCTTCTAGTCCCACCCCCTACTTAGGCAGCAGACCCTATGCCCATGATGGCGAACCTATGGCACGTGTGCCACAGGTGGCACACATAGCCATATTGGTGTATGCACGCGCCAGCCATCTGATTTTCGGGCCTTCTGGGCCCGCCAGAAGTAGTGAAACGGGCTGTTTCCTGCCTCTGGAGGACCTTGGGGGGTGGTGGGGAAGGCTGTTTTTGCCCACCCCAGACTCCTAGAAAGGCTCTGGAGGCTGGGGACAGCAAAAAACGAGACTTCCAGTCCCATCGGAAGTTGGCAAACAGGCAGTTTTTGGCCTCTGGGAGGGGTGGGGAAGGCTGTTTTCACCCTCCCCAGACTTCTAGAAAGGCTCTGGAGGCTGGGGAGAGCAAAAAACGGGCCTACCATGCCATCACATGCCAGGAGTGGGGGGACTGGGGGGGGGGTTGCGTGCGCATGCTCGGGGGCAGGACGCACAACACCCCCGCTCCTGGCACGCGATGGCAAAAAGGTTAGCCATCACTGCCCTATGCCATTTTAGACAAATGGTTGTCCAATCTCTTCTTAAAAACCTCTTTTATTTTAATATCATTTATTGTTTTATCATAGAAAATAAAATACAAAACAATGAAACAAACTAACAAGATGAAACAAAACAAAAGCATACATTCAATCCTAACAACAACAGAAAAGGAAAAATATAGCGCACACAAAAAAAGGAAAAAGTGATCAATTAAAAGAACAGCTTTCTGTTTTGCACAAGGGTCAATCAATTATTCCCATGCCAAAGCACAGCATGACAGCTGTTGCCTTTGGAGAATACTTTCCAGAATACTTTCCTGGAGTTTGGCGAGAACATTTAGGAACATCCTTAAATCCGGTAACTGTACCATCAAACTGCACTTGCAAAAAAGGCCAGCTAGAAAATTGTCTAGGATGAAAGAGGTTTTAGAATCCATGTTGACTTCTATACCTCATATTACAGTTTGGACACCATGGAACGAATTCTTCTTTTCTTTGCAAACTGGACTGGCTTCATTCTGCATATGCTTTGGGTCAGAGGTGGGTTTCAGCAGGTTCTGACCAGTTCTGGAGAACCATAGCAGAAATTTTGAGTAGTTGAGAGAACCGGTAAATACCACCTCTGACTGGTCCTGCCCCCATCTATTCTCTGCCTCCCGAGTCCAAGCTGATTGGGAGGAAATGGGGATTTTGCAGTAACCTTTCCCTGGAGTGGGGTGGGAATGGAGATTTTACAGTATCCTTCCCCTGCCACGCCCACCAAGCCACACCCATAGAACCGGTAGTAAATAAAATTGAATCCCACCCCTGCTTTGGGTGTTTAATATCTTTGTTTTTAGTGTCCTTTGAATCCTTTCTGAAGACTCCATATTCCTTTACCAACAGTGATCAGCTAAGATGTCAGAGGAATCCAGCAGTGGGAGTTGCAAATAAAGAACCCTTCCCTCTGGTTGGTAAGTGTGTCCTTTACAGCACGGTGTGCCATCCGCTTCAAAACATATACCAGAATTTTTAAAACTGCATGCAGAAATACATATAGATGGGAAAGTTGCATACAAAAATGTTCAGGGGAAAAAAAAGGAACACGTTACAGACAAAATGCACATCGTATGGATAAATTGCATATCAAAAAGCAAAGAATTGCCTTTTAACCAAAAATGTTTTTTTGTTTTGGAACTTTGGTAAAACACACGAAGAAAAGAATGCATATTTTGCGGATAGGACATATTCTAGACAGCAAGCCAGTGGTGGGATTCAAATTTTTTTACTACCAGTTTTGTGGGTGTGGCTTGGTGGCGTGGCAGGGGAAGGATACAGTAAAATGTCCATTCCCACCCCACTCTAGGGGAAGGTTACTGCAAGAGCCTGTAGTACAGTGGACTAAAACACTGTTATTAACATCTGCTGCTTGCAATTACTGCAAGTTCAAATCTCACCAGGCTCAAGGTTGACTCAGCCTTCCATCCTTTCAAAGGTAGGTGAAATGAGGACCCAGATTGTGGGGGAAATAAGTTCACTTTGTATAAATATACAAAAGTATGAACGCTATTGCTTAATGCATTGTAAGCCGCCCTGAGTCTCCGGAGAAGGGCGGCAAATAAATTAAAGCAATATATATATATATATATATATCCCCATTTCCTCCTGATCAGCTGGGACTCGGGAGGCAGAGACTAGATGGGGGCGGGGCCAGTCAGAGCTGGTATTTACCAGTTCTCTGAATTACTCAAAATTTCCGCTACCGGTTCTCCAGAACTGGTCAGAACCTGCTGAAACCCATCTCTGCAGGAAGCTATATTGTTTTGAAATTACTGATATCAGAGGAGCTTGATTCTGAAATTCAAGAGATTGTAACAAGCATTTCTTTTTTTTTTTCATCTTTCCCCTATATTGCTGACTTTTGTTCTCCTTAAATCCCGGCACTCACTCCAAGGTCCGTAGTACCATACACATCCTTGCTGATACTATTTCCCCCCCATTTCTGATGCTTTACAGCACATCCAGTTATTTACATCCACTTAAACACTTTCTCTCTTCTCCTGCTAAACCCAGCAAAATATGATACAAGCCGTTTTCCAAGAAGTGGGATTATTTGTACAAATATGCATTCGGATGCAACTAATACTAATCCATATAATCTTGGCCCAGTGTTGTTGCTTCTCAAACGTCACTCTGTTCTCTTATAATTGGGATTTTTAAAAAGAAAAGAAAAGAAAGAAGGCTATTTTAAACATCAAATTAACATACAAATGTAAAAAAAAAAGGGGGGGGAAGAAGCACCTAATGTCTTTGCTAGAGTGACAAAAATACAGAGGGTGAGAAAAAAAATGGAATGGTGCATTAATGCTAATTGAAACAGCGAGTGCTTCATTTATGCCAACTGAATATGCATCAGGTGAAATAAGAATTAATAGAACCTTCCCTTTCATACAAATGCTGCTTTCTGCCCCCACCACCAGTACCGAGACAGCTTTTTTCCAGCCACTGGCAAAATGTTTAATTTAGGGAATAAGTGCCTGAGTTTGAAAATGAAAATTAACCTCTGAGTCACCCAATTGCATTATAATTAGCAGCTTCATATGTTCAGGCCACAATTGCGTACAGATGGACAAAAAAATGCCCAGTTCTTCACATCTCGTTTTCATAAAACTGCCCATTTTCTAAGCAAGCATTGTCTGGTGTGTTAGAATGGCAGGAGCTCAAAATAGGTTCAATCCAATTGCTGGGAGATTAATATTCTTTCGACTGGTGCCCTCCAGATGCGCGTGATTTCAACTCCAGTAATTTCTAGTTGGGAATCATGAAAATTGCAGTCAAGGGAAAAGTCTTGGCTCCTTTCATGGAAATATTGGAAGCATTTTGCTTTCCCTATGGATGTCAGAATTTAGGAGAAAAGCAGGCAGAGCTGGGAGGTGACGTTAAGCGTGTCATTGGCTTAGAGTCATTGCATTCCCAAAAGGGGTTCAAAGTCCAGCCCATCCTGAATTCCATTGACCCATTGAACAGTTGCAGGAGTTGGGTATCAATAAGTGAGAATATTTGTCGCTCAGGGTTGAAAGGAGGGGTCCTTGAGCATTGGCAGCCGAATTGGCTTTCATGCCTAAACTGGGACTAGAATTTACAGTCTTCTAGTTTCTAGCCTGGTGCCTTAATCACTAGACTAGTCTATCATGTGATCTTCCAGGGCAGGATGGTTAAACTTGAATTTTATAATGGAAGGTTTTTTTTTATTATTATTATTTCTTTTAAATAAAGCTAGTGAAAACTGAAAACAGTTCCACAGTTTCTAGATATAGACATTCTTTTTCATATATATATATATATATATATATATATATATATATATATATATATATATATATATATATATATATATATATATATATATATATATATATATATATGCATATTCTTTCTAGCCAGGGTTTACCTACGTAAACTAAGTTGTTGGGCTTTTTTTCTGTTGACAAACTGCAACTCTGTGTTGCTCTCTGGTTTTACGGCACCAGGAAAGACTTAAGGAGGACCGATCACTAAGACTGAATGGAGATCGGGGACAAATTTCCTCCTTTAGGCATGGAGAGTGGTCCAATGAAGGTGTGATAAACCCTGATAGAGGGCAAGAGCGTAGGTTAGGGAAACAGCAGAATGAGGGAGATAGGGGGGATAAGGAAGAACAACGCAGACCCATCACAAGATCATGGGCAAAACGAATGGGTTCAGAGGAGGCAACGTGTATGCCTAAAAGGGAAAGACATAACAATGAGGGAGAGAGAGCCAGGAGAAATACCTTCAAAGCAATGCCTGATAACCCTGCGTTACCCCCCAGGGAGAGAAAGAGGCAACACACAAGGGGGAAGGAGGCAGGGGGAAGTGCATCGTCATCTGTTAGCATGACTAAGGCAGAAAAAAAGTTAATTACAGAGGGAACGCAAGGGTGTGGGCCTGTTACACGCGCAATGACTAAATTGATCAGCATTACATAAAAGCAAGCAGCTCCTCAATGGGGATTTTATACTCTGACGAAGTCGGTAGGGGCCGACGAAAGCTTAGCACAAGTTTTAAAATAAAATTTTTTAAACTTTTAAACGTTCCGGAGATCGTGATGTCTATCGCCTTATCTATCTATCTATCTATCTATCTATCTATCTATCTATCTATCTATCTATCTATCTATCTATCTATCTATATCTTAGTTTTGCTAGAGAAAGAGACTTACATTCCATTCAGTGGTGTAGGCTTTGCTGAGTTCTTTTTTGGCAAATGTTCTAAATTTTTACACCCCTGTACTTAATTCAGCACACTTGTCTCCCTGATTTTTACTCTGATGGGAGCTGTAGCAAATGAACTGATTATAATTATCTTCCTGGTGCAAGAAATACACAATTTGAGGCATAGCAGAAACAACTGATGGGGAAAAAAATTGCCCAGTTGTGCAGTTTGGTTTCAGATTTGCTTTGCAACATTACAAACATATTTGTTGCATATCACCATATAATCCTTTATGTTATTTATATATCAAAGCTCTTAAGCACCCATCTCCCTCAGAGAGGAGCTCTGGGCCATGTACAATTTAATCAATATAATGAAACATTAAAAACTGAATAATTTATTCTGAATAAAAAACTGAATATTTTAAAAAATGTAAAACAACATTATAAAAGAGCAAAAGATGGAGAGCTCCAAGATGGGAAGACTAGGAGCTGTTAATAGAGCAGAGGTGGGTTTCAGCAGTTTCTGACCAGTTCTGGAGAACCAATAGTGGAAATTTTGAGTAGCTCTGAGAACCGGTAGTAAAAATTCTGACTAGCCCCGCCCCCATCTATTCTCTGCCTCCCAAGTCCCAGCTGATTGGGAGGAAATGGGGATTTTGCAGTAGCCTTTCCCTGGATTGGGGAGGGAATGGATATTTTACAGTATCCTTCCATAGGAGTGGGATGGGAATGGAGATTTTACAGTATCTTCCCCTGCCACACCCACCAAGCCACAACTACCAAGCCATGCCACACCTACCAAGCCACACCCAGAGAACCGGTAGTAAAAAATTTTGAAACCCACCACTGCTTAAGAGGTCTCTAAGGGGGCGTGCATAAGTGCACCAGCGTGCCTACCGTCCCTGTCCTACTGTCCCCATTTATATGTACTCATTTGATGTGTTTATGGCTATGTTTTGGTTATTTATTTCCTTTTATTTGTGCCAATTTTTTTCATTTGTCCATGTCTATGTCTGTACTGTTACTTTTTTCCTTGTTCTTGTTGACAAATAAATAAATAATAAATAAATAATATTCATGCCTGCACCTCTGTCTTCCAGAGGAAGAGAGCCTGCCACAGACAGAGCATGCCAACCTGTCACGTCGAAGTCAAGATCTTATTTTGCTTCCCTGGTATATTATAGTGTGCAATCTCCATTTTAAAGCCTGCAAAGCCTCAACGGGAGTATTATTTGTGGGATCATCGGGCTGCTCTTAAGTAGTCCTGAGCTTTGACCGTTCAATTAAAAAAAAAAAGGCCAAATAAATTGCCTTCCCGGCTAAAGGAAGCAAGAGTGTTGCATTTTAAAGCATCAGATGGCAGGGTTCAAATGGCCTCCTTAACAGTTGCTGAAACACTTGTCAGGTGTTGGAGTGCAGGTCATAAATAAGATTTAAGCACCTTTGTGGGGTAGGAGAACCTGATGTTTTGAATCATGAATGATGCAGGGAGAAGAAAAGTGGCAACAAAAAACTCTAATTAAATTAAAGGGTCAGTTGGAGCAACTTTAATCGTGATATATTTTCATGCCCAAAGGAACAACAATTTTTTTTTTGGCGTCTATATTCTTTTGCTTTGTAGTGACTGCCTTTTGAGCAATTCTAGTGAGATGTTTGATTTGCATTGGCCAATAATTCTTTAACTCTCATAAAACCAGAGTTTTAGCAAGCATCGGAGAAACGATGACAGATTTTTCTCTTAAAGATATCGCTCATATTTTTCTTCTTGAAACGTTGGCATTTTTGAACTACAGGTAGTCCTTGACTTAGGACCACAATGGAGACCAGAATTTCTATTGTAAAATAAGGTACCTGAATTTAAGACATTTTATTTTATATATTACATTTTATTTTGGACATGGCTTTGGGGCTGAACCTAGAAACACTTTTTTTTTTAATTAAAAAAATGGATCTACTGCAAAGAATGAACCCAGCAAATGAACAACATTGCTTGATTCACTTCGGTAATGTCCACTGCAATCCAGGTCTAAAGCAGAACTTGTTGGTCTATTAGAAACCCTTTCTAAAGTTTCCATCACTTGACTGATGATTAAGATCTGGCCAGTGGGAAAGAGATCACCACAGTGGGAAAGTTTCCCCTTCTTCCATTTCTGCAGCATTTGGTGATCGACATTCTGTATGGACCAAGTCTTGCATTTTAGAAATACACAGTATTGTCGGTACGGAGATGTTCCTCACAGAGAACCTGCATGTACAATAGACACAGGTTTTGGACTAGGAGCATGTCATGGAGCTGCCTGGAGGACTTTCACCTAGTCCCTTTTTCTCAGGCCAAAAGCCGGGTTGGTCCAGTGATGAAGATGTTGGACTGGAGATCCGGTCTATCTTCAGGCGTGGATTTTTGGTGGATGACTTTGGGCCAGTCCTTCTTTCTCAACTCAACTGACTCCATGAGATTGTAGTGGTGGAACAAATGAAGATGAGGGAACGCTACCTATTCTAGCTTTCCATTGAAAACAATGGCACACAATCCATCATTTCTGTTCTATTCCTCCTCTGACGGTTTCAACAAGTCCATTTATCTTCTGGATTAACTTGTAACATGTCTAAAATTAATTTTGAAAACAGCTCATTCTTGCTTCACTGGGGTTGTCAGTTTGCCGTTTCCCTGTTCAAAGGTTAATGATGTGAAATGCTACAAGAGTGGCTGGACAGGGAGGGTTGGAGAAAAGACCTAAATGTGATGACAGCTGGGTGTCAGGACAAACTGCTGTATATAAACAAGGAGTAAACCCCACACTCATTTGCACGGATGGCATTATCTAGTAGGGTAATGAAATGTCTGCAAGCAAAGAACCAAACACAGAGAGAGCACCACAAAAATGATTTTGCATGCAAAGAGACCAAGAGTCATAAAGCTGTATGAGTTAAGGCGTCATCTGTGTGGCTATCCACACTGACGTACAGACTTCTGGTGCTGGGGAAACGCCATAAGGATATGTTGCCAGGCTTACAAATTTCTGGGAGCAACTCATGTGTTACCAATATGTCCTGGGAACACCAGACTAGGAAACCTCGATCCAGAACTATTCATATAGTTGATTAACCAGATCTTTTTTTTTTTTACCAGTAATGAATATCTATTTACTAGCTGGATCCCCGTGCTTTGCTACAAAACTATGTGATTGGGCTTGATAAATCAACACTTACAGCCTGAATCCTCCCCTATCCTATCCCCTTCTCTCCCTCAGCCTTGCTCCACAGAAACATCTCCTATCCTATCCCCTTCTCTCCCTCAGCCTTTGCTCCATAGATCTTCTCCTATTCCCTTCTTTCCCTCAGCCTTGCCACATAGATCCTCTTCTATCCCCTTCTGTCTCTTAGGCTGGCCCCACAGAAGCCTCTCCTCTCCCCTTCTCTCTCCCTCAGCCTTGCCTCACAGAAACGCCTCCTATCTTATCCCCTTCTCTCCCTCAGGCTTTCTAGTCCCTTCTCTCCACGAGGCTTGCCCCACAGAATCCTCCCCTATCCTGTCCCCTTCTCTCCCTCAGCCTTGCTCCACAGAAACATCTCCTATCCTATCCCCTTCTCTCCCTCAGCCTTTGCCCCATAGATCTTCTCCTATTCCCTTCTTTCCCTCAGCCTTTGCCCCATAGATCTTCTCCTATTCCCTTCTTTCCCTCAGCCTTGCCATATAGATCCTCTTCTATCCCCTTCTGTCTCTTAGGCTGGCCCCACAGAAGCCTCTCCTCTCCCCTTCTCTCTCTCTCAGCCTTGCCCCACAGAATCCTCCCCTATCCTGTCCCCTTCTCTCCCTCAGCCTTGCCTCACAGAAACGCCTCCTATCTTATCCCCTTTTCTCCCTCAGGCTTTCTAGCCCCTTCTCTCCATGAGGCTTGCCCCACAGAAGCCTGTCCTATGCTATCCCATCCTCTCCAGAGTTATTTTCAAGGTGGGAAGAGGAGTAGAACGTCTAACTAATTAGCATCAGAGCATGTTAATAATAATATGGGAAATACTAATGCTGTGATGGTCATTTCGAAAAATCCTTTCTTAGTGAGCACCTAGAAGCCAAGAGGAACATACGTGGCAAATTTACGGTTCTGGAGATTTCGTGATTAATGCATGAGCGGTTTTTGCTTTTATATATATATATATATATATATATAATAAAGGTAGCTGTAGGTGGTGACAGAGCCTCCAAAATCCATGCATCTCGCTCATTTGGGCATTAACTATTCAGTTTCCTGTTCATCACCTCCCTTTTTCAGAAATAATATAGGTGGGGTGAGTCTGTTTTCATGCTTTTATTTGTTATACATTCGCTTACTAATATTTCCAAGCCAACATGCTATTTTTCTGTATGCATACATACCTGCCATGTGACTTGTGATGTATAATTCATCTCCATGTAGGTACTTTTCAATTTTCTCTCTGAAATGTTCAAATGGTCCCCCCCCCCACAATTGTCTAGCACTTCAATGGGAAGGTAAGAGTTTTCCATGCATCTTCAGCATATATTCATGCCGGCCTCGATTTACGACTGCAACTGAGCCCTTTTTTTTTTTTTTGCTTTAATTTATATGCCTCCCTTCTCCGGAGACTCAGGGCGGCTTACAATGCGTTAAGCAATAGCCTTCATACTTTTGTATATTTATACAAAGTCAGCTTATTGCCCCCACAATCTGGGTCCTCAGTTCACCTACCTTTGAAAGGATGGAAGGCTGAGTCAACCTTGAGCCTGGTGAGATTTGAACTTGCAGTAATTGCAAGCAGCAAATGTTAATCTGTTAATAACAGTGCTTTAGTCCACTGTACTACAGGCTCTTTGTTAAGCGAGACATTTGTTATGTGAGTTTTGCCCAGGGGTGAAATGTAAAATTTGTTATTACCGGTTCTGTGGGTGTGGCTTGGTGGTGGTGGGGTTAATGTGACTGGGTGGGCATGGCCAACTTTTTTAAAAAAAAAAAAACTTTTCAAAGCATTTTTTCTAATGCTTTAAAAAGCCTCTGCTGATCAGGCAACTCAGCTGGGATCGTCAGAGACTTTTCAAAGCATCTTTTTTACCACCTCTTCCACCAAGAGGTTGCAGAAAAAAATGCTTTGAAAAGCCTCTGAGGATCCCAGCTGAGCCGCGCGATCATCAGAGGCTTTTTTTTTTAACTTTTAAAAGCATTTTTTCATCGGAAGAGGTTGTAGAAAAAATGCTTTTACAAGTAAAAAAAAAGTCTCTGATGATCGTGCGGCTCAGCTGGGCATGTGGGGGGGCAGGGATTTTTGCTACCAGTTCTCCAAACCACCCACCACCATCACTATTGGATCAGGTGATCCGGTCCGAACCGGGAGCATTTCACCCCTGGTTTTGCCCCATTTTATGACCTTTCTTGCCAGAGTGGTTAAGTGAATCACTGCAGTTGATAAGTTAGCAACCCGGTTGTTAAGTGAATCTAGTTTTCCCATTGCCTTTGCTTGTCAGAAGGTCGCAAAAAGGGAACACATGACCCCGGGACACTGCGATGGTCATAAATGTGAACCAGTTGCCAACCGTCTGAATTTTGATCACATGATGCTGCAAAGGTCATAACAGTGCAAAGCATTCATAAGTCACATTTTTCAGTGCCGTTGTAAATTTAAACGGTCACTAAACACACTGTTGTAAGTCGAGAACTACCTGTACTGGCTCTTCGGCTGTGAATCAGGAATGAGCATCACCTCTTAGAGTCAAACACGACTGGCAGGGGAAACCCTGAGCTTTTTTCTTAGCAGAAGTCTAACCAAGAAAGGCAAGATGCAGATGGCTGTCACCTAATGCATTCTTTAGCCTAGGTGTAGCATAGCATAGCATAGCATAGCACTTAGACTTATATACCGCTTTACAGTGCTTTACTCCAGTAGTGAAATCCAATTTTTTTTACTACCGGTTCTGTGGGTGTGGCTTGATGGGCGTGGTGTGGCTTGGTGGGCGGGGTTTGGTAGGCGTGGCAGGAGAAGGATATAGCAAAATCTCCATTCACACCCCACTTCAGGGGAAGGATTTTGCAAAATCCACCCTGAGTCTCTGGAGAAGGGGGGCATATAAATCAATTTTTTTTAAAAAAAAATCTCCATTCCCTCCCCACTCCTGGGAGAAGGATATTGCAAAATCTCTTCCTACTCCACTCCAGGGGAAGGATACTGCAAAATTCCCATTCCCTCCCCACTCCTGGGGGAAGGATATTTATTTTATTTTTATTTTATTTATTTGTCGAGTACATATTAGGCAATATATATATATATATATAGGCATGAATTGAATACATAAAATAGATACGAATAGAGGTAACATTAGGACAGGGACGGTAGGCAGGCTGGTGCTCTTATGCACGCCTCTTACAGACCTCTTAGGAACGGGGTGAGGTTGAGAGTAGTCAGTCTAAGGTTAACAGTTTGGGGATTTTGGGATGAAACCACAGAGTCTGGTAGCGCATTCCAGGCATTGACTACTCTGTTGCTGAAGTTGTATTTTCTGCAATCAAGTTTGGAGTGGTTCACTTTAAGTTTGTATCTATAGTGTGCTTGTGTATTGTTGTGGTTGAAGCTGAAGTAGTCATTGACAGGTAGGACATTGTGGCAGATAATTTTATGTACTACGCTTAGGTCAGACCGAAGTTGGCGTAGTTCTAAATTTTCTAAGCCCAAAATTTCAAATCTGGTGGCATAAGGTATTTTGTTGTGAGAGGAGGAATGGAAGACTCTTCTTGTGAAATATTTCTGGACACGTTCAATTGCAAAATCCCCATACCCTCCCCACTCCTGGGGGAAGGATATTGCAAAATCCCCATTCCCTCCCTACTCTGGAGCCAGCCAGAGGTGGTATTTGCCGGTTCTCTGAACTACTCAAAATTTCCGCTACCCATTCTCCAGAACCTGTCAGAACCTGCTGGATTTCACCCCTGCTTTACTCTCTAAGCAGTTTACAGAGTCAGCCTCTTGCCCCCAACAATCTGGATCCTCATTTTACCCACTTCGGAAGGATGAATCAACCTTGAGCCTGTTGGGATTCGATCTGCCAAACTGCTGGCAGCCGGTGATGAGCAGAAATAGCCTGCAGTACTGCATTCTAACCACTGCGCCACCGCGGCTCTTAGCGTTCCCAGTAGTCAACCTGTTCAACCACTTCCATGAGAATCTTCTTAACTTTAAAACCAATGCATGTCTACTTTGTTTTTCCCTTCTCTGTCATCTTTTTGCCCATACGCTAAATAAATACATCTACATATGTACAATACATCCTGCCCGAATATGTTTGTTTTTTTTAAACTTCCTTTTATCCATTCCTTTCTTTCATGGCTCTAAACTGTCTCTTGCTATTCTGTTCTCTGTATCCAAGCTGTCATCTTCTCACCGATATGAGTCAGTTCTATAAGATTACCTTGGCCGATGACCATAATCGCTGTGAGCGATGGATGTAATTTCCAAGCATCAGAAGCAATTGAGGAAAGTGGGACAGTATTGAGCATCATGCTTACAATATGCCAGTTTGAACACTACAGGCAATCCTCAACTTACAGCCATTTGTTTAACAAAGGTTTGAAGTTATAAATAAGGTAAGATAACCTTATTGTCATTTTTTACTGTGGGCACACTGGCACACCTTAAAAATTAAATACTGTTGCCTGCTCTCAAAAGTGTACACGTGCCTAACACACATCATACATACATACATATGTAGATACTAACACCCCAGTGGTGAAATGTAAAATTTGTTACTACAGGTTCTGTGGGTGTGGTTTGGTGTGTGGGGGGGTAATATGACTGAGTGGCCGTGGCCAACTTTTTTTTTTCTTTTAAAACCATTTTTTCTACAACCTCTTTGGCTGAAAAAATGCTTTTAAAAGCCTCTGATGATCCCAGCTGAGCCGCGCGATCATCAGAGGCTTTTTTATTACTTTTAAAAGCATTTTTTCGGCCAAAGAGGTTGTAAAAAAATGCTTTTAAAAATTAAAAAAAACCTCTGATGATTGCGCGGCTCAGCTGGGCAATGGGGGGGGGGCAGGGATTTTTGCTACTGGTTCTCTGAACCACCCGCCTCCATCGCTACCGGATCGGGCGATCCGGTCCAAACTGGGAACATTTCACCCCTGTAACACCCTAACATATAAATACATATAAATGTTAAATCACTGTTCATCTTGAATACATAGGAGAAAGAGGAAGCTTGACAGGTTCACAAGGTGGAACAAAACTGTGACTGAATCTGGATGTTCTGCATAAATATGTATGCCTTGAATAATATTTGCATTAGAAAAGCATATATAGAATTGTAACTGTAATTGTGTTGTGTAACATATCACATTATGTTTTTTGGTTGTATTTTTTTCTCCACTTTTCTGTTATAGCACTTTTTATGTGTTCTTGTTTTCCTCTTTTTACAATGAATGTATCACTATCAAAACATAAGTGTCAGGCCTGCCTCCATTCAAATTTAAGAAAGGAAACCCCCAACTCAGGGGTGAAATCCAGCAAGTTCTGACAGGTTCTGGAGAACTGGTAGCGGAAATTTTGAGTTGTTTGGAGAACCGGCACATACCACCTCTGGCTGGCCCCAGAGTGGGATGGGAATGGAGATTTTGCAATATCCTTATTTATTTATTGGTTCGATTTATATGGCTCTCTGGAGACTCAAGGCGGCTTACAATGCGTTAAGCAATAGCCTTCATACTTTTGTGTATACCTGCTTAGTAGGGCTTTCGGCCCCCCCTAAGTGGTGTTCTTTTATATACAAAGTCAGCTTATTGCCCCCACAATCCGGGTCCTCATTTTACCTACCTCAGAAAGATGGAAGGCTGAGTCGACCTTGAGCCTGGTGAGATTTGAACTTGCAGTAATTGCAGGCAGCTGGCAGCTAAGTGCTACTTAACAGCACTTTAATCTGCTCTTCCCCTAGGAGTGAGGAGGGAATGGAGATTTTGCAGTATCTTTCCCCTGGAGTGGGGTGGGAATGGAGATTTTGCAATATTTTTTCCCCAGGAGTGGGGACAGAACGGAGATTTTGCAGTATCCTTCCCCTGCCACGTCCACCAAGCCACGCCCACCAAGCCACACCCACCAAGCCACACCCACCACACCCACCAAGCCATGCCCACAGAACCGGTAGTAAAAAAAATTGGATTTCACCACTGCCCCAACTCCACTGATTTAGAGAAGAGATTCTTTTACTAAGTTTGAATTGGTAACAGTGAAAGCAAGGCAAGATCTGAACCAAAGCGCAGGAAAGTTCCACATTGAAGGTCACCCCAAATCCCTCCCCACAGGGTCCAGCACGGAGGGACCAATCAATGTCCAGTATGATGTTATGGGAAAGCTCCTCTAAAGGTATTTCTTGCATATGGAGTCGCAGGACGGTTGGCCTTGAAGAAGTATAAACAACTCCACTCAGCAGCTCCAATTTCATGAGTGCAAACCTCCCTTCCAGTTCCCACGGGACTACTTCCCACCAGCTTACTTCCCCAACCCAAATGCCCATGCCTCCCTCCCCGTTTCTAAGGCAGCCGAGAGCAAGCAAGCTTCAGAAAACCAGGCTGGAGATCCGGCTGACAATAAGTATTTTATATGTTTTGCTCTTTTTTCTTTTGCATTCATTAACAAGAAATAAAAATTAAGACTGAAAAAAAGAATTTGAAATTTTGACAGTGCTGAAAAAAAGTGAAGACCACTCCTCGAAGTTATGATCAGCGGTGAAATGCACTTACCTTCACTACCGGTTCGGAAATGTGAGTGCACGTGCCTCTTCTGTGCATGCGCAGATGGTCAAAAACGGGACATAATGACGTCCCAGCAGGTGGGCGGAGCCTCCTGCTGCTGGCCCTACCAGTTCGTGCGAGCCAGATAGATCCAGCTGGATTTCACCACTGGCTATGACCATCCCTGCAGCCACATGATCGCCATATGGGTGCTTGGCCACTGGCTCGCATTTATGACATTTGCAGCATCCTGTGGTTACATGACTGGATTTTGACATCTTCCCAGCCAACTTCCGACAGGCAGAGAAAATAGGGAAGCCAGCAAGGAAGGTTGCAAATCAGGACTCATAATATCTTGCTTAAGAACCACAGCAAATAAAGGTTGTAGAATCAGGTGCGGTCACGAGGAATTTTGTGGTACCAGTTGTGATTGTAAGTCGAGGACCATTAGACTTCCTTAAAGGTAAAGGTAAAGGTTCCCCTCGCACATACGTGCTAGTCATTCCTGACTCTAGGGGGGTGGTGCTCATCTCCGTTTCAAAGCCGAAGAGCCAGCGCTGTCCGAAGACGTCTCCGTGGTCGTGTGGCTGGCGTGACTAAATGCCAAAGGTGCACGGAATGCTCTTACCTTCCCACCAAAGGTGGTCCTTATTTTTCTACTTGCATTTTTTACCTACTTTCGAACTGCTAGGTTGGCAGAAGCTGGGACAAGTCACGGGAGCTCACCCCGTTACGCGGCACTAGGGATTCGAACCGCTGAATTGCTGACCTTTCGATCGACAAGCTCAGTGTCTTAGCCACTGAGCCACCGCATCCCTTCTTAGACTTTCTTAGGAAGATTAAGTTATGGATGTGGTGATGTGTCCATTTTTCTTTCCTCTAATGCAACGATTGGTATAGGGCAGTTCCTCTCGTGCCTCCTGTCTTTTATTCTCTTGTTTCTATGAAACAGACACACTTTGCAAGGCAAATCCTTCTCTGCTCCTTCATCCCCATCCAGGGGCTGCAGAACCAGGGGCTTTTGAAAGAAGCAAGTGTGGAGAATTCAGGGCGGTGGGGTAGGAAACTAAGGAAAGAGACAAAGGAAACTCATTTAGAATAGTCTCTGCATTGCTAATGATGTTAATCCATTAGGGGTTAGCCTAAGCCGGGTTGGTGCTGCAGAATTTTAATCACATGACACGACAAAGATTTTTGATTTACTTTGCAAAGAGGGCAGCTCCCCTCCCTGAACCCGTGTGCGGAATAGGAAATAAAGGCGAGATTTATTCAACGAGAGGATAATTGAAATACACCCTGATAATGAGTCTCCTTCCAGGAACATCCCCTGGGGTCCATCTGAAAGGTCTGTCCGGTGACCCCTGCAACAATTTATCCAAGCCAGACAGAATATGTATCTGTATGAAAATTTGCAATTTTTTTTTTTGCTAGTAATCTTTCTATATGTGCAATTTTTATCAGAAGTTTTTCCTGAGTTTTAACACATTCTGGTGCATACTTTTTCCTCGTGCATGCAGTTTCCTAAATGCATTTGTTTAATATACAGTTCGGTCTAGTGGTTAAGGCACCAGGCTAAAAAATGAGAGAGCATGAGTTCAAGTCCCGCCTTAGCCATGAAAGCCAGCTGGGTGACTTTATGCCAATCACCTGAAAGCTATTTAGAATAGAATAGAGCTGGAAGGGACTTTAGAGGTCTTCTAGTCCAGCCCCTTATTCAAGCAAGAGAACCTTTACCATTTCAGACAAGTGATTGTCTAATCCAGGGGTGAAATCCAGCAGGTTCTGACAGGTTTTGGAGAACCAGTAGCAGAAATTTTGAGTAGTTCAGAGAATCAGCAAATGCCACCTCAGGCTGGCCCCAGAGTGGGGTGGGAATGGAGATTTTGCAGTATCCTTCCCCTGCTATGCCCACCAAGCCACGCCCACAGAACCGGTAGTAAAACAATTTGGATTTCACCAATGGTCTAGTCTCTTCTTAAAAACCTCCAGTGATGGAGGACCCATGATTTCTGATGGCAAGCTGGTTCCACTGGTTAATTGTCCTCACTGTTAGGAAGTTTCTCCTTAATTCCAGGTTGCTTCTCTCTTTGATTAGTTTCCAACCATTGTTTCTTGTCCTGCCCTCTGGTGCTTTGGAGAATAATTTGACCCCCTCTTCTTTGTGGCAGCCCCTCAAATACTGGAATACTGCTATCATGTCTCCCCTAGTCCTTCTTTTCTCTAGACTGGCTGTACCCAAATCCTGCCATTGTTCTTCATATGTTTTAATCTCCAGGCCTTTGATCATCTTAGTTGCTCTTATTTGAACTTTTTCCAAAGTTCAGAAGAGATCCTTGGCCCACAGTCAGAAGTTGAAATTTCTATCCAAGAAGTGCTGGGTTTTTTTTTTTTGCAATGATGTTTTTTTCCTTTTATATACACTGAGAGCATATGCACCAAGACAAATTCCTTTGTGTGTCCAATCACACTTGCCCAATAAAAAAATCTATTCTATTCTATTCTATTCTATTCTATTCTATTCTATTCTATTCTATTCTATTCTATTCTATTCTATTCTATTCCATTCCATTCCATTCCATTCCATTCCATTCCATTCCATTCCATTCCATTCCATTCTGTGTTATGTGTCTGAAGTGGCTCTTAGAGTGGTTACTGAAGAAAAAATAACTAATTCAGACAATTCAGTGTGTAGCCAAAACACTGAAGCAAGAGGATCATAACCAGGTAAGGAGTGGTAAAAGGCACTGCTATATCTTCTAATTCCATATCTGTTACGGAGGCTCAGATCCACAAGACCATGGGAATGTACCAGACACTGGAGCTGAAGAATTGGACATCTTGAATCCATTCTGCATCAGAACCTGGGCTGTAGAGGGGCCCTCTCAGCTCAGGCTGATAGATTGCAGTCTTGAGCAAACCAGAGCTCTAGAAGAGCTATATATATATAAAGAGCTGTGGTGGTACAGTGGTTAGAAGGCAGTCTTGCAGGATAACTCTGCACTCCATTGTCAGAAGTTTGATCCTAACCAGTTCCTGGTTGACTCAGCTTTTCATCCTTCCGTGGTTGATAAAATGAAGACCCAGATTATTGGGGGGCAATATGCTAACTCTGCAAACTGCTTACAGAGTGCTGTATATAAATGAACAAAGATATTGCTATTGCTATAGATTGAAGGTTGAGAAGTATTAACAAGGCACATACAGTATAGGTAGTTCCAGGGATGGGTTTCAACCAGTGTTACCACCGGTTTGCTTCATGTACACGCTTCACACACGCCTCGCTCCGTGCAAGCGCAGTGTATTACGGAACAGCTGAGATGCAGCAATCCGCTCTGTTGCGCCTTTCAGCTGGGCTAAAAACAACCGAATATAAGGTATGTATAATGCAGGGGCAGGTGGGAAGGCCAAGCTAACAGTCAGAGAGAACCGGTTCACTCTCAGCTCGCTATCACTGCTACCGGATTGCCCGAACCAGGCCAAACTGATAGAAAGTCACCACTGGGTAGTGTTGTGGCCCATACGCGGCCTGTGCAGCCAGTAGCTGATTCAGACAGTGAGGAGGCTGGTGTGGCACTGTGCCAGCAGCCTGTGCAGCTGGCACTCGAGTCGGACAATGAGGAGGCTGGAGAATATGTGGTGCCAGAGGCAGGGATTCAGTCAGGGCCTTCAGAACCTCCAGAAGCTCCCTTAAGTGAAGAGGAGGAGCCTCTTCTCGATGCACAGGCATGCAGAGCTGCCAAAAGGCAGGAGTGGCTCCTCAGGAGGAGGTCTCCTCGAGAGTAAGGCTTGGGGCTAATTGGCCACTCCCTTAGCCTATTTAAGGAGGAACGCCGACTGAAGCAATTTGCAAGGAACAACTTAGTTCACATACCTTCGTGTCTTGTCTTGCTTATTTTATCAGCTTCCTGCAAATTGCTTCTGGGTATTCTGCCAACCATAGTAAGCTTTCAGTTATTATTCTTTGAATTCTTGGTGGCTGTTAATGCAATTAATTAACAGCCATTGTTGTAAAAGACTGGTTTATTCAGTAAACTAAGGTTTGAACGGACTTTGTGTGTGCTGCGTTCTTTGGGGTCCGTAGCTGGGGCAGAACAGGTAGTTCTCAACTTATGATCAAAATCGGAACTGGAATTTCCATCATAAGTCAGTGCAGTCATAAAGTAAATGATCATGTGGCCAGACCTGATTTTATAGCTATTTTTTAACCATGGTCATTCAGTGAATCATGTGGTCATTAAATTAAATTAAATTGTGTGGTTGTTAAGCAAATCCCCCCCTCCCCACCAAATTAACTTTGCTTGTGGGAAGCTGGCTAGGATTGTTTCAAATTGTGATTATGTGATCGCAAGACACTGCAACTCTCATAAAGGTGAGCCTGTTGTGAAACACTCCCAACTGCAATCATGTGTACTGGGGGGGGGGTGTTGTATGATAAGTGAAGGACAGGTTGTAAATCACTTTTTCTGAGGCCTCATAACTTCAAACCATCATTAAACAAACTGTCTTAAATTGAGATCTACAAATCATACTTTGTTGAACACCTTTCAGATGCGCTGTCTCCGACGTATTCTTGGCATCACCTGGCAGGATAAAGTTCCAAATAGCGCAGTCTTGGAACCTGCTGGAATTTCTAGCATGTATACACTATTGAAACAGCGACATCTATGCTGGCTGGGGCATATCATGAGAATGGCTGATGGTCAGATTCCGAAAGATCTCCTGTATGGAGAACTAGTGCAGGGAAAGCGCCTCAGAGGGAGACCACAGCTGTGATATAAGGATATCTGCAAGAGGGACCTAAAGGCCCTGGGAATGGACATTACTGACTGGGAAACCATGACCTCCGATCGTTCAGCTTGGAGGCTAAAGACGCAGCATGGCCTTCTCCAATACGAAGAGACACTTGTTCGGCAGGCTGAGGCTAAGAGGTAGTCCCGGAACCAGCGAAATCTGGGGACTAGGCAGGGGACAGAATGTATCTGCCCTCAGTGTGGAAGGGATTGCCACTCTCGAATTGGCCTTTTTGACTCAGGACGGTGAACAGGCAGAATAAAACAGAACACACAAATTTTTTTAAAAGTTGGCCACGCCCACCCAGTCACATTACCACCACCCCCACACCAAGCCACGCCCCCAGAACCAGTAGTAACAAATTTTACATTTCACCACTGCATGGAGCCATCTAAGCTGTCCCTGAAATTGTATCTCTTAACAAGTCCTTCCAAAAAGGAACGCTACTCCTATTTGAATACTGGCATTTAGTAAGTGTGTGTGATAGAGATAGTCCCAAGTGAACTGTTGATTTGGTTTGGACTTAAGAGCTAATTTGATTTGGTGTGCATGGTACACATGGAAAAAAACAGCATTTACATATTAGCAAAAGTCATCAGAATCACTCATTGATTTGGAAGCATTAAATTCAATCTAACAAATTGAAGTGATTTGCTGAGTCAACTTGGGGGAGAAAAAAAAACATGTTTCAGTTTGGAAATTTGAATAACCTCTGAACTGAATCTCCAAACGGAATATTTGTACACCCTTGGTATTTAAAATCTGGCAGGGATAACTAGCATGCCTTGGCACACAGTACACCATTGCTTGTCAAATGGTTGCCAAAACAATTAAGCACCAAGTCCAAAAACACTTGAATTGGAAAACAAACAGCAGCATGTTCCCTCCATCCAGCCCTGAAACATCTCTTGGAGATAGAATCCAAAATGCCACACAGCCCTAAAATCATTATTTTTAAATAAAAAATTATTTATGGTCCAAGATGAAACACAGAAGGAAAATAAAAGACTTCAACCTAACAGGATGAATCTCTGCTTATCTGTCTTGGTTTATTTGGGGCAGGACATTCTTGCTCCCATAATTTGGTAGGGCAATGAGGCAGTGTTGTGTATAAATGCCCACCATTGCCCATCCACAGGCATGATAAGGGTTAACGCTACATCCACCTAGATCCTCCCCTGACCCCTCCTTACCTCAGCTCCGCTTCCCAGGTACTTAAGACATGGTCCAGGCATCCAGAGGTCACTTCCAGCCACATACCTGTAAATTGAACATTGATTAATAAAGAGAATTGATTCACTGCATCCTGTGTTTGGAGTTATTGGGTAAGATCCTAGAAATAAGTCACAGGCAGGGTCTTGACGACCTCCGAGAATGGGTAGTTTACCCCTTCAAAATTGCCAGATTGACAAATCTCTGCAAAGTTTGAGGTCTCCTCATCATATCCAATGACTAAGGAGCTGCCACTCACAGATAATTGTTTGCGCTTGAGTCGGACAGCGAGGAGGCTGGAGAAGATGTGGTGCCAGAGGCGGGGATTCAGCCAGGGCCTTCAGAACCTCCAGAGGCTCCTTTAAGTGAAGAGGATGATGAGGAGGAGCCTCTTCTCAATGCACGGGCATGCAGAGCTGCCAAAAGGCAGGAGTGGTTCCTCAGGAGGAGGTCTCTTCGAGAGTAAGGCTTGGGGCTAATTGGCCACTCCCTTAGCCTATTTAAGAAAGAACGCAGCTTGCAACAAGTTGCAGGAAACAACTTTAGTTCTCTAATCATCGCGTTGGGATGTCTCTGCAACCTTGTTTCTGGGCTTTCTGCCAACTCCAGTAAGACTCTGAATATCTTATCTGTGGAATTCTGGCAGGCTGTTAAGAATGCTTATTAACAGCCGGCATTTGCTAAAACTGGGTTATTTGAGTAAACTAAGTTTTGTTCAGAGTTTGTGTGTGTTGTGTTCTTTGGGATCCGTAGCTGGGGTAGAACACGAAGTGAGACATTTGTTAAGTGAGTTTTGCCCCATTTTACGACCTTTCTTGCCAGAGGTGTTAAGTGAATCGCTGCAGTTGTTAAATTAGTAACACTTGTTAAGTGAATCTGGTTTTCCCATTGATTTTACTTGTCAGGTTGCAAAAGCGGATCACATGACCCCAGGACACTACAATGGTCATAAATATGAGTTAGTTCCCAAGCATCTGAATTTTGATCACATGACCATGGGGATGCTGCAACGGTTGTAAGAGTGAAAAAAGTGTTGTGATTGAGGCCCACATAGTGATTACCAAACATAATTCAGTGCTGAACAAACTTAGTTTATTAAAACAGCTGAGAATTAATTCATTCTCATCTTAGCCCAAAACAAATTCTTCATAACCAGTCCTACGGCCTTATCACCAACCTTTGATGTTTTTGGCAACCTGCCAAAGGCTTTTCTTGGCAACCCCCCCCCCCAAAAAAAGTTCAAGAGACGCTGACAAGAAACACTGGAATCAATGTTGCTTTTCTACAAAGAACCCAACGGCTCCTTCCTGCTCTTTTAAGCCTTCTGGGAGGGGCCAACCATCTCTTGGCCCTACTTCCAAGTAGGGAGTAGATTTTTGCTTCAGCTGCTCTTGCCTTCTGGCAGCTCTTCGCATGCGTGCACTAGGAACAGGCTCCTCCTGTTCCTCTGCCTCTCTGCTGTCAGCCTCTGGAGGCTCCGGAGTCAAGGCATCGCTCCCAGATGGACCTGGCCCCATCTCTGCCTTTGATGCAGAGCCCTCGTCCAGGCCTTCCCCAGACTCCAGGACTGGCCCATGTTCCTCCCCAGCCTCCTCATTGTCTGACTCCGCTGCCAGGTCTGCAGGCTGCTGGTGGACCACAACAAAATGGTCATAAGTTGCTTTTTCAGTGCCATTGAAAAAACTGTCACTAAATGAGCTGTTGTAAATTGAGGACTACCTGTATTTTGTTAACTGAGGTTTAAGGTTCAATGTGTTCTATGCAGCTACTCCTTGCTTAACATTGATTCCATAACTGTTCAAAACTGTGACAGTATAGAATGAAGACACTTATGACTGACACCTTAAGTTATGCCTGGTGCCTTGGCCCCATCATCACGTGATTGTGTTCTGGGCTCTTGACAACATGTTCACAAGGTTGCAAACTCCTGCTACTTATCTGGTCCCTGTTTTGACCCAGCCTTAGCAGAAGCAAGAAACAGACTTCTTATCACCAAAAAAACCCCTCTCTTTATTTACCTCTTGTGAATTAATTGCATTCACCCACCGAAAAGTTTAGGCAATAGTCCTTCAAGGAGTTAACGGCAGTACAGACCTTATCAGTTCCTTGTGATAATTGCAAGGCAGTGAGCTGCAAATTAAGTTCCGGCAAGCAGTTTTTGTGGCACGAAACATAATGAGCAAAATCTTCAGAAATATGAAGTGCTGTCTCCTACAACAACCACTCCCCTTTCCTTCTATTTATTCCCCAGCCAGAAAGGGGCCATTCAGCATCCATATCAGTGGTGGAATTCATATTTTTTTACTACCGGTTCTGTGGGTGTGGCTTGGTGGGCATGGCAGGAGAAGGATGCTGTAAAATCTCCATTCTCTCCCCATTCCAGGGGAAGGTTACTGCAAAATCCCCATTTCCTCCCAATCAGCTGGGACTCGGGAGGCAGAGAATAGATGGGGCAGGGCCAGTCAGAGGTGGTATTTACCAGTTCTCCGAACTACTCAAAATTTCCACTACCAGTTCTCCAAAACTGGTCAGAACCTGCTGAATACCACCTCTGGTCCACGTGTGTTTTGCTTCCCAAGTCGACTCCTTGTCCTTCGTTGCTCACCTCTTCTAACTGCCCTGCACATACGTGCATCTGGAACAGGCCCCAGCTGTTCTTCCTCCTCACTCATCTCAACCTCCAAAGGCAGCTGCCTCTCTGGTGGCTGGGACATGTCGGACAGCCCTGGCTCTATCTCTGTGTCTGATGCAGAACATCCATCAGAGCCTTCCCCAGACTCCAACACTGGCCCAAGTTCCTCCCCAACCTCCTCACTGTCTGAGTCTGCTGCCAGTTCTGCTGGCGGGCCTGTTGGGATGGATCCTTTTTCAGGCAGCTCTTTGAGAGCAGAAGGGCTGCCTGTCAGATTGATTTTGCTCTGCATAGGGGCAGAGTCCTTCAGCCAAGCAGCCCTGTCACAAGCAGCCCTGTCACTCTAAAAGATGCTGGTTGGATAAAGCCTTTCTGTCCTTCAAAAACATCATCTTTGCTGATTTTCTGGACAGAAATCTAGTGAACATAATATTTCTGAAAGGTAGAAAGGGTTTAATAGGAGGTGATAAGCTGCCTGGGAAAGCCAAGGGAAATCATCAAAGCCATTAAAAAGCGAAAGTTAGAATATTTTGGACATGTGATGTGACACCCAGAAAAATACGGCATCCTTCACTTAATCCTCCAGGGAAAGATTGAAGGCAAATGAGGTCCAGGCAGAAGAAGAACATCATGGCTTCAAAACCTAAGGGACTGGTTTGGGCAAAACTCAGCGGCACTTTTTCATACAGCTGTTGACAAAAATAGGATTGCCAACATGTTCGCCAACGTCCGATGATGGATATGGCAGAAGAAGAAGAAGAAGAAGAAGAAGAAGAAGAAGAAGAAGAAGAAGAAGAAGAAGAAGAAGAAGAAGAAGAAGAAGAAGAGGAGGAGGAGGAGGAGGAGGAGGAGGAGGAGGAGGAGGAGGAGGAGGAGGAGGAGGAGGAGGAGGAGGAGGAGGAGGAGGAGGAAGGGTTTATCCAGCTTTTCTCTACTTCAGGAAGATTGCATTTGCTAGCTTTCCGATTGAAAGGGCCAGGATTGCAGTCGTTGAATCAGACAGTCACGGGGGGCAACTGACTTAACAACCACAATGACTTATGACTAAAATTCTAGGTCTAATTATAGTTGTAAATTGAGGACTACCTGTAATCTAAACTGCTCACTGTCACATCCTTTTTATTACACACACACACACACACACACACAAATGTTCAGTATAACATTCACATACATGCTCTTTATTCTTAAAGTGCAAGTTATCTAAAGTGGAATTACATAAGGCAGAGTGGAAGAATGCAGAATATTACTCTCTGCTTTAATTATATGGAAAATGATACCCTCACCCTTCCCAGTTTTGCAATAACACTCCAGGATTTTTTTTGGGGGGGGGGAATCCCTACATATCTCACAAGCCTGAAATCTTGGTTTCAAAGTGATTGAGATGGAACAACCATCTTAGAGCACAGAATGCATCTGAGCTCTGCATCCTTATTGAAAGAGAAGAAAGCTTCCAATAATAGGCTGCATAGAGAGCAGCACTTGGTAAGACATTGTCAGTGGTCCAAATAATTATAATAGGTCACTTTCCCCTATATACTACATGGCTGGCTTGGGAATTCTGAGAGTTGAAGTCCACAACATCTTCAGGTTGCCAAAACTGAGAAACACCAAATGTCAGAGTCACTGGTGAAATCCAAATTTTTTTTACTAGTGGTTCTGTAGGCTTGGCTTGGGGGGCGTGGTATGGCTTGGTGGGAGTGGCTTGGTGGGCATGGCAGGGGAAGGATACTGCAAAATCCCCATTCCTCCCCACTCCTGGGGGAAGGATATCGCAAAATCTCCATTCCCACCCCACTCCTGGGGGAAGGATATCGCAAAATCTCCATTCCCTCCCCACTTCTGGGGGAAGGATATTGCAAAACCTCCATTCCCACCCTACTCTGGGGCCAGCCAGAGATGGTATTTGCCAGTTCTCCGAATTACTCAAAATTTCCGCTACTGGTTCTCCAAACTGCTCAAAATTTCTGCTACAGGTTCTCCAGAACCTGTCGGAACCTGCTGGATTTCACCCCTGGTCAGAGTACTCCTCTCTGCTATGTTTGCAAGGGGATCAGGCCTGATGCTGTGTCAACACCAGACAGGCAATAACTGGATTATCATCCCCTTAAACGCATCCAGTGACTTGAGATGCAGCAATAAAAGTTTTATGGAGTGTCAAAGAGTGGGTAGTGAGGATTTTCCTCCCCGGGACACGTTTAGTTACGGATTCCCTTTAGGGCACAGACTTGAAGAGTGTGATTCTCCTGGGAAGCTGGACTTAGGGTTGCTCGATCATTTTATGCCAGTAAAATGCAGAGAGAGAGAGGGAGAGATTCACCATCCTCTGAGAAGGGTCATCAATACTGCAGGAGTAATATAACCTTCAATTTTCTCTAAGCCCCCAGTCAATCAGCTGTCAGAGGAACTCAAATAGGGTGCTCAATAGAGGAGCATTAAAAAGTTTTAGAAAGCCACTTATATCTTCCTAGGCACTCTTTGCTCTGGCTTTTTGCCCTTCCTCTTTCTCTTTGAGGATACTTTGGCTATATTATTTTCTTACTGCAGGTGGTCACCCCTGTGAGCCTTCAGTTCCTTTCCATCAGTGGAGAGTTTGCATTCCTCCAGGCAAAACCTTCCTTGACGGCAGTTTCTCTAAGGCAATTCCTCTTGATCTCTGAAGAGTCTGACCTTTGCCTGCTAGACCAGCCTTCACTAGGAGCTTTTGGAAAAAAGAGAAGGAGAAAAATGCAATTTCTATCTAGATCTCTTTGCGTCATATTGATCAGTGATGGCTAACAGTTTTGCCACCGTGTGCCAGAAGTGGGGGAGGGTCATGCGGGGATCACATGCGCATGCCCACACCCATAATTCAATCCCCCATGCCCCGTCCTCCCGCACATGCACGCATGACCTCCCCCCCCCTCCGGGCCCCATTTTGGGCCTAGCAGGCTTCCCTGAAGCCTCCGGAAGCTGGAAACAGCCCATTTCCCGACTTCTGTTGGAACCAGAAGGCCTGTTTTTCACCCTCCCCAGGCTCCAGAAGCTTTCTTGGAGCCTGCGGAGGGCGAAAATGGCCTCCTCCACCACCCCTGGGAGGCTCTCTGGAGGCCGAAAACACCTTCCCAGAGCCTCCACATGAGCCCTGTACTTACCTGGTGTCCAAAATGGGCCACCTGGAGACTCCTGGGAGGGGAGGAGCACCGAAAAATCAACTGGCTGGCATGCGCATGCACGCTGGAGCTGAACTAGGGCAACGGCTTCTGTGCCTGCAGATATGGCTCTGCCTGTCACCTGTGGCATGTGTTAGATTCGCCATCATGGATATTGACCATTTTTAAATTAGGAGTATTTCCAACTAGATACAATAAAGATAATTATGTCCGGAATACTGGCAGGGTTTTTGCATTTTGTCCCTTTGATCACATCTCCACTGTGCTGTGGCAAAGGTCCTGCCCAAGCTTCTTGGCTTGCTGAGTTGCAACTCAATTGCTCTTTGCTGTAAAGGACCAGGATTGCACAACCACAAAGTTTGAAAAGTTTGTCCAATATTGATGGTGCTGGGAGACTTCAGTCCACTTCCTCTGAGCCCAAAGTTGTACATGGCCCAGTAGTTTATGGCAAACATCATAGCCAGAGTCCTGATTCAGTTTTTTGATGGCCCAACATATTGACAATTGGGTCTTACATTGGACCTGCTCTTTGTCTTGGGGGAGTGGCAAAGTGTTCTGGGCTGTGGGACATTAATACCAGTTCCTTGCCATGGACAGATCACTCCCTCTTTAGTCTAGATTTCTCTGTAGATGATCCCACTGTGGGGATGTTTGGTCTTGTCAATCAATCCACACCAGTAGACTGATGGACCCAGTAGAGTTTCAGAGGGTTCTTGGGATTATTCCCAAGGCTCTGGTTTCACCTAGTCACAGCTTGGAACTAGCACATGATAAAGGGATTGGATCGTGCTGCACAGACTTTGATTATGGATCCCATAGGATTCCCTGGTTTACAGAGGTGATCAGGGAGATGAAATGACATAAGAGATGGGTGATGAAGGTAAACGCCAGCTGCACACAGTTAAGAGCCTGTTTAGAGGTAAGCATATTAAGACTTACCCCGGTGATAAGAATGGCAAAGTGTGCTTACTTCTCTGCTCTTAATGTGTCTGTAGATAGCCAGGCAGCCCTGGAGAAACCAGCTTACTCATTGACTTTGCTTGTTGGAAACTGGCTGGGAAGATCTTGTAAGGAAATAGACTGAAATAATAGAATTAGTAGAAACCTGTTATTTCTTTCCTGCAACATATATATGTATGATATATGATGTCTTTGTATACCTGCATGCTGTAAATATTTGTTTCCTAGAACACATACATCTATTATGCCTTTGAAGTTGTAACACAAATATGTCACATTGACTAATTTCCTGGAACAAACATATACTGTTATTGGGGTCTATAAAGTATCTGGCATTCAACTTTTGATCAGAGCCTTATCTCTCCCCCTCCTGCCTATCTTGAGTTCCCTCCACTCCAGGGCGTCCAAATAGCCAAGTGTGAACCCAAAGAAGATGATCTGGAAGAGATAAGGCTAACTGGGGAAGCCTTTTATCCTTTCCAAAATTGGAGGTTTCTACACAGTATATAAGGGATTCACATTCCTTCTCTTGTTTGTAGCTCTTGCCTGCATGTATCTTGTATGTGTTTGGAACAGCTTACCCAGGAGTCAGCAACCTGCGGCTCTGGAGCCACATGTGGCACTTTTGTCCCTGTGCTGCAGCTCCCTGTCACTCAAAATATGCGTCACAACCGCCAATGTGTGACACCTGCTGGCACACGATTTATTGAGCTTTTCAACTCCCAGTAGGCCAACCATGGATAAATCCAAGAAAAGAAAAGTTTCAGAAGAAAACAGAACGTTTAATTCAATTACATATGCCAGTTTTGTGGCCGCTCAAGAAATAGTCAGGCACGGGAAGGGTTTTGTGGCTCCCAGTGTTTTCTTTTCTGTGGGAAACGGGTCCAAATGGCTCTTTGAGCGTTTACCCCTGAGCTAACCATTTAAGCTTGATCAAGATTAAATGCTATGTTATTCAAGCCTGTGTTTCTTGTTTGGCATTATGAGCTTAAATATTATTATTATTATTGGACCTGTAGGAAGTTAGCACTCACCCCTCTCCTAGAAAAATGAAATATTTTAGGATATACTAAAAAGGCAGAATATTTTTCCTAAAAGAGAAGTAGAAACTCAGAGAAGCAGAAACTCAGCCCCCCACCTTTGTTAATGGGCCATTAAGGCCTGGGCCAGTCTATTCTACATAACAAAGATCTACCTCCTTCAGGCAGAGCCATTTAATTGCCCTTT
Source organism: Pantherophis guttatus (assembly GCF_059756535.1). NCBI lineage: Eukaryota > Metazoa > Chordata > Lepidosauria > Squamata > Colubridae > Pantherophis > Pantherophis guttatus. Next base: position 23,878,380 of record NC_142072.1, on the reverse strand, counting down.
ATTGCACCACCCACCAAGTTTCAACCAAACTTGGCACACAGACAAACTAAAAGGCTAGCTAGGACCTCTGGCAGCAACCAATCAGGATATTCTTCCTGGGCCCCAGGAGGTTCAAAGCCAGAGAAGGCATAAAACCAAGGCACGCTCAGCATCTTTTCTGTTCAGAAACTCAAACCATATGATCCTGTCCACCATTAAACCATTTTTCCAAGCAGTCTCCATGTTTCCAGTGTCTGTTTCCCCACTTGGAGCTGAACCCAGAAGGATAATTCTTCTAACAGACCTTACAGTCTCTAATGTCTCGAATGGCAATCATGTGACCCAAGGATTCTGCCTCCAGTGTAAATACGGTACATGCTGCTTGCCAAATGCCCAGATCTTGATCATGTTGTTGGAAGAAATATCCTTCTGGGTTCTGCTCCAAGTGGGGAAACAGACACTGGAAACTTGGAGACTGCTTGGAAAGATGGTTTAATGGTGGACAGGATCACATGGCTTGAGTTCCTGAACAGAAAAGGGCAGATACAGTAAATCCTCGGGTTTTTACGCTCTCTCTGGCTCTGCATTTCTTGGGGCCCTGAAAGAGTATCCTGATTGGTTGTCAGACTCCCAGGGGGTGGGGGTTTTAGCTAGCCTTGCTGGCTGATGGTCACATGTGCTTCCCAGGTCACATGTGGTGAGTTTCTGCTGATATTGTGTAGAGGGCTAATCCTATCTTTGTTGGATCTTTGGCAATTCCTACTATGGCTCTGCCTGAAGGAGGCAGATCTTCGTTATGTAGAATAGACTGGCCCAGGCCTTAATGGCCCATTGACAAAGGGTGGGGGCAGGTAGATGGGAGCTGCTTCAAAACATGCTTATCCCAGGGAAATATAATATTCTGCCATTTTCATATTTCCTAAAATATTTCACTCTTCCAGGAAAGGGGTGGGTGCTAACTTCCTACAATGTGACCATGGGGATGCTGCAACAGTTGTAAGTGAGGATTGGCCATAAATAACTTTTTTCCAGTGTTGCAACTTTGGTTATAAACGAATGGCTGTAGTTCAAGGACAACTTGTAGTGTGAATTGCCAATGTAAATTGATTGGCAGATTTATTTATTTATTTATTCCTTTCGTTCAATCAATCATGTCTGATCGTCAGAGATTGCCTGGACAAATCCCTGCAGTTTTCTTGGCAAGGTTTTTCAGAAGTGCCTTGCCCTTGTCTCCTTCCCAGGGCTGAGAGAGAGTGACTGGTTTAAGGTCACCCAGCTGGCTTTGTGCCGAAGGCAGGACTAGAACTCACGGTCTCCCAATTTGTAGCTGATGTCCACTATACCAAACTGGCTCTTTTGATTTTTAAATTAATCAAGACCAATTGTTCAGCACTTTGCCCAGCTTTCTGCCTTCTAGTTATACTGGATCTTCGGTTCAAAGGTTCAAGTATTTTGCAATTTTTAATATACTGAGGACTTCAGTCCCCAGACTTCAAAAGCATATCATGTTGAGGAAAGCAGGACCAGATGGGCATTTAACAGGATAGAAACTTTCAGCTCTGTGCTAGGACTTCCTGCGTCTTCTGTCATTCTAGTTTTGTTGAAGCTCTGCAGTGACCCTACAGGTCAACCACATCCGGCCCCTGTACCCAGTTGCCAAATATTTCCATTGCAAGTCATCAATCCTTCCCACTTCTCCATTCTCCCCCACTCTTTAAAAAATCCCTTTGATATGTCAAGGTATTATAGCCTCCAAGCTATTTATAATAAACTGATCTGTAGGATTTTAAAGTTTTCATGAGGGATCAGGCAAGAAAAAAAAAAAAGAGTCATCCATCACTTGAATTGTCTCCCAGCCAAGCGGAGATCAAGGTAGGTCCTGTTTTTGTTGGATTAGCTGATTTGCATAGCCCTCTTTGGATGACGTGGCAGGAAGGTGGCTTTTCCGTGGCCCTTCTCACAAGTGGCTGAATGAGTGCTTGAGAGGCAGCCAATCTCCGCTTGTGCCAACTGCTATCTTTAGAAAGGAATGGTGGCTTTTCAGATACTTATTAAAATGAGCTCAGATTTTCATGGCTTTGGAATGCAATAAAGAACTGAAGTATGGAAACGCCTCATTAAAAAGCAAAAACCGAAGGCTTTGGATAGCTGGACTCTGAACTGAGACCAATTAGATATGCAAAAGGGCCCAGAGACCTAGGTATTCTTGGCTATCAAACAGCTGCAGGTCAAGAATGTATTGATTTTCTTCCTCCATTCCTCATTTTTTTTGAGGAAGGGAGGGAGGGAAGGAAGGGAGGGAGAGAGGGAGAGGGAGGGAGAGAGGGAGAGGGAGAGAAGCTGGAAATAAAAGCTAGCCAGTCCTCCAAAACATCAATGGTTTGGTTGCCTAAGGAGGAGAGAAATAGAGGGAGGGAAGGATTTCCATTTATGAAATAATTATCTTGGAAGGTAAATTTGGACTGGAACAGGAGTGAGCAACCTGAGGGCCCCCAGTCTGGATTCTATCCCATTGACACAATCTGCCTGGCCAAGAGATTTGGGGCACAGGAGATTTAAGGAGAGCACCAGGAAGTTGATAAGAAAACTGTCAAGTAGATTTAGCACAGAATATATTCTGGTAGGGAAGCCTGTTCAATATATGCACTGATTTTTTTTTAAAAGGTTGGCTTTTCTCTTTTGAGTAATATTAGGACTATTCCCTTAGTAAAGAAATAATTATAATGTAGCTTAAGAAATTCCTGTCTCAAGCCCCCCCACCCCACTCCTCCTGTGTTTCAAATTTACCCAGAACAAGGAATTAAGTTCTTCATCTGTAGCCTGCAATGCCACTTGCCAATTGCTTTTCCAATCTTAAACCAAAGCAGGCAGGGATAAGATACAGCAAAATCTTATCATCCACCTGCCCCATAGAACTTGCCTGTCAGCTGCCATAACTCATCTGGCTTTTGCAAAGAGGAGGATGTCAAACAGGGACAATTGATTTGTTGCTCTGGCAAGTCAGAGATAGTAGCGCGGAGAGAGGAGAGTTGGATGAAAGTTTTCTGATGAAGATTATTATTTTAAAGAAAAGGTTAGGAAAAAAGAATCCCATAAGTATCACCCCCGGGCAGTGGTGGGATTCAATATTTTTAACAACCGGTTCTGTGGGCGTGGCTTAGTTGGGGGGTGTGGCTTGGTGGTCATGTGACTGGGTGGGCATGGCTAGCTGGTCATGTGACTGGGTGGGCGTGGCTATGTGCATAGGGACTACTCAGAGGGCTGAAAAAAGTCATTTCTTTTTTTTTATTGAAAAAGTTTTTCAAATACAAATTTCCCCCCCCTTTCCCGCCCCCTCCCTAATCCCCCCTCCCCTTCCCCCATGGCTTCTCCAAGATGAAATCCAAATTAATATCACATTATATAATACTTTACCACCCTTATACACCACCCCCTATGTGCTATACATTTCTTCCTAACATTATTATTATATCCCCTGTATACTATACATTTAACAGCCTTCGGCTAAAAACTATATAATAGATCCTAATTTGGCATTTATTCTACTCATAATCTACCCATTTCCTCCACCTGGATACTTATATTTCTTTTAAATATATTAATATCTAAACATAACATCCCTTTTCCTAAACTAAGCAATCAGTAACCTAACCTATCCCCTTGTACCATATCAATTTTATATCACCCACTTTCCTACCGGTCTACCATACATAATATATTTAATATCTTTATTCTTCTGCCCATATCACTAAAAGATATTTCCATAAAACCCTCAAATGACTTTAAATTTGTTTTCCATATAGTATCTTCTGTAATGTCTTTCAACTAGATTGTTAATTCCATCGACCATGTTAGGGTAACATCAAATCCTGCTTCCAACAGTATATTCAGTATCTTCAATTACCATCTGCCCCCATCATTAATAAGTATTTCTGTATATAAAAAAACCCTCCGAGTGACTTTATATTTATATTCCATATAGTATCTTCTGTAATGTCTTTTGTCTAGATTATTAATTCCAACAACCACGTTAGGGTAACAGCCAGATCATCTGCATGCCCCAATTCCATAGTTCTCTTGCCTTATAGCTCAACATATATGTAATCCATTTTTCAGAGAGTCCAAAATAGAAAGTGCCAGTCCGCTCAATCACAGGCCATCTTCCACATCCCAAAAACACCAGCACTGCAAAGATCTGTTATTCTTCTCAAAATAGTATAAGTCTGTAATTTGCCTCAGTTATATTTTCATGTATCAGCCTTCTATAAATCCCACTTATTATATTTAATCGTCTCTTAAATAACTGGCATTAATCTGTTGGCTAAAAAAGAATTGTTTAGTTTAAAATTTTTTAGTTTTGTAGAACCTGCTTCTTCTTTTCTTAACTTGTTGTGGTTTAGATCTCCACCCTGATTGCCTTTCTAGGACTTGTATATCAGATGATTGAATTACATGCTGGTCTTTAACTTGATAAGACATCAAATTGAGATCTAAAGCTGCCTCTCTTATATTTATAGGTGATCCAGCTATAGCCTCTGAAGGAGAATCCAAAAGCGGCTCATCCAAAAAGCCCTCTATAACTTGTTGTTTTTCCATTACTTCCATCTCCATCTGCTTAGCCTGAGTTTCAATCTCTTGTTCATTTTGCTTTTCTTTATCCCCCTCCTGTATTCCTGACACTGATGACATACGTGGAGATGTTGGGCCCATTTTAAAAACCTTGTAGTAAAATTCTTCCGCTTTTTCAACAGTGTTTAATTGATATCTTTCTCCTTGATATCTCAATATTATACCAACTGGAGCATCCCACCTAAATGGGATGTTTTGTTTCTTTAGCTCAGTCACCAAAAATCCAAAGTCCTTTCTATCTTTTAACATCTTGGACGGCAGCTCTTTATATATCCAGATCTTCATTACATTCATTTCTAGAGTGGAGTTAAAAGACTTTTGCACAATATCATTTCTTATTCCTTTATCAGTAAAATAAATCACCACATCTCTAGGCAATTGTCTTTGCTTTGCCACCCAAGAATTTACTCTGTAGACCTTATCAATCTTACAGAATACCTCTTCAAAACTAACCTTTAAAATCACAGCCAGAACTTCAGCAGACATCTTTCTCAAGTCCTCTCTGTTATTTTCCTGTATTCCCCTCATTCTGATCGCAAATTCCATGGATCTGAATTGCATCATTGTAACTTCATTTTCAATCCTTTGCTTTATATTATCTACATTGTAAGTCTTGTGATCAGCTTCCTTCATTTTAGACTCTACTTCTGAGCTATTTTCTTGAATCATTGTCAAATCATTTTCAATTCTTTGTATTTTATTATCCAGATTATGAATCTTATAATCAGCTTCCTTCATTTTAGACTCTATTTCTAAATTGATATCTTTATCCATCTTTAGAATTACTTCTGAAAAGCTTTTCAAAGCTGTTACAATATAGCACTTCAGGTTATCATACTTTTGTTGAACCAACTCTTTAATTTCCTGTCTAAATTTTTCAAGATTCTGGTTCATAATCTCATCATGTCTTGCCAACTCCTCCACAACAAATTCCTTTAAGTCTTTAAAACCATTCTTCTGCATCTGCAAGCTCAAAAATTGCTCTTGTGATTTATAAATGGGGGAGCCCCCCCCCCTCCCAGCTTGGTTGTCTGGCTTTGTCAGTTTTAATGCCATCCTGCCATGCAAACAGACTCTTTTTAAAGAAAAAGTCTTCTCTCCACACAATATCAATATCAAGTCTCTAAGAAGGAAGAAGCATGAAACAGAAATTTTTCTCTTCTCTTCTAGCCAGCGCTATTGCTTCAAATACTTTGTAGCATATTAAACCATTCAAACGGAAAGACTTTCGCTTTCAGCTTTCTTCTCAAGCCTCAGCCAGCCACCATTTTAATTTTTTTTCCCCTTTCACTCTTTCTTCATTCTTAAAATCAATCATAGGGTTGTTACAAATACTTGCAATTTAGAGTCCCAAATCCGGATTTCATCCTGCTTATTCAAGCAATCTGTTAGTTTTCGCTGATTAGGTTGGTCACATCGTCTAGCTCTGCAAAGCGCAGAGTTCCCCTGAAGCCCGGAGCAGCGGTGAGCTGGGGACTTCGCAGAGGGGTCTACCTGTTCTCGCCGGCTCTCCTCACATTTCCTTAAAGAAACGGAGTTTTTCGAGCTGCCTCTCAGCTGAAAAGGTGGCTCTTTACAGGCAGCAGGGGTGGCGGTCCCAAAAGACCGTCTAGCAATGACGGAAGCCAAACCGGAAGCCAAGTCATTTCTGACTGGTCCTCGCACTTATGACCATCCTCACATTTATGCCCATTGCGGCATTCTTAACAACCGTGTCAGTCATTTCACCACTACTTCTCTTCACCATGGTGACAAGATAGGGCGTAAAACGTAAAATGTGAGGACAGTCATAAGTTCAAGGACTGGTCAAAAGTGCAAGGACCGGTCAAAAATAACTTTTTCAGCCTTCTGACTAGTCCATATGCACATAGGGACTATTCAGAGGGCTGAAAAAAGTCATTTCTGACTGGTCCTCACATTTTTGACCGGTCCTCACACTTATGATCTTCCTTACATTTATGCCCATTGCGGCATTCTTAACAACTGTGTCAGTCATTTCACCACTACTTGTCTTCACCACAGTGACAAGATAGGGTGCAAAACATAAAATGTGAGTACAGTCGTAAGTTGAGGACTGGTCAAAAGTGCGAGGATTGGTCAAAAATAACTTTTTCAGCCCTCTGAGTAATCCATATGCACAAAAGGATACAGCAATAGAGAGGGATGAAGGAAGGAGAAGAGAGATGGAAGAAAGAAGGAGAGACAGGGAAGGAAGAGAAGGGAGGAAGGGAAGGGAAATTAGAGTAAGAGTGAGGGTAAGAGAGGGAGGAAGAGAGGAGGAGAAGAAGAGGGGGGGGGAAGAGAAAGTAAGAAGGAAAGAAAAGAGAGAGGTGGTAGGTTTGAGGAGAAAGATTGCTGTACAGTAAAAAAGATGAAATGGAAGAAAGGCAACCCCAAACAAATATAAAGATATTAAGATAAAGAATGAATTGTTAAACTTTAAAGAATAAAAGAGAATAAATATGAATAAATAGCAGTAATTAGAAACACACATACAAACATACAATGTATTTTCTTTGAACAGAGTATTTGGCCAGTTCACAAATTTAAACAGTGTTTAGTCATTTCAATTAAATTTACAATTTCTATATTTCCTTTTTGCCATATTTATTCCTTATCTATTTTTTTTAAAAAAAACAATATTACCCTTCATCCTCATCTCTAATCTTAATCAAATTCAATTTTTCCCTTCTATTCTATATTATACCCCTTCTCATTGTCATCTATTTTTATATCCATCCTCACATTGGTTAATTATGTAATATTACAGTTGTTTAATATAAATTCAACATTTTAATATAAATCAATTAGTTATATAACTATCTTTTTTGTATATTAATCAATGTGAACATGAATATTCCAATTATTTCCATGCAATCCAATTTCTTACAAATCAATTAATTATATTTACCAATAATAATAAACCAAATAATTTCCCCCATATATTCCTCCAAACCACAATTTAACCATTTCTGTTTTCAACACAATATACAATTAATAGTATCTCAATTATTACAATTCCCTATTTAAATAGAGCTTTTTTTCTTTTGTGTTTTAAAATCTTGAACTCTCCTCTTTTTCCCTAAAGAGGAACTACCTCTTTAGGGAAAACTACCTTTCCACTAAAGGTAGTTTGCACCTACTTTTTTTGGTGAGGAAAAAGAAAAGAAATCTGCCTGCCTAATTTTCCAACGTTGCAGCAACAGTAAAGCAGGCTTTTACTTTCAGTTTCGTTTTTCAGCATAGATAGGGGGAATAAAATCTGCACTCTTTGCAAGCAAGCAGCAGAGCCCTGAGCAAAACAGCTGAGAGTCGGGAGGCCGATAGAATCAAGGGGCTAATTAGCCTATGCTGAAGCTCCGTGGGCCAATAAAATTACAAAAAAACACCGAACCATTTGTTAAATTGCTGGCTCGCCCGCCCCTTGCCCACCACTATTTATTGGCAATAAATAGGGGTGCGGAGGGGTGGGGCAAGGGGTGGGGTGAGCCAGCAATTTAACAAAGGGTTCGGCCGAACCCCCTAGAACCGGCAGAATCCCACCACTGCCCCTGGGGTCCATTTTTTTCTCTTTTCAGCCTTCCAACTTTCTCCATCTGCATTTGCAAAGTGTATGAACCCAGTTCCTAGGGAAGTTGAAGACTGCCCATCAATGATGCCTCAGTTGAGAGCATGGCCTGGTTGATAAAGATTGAACCTTCTAACAGGCAAGAAAGAACTACTTTGCTGCTGTGTACAAGGAAAACAGTTGCCAAATGGGCACGGTAGCATGAATGAGTCTAATTTCACAGGGCAGTTTGGAGACCCTGCTTATCTCTTCAGACTGGACTTGGTGTCCCCGTTTCCCTAACCCATGTGGACATTGTTGTGGTCTGCCGGCAGCCTGCAGAACTGCAGCAGAGTCGGACAGTGAGGAGGTTGGGGAGGACCATGGGCCCATCCTGGAGTCTGGGGAAGGCTCAGACGAGGGCTTGGCATTGGAGGCAGAGAAAGGGCCATCTGGGAGGTACGTGCTGCTTCCGGAGCCTCCAGAGTTGGTCATCAGTGAGGCAGAGGAACAGGGGGAACCTGTTCCCAGTGCGCGCATGCGCAGAGCTGCCAGAAGGCAAGAACAGTTAAAATAAAAGGGACGACTCAGGAGTAGGGCTTGGAGATGATTGGCCCCTCCCATAAGATTTAAAAGAGGAGCAAAGGCATGTGGGCCCTTGCAGGAAGCAATGTTTGTTCATTCTGTTCAGCTTAAAGCCTGAAGCTCTGTTTGATTCTGGACTCCATGTGGCTTTGCCAATTAGGTCTTTGGCAGCGTGTCAAGGTGGGTGATTTTATTTTATTTATTTATTTATTTATTTATTTATTTATTAAATTTCTATACTGCCCTTCTCCTGAAGGACTCAGGGCGGTGTACAGCCATATTAAAACAAACATATACCCCTAAAATTTAAAAACAATTTAAAATATATAAAATTTGGCCCTTATGTTAAAAGCTACAAACACTCAATTTAAAATTCATTTTCTAAGCCAGCCTGGCCTGTTGAAACAAAAAAGTCTTAAGGGCACGGCGAAAGGTGCGTAGGTCGGGGATCATGCGAAACTCCGGGGGCAGTTCATTCATGTAGACGGCAGGTGCCCCCACAGAGAAGGCTCTTTCCCTGGGTGTCGCCAGTCGACATTATTTGGCCGACGGCACCCTGAGGAGTCCCTCTCTGTGGGAGCGTATTGGCCGGTGGGAAGCTATCGGTGGCAGAAGGCAATCTCGTACATATCAGCCTTATCCCGAAGGACTTTTTACAACTATTTGGGACTCATCTGTGAGTGAACAGAATTCCCAGCTTTTGCAATAAAAGAGGTTTTTGGGACTACTTGTGTGTTTTACTGACTCAGAAAGCCTAGGTCAGAACAGGCATCTCACAAGTTAAAATCCTGTAAAATAAGAACGCACACAGAAATACATCAAAGCATGAATAGCTGTCAGGTACAAGGAACCAGAGCTGATCAGAGAAGTGTCTTTATTGCTACTCACCTATTTACAAGAATCTCACCAGATTAATAGCACTTTTTTGAGAACAACCAAATAAACACTCCAGGGATTTGGTGGGTGGGGGAGGGGTGGTATCAGGTCTGCATTGTTTCATCTCCTGCATGGATTCAGGCTAGCCAGTTGCTTAACTCATCCCCACACTTCAGCTGTAGATTCCACCACATTAACGCAGAGGAGGGGTGGGCAAATACTGTGAGAGATGTAGCTGCCATGGGGGTTATTTGTGCAAGTTTGAGATCTGAATCTTAAGGGTCACATAGATCTACTTGTTAATGATCGGAGAGGGGGTGGTGTGTCCCATCACCCACCATTCCCAAAGCACACCATTGATCACACTCGCAACAGATCCCAAACCAGACCCAAGTATTAAGCCTGCTACCTATGTTGTGTTGTGGTCTGCCAGCAGCCTGCGGAGCTGGCAGTGGAGTCGGACAGTGAGGAGGCTGGGGAGGAACATGGGCCAGTCCTGGAGTCTGGGGAACGCCTGGACGAGAGCTCTGCATCAGAGGCAGAGATGGGGCCAGGGCCATCTGGGAGTGATGTGCGGACTCCAAAGTCCCCAGAGTCAGACAGCAGAGAGGCAGAGGAACAGAAGGAGCCTGTTCCTAGTGCATGCATGTGCAGAGCTGCCAGAAGGCAAGAGCAGCTAAAGCAAAAGGGATGATTTGGGAGTAAGGCCAGGAGATGATTGGCCCCTCCCATAAGGCTTAAAAGAGAAACAAAGGCACTTGGGCCTTTTTGCAGGAAAGCAATGTTGCTAACTCTGTTTCCAGTTGGTGTCTCTTGTTTGTTTCTGAACTTCGTGGGGCTTTGCCAAGTAAGGCCTTTGGCAGGGTGTCAAAGAAGATAAAGGTTGGTGATTATCCCAAAGGACATCTCCCGAAGGACTTTCTTTTGCAACTAATTGGGACTCAGCTGGGAATGAATGTAATTCTCAGCTGTTACAATAAAACGGGTTTATTTCGGACTAATTGTGTCTTGTAATGACTCAGTAAGCCTAGGTCACAACATGTTGAAGTTATGATGGGACAATGCCATTCTAAGAAGAAAAGGCAACATTTACAGCAATACTGATTGCTTTTATACTGTCACATCATTGTCAACTCTTAATGACCACGTGGATAGATAGATCAGTACACAGCGTTATACTCAGCAATGAATTAAGACTGATTTCCTTTGGGTTGAGAATGAGATAGGGATAATGTCACAACTGGGTTCATTATAATGGTGACACATTGAGCTAGCATTGCAGACCAGGCCTGCAATTAACAGTGATTGACTAATTGCCATCTAGTTGGTGTTGATTTGAAGCAACTGCATATATTTTCTCCAGAATGGTGCATCTTCCACTTGGCCCTTTCAGTCTTTCAGTGGCACATTCATTGCATTCATAATTGAATCCATCCACCTTTGGGTGGCCTCTTCTTCTCGTTCCTTCAACCTTTTCCAGCATCACAGTCTACAAGTAGTCCTCAGTTTACAACAGTTCACATACTGAAAAAAGTGACATGATCATTTTCCCATACTTATGACCCATAAGTGTGGGTTCCTCCCAGTTAGGCCGGTTCGGCCAAGCTGGTAGCAGTGACGATATGATGTCACCGAACTGGTTCTCTTTGTTCAGGAGCTGGGCCCTCCCACCACCCGCACGTTATTCTTACCTTTTATTTGGCCCCACCCCCAATCTATTCGCTGCCTCCCAAGTCCCAGCTGATTGGCTAGAAGGAAAAAAACTGTTTAAACTCTTGCCATGGGGCTTCAAAGGGCCACCCTACAGCTGATCAGTGTTAAAAGGCAGTGTGGTGGTAGACCGGTGCCTCCAAAAACAAATGAATAGATCGGTGCCTGCAAAAACAAATGGGTAGACCAGGATGCTCAAAAAAACGAATGGGTAGACTGGTACAGCTCTGCAAGCATTTAAAAGCCTGGTAGACCAGTACCTCTGCTAAATCCTAAAGAATTGTCACATGACCATCAAGCCAAGCCCACAAAATAAGCCACGCCCACAGAACCAATAGTAAAAAAAATTAGAACCCACCCCTGTTATGACCATTGCAGCACCCCCATGGTCACATGGTTTACATTCGGATGCTTGACAACTGACTCATATTTATGACAGTTGCGTGTCCTGTGGTCACATGATCCCCTTTTGCAACCTTCTGACAAGCAAAGTCCATGGGGAAACCGGATTCACTTAACAACCGTGTTACTAATTGAACCATTGCAGTGATTCCCTTATCAAACATGGCAAGAAAAGTCATAAAATGGGGTAAAACTCACTTAACAAATTTCTCACTTGGCAACATAAATGTTAGATTCAATTGGGGTCGTAAGTTGAAGACTACCTGTACTTAAAAGAGTTGGGTGTACAAATAACTTCCCACACTTCCAAATGATGCCTAGAACAGAACTGGGAAGGTGAACAACACCCCAATCAAACAACTAAAAAGCCACACACACAACCTGGCACCACATAAAGACTATACATAAAAGGTAAAGGTTTCCCTTGCACATATGTGCTAGCCGATCCCGACTTTAGGGGGTGATGTTCATCTCCATTTCAAAGCCAAAGAGCCAGCGCTGTCTGAAGACGTCTCCGTGGTCATGTGGCCGGCATGACTCAATGCCAAAGGCACATGGAACGCTGTTACCTTCCCACTAAAGATGGTCCCTATTTTTCTACTTGCATTTTTTACCTGCTTTCGAACTGCTAGGTTGGTAGAAGCTGGGACAAGTAACGGGAGCTCACCCCATTACGCAGGCACTAGGGATTCGAACCACTGAACTGCCGACCTTTCGATCGACAAGCTCAGCGTCTTATTCTATTCTACACATAGAATAGCCCAAAGCAGATATGCTGCTAGAGAGAAGTTCCCTGAGGATGGGCCCCAGCATGAGTCCAAAAGCTTGAAAGACTACGTCTCTGGTCCTAGTGAGCGACCCAGGTTGGATTCTGCAGTGGAACAATCAACAGCTCTGAATTTCTCATCTCAGCTCCTATGACTGGATTCTTGTTCAATAGTTTTTCATGAGAGCAGCTATATTTGCATGCCTTCCCAATTTCCTATAAAAGAAAAGCAAGGGAGGTCATGCTTGCACGCTTCCTGCCAATCTTCTCTTGGCAGAAGAGAAGAAAATGGGTTTTGGGAGAAAGGAGATGGACCTTAACAGGTTGCATTACTTTTTTATTTTTAATCGCACAACTCTAAATAGGAATTTTACTTATTTTGCTTATGACCAATGAAGAAATATTATTCTGCCAGGGCAAGGGAGTTATTTACAGACTTGTTTCAATTAATTTCTTTCTCACTTCCTGGTCAGAAGGCGTGTTAAAATACCTTCCTTTGACACTTTAAAATGAGGTCTTGACAAATCTAATGGCTATGAAAGAGACTGTAGCTTGCTTCAGGAGTCATTGATACGCACACACGCATGGAGAGAGAAAGCGAGGAATATAAAAACTGACAATGAATAAAAAATGAAATAACTCCCAAGGCAAAATGGGAGAACTTCTTTGAGTTTGGGGCCATGTATCCTCAGAGGTGACTTCTTCTAATGAAGACCCTTGAAAGGAAAGGAAACGCCCCTGTAGTTCAACTGAAATGCTGAGAAATCTTTTTATCCTTGACAACGGGGTGAAATCCAGAAGGTTCTGACAGGTTCTGGAGAACAGGTAGCAGAAATTTTGAGTACCTCGGAGTATCGGCAAATACCACCTCTGGCTGGTCCCAGAGTGATGTGGGAATGAAGATTTTGCAACATCCTTCCTCCTGGAGTGGGGAGGGAATGGGGATTTTGCAGTATCCTTCCCCTGGAGTGGGGTGGGAATGGAGATTTTGCAGTATGCTTCCCCTGGAGTGGGGAGGAAATGGGGATTTTGCAGTTTCCTTCCCCTGGAATGGGGTAGGAATGGGGATTTTGCAGTCTCCTTCCCCTGGAGTGGGGTAGGAATGGAGATTTTGCAGTCTCCTTCCCCTGGAGTGGGGAGGAAATGGGGATTTTGCAGTCTCTTTCCCCTGGAGTGGGGTGGGAATGGGGATTTTGCAGCCTCCTTCCCCTGGAGTGGAGAGGAAATGGGGATTTTGCAGTCTCCTTCCCCTGGAGTGGGGTGGGAATGGCGATTTTGCATTATTCTTCCCCTTCCATGCCCCCCCCAAGCCACACTCACCAAGCCACACCACATCCAGTAAGCCACGCCCACAGAACCAGTTGTAAAAAAAATTCAATTTCACCACTGCTTGACGGGGGGGAGGGGGATTGTGTGGGGGGTGTATTTCAATGGCAGAAGAGCTTGAATTTGAGACAATCGCCTCCAGCAAAAACTCATCTCCATCCATTTAAGACAGGGGTCCCCAAACTTGGCAGCTTTAAGACTTGTGGACTTCTGGGAGTTGAAGTCCACAAGTCTAAAAACTGCCAAGTTTAAATACCTGTGATTTAAGACATCTCTCTGGTTTTAAAGGGTAAATTATGCCATGAGAAAACTCTTCTTCCTTTCAGGTAAATATGTCAAGTTTTAAAATACAGCAATATTTTCCTCATTTGAAAACTGGGCTTATCTCAATATTGCAGTGGCTAATTTCACACAGCGTGATGAACCCACTGTTCTTTTAACTTGATTTATTTAGTGAAGAATAATTGGTTAGGGTTTGCACAGCATTTTGCCATGCAGACTAAATAAAGCACATTGTTTTTGGGTTCCCTCAACAGGTTTAGCAGCAAATTAACTTGGTTTTCTTGATTTACACGGATCCTTTCAATTCAGTTGAACGGCTGGGAACTTTATGGAGCTATTCATTGGCGTGGGGGGGATTTTTTTTTTTTTTGGCAATATGGAATGGCTGCCGTTGCCTGTGCAGACATATTTCAACTTTCCCAGCATGTCTAGAGTCGTGGAATCTCCTGGTGGCCTCCCATCCTTGTATTAGTTAATCCCGTTTCTGACTTTCAAGTCTCACTGTACAATAATTCTAGATTTGCTTTAAATATGATGTGTTGAACCATCAAAAGCAAATATAACTGTACAGATAAGCAGGGTAATATAATCTTTTTAGGCAATTCCCGTGTATGTATGTATGTTTCTCGCAAGACGGTGCCAAAATGCTGAAATACTGATTCCAGGTGATTTAGAGCAACAGTCACCAACTGGTGAGAAAATTTTGGTGGTCCGCAGAAAAATTATTTGCATTTTTTAATATTGCCAGTTGCCAAGTGCCCAAATTTTGATCATGTCACTGTTAGGATCCTGCAGTGGTTGTAACCAGCACAAAGCATCGTGGGCTGACCCCTGGAACCACTAGATGAGACCGCTAGGGCTCGCTGCCTTAGAAGAGTGAGGAAAATCCTCAGGGATGACTCTCACCCTGGTCGCCACTTCTTTACCCTCCTACCATCGGGAAGGAGATATAGAACAGTGGTCACCAACCGGTGGTCCATGGACCACTGGTGGTCCGTGAGAAAATTTTGGTGGTCTGCCGAAAAATTATTTGCATGTTTTATATTGCACTAAATCAGGGGTCCTCAAACTACGGCCCCTGGGACGGATACGTGCAATGAATGTTTGTGTTGCTACAGAGAGTCTCCCCCTTTGGGGTCTTCTTGTGTGGGATGGAGGGGGGCAGAAATTCCAATTTAGGGTCTGCTTCAGCCTCCTAGTGTGGGGCTTTGGGTGAAGGATGGAGGGAAGTGCCGCTGGTGGCGAAGAGCCGGAGGGCCTCGTTCCAGTGGGACTGCAACATGGCTTGGAACTGGCTGACCATCTCAGCCCGCTGAGCCTCCAGGCACTGGTACCTGGCCTTGCACTCCCGCAGGTCTTCCCTCTGCTTGTAAAGCCTATGCTCATAGTCCTCAGGTGCTTCTGCTGGGCCTCCTTCTCGGTCAGATCCAATTTGAACTGAGCTGTTTTGCCAACTCTCTCTTAGCTCCAACAACTGCTTCCTGTTGGGGCCCTAAGGAGCCTGGGCGGGCAGGTGAGGAGTGCCCAGGAGGGGAGGGGTGAGTAGAGGCTGTCGAGGTGCCCCTTGACGTGAGTGACATCGAGTTGGCCATGCCCACCCAGTCACATGACCACCTAGCCACATCCACCCAGCCGGTTATTAGGCAGATCATATTCGTGGTCCGCGAGATTTAAAATCATGAATTTAGTGGTCCCTGAGGTCTGAAAGCTTGGTGACCCCTGATATAGAAGCATAGCCAGCCACACAAACAGGCTAAAGAACAGTTTTTATCCGTGGGCTGTCAGACTCCTGAATGCAAAATAACATCATAAATATGTAGTACAATGGACTTGCAGGACCGGCACAATGTGTAACATGTTCACACTGGTGCAATAAGACTGGGGTTTAATATGATTTATTGGGTATGGGATTTTGGGGTTTAATATGATTTATTGGGTATGGGATTTTCTGTCTTCACTGTGAGTTGTATTGTGTTGGGAGGGGTGCATTGAGGGAACTCAACCAATCTCATTGTACATATGTTGTGCATTGACAATAAAGATTTGAAATTTGAAATTGACAATGTGAGGTCATAAGTCGCTTTTTCAAAGTGCCATTGTAATTTTGTATCATTGTTAAATGAATGGCTGCAAGTCGAGGATTACCTCTATTTCAGATTTAGAACCTGGGTCTGAATAGAAAAAGGCCCCTCAGTTTTTATGCAAATGGGTTTCTTCTCCCCCTGAATTACAGGAAGGAAACGGATGCTTCCACAAAACTGTCTTTTTGTGGTTAACTTTTGCATTTAATGTTCTCGCGGCTCCTTCCGTGCCAACCATCACGCATCCATATCTGTATTTTGGAAGCCGGTGTATTTTGCATAATGTGTATTTTTGTAGCAATTGTTTCCTTTTGAACGGGAAGATGTTGAATGCTGCTTTGCGTGGTGCTTGACAGGGCCTTACCGATGGAACACGGTGTATTGCCACGGAAAAAAAAATGTTGGACTTGCTTTAGCGCAGCTAATCTCATCTCTTCCTAGCTCTTCATTCGCCATGGGGGAGACAATTTATTCCGAGGGAAAGATTTCTCTCCTGTGGGCTTTTTTTCCCCTTTTGCTTATTTCTCCACCTTTAGCAAATTCTCAGGGATAACAAACTATTGTTTCTATTTAATAGGCCAATTGGAGCAGCTGCAAGGCCACCCATTCATAGTCTTAAATGGACTCAGTTCTGTGCCAGCTTCCCCAGGGTCCAGTCAACTGCAGCCTGACAAAGGGGACGTCTGAGGGGGGGTTTCTTTGGATGGGGGGGGGGAGACATTGAATGGTTTAATGGTCAGAAGACTGATGGAGACCATAGGTAGGAAAGCTGAATATCATTGGATCTCTTTAGTCTTGACCCCTACTGTCAGGTCTGCCTCCGTTCAAAACCCAAGAAAGAAAAAAACCCCGACTCCATTGAAGTAGAGAAGAGGTACTTTTACTGAAATGATAGCAGCAAAAGAAAAGCAAGATCTGAGCCAAAAGGCACGAAAGTTACCATATTTTTCAGAGTATAAGATGCTCCGGACTATAAAACGCACCTACCTTTTTTGGTGAGAAAACAAGAAAAAGAAATCTGCCTCTGCCTCCCAGCAATTTTGCCTCCTTGCAGCAAACAGCAAATAGCCTGCTTTACTTTCATTTTCATTTTCAGCATAGCTTGATTAGCACAAGAAAAAAAGAAATCTGCTCCCAGCAATTTACCTCCTTGCAGCAGAGTCCCACGCAGTAATAGCAATGGCAACCAACGTGTGCTAATTAGGCTGTGCCGAAGCTGAAATGGGCTGTTTCTTCTTGCTGCTTGCTGCAAGGAGGTAAATTGTTGGGAGGGAGAGGCCAAAGGGTGGGGGCCAGTGGATGGGAGGGGCTACATTCGGTGTATAAGACGCACCCAAATTTTCAACCCCTTTTAGGGGGGAAAAAGGTGTGTCTTATACTCTGAAAAATACGGTACCTATTGAAAGTTTCCCCAAATCCCTCCCCCCAGGGACCCAGGCTGAATGTCCAACCCACATCCTGCATAGTGTTATGTAGAGCACATCTTCAGGTGTTTTCGTCCATCTGGAGTTCCAGGACGATTAGCTTTGACTACATGTAAACAA
The DNA here is from genome assembly GCF_059756535.1 of Pantherophis guttatus. Taxonomy (NCBI): domain Eukaryota; kingdom Metazoa; phylum Chordata; class Lepidosauria; order Squamata; family Colubridae; genus Pantherophis; species Pantherophis guttatus. The sequence continues at coordinate 23,860,653 of NC_142072.1, read as the reverse complement.
CTCCATTCAGCAGCGCAATAATTCTTGACAGCAAACCTCCCTTTTAGTTCACATAGGTCTCCTTCACACCAGCTCACTTCCCAAAACCCAATGCCATGCCCTGCCCCCCCCCCCCCCCCGTTACTATGGCAGCCAATAGCAAGCAAGCATCAAAGGGAAAACCCATGCTGGAGATCTGGCTGACACCTACTTTGTCCCAAGCAATCTAAAATTACATTTGAGATTTTTACAAAATCCTAACATGGCCCATGAAAGGTTGTTTGGACTAAGCCCTCCTGTTGTGGCCCATCAGCAGCCTGTGCAGCTAGTAACTGATTCTGACAGTGAGGAGGCTGGTGTGGTGCTGCGCCAGCAGCCTGTACAGTTGGCACTCGAGTCTGACAATGAGGAGGCTGGAGAAATGTGGTGCCAGAGGCGGGGATTCAGCCAGGGCCTTCAGAACCTCCAGAAGCTCCCATAAGTGAAGAGGAAGAAGAGGAGGAGCCTCTTCTCGATGCACGGGTGCGCAGAGCTGCCAAAAGGCAGGAGTGGCTTCTCAGGAGGAGGCCTCCTTGGGAATAAGGCTTGGGGCTAATTGGCCTCTCCCTTAGCCTATTTAAGGAAGGATAACGACTGAGGCAATTTGCAGGGAACAACTTCGTTCACTCTCCTTCGCGTCTTGATCTTAGTTCTCTGCAAATTGACTTCTGGGCTTTCTGCCAGCCATAGTAAGATTACAATTATTTATTCTTTGGATTCTTGTAGGCTGTTAAGAAAGTTAATTAACAGCCTTTGTTTGAAAAAGACTGATTTAATATAGTAAGTTAGATTTGTACAGACTTTGTGTGTGCTGCTTTCTTTGGGGTCCGTAGCTGGGGCAGCACACCTCCTCTATTTGGAGTCCATTCTATTGACTGAAGATACCAGCTGAAGAAGAAGTTTAGCAACATTCAAGATGGCTTCAAAAGCTACTGATATTTTTTGGATCAATATATCGAATGTTATGAGACTTTGTTCTCCACTCTAGCTCTGCTTTTTTTTTTTCTGCTGATGCACAGAGAACCCAGGACGGACAATTCTTGAATGTACATTCACACAGAAAAACCAGAAGTGTGAATATCTCTAACACTTCCTGGATCTTTTAATAGCAAATATGGCTTGCCCAAGAGGAGAAATAAAAGGTATGTGTGCTGTCCTCACTCCCGTCCAATTCTTTTCATCATGGTCTTCATGGAGAAGTTGGTGGTTTTCAGGAAGGAAATGCACTGAGAGACTCCAGAAACAAATGAATCTGGACTGCAGAAAAATGTCATCTACAATTTTAGATTGTACACTTTTGAAGATCCAAAATGGACTTCTGTTGAGGAGCAGAAGAAGCTGCCTTATGTAGGACTGGCTACACTATACTGCCTGGCAGCAGATTTGTCTCTATCTCTGAAGACAAGTTTGTTTTTCCAATCTTAGCTGAAGATGCCTGGATTGCATTCAAGATTTTTGTATTAGTCCAACTGCTGAGCTCTAGTGCCTCCCACCCAGCACCACCTTCTTGAACTACAGGTCCTAGTTCTGCAATAGTGGCAAATAGCTGTACCTCGGGTGTAGGATGACGGTGAGAATTCATTTGTGGGTTGGCTTCCAAACATTTCATTACCAGGCTAGGTAACATCTTCAGCAGAGTTTAGGGGGTGTCAGTTTTCTTCTGTTTATAAGGGCTTCAGGTGTGGGAGTATCAAGTGAAGGTCTTGTGATGGGCCAGCTGTGAGTCATCAGTGGGTCTTGTGATGGGTCTTGTGATAAGGACATTACATCAGGTCAGGGTTGTTGGGAGGTGAACCTCAGGTGTGTGTGTGTGTGGGGGGGGTGTTGCATGGTTTGGTTGAGGGTTGATGCTATCTCTGGTTGGCTGTGCAGTTTATTTGGATTCTGAGGGGTTTGTAGCAGGGGTGAAATCCAGCAGGTTCTGACAGGTTCTGGAGAACCGGTAGTGAAAATTTTGAGTAGTTCGGAGAACTGGCAAATACCACCTCTGGCTGGCCCCAGAGTGGGGAGGGAATGGGGATTTTGCAGTATCCTTCCCCTGCCATGCCCACCAAGCCACACCCACAGAACTGGTAGTAAAAAAAAATTGGATTTCAGGTTGGTAGGCTGGTTGTAGGTCAATGTGTCTTTTTTTTTATAAGACAAAAGTTTTTTTATTTTTTATATTCAAACAACCAAACACTACACAATCAATTATCATACATCATTTTATCCCCACCCAAACCCCCCTCCCCAATTCCCCCACCCCCGACTTCCCAGAGCAAAAACAGGATATAGCATTTAACAAATAAGCTAAAATATGCTAACTATTACAGAATTCAAAACTCTCTCACACTTGTTAACTCCCCTTTTAAAAATTACACTTCAACCTTCCTTTTATAAATTCTCTTATCACATTTCACATTTGTAAACAAACAAACAAACCCCATAATCTTATTTTAAACATTTTAAAATCTCTTAGTACATTAGCAGAACATTCTCCAAAATATAAGTTTCAAAACTTTCAAAAAGTTATCCATTAAATTTTAAGTTATCCAATGTGTCTGTTGATGGAATTGCTTGTTGAGTGCCAAGCTTCGATGAACTCACGAGCGTGGCAGGTGGTAGCGTGGCCAATGATTTTTGTGCTTCTCCAATTGAACTGGTGCTGTTTGGCATCAGTGTGAGTAGAGATTAAGGATTTGGGGTCATGCCGTTTGACTGCCAGCTGGTGTTCATGGATCCTGGTTTTTAACTGATGTGATACTTGTCCCACATAGAATTGGTTGCAATGGTTACAATTGATTTTGCAAATTATATTGTTTCTTTCATCATCCTGTATTTTGTCTTTGGTTCTGGATAATTCCTGTGGGGTGTGGCTGTGGGTTTGTAGGCTATTGTTATTCCTAGGGGGTTGGAGGATTCTGTCAGTCATTTCCGACACCCCTTTTCTGTACAGTTTCCCAAGCATACTCTTCCATTTTTTTAAAAAAAATTGATTTATATGCCGCCCTTCTCCGGAGACTCAGGGCGGCTTACAATGCGTTAAGCAATAGCCTTCATTCTTTTGTATATTTATACAAAGTCAGCTTATTGCCCCCACAAACTGGGTCCTCAATTTACCCACCTTAGAAAGGATGGAAGGCTGAGTCAACCTTGAGCCTGGTGAGATTCGAACTTACAGTAATTGCAGACAGCTGGTGTTAATCACAATGCTATCAGTCTGCTGAGCCACCGGGCCCATTCTAAAGAAGGTGAAGAGGAAAATAGGAAGAGAAAATTTGCTTTAGAAGGGGATGGAATACGGTCACATGTAGCCAATGTGGGTTTTTATGTGCCATCTTTCATTTTACTATCATTTCTCCAGCAATCTGCAGCTTCCTTGACTTCTCACAGTTCCATTAAAAAGCAAAAGGACCAAGGAACAGCTCTCGAAAGATATGTTTCCAGAAGATGTCCAAGACTAATGCAAGTGTTACTGTTAAAAGGGAATCCTGCCCTTGAGAAATTGTTGGAGAATTTCTTCTTCCCTTGGAGAAATTGAGAGAAATTGTCCATCCAACTTCTCTGCTCACATGTTTGGTGGAAAATTTCAGAGGGCCATTTCTGACTACTGTTAATGCCACCTGACATAGAGATAAATTACAGTTCCTCATTTCTTCTTTCCTTTATTTTCAAAGGGAGCCTGCCCCATCCTGGCTCTCTTCAGAAGTTTTGGACTAGAACTCCAAACAGCTTTAGGCAGCAGGGAGCTTGGATAGGGATAAAGATAATTATTGTCCAAAACATTTGGCAGAAGAAACAATTCTAAATAGCTTGTAGCATCCTGGATACAGAAGGAATATGAATAATACGAAATTGGGAAGGCAGTATCTAATGCCGAGAGTCTTGGAAAATATGGTAGGCTCTGATTGCTGGCAGAATGTTCTTCCCTTCAAATTTCTTTCCTTTGATGTTTTAATCATTCCTATTAGTTAGACGCCTCTGAGCACTGATTGTTACAATAAATCATCTGGAAGCCCACCAAATATTAGCCATTAAAACAACCTGAGAATCTGTTGCTCCTTTCTACCTTGGCCAATAAACATAATTGATTGTGATCGCTCTGCGTCAGGATATTATTTTGTTCTGGCTTGAAGATGTTGCTTGCTGTTTCCCAGAACTAAAAGGAGCAAAAATAATGCCAGACCGTATGTGGGCGAATTATCCGATTGGAAGATATTGACTTTTGCTGTTCCTGACAACCTCCTCCATGCTTCCTAAATGAGGTAGATCGAGTGGGAAGTGGTGGGTGTGTGGGGATGTGAAAAGCCGCCTCCTTCCTATAAAATCCATTCGGAAAACACAAAGGAGCAGATATGGTTTAATTCTGCTTCAGCCCAGATTGCGGGAGAGAAAGTAGTTTGAAAATTATTATTATTTAATTGGCTAATTCATTGGAAATGGCTGTGTTATGACTTTTTATGGGATGCGGTGCTTATGATGGGCTATAAACAGGTAATACTCAGCCTTAAAATTATGTTGTGGTCCGCCAGCAGCCTGCGGAGCTGGCAGCAGAGTCGGACAGTGATGAGGCTGAGGAAGAACATGGGCCAGTCCTGGAGGCTAGGGAAGGCCCGGATGAGGGCTTTGCGTCAGAGGCAGAGATGGGGCCAGGGCTATTGGGGAGTGATGTGCGGACTCCGGAGCCTCCAGTGGCTGACAGTAGAGAGGCAGAGGAACAGGAGGAGCCTGTTCCTAGTGCATGTATGAGAAGAGCTGCCAGAAGGCAAGAGCAGCTAAAGCAAAGAGGACGACTCGGGAGTAGGGCCAAGAGATGATTGGCCCCTCCCATAAGACTTAAAAGACCAGCAATGGCTCTTGGGCTCTTTGTCGGAAAACATTGTTGATAGACTTGTTCTTGTCTTGATGCACTTATCTCTTGTCGGCATCTTCTGCTTCTGAACTTTTGCCAAGAGAAGTTCCAATTCTCAGCTGTTCTAATAAAAGTCTAATAAAAGTCTGTTTGTTTTGGAACTGTTTGTGTCGATTACTACCTACTTGGGCCACAACAAATTATGTTACGGAGGTAGAAAGGCAATTAAATTTACTGGCCTTCCTAGGTATGATTTTCAGTAGTCAATCTCTGCTGTTTTACACTACTAATATATTTAAACCAAATACCTATCTCTAAATTTAAGACAGCACTAACCCTAGAACATTTTAATGGACTAGGAACAGCCATCCTGGAAGAGATATTTAGGGGAAAAAAACTTTACTCTTTAAAGCTGGGTCCTTGTGATGAAGAGGCAGTTTATATTACAATTGGTGTATTGCTGAAGTGCCCATTTTATTAAAATGCATGGCTATGTTTTATATCCCCCTCATTAATTACATTTAAGGGCTATTTGGATTTATTTTGGGTTATTAGCCAGCATTCAGTTTCTTTGAATGTGGCCAAGTTTTGCTTTATTGTTTTGTAAAATCCTCTGCAATCATGGTGGTGCGGTGGTTAGAAGGCAGTATTGCAGGCTAACTCTGGCCACAAGCTAGAGTTTGATCCTGAGCGGCTCAAGGTTGACTCAGCCTTCCACCCTTCTGAGGTCAGTAAAATGAGGAGCCAGATTGTTGGGGGCCATAGGCTGGCTCTGTAACCTGCTTAGCGCCGGCTGTAAAGCACTATCAAGCTGTATATAAATCTAAGCGCTATTGCTACCAATTTTATTGATTATTTTTAGGTTTTATTGTTTTCATTTTTGTTTATTTAGAATCTTTAATTTTTACCTTTTTAAGGGAGAGTTCTGGTCATTGACTATTATTTGTCAAAATTCTGACTACTTTATTTGACGAAGACAAAAATGGTGCAATTATACAATAAAGGTAAAGGTTCCCCTCGCGCATCTGTGCTAGTCGTTCTCAACTCTAGGGGGCAGTGCTCATCTCCGTTTCTAAGATGAAGAGCCAGCGCTATCCAAAGACGTCTCCGTGGTCATGTGGCCGGCATGACTTAATGTCAAAGGCCCACGGAATGCTGTTCCCTTCCCACCAAAGGTGGTCCCTATTTTTCTACTTGCATTTTTATTTATTTATTTATTATTTATTTATTATTCAAACTTCTATACCGCTCTTCTCCTTTCGGACTCAGGGCGGTGAACAGCCAAAATAAAAACATTTATACATAACATTACAATTAAAAGTAGATTTAAAATAATTAAATAAATTTGGCCCGTAATTTAAAACTTGTCAATTTAAAATCCATATCAAAAATTTTAAAACCGTATCAGGCGAACCTGATAAAAAGCCACCCTGGCCACGGCCATCATGTGCCCTTCTAAAGACAGCCGTGCGTCCAGGAGGACACCCAAGTTGCAGGCCCTCTCCGTGGGGGCCAATGATTCACCCCCAATAACCAGCGATGGCGTCAGCTGGCTATACCGGGACGCCGGCAGCCACAGCCACTCGGTCTTGGAAGGGTTGAGTCGAAGCCTGTTTCTCCCCATCCAGACCCGCACGGCCTCCAGGCACTGGGACATCACTTCCAAGGCATCGTTGGGATGGTCTGGGGTGGAAATGTACAGCTGAGTATCATCAGCGTACTGATGGAACTCCACCCCAAAACCACGGATGATCTCACCCAGTGGCTTCACATAAATGTTGAACAGGAGGGGCGAGAGGACTGACCCTTGTGGCACCCCACAAACAAGGCACCTTGGGGTCGACCCCTGTCCCCCTGTCAACATGGATTGCGACCGGTCGGAGAGATAGGAGGAGAACCACCGCAAAACGGTGCCCCCCACTCCCAGTCCCTCCAGCCGGCGCAACATGATACCATGGTCGATGGTATCAAAAGCCGCTGAGAGGTCTAATAGGACCAGGATAGAGGAATAACCCCTATCCCGGGCCCTCCAGAGATCATCCACCAATGCGACCAATGCCGTTTCCATGCTGTACCCAGGTCTGAAGCCGGACTGGAGCGGATCCAAATTTTTATGTGCCTTCGAACTGCTAGATTGGCAGAAGCTGGGACAAGTCACAGGAGCTCATCCCGTTACGCGGCATTCGGGATTCAAACCGCTGAACTGCAGATCTTTCAATCGACAAGCTCAGTGTCTTAGCCACAGAGCCAGTAGTGAGTTCCTCCTGGTTCGGCCCGGTTCTCCCGAGCCGATAGCGGTGACGATATGATGTCACCGAACCGGTTTTGCCCCCCCGTGCCCCCCCACTCCCTGCACCCACCCCCCATGTTATTCTTACCTTTTATTTGGCCCCACCCCCAATCTATTGCTGCCTCCTGAGTCCCAGCTGATGGCTAGAGGGAAAAAAACTGTTTAAACTCTTGCCGTGGGGCTTCAAAGGGCTGCCCTACAGCTGATCAGTGTTAAAAGAAAACAAATGAGTAGACTGGTGCCTGCAAAAATATGTGAGTAGATCAGTGCCTGCAAAAATAAATGGGTAGATCGGTACAGCTCTGCAAGCAGTTAAAAGCCTGGTAGACCAGTACCTCTGCTAAATCCTAAAGAATTGTCACATGACCATCAAGCCATGCCCACAAAATAAGCCACACCCACAGAACCAGTAGTAAAAAAATTTAGAACCCACCCCTGCACTGAGCCACCGTGTCCCAATTATACAGTTGTTGTTGTTAGTTGCGAAATCGTGTCCGACCTATCGCGACCCCACAGTATAAATCAGTAAAACAAAATGGGCCATTATCATTAATGACAGTCTTTCAAAGCTGGCAACCTTCTTCCAAAGATATTAAATTAAAGAGACCAACCCTAGTTGACTATAACTGAAACCCAGCAATCCCAGTTGAGCAGCAACTTTCATTGACATTTTGATAGATTAATCCACCAGTAGAAAATAGATAACATCCATTTGGGGATCCATTAGTGAGGATGAGGAGGCAATATTAAATCAGAGCCCCCAAAATGGTACAAGGGGCAATCCAGTAAAGTGCCTTGATGGTTCTGTCCAAGCAGAGACATGAGTGTGGTAAGTATGGAATGTTATTAGATCAATTCATAAGAGATACAATGCTCAGTATCTTTAAAGTTGGTAATTCATTCATGTTACTGATTTGGGAGTAATTGAATGATCAGGTCTCATGCTGCCTGGGGAATTCTGGGAATTGAAGTCCAGATGTCTTAAAGTTACTAAAGTTGAAAAACACTCAGAAGTACAACAACTTCTTGTGAGCCTGGATTATACTCCTGCGTTTTGGGAATAAAGAAATTATCCTATTGTACCTGACGCAGAGATGCAGCTCAAATCTAGTTAGATGCTAACTGGAAGGTTAAAGCCACAGATACAGATAGTCTTTGACTTACAGCCAGGGGTGAAATGCTCTGAAATCTGCTACTGGTTCACTTCGCTACTGGTTTGCTTTGCGTGCGCATGTGTGGTATGTGCCAAATGCGCACTTTGTGCGCATCGCAGGCGCTACCGTGCAGTGCTGAAAAACGAGGATTAAGAAGCCTTTTCTGAGTTTGCAAAGGTAAGTAGAACAGCAAGGGGGGGAACAGCTGTGCCACATGATTTAGATTCGCTAGAAAGCAGGAAGTCACGCGGCACAGCTGATCGTCGGAAATATCATTTCGCCCAAACTGGTAGCATTTTTTACTACCGGTTCAGGCGAATCGATCCCAACCAGTAGCATTTCACCCCTGCTTACAACCATTTGTTTAGTCTCCATTCAAAGTTACAACGGCACTGAAAAAAGCGACTTATGATTGATCCTCTCATTGATGACTGTTGCAGCATCTCCTGATCAAAATTCATGGCGCTTGGCAATCAGCATGTATTTACGATGGTTGCAGCATCCTGGGGTTATGTGATCGCTATTTGCAACCTTCCCAGGTGACTTCTGACACGCAAAGTCAACGGGGGAAGCCAGGTTCGCTTAACAACTGCGTGATTCACTTAACTGCAGGGATTGCAACTATGGGGAAAAGTGTTGTAAAACCATGTGTGGCTTACTTAACAACTGCCTTGTTTAGCAATGGAAATTCTGGTCGAAATTTTGATCATACAGTGAGGCCTGTCATTTAGACATTTAACACCCTCCTTTGGGATGCCTGGATTATTTATGGTTCACCAAAACCTCCAATTACTTTTGTTATTCAAGCATAGTAAGAAAATATTTGCATGTAGTTTGCTGAGGAGTACCAGATTAACAGCAAAGGTTCAATACAGAAGTCAAATGTTTGCAAGTTCCTGATGATAAGATTTTGAAATAGTTCCACCAGGTTTAGTCATTCTCAGGACAGTACAATTTTTCCTTGGCTGTTCATTCCAGTGTTTACATATAATTTTCCTTTCCTGAAGGCCAACTCTATCAAATACAGCCTCACCACACATGGTAAGTGCTAAGCAGTAATCATATAACATAAAAAGGTAAAGGTTCCCCTCGCACATATGTGCTAGTCGTTCCTGACTCTAGGGGACAGTGCTCATCTCCGTTTCAAAGCTGAAGAGCCAGCGCTGTCTGAAGACGTCTCTGTGGTCATGTGGCCAGCATGACTCAATGCCAAAGACGCACGGAACACTGTTACCTTCCCACCAAAGGTGGTCCCTGTTTTTCTACTTGCATTTTTTACGTGCTTTCAAACTGCTAGGTTGGCAGAAGCTGGGACAAGTCACGGGAGCTCACCCCATTATGCGGCACTAGGGATTCGAACCGCTGAACTGCCGACCTTTCGATCAACCAGCCACTGATTATTGATTAGTTTGTTACTTTATTGATTAGTCAGTTGAGCATATCAAAGCTAAGAGCTAAGCACGCTAAGGTCTGAGTCAGGGAGTTGGGTGAACCCAGCCAACTAAGCTAACTACATAAAATTTAAATGAAATCTTCTCTCCCGTTGAACTCAACCTCCTATGACTCTAGGAACACATCCATGTCCATTCTGGAAACTGAATGGAAGTGTTCTGTTGTTGCTGCTGTTAAATTTAAATTTCCCATCTGAGTCACACTCCTGGAATTTCATGGTGTCTCAGCCAGGGTGTCATCAAGATGTTGCAATTTACTGAGGAGTTAAATAAACCCTAGTTTAATTAACCAAGGGTATCAGTATTGTTCCAACTTGTTTGTTAGCTTATCAGAATATAAAATACAGAAATACAAAGAAAAATGAAAACAATGGTAAAGTAAGGGAGGAAAAGGGGAAGAGAGAAAAGCATAGAATAAAGTGGATATAGAAAAAAAACAGCATTGACTTCTGACTCCTTTTGGTGCAGTAGAATAAGGTAATAACATAAAACCCCAACTTTTTACTTTTATATAATAATATATACTAGCCCAGGGGTCAGCAACCTGCGGCTCTGGAGCCACATGTGGCTCTTTCACCCCTCTGCTGCAGCTCCCTGTCACTCAAAATATGTGTCAGAACTGCCAATGTGCAACACCCGCCAGCACACAATTTATTAAGCTTTTCAACCCCCAGTAGGCCAACCATGGATAAATCCAAGAAAAGAAAAGTTTCCGAAGAAAACAGAACGTTTAATTCAACTACATATGCTAGTTTTGTGGCCACTCAAGAAATAGTCAGGCACGGGAAGGGTTTTGTGGCTCCCGGTGTTTTCTTTTCTGTGGGAAATGGGCCCAAATGGCTCTTGAGTGTTTAAGGTTGCAGACCCCTGTACTAGCCTGTCAGGTGTAAATGCTCTGACTATACCAGGGATCAGCTATAGCTCAGTAGTGAAAGGGTTAACCCAGACACCCACCTGGTCAGCTCCTCCCATAGACTCCTCCTTACCTGATTCCCCGCCCACAGGTATAAAAGGTGGGCACACTCCTCCATGTTCCCCAGATCTTGATGTAACCAAATGATGATATGATGAACCTGCAAATAAAAGAAAGATATTTTATATAATGACTCAAGTCTCTTCATTGGGCCTGATCCACCAACCTTGTAACAAATTGGTAGCAGAGGATGGTTAGTAAGGCCCAGAGATCCCGAGACACAAGACAAGAACCCATACCCACCTGCAGGATGGCGACACCCCCGAAGCAACGGGAAGGCAACCCATCGGACTCACCAGGGAAAGCAGGAACCTCAACCACCCCCAAAGCCACCGCGATGGAAGAAAAGGGGGAGATCGAAAAAGGGAAAAGGGCCCACCACGACCAAGAAGAAGAGAAGCTGCGACTCGACGTCCTGCAGCTGTTGAAGGAGCGAGCCGGCGACAAGAACCTCCTCACCGACCTGCGGAGCTTCATAATCGACCGCGAGGTGGCAAGGGGCGAAGAAGACTCGGACTCCGAACTCGAAGAGCTGGACTCGGTGAGTGGATCGCCCAAAGGGGCACTTCCAACGGCCACCGAGCCCCAAAGCCCCGCTCAAATTTTGAAACGGCGGCCATCTTTGTCCACGTGGTCGGACAAGATGGCCGACCGCCAACCAATCGATGGACAGAATTCAAAATGGCCGGCGCGCGAAAAATGCCGGACCATGACCCACGATGAAAGTGACCAGGGGGAGGGGACCGAATCCGACTCCGACCCCTGGTACACCCCCAGCGAGCGGCAAGTGGATAGGGCCATGAAGACCCTTGCCGCCGCCTTCGGCCCAGGCCTCAAAATCACTAAGGAGAGGCCGGAGGGGCCAAAACAAAAGGGAAGACGGGGAGAGGGGCGACGAAGCGCCCACCCGAGAGCCACCGACGCCCGTGACTGCTCGCCAGCCCACCTACGCACCCCAGGGACACCGCGCCTCCGATCGCCCAGGCCGCACACCCCGGACCGCGTGGATTGGGGCAGCTACTTACAGCCGTCGCCGGAGCCCCAACGCCGCCAGGATCTTCGCTCCGGAGATGCAGCCGCTGGACGACGACTTCCGGAGCACACCTGGACCCCCAAGGCCGAAGCCGAGGCCTACCCGACCGGCAGAGGCCTCTACAGCGGAGCTACGGCAAACAGGTCCTTCCTCGACGACGGCGGAGCTGAAATGGACTTCGCGCATGCGCTCTTCCGCCTAGAGGAAGAAAAAAGAAAAAAATTACAAAGCGGGACTTTTAAATTGCCGCCAAGCGTGCCCATGCCTTACTGTTCCTACAGGCACATAAGAAACCATGGACAGCAGCCAGCAGTAAGTAATTTTACTAGTGGTACTGGAAACTTACCCGTTGACTTTCCCAAGTTGAGGATGGATGGGGGTAATATCCTAGAGTGGTCACAGCAGCTCCAGGTTATTTTCCTGAAAGAAAATATGTCTCATTTTATTAATGACCCCCCAGAGAGACCATGGACTTTAGAACTGGATTGCATGCACCATAAGGCGTTCTACCTCTTAATTGCCAGTATATCCCCCACAATTTACCACTGTATAGGCCATAACCTAACCGTGTCAGAAATTATAGGAAAAATGTTTGGGTTGTTTTACAGTGAGAGTGTGTCCACCACCACCCAAATTTCCAAGGATTTCTTTTCCGCCAGGCTCAAGCCAGGGACCCCCATGAGTGAACACCTAGTGTCCTTGAGCGGTACCAGGGCAGAGCTGCACCTTAGGGGAGAAGTTATTTCCGACCAGATAATGAAAAGCGTAATAATCAACTCTTTAGATTATTCATGGAATAGCTTCTTAACACATTTAGACACCATCAGCCTAGGAATGTTATCAGTAGAGAAGCTATCCAACAAGCTCATAGCCGAAGACAATCTGAGGAGGAGCCGCCCCGGCCCTCCCAGAGAACATAAGAGTGAGAAGAGGGTAGTCTTCCAAGAGAAACAACACAACACACCAGAGTGCTACATCTGCGGGTCAAGGGGACACATCAAGAGGGACTGCCCCAAGAGCTATAGGGAGAGAGGCAGGCCAGAGCATAGGCACAAGCAGACGGAAAGACACACATCCGAAGAAAGATATAGGCGTAGAGACTCACCCATTCCCAGGGATAAGAGGGGGAACAGAGACAGCTCACGCGACAGCAGGACAGGATCTCTATATGGGATAGGGGAACACACACACACCACACACCAAGACAAAGGCACCAGCTCATGGCTCCTGGACTCGGGAGCCTCCAACCATACCACCTACAACCAGAAACTACTCTCACATTTCAAGAGGGAGGAATTTTCAATCAAAGTCGCAGATCAAAACCAGGTCAGAGTAACGGGCAAAGGAACAGTCATGTTACCAGGCTTAGGGAAAATAGAGGGGGTACTGTTAGTCCCGGAGATACCCCACAACATCCTAGCCGCAATAAAACTTAGCAAGGAATCTGGGATTGAGGTGACCTTCACCAAGGGCAATGTCAAAGTTAGTAAGGATGGGGAAGACGTAGGAAGAGTAACAATTAACCAAGGGTTACCTTACATAACTTTCCATGAGAACAACACCCACAGTGTAAACACCAACTCAGAGAATACAGAGGGCACTGACCAAAACAGGACAGAGGGTGAACAGGTAGACGAGAGAAAGACAGATAGCGATGATAACACGACACTAGAAATACAACACAACAAACACACCCAAAGGAAACCCTCAATAGGCAGGCCAATGCATGATGACTGCGCCCATCTGCTGCACCGGAAGCTAGGACACGCCAGTTTTCCCGTTGTACAGAAAATGACCAATTGTACCGAGGGCGTCAAAATAAAAAACTGTAAAAACTACCTCGAGTGCTCGGTGTGCAAGTGTTCAAAACTAAAGGTGAAACCCAGACCCAAGAAGTCGTTACGTGCCACCAAACAAATATTCGACTTAGTACACATGGACCTGGTAGGGCCCCTAAGGCCATCCATAAACTATAAGAAAAGGTACTTTCTCACTATAGTGGACGACTATAGTCGATATGGCTTCGTCTACACCTTAAGAAAAAAGGATGAGGCCTTCCAAAAATTCAAGGAGTTTTATAAAAGAGTAGAAACCCAAAACAACAAACAGGTCAAACAAATCATGACCGACAGGGGGTCTGAGTTCCTATCCAAGGACTTCTCCCATTGGCTCAGATCCAAAGGCGTGATTCACTTTACGTCGTCCCCATTTTCCGCCTTTCAAAACGGGGTCGCAGAACGACGGAATTCCACGCTGCAAACGATGGTCAGGTGCGCCTTAGAGGACGCGGGCATTGGCCAACACTTCTGGTCTGAAGCCCTGGTCTACTCCAATTACACACTGAATAGAACATGGTCCAGTGTGATAGACAAAACACCATATGAGATCATGTATAATAAGAAGCCACAAATAGCACACTTGCATGTGTTCGGTGTAACTGCTGATGTACACATACCCAAGCAGCTACGCAAGAAAGGGGATAAGGTATCCAGAAGGCTGAGGTTTATGGGATACGAACCAGGAACCAAGGGCTTCAGGTTTGTGGACAACAATAATAGATTTGTGGTCTCTAGGACAGCGGCATTCCACGAACAAGCCAACTGGTCCAGAATACACTTAAACGAGGTACCCACCGAGCGAGAGGATAGTCCTGCTGAGCAAGCTCAAAGCAAAGACGAGACAGTGAATAGACAGGAAGAGGGCAGGCCCAAGCCCAATCTCCAAGGCGTTAGGGTTGAGGGATGGAAAGAAAACCATCCCAAGATAAGTATAGACTCACTGACACAAAGAGAGGCCAGACATCTACACGATACAGAACAGACAGTAGACAGGCCGGTCAGGTCAACCAGAAATCAGCTACCCAGGAGGTTAAATGATTACGTGATGCACGTGCATACGAATCATATCACACCAAACTCCTACGAGGAAGTGTTAAGGCTGCCCCAGGAAGAAAGGACAAAATGGGAGTTAGCCATGGCCAAAGAACTGGATAGCCTGAGGAAGCTAAAAGTCTACACCCCATCCAAGGTCCCAGAGGGCAAGAACGCAATAGGCACTCGATGGATCTTCAAGATCAAGAACCTAGAGGGTGGCCAAAGCCTATACAAAGCAAGATTAGTCGCCCAGGGGTTTGCTCAAAGGTTTCCTGAGGACTACACTGACACATATTCCCCCACCGTAAGAACAGAAAGCGTCAAAAGCGCCCTGGTCATTGCATCCCTGCTAGGGCTGGAGGTGCACCAGTTTGACGTGCAGACTGCCTACTTGCACGCCAACCTAGACAAAGAAATATACATCAAAGCGCCCCACAGCAAAGAAACCAGCAGGGGGGACACCTGGTTACTCCACAAGAGCCTGTACGGGCTAAAGCAATCGGGCAAACGCTGGTACGAATGCCTGGTAGAGGCCCTGAAGTCTATGGGATTCACAGCGACCATAGCTGACAACTGTTTCTTTACCAAGAAAGAAGGGGACTCACCAGAATACATCCTAGTTTACGTGGATGACATTCTATATATCAGTAAACACGAAGGAAGCCGCAACAACTTTGCCAGCAGGCTGGGCAAACACTTCACCCTAAAATACCTTGGGAAGATTAATCGGTACCTGGGGGTACAAGTCAACCAAACGCCAAAAGGTTTCCAGCTGTCGCAGAGAGAGAAAATAGAGGAACTGCTCCACAAGTGCAACATGGCAGACGCCAAGGGATGTGATTCACCCATGCAGATGGACTTTCTGAAAAACATGCATGATGAATCACCCGGGTTTGAAGACAACACATTGTACAGGTCAGTCATAGGCTCCCTCCTATATATCGCTAACTGGACAAGACCGGACATTGCTCTTTCAGTTAATTTATTGTCCAGGCACGTAAGCAAACCCACCACATACCACTGGGACGCAGTGAAAAGAGTACTAAGATACCTCAAACAAAGTGCCAACGCATGTCTAACCCTAGAACCCGAAAAATCCGACGAACCCATCCTCTCCTGCTACGCCGATGCCGACTGGGCCGGAGATACCAAAGGCCGGAAAAGCACATCTGGGTACATATTCTACCTAAATAACAGTCCGGTGCATTGGTACACAGGCAAGCAAATTTTGGTGGCTACCTCGACTACTGAGGCTGAATACATATGCCTCTCCAAAGCTGCCAACAACCTCATCTGGTTCGACGACCTACTCGCCAGCGTGTGGAGAGAACCAGCTTACCCAATAAATATCTATGAAGATAACAAAGCCGCCATAGAGATATCCATGTCCGACGCTGTAGGGCAAAGATCAAGACACATAGACATAAAATATAAGCACGTCAGACAACTCTCCAGAATCGGTTTCATAAAGGCCATTCACTGCGACACAGAAGAACAGACCGCAGACATACTCACGAAACCACTACAGGGCAAACAACACTCACACTTAGTTTCCAAACTCAACATCCACCCAAGGGTGCCAACCAGCCAGTCAGGTCCACAGACACGGGTCAGGCATTTAGAGGGGGATTTGTCAGGTGTAAATGCTCTGACTATACCAGGGATCAGCTATAGCTCAGTAGTGAAAGGGTTAACCCAGACACCCACCTGGTCAGCTCCTCCCATAGACTCCTCCTTACCTGATTCCCCGCCCACAGGTATAAAAGGTGGGCACACTCCTCCATGTTCCCCAGATCTTGATGTAACCAAATGATGATATGATGAACCTGCAAATAAAAGAAAGATATTTTATATAATGACTCAAGTCTCTTCATTGGGCCTGATCCACCAACCTTGTAACATAGCCATTTCTATAACAACAAACCTATCTAATCAGCAAAAACCAATGTCAAAATTTCATTGTTTTCCATCTCAAGCATAAAGTCCAAAAGCGGTTTCCAAGTCCAAGGGTGACCATATTGTGTGAATGTGATCATTAAGAGCTAGTAGGTACAAACTGCATGGATAAACTGAAATTCACCTGCAAGTGAGTGGATAGACGGAGAAAGAGACACATGGAGGTTTGCGTGAGCAATAGACAGGTTATTGTGGTACAGATTTTTTAAAAACCCTACAGCTGAGATGGAAAACGAAGATGATTTTGGAAGGTCCCATCTCTGCCCATCTTGAAATTCTTCCATGAGCATTTTAAATCAGGTATAAACTCATGATGGTATCTAGTAAGGGATTTGTCTGGATGGATGGAACTAAAACCACATGGACTGATGAGACCAACAGTATTGGGGGAAAGCAGTGTTTTTCAGCCTTGGCAACTTTAAGATGTGGGACTTCAACTCCCAGGATTTGCTGGCTGGGGTATTCTAGAAGTTGAAGTCCACACATTTTAAAGTTCCCAAGGTTGAGAAACATTAGGCTAAAAAGCTTGGTCTTCCTGGGACCAAACAAAACAAACAGGATAATTGGAAAGGCTAAGTGAGTATTTTCCTAAAATAAACAGAAAATCATAGCAACGCGGAAGTATTGTGGAAGTAAGTCTTTTTAGAGCCAGGATTGAGGAGTTAAAAAGAAAAAAAAATCAGCAAAACAGTCCAAATGCAAGCCAGTCTCTTTCCTCCCAATCAGCTGATATACGATTATGCTTTTTCTACAATTGCAATCAATAAAGTGGGCAAGGGGGCAGGATGAAAAGCTCATACCACGAGGGATCTCATTAGTTTTAATGGCAGCGATAATTCACCCTGTAGAGCTGGCTTTGCTTCAAAAAACCCAACCCAACCCAAGACGGTTTGTCTCCGCGACGATCCTCTCACCCTTCAGTATTTGTAGACTCTCATTTGCAGATAAGAGGTGGAGCTTCCATGCTGATGTTCCCAATAAATATTTCAGCTGACTGGAATATTAAAGAGCAGGGAGAACTTTGGTGCCAAAACAGGCAAATTTGGATGCATTGGGATGAATGAATGCTCACTAGCACAGTCTGATCCAGGAGAATTTCCTTTGGAAAATATTGCAAAACAGGAACTCCTTTCCAGTGTTACTTGCCATGTCACGTTGTCATCACATGACGATTTGTGACATTTTTTCTATTTATTTTATTTATTTATTATTTTATTTCTATACCGCCCTTCTCCTGCGGGACTCAGGGCGGTGTACAGCCAAGATAAAACATAGCATATAAAATTTAAAAAACAATTTAAAAAACAAATAATTTTGGCTCAAGTTTAAAACAACCCAATTAAAACCGAATTCAATTAAAAACTGAGAGGATGGGATCAAGCCATTTGTGGAGCTAGGGTGGGCATCAGGGGTGGGTTCTACTTATCTTTACTACTGGTTTGCAACGGGAGCACACAGGTCAATTATGATGTCCAGGCGGGTGGGTGGAGCCTCCCACTGCTTTTACTACCAGTTCTAAAGAACCGGACAGAACCGGGAGCAACCCACCACTGGTGGGCGTGGCCTGTGTGTGACGTATCCGGCCCAGCCCATGGATGCGTCAGGTACTATGTGGTACCTCCCTTTTGTTGATTCCCTAAGCATATCCTTTTTCTGCTGAATACTTAATCCAGTCAGTCAGTCAGTCAGTCAGTCAGTCAGTCAGTCAGTCAGTCAGTCTGTCTGTCTGTCTGTCTGTCTGTCTGTCTGTCTGTCTGTCTATCATCTATTTATATCTATATCTCTATATCTATAGTCTGTCTGTAATTATCTATCTCTATGGTATCTATCTATCTATCTATCTATCTATCTATCTATCTATCTATCATCTATCTATCTATCTATCTATCTATCTATCTATCTATCTATCTATATCTATATCTCTATATCTATAGTCTGTCTGTAATTATCTATCTCTATGGTATCTATCTATCTATCTATCTATCTATCTATCATCTATCTATCTATATCTCTATATCTCTATATCTCTGTCTATCTAATATTATTTATTTTATTTATTTATTATTTATTTATTAATTTAATTTGTATACCGCCCTTCTCCCGGAGGGGACTCAGGGCAGTGAACAGCCAAAATTAAAAAACATACAAATACAAAAGTTAAGATAATTAAAAGAGAATTAAATCATTAGCTTCCCAATTTAAAACCCCCAAATCCATAAAATTTAAAATCCCAATTATCTATCTATCTATCTATCTATCTATCTATCTATCTATCTATCTATCATCTATCTACAATCTATCTATCTATCTATCTATCTATCTATCTATCTATCTATCTATCTATCTATCTATCTATCTATCTATTTCTATATCTCTGTCTATCTAATATTATCTATCTATCTATCTATCTATCTATCTATCTATCTATCATCATCATCATCATCTATATCTGGTTTCTGCAAGCAGACACTGCACCTAACTATCATTGTTAAGCAAATCTGGAATAGATGTGCTATTCCTTTAGAGGCAGTGATGTGTTTGATTGCCCATTGGATTCAGGTGACAGTATTCAAGTGATGAAGTCAGCTGGTCCTTTTTGGGATGGGCATATACAGGATTCCCATTTTTCTCTTCCTGGCTGCTAGAAGTCTAGGCCATTGGAGAACCTCTGATAGAACAGCACGAAGACAACTCAGCACAAAGAGGAGATAGGCGTGAGTTACACACCTGTAGAACTCTTGACAGGTTGGCTTTGGGCATGCCTGTGTGTGGTAGAGCTTGTTCCTTCTGCAGTGCCTCCCATTTTGGATGTCTTCATTGGCAAGGCCCTTGATGCACAACTTCCTGAATTTTGGTTTAAGCTCAGCCCGGTAACAAAATGTACTGTTCAACAAACAGTATTTCTGCATAATGGCTGGGGAATGCTGGGAGTTGAAGTCCACGCATCTTCAAATTCCCAAGGTTGAGAGAAACACTGGCTTTAGCCTGCCTTTATTATTTTTATAAATAACAGAAGGTGGCAAACATTTGTAATACTCCTTCCTCTTCCTATTCACTCCACAACAATAACTCTATGAGGTGGGTTGGGCTGAGAGAGCTAGAGAGAGAAATTGGCTTAAACTCAGCTGGGTTTTATGCTTAAAGTGGGATTAAAACTCAGTCTCCAGGTTTCTAGCTTGATGCCTTAACCCACTAGAACCAAGTAATAAAATGTTCAGCTAACATTCTATTGTTGGGATGGGTTTCTTACAGCAAGCTTAGAACAGCTGTAACCCCAGTTCTTGCTTAGCATCATATGGATTTAGACGGAATATAAACTTTCTGAGTTCAGGCTGTGAATCTCTGTTGCTTTACCTGGGAAAAGTGAATTAATTCTGTGTTAGCAGGATCACCGTATTAGAGATTTCTAGGCTATAATTAACTAATTTCTGTTTCCTTCCCTGAAGGTGTTTAACAACATTTTTTTTAAAAAAAATGCTTGCTTGATTTTTTATAAAAAATCTCAAGACAATATAAAGCCTAATTGGACATTTCCAGAATATTGGGGGTGGGGAAAGGGCTTTATGTTATTTTATCCTATTTTCCTTGTGGGCTTTGGAAAATTTGGAAACGTTTGTTTTCTTCTGTGCTACTTTTGCTACCACCTGCTTTAGTGTAGAAGAGCAGGCAAGAGATCGGGTACAGAGTTAAATGTGTCATCAGCTTAGAGTCCATACGTTGCCTCAAATGATCCAGGTCTAGCCCTCCCCCCTTGAATTCTGTTGGTGAACAGAACAGAACAGAACAGAACAGAACAGAACAGAAAATAGAGCTGAGCCGAGCCGAGCCTTGGAGGTCTTCTAGTCCAGGCCCATGCTCAAGCAGGAAATCCTATACCATTTCAGACAAGTGGCAATCCAGTGTTTTCTTAAAAACCTCCAGTGATGAAGCACCCATAACTTCTGGTGGCAAGCTGTTCCACTGATTAATTATCCTCACTGTTAGGAAGTTTCTCCTTAATTCCAGGTTGCTTCTCTCCTTGATTAGTTTCCATCCATTGTTTCTTGTCCTGCCCTCTGGTGCTTTGGAGAATAATTTGACCTCCTCTTCTTTGTGGCAGCCCCTCAAATACTGAAATACTGCTATCATGTCACCCCTAATTCTTCTTTTTCTTAGACCAGGATAAACCCAAATCCTGCAGCTGTTCTTCATATGTTTTATTCTCCAGGCCTTTGATCAACTTAATTGCTCTTTAGTTCAGAAGTGAACTTTAGTTGACTAGGTTTTTGTGCATAGGCTTGAAATAGTAAAATCTCCTGGGCTGCAATTTAACATACAGTCTCGATCAGTGGTGGGTTTCAAATTTTTTTACTACCGGTTCTGTGGATGTGGCTTGGTGGGCGTGGCATGGCTTGGTGGGCATGCCTTGCTGGGCATGGCAAGGGAAGGATACTGTAAAATCTCCATTCCCTCCCCACACCAGGGGAAGGTTACTGCAAAATCTCCATTTCCTCCCGATCAGCTGGGACTTGGGAGGCAGAGACTAGATGGGGGCGGGGCCAGTCAGAATTTTTACTACCGGTTCTCTGAACTACTCAAAATTTCCACTACCGGTTCTCCAGAATTAGTCAGAACCTGCTGAAACCCACCTCTGGTCTCGATCCCCTGAGCCTGACATTTGGACTCAAATGGACAAAAACAGATATATGCAGTAAACATTATGAATGTATAAGCAAAATGGTGCATGAAACATAAGGAAGGAATTAAACCATATTTGCATATTAACTCCTTTCCACTTTGGGGGATGGGTGGGTTAAACTGAACTTGATGGTCAAATGTGAGACCATGCTGAAGTACCATTTCTTTTACAAATGTGTACGGCAGCATAAAGGAGGGGGGGGGAATAGGCTTTTAGTTTAACTGGGGCACAGATTAGCATATTCCTGTTCATATATTGGTGATTTTCTTTTAATCCAGGTTTTCATTACTGCATGAGGTAATTACAAAAATCCTGACGGCTTTAAAAAATGTTTCGCTTGGGGAAAAAAAGTAAAATCCTTTAAAAGATGACAAGTTTTAAACCATAAACCCTTTAAAACTCTGAGACATGAAGCTGTAGTAACAAAGAGGAACAGAAAGTACTTACACCATCACTTGACCCCCAAACCCCAGTGAAGAAAGAGGGAAAGGGTTTTCCTTGTAGAAGAAGGCTTACACGATAAGGGTACCCAAGAAGGGACCTGAACCCCTTCCTCTTAAATTGTGGGGTCCTGTTCTGCTTATGTTGTTGCAGTATCTGCACTGCAACAGCATCCCCTATTTCAGCGATCACCAACTGGTGGTCCTGGACCACTGGTGGTCCGGGAGAAAATTTTGGTGGTCCGCAGAAAAATTATTTGCATTTTTTATATTGCACTAAATTAAGGGTCCTCAAACTACGGCCCCTGGGCCGGATATGTGCAATGAACGTTTTTGTTGCTGCAGAGAGTCTCCCCTTTGGGGTCTTTTTGTGTGGGTCATGGGGGGAGAAATTCAAACTTGGGGTCTGTTTCAGCCTCCTGGTGTGAGGTTTTGGGGGAAGGCTGGAGGGAAGTGCTGCTGGTGGCGAAGAGCCAGAGGGCCTTGTTCCAGTGGGACTGCATCATGGCCTGGAACTGGCTGAGCATTATGACTAAGTATATATGTAATTCTATATTGTTTACTCTGTGTTTGTCTTCTTCTTTAGCCATATATACCAGCGTTCCCAGTTACTGTAATATATGGATTCTTTTTTCTTTCTTAGGATATACGTTAATTTGTCCAATTTGGCACAATTCAATATCTTATTTATTATAAGTTGATCTGATGGTGTATTTGGATTTTTCCAATGCTGGGCAAGTGCCATTCTCGCTGCTGTTGTAACATGGATGAATAGGTGCCAATCTTGCTTGCCCACGTCTTTTAATTTGATTCCGAGTAAGTAAGAATCTGGAATTAGGGGGGAAATTTGCACCTGTTATCTCGTTCAACCATTTTTGAATCTTTTCCCAAAACTTCCTAATCTGAGGGCAGGTCCATCACTGGTGAAAAAAAGTATCCCTGACCGAATTACACTTCCAACATTTATCTGAGGATCCAGGGAACATTTTAGCTATCCTAGCTGGTGGGAGGTACCACCTATAAATCATTTTGTAGAAATTCTCCTTGAATGCCGCTGATAGCGTCAATTTCATTGATCTATTCCATATTCCCTGCCATTCTTCAAGTTGCACCGGTCTTCCTAAGTTTCTCCCCCAGGCAATCATCATATCTTTTACTATCTCCTCGGCTACATAACTTGATGGCAAAAGATTATAGGTCTTAGATATGAATTTTGTTTCAACACCCAGAAGAAATCTGTCCAGCGGTTGTGTTGTTCGGTAAATACCATACTCTTTGTCTTTCCTGAATCCAGCTTGAATTTGGGAATATGACCACCAATCTATATCTATTCCTTTTAATTGAAGTTCCTTTCTTGATATTAAGTTCCCTCCTCCATCCAACAAGATATTGTAGGTCCAATTTCTTTTTATATTGTAAACAGTCGGGTAGGTTGCTATCTCCAATGGGATGATCCATTTAGGAACTTGGGTATATATTTGTTTCTTCACCTTTTCCCATGCTTTTATTAAAATTCTTCTGATATAGTGGTTAGTAAAATATTTAGATTGTTTTCCTTGTTGTGCCCACAAAGCTGAATGCCAGCCTTGGTGAAGATCAAATCCCCCAAGCTGATCTCCTGTTGTTTTGATATGCGTATGCATGGGGTTTTTTTTCTGGACACTGATCAATTATGTTTAATTGTATAATTTTGCATATAATTTTGTATTTACAATTGTAATCTGCCCACAGTTACCCTGTGGGAACAAGGATGGCCAATAAATTTTATAAATACCGGTAAACAAATAAAATTTGCTATCAAATTGTTGTCAACTCTTAGCAGCTACATAGATGGATTTTCTGCTTAACAATCTGTCCCTACCCGGTCTTTTAGATCTTCTAATGTTGCATACATCACTAACATAACATCCCAGGGTCATGTGATCGCCATTTGCAAACCTAAGGGGCTTCTGACAAGCAACGCCTATGGGGGAAGCTAGATTTGCTTAATGACCATTGCAAAAAAGGTTATAAAATCAGATGTGATGACTCACTTAATGATGCATTGCTTGCGAATGGAGGTTCCGGTCTCAATTGAAGTTATAAATCAAGGACAGTCTGCATTGAGCATGTTCCTCCTTTCCTCCACGTTTTGCATGTTAATGGAAAAGCATAGGATAAGTCCCATATGTGGCACCTTTAATCAAGTGACTAGACAGAAAGGGGACTTAGAAAGAAGCGATTAGTAACTTTCTAAGCAGAGTAATAGAATATCAGAGTTTGAAGGGACTTTGGAGGTCTTCTAGTCAAGCCCCCTGCTTAATCAGGAAACCCTATACCATTTCAGACAAATGGTTATCCAATCTCTTCTTAAAAACTTCCCGTGTTGGAGCATCCACAACTTCCGGAGGCAAGTTGTTCCACTGATTAATTGTTCTAATTGTCAGGAAATTTCTCCTTAGTTCTAGGTTGCTTCTCTCCTTGATTAGTTTCCACCCATTGCTTCTTGACCTGCCCTCAGGTGCTTTGGAGAATAGCTTGACTCCTCCCTCTTCTTTGTGGCAGCCCCTTAGATATTGGAACACTGCTATCATCTCACCCCCTAGTCCAGTAACGGCTAACCTTTTTGCCATCATGTGCCAGGAGTGGCGGGGGGAGGGGGGTCGTGCACACACCCACACCCATAATTCTATGTGCCCCGCCCCGTGCATGCGCATGCAACCCCCGCTGCCCCCACTCCTGTCACATGATGGCATGGTGGGCCCGGTAGGCCTGTTTTTCTCTCTCCCCAGGCTCCAGAGCCTTTCTAGGAGCTTGGGAAGGGTGAAAAATGGTCTCCCCCAACCCAGAGGCCCTCCGGAGGCAAGAAACAGCCCATTTGCCAACTTCCGGTGGGACAGGAAGGCCCTTTTTTTGCTCTTCCCCAGGCTCCAGAGCCTTTCTAGGAGCTTGGGGAGAACGAAAACAGCCTCCCCCCACCCCAGACACTCTCCGAGACCAGAAACAGCCCCTTTGCCGACTTCCGGTCCCACCACTATCTGGAAATTATTTTTGGACTTTGTACTTGAGGTGGAAAAAACTTTGATTTTGGGTTTTGCTGATTAGAGTCCCAATACATCATATGATGCTGCCGTGACAACATGAGTTTGACACCCCTGTTCTAAACTCTCAACATCTTTTTTACATTGTGGCAACCAAAACTGGATGCAGTATTCAAAGTGTGGCCTTACCAAAGCGTTATAAATTTGTATTAACACTTTATATGATCTTGATTCTAGTTTTCTGCCTCCCACATACAACTGCATTGGTGTTTGCTTGTTTGTTTCCTCCATCCTGTGGCATGATCCAGCCCATGATTGATCTCCAGTGATTTTGGTTTTTTCTGCAAGCTTCTTCACCTATTACCAACTTCATTCCCCTTCTCTTCAGAGAGCCACCATCTGATGGACAAATAGAATCAAGATCCTTTTGCAAAATGCATTTCTGTCTTTCAATTTTTTATTAGTTTATCAAAATATAAATATAAAATAACAAAAAATACCAAAAAAAAGAGAGCGAGAAAATAATGGGAAAATGGGAGGAAAAAAGGGAAGGGAGAAAAGTGTGGGGTAGAGGGGAAAAAGAAAGAAAAAAAATGTTGATTTCCATCTCCTTTTGGTACAATAGAATAAGGCAAACAACCTCAATGTTTTACTTTTATATAATAATACATACCAGCCATTTCTATCACAACAAATGTATCTAATCAGCAAAACCCAAAATCAAAGTTTCATTTTTTTCCCACCTCAAGCACAAAGTCCAACAGTGGTTTCCAGATAGAAACAAAATGATTTATATTCTTTTCTTTGATAAAAGCAGTTAATCTAGCCATTTCTGCTAACTCTATCAGCTTGCACCGGAATTCATTTCTGCATTCTGCTTGGAGGGAAGAGAGGAAACCCAAACCCACTCTTCCAAAAATTGGCAGCCCCAAATCAAGCCTTGAAAACTATGCTTGGCTGAAGCCTCATCCAATCCTATTGGGATGTCTAAAAGGGGAAGGGCCACTGATGAAATGAAGCCTTGCCACTATTCTGGTGAAAAGGCTTGTGCAAGGAAAAGAAATAGAAAGGGAATTACCATATTTTTCTGAGTATAAGACACACCGGAGTATAAAATGCACCTTATTTTTTAGGAAGGAAAATAAGAAAAAAGCTGATTGGGGTGTATCGACTTCCCAGAATACCCCCAATCAGCTGTTCCCAGAGGTGAATTTTAGCAACAGGTTCATTGATTGTGAGCTCTGCGCCTTCCTTTTTTTTCAGCCTCTGAAACCTCCCTTTAAGAGACATTTTTTAGCCTCTGAAACTTTTGAAACTCTGTTTCAGAAAAAACTTTTCAGAGGCTTTTTTTTCTGAAGCTCCATTTCAGAAGCTTTTTTCAGCCTCTGAAACCTCAGTTTGAGAGGCTGGGCGGGGCTACATTCGGAGTATAAAATGCACCCAGATTTTCATCCTCTTTTTTGGGGGGGAAAAGGTGCATCTTATACTCCGAAAAATACGGTAAGTGGCATTAAGTTAAGTTTATACCCAATCTATAGCATTGGGCGCCAGGGGCTGGGATGATGCATACATGAATGGGAATGTGGCATTTCTCTACTTAAACGGTGACATCCCAACCCAGGGGTCCTGTGGCCTCCAAATATTGCTGTGACAGACAGAATCCAAGACTTTTGCTTCTTTTTTTCATCAGCTTCTTATCTCTGAGCAAATGGGATGAGTCACTCAAACACAGATAAGCTCATAAATTTCCTCTGGTCCAGCGTTCCTGTAATACTTCTGACATCTTTAAAAGGAATAGGTATTGAATTGATCCCGTTTTATTATAATATTTATTACTCTCTCATGTTAAAAGACAAATCGGAATCCTGCCCTGGACAAAAGCTGGGTGCCCATATTTAAAAATAAATGAATAAGGTACCGTTTTTAATTAGTTTGCAGGAATGTCACCTGCTGTTGTCTTGAGGCTTGAACAGATTGCAGACTTAGCTAAATGCTTTGTTCTCTCACAGAAATATTTATTCCCCCCACACTCATTTTATAATTGCATGGAGTCTAAGGGAAAAAAAACTCGACATAACTCATTATTTTGCTACCCGTGTGCGTATTTTGCAGTTCTTGAAATGTTCAATTTTTCTGCTCATCTAAGTAGTTTTATCATTTAGCCCATCTTTTCAATTTATAATTGAGTCCGTTAAGGATTAACTCATTTATTCCACTCTATCTTTGTGCTGGCTGGAAATGGGAAACTCTGGCACTCATCTGCACAAGCAAAACTTGTTAACCAGGCTGGGGATAATAGAATATAACAGAATAACAGAGTTGCAAGGGATATTGGAGGCCTTCTAGTCCAACCCCCTGCTTAAGCAGGAGACTTTATACCATTTCAGACAAGTAGCTGTCCAATCTTTTCTTAAAAACCTCCGATGTTGGAGCACCTACAACTTCTGGAATCAAATTGTTCCACTGGTTAACTGTCCTCACTGTTAGGAAATTTCTCCTTAGTTCTAGGTTGCTTCTTTCCTTGATTAGCTTCCACCCATTGGTTCTTGCCTTGCGTTCTGGTGCTTTGGAAACTAGGTTGACCCCTTCATCTTTATGACAGCCCCTCAAATATTGGAGCACTGCTATCACATCACCCCTAGTCCTTCTTTTCACTAGACTGGACATATGCAATCCCTGCAACCATTTTTCATATGCGTGCAAGTTGCTCTTCTCTGCACTTTTTCCAAAGTCTCAGCATCTTTTTTATAGCATGGTGACCAAAGCTGGATGCAATATTCCAAATGTTGTCTTACAAGGTCTTTAAAAGCTTTAAAAGATCACATGAAGTATCACTAATACTTCACGTGATCTTGATTCTATCCCTCTGTTAATGCAGTCTAGGATTGCATTGGCTTTTTTGGCCGCCAGGATAATGGGAGTCCTTATCCTGTCCCTTTGAAGGGCTCATGAGGAAGAGAATTGTGATCAAGGAAAAATGGGAAAGAGTGTTGGTAGTTGCGCTCTTTAAGAACGGACGTGGGACTTCTGGCTTAGTCATTCAAAATGGCAGAACATATATTCTATACATCACAGGGGGCAGTTTTTTTCTGAAAATAATGTTAGTTATTTCATAAAAGTTATTTCCAAGATGCTCTAAATGTTTTTTTCTCCTACATATCATCTTGGCAATGACTCTGTAAGGTAGATTAAAAAGCCCAAACAAATGGAGAAACCCTTCCATACTTCCACCTCTTACAATACTAGACAACACAGTATCAACAGTAGAGACCTTCAAATTTCTAGGTTCTACCGTATCACAAGATCTAAAATGGACACCTAATATAAAAAACATCATCAAAAAAGCTCAACAAAGAATGTTCTTTCTGCACCAACTCAGGAAGCTCAAACTGCCCAAGGAGCTGCTGATCCAGTTCTACAGAGGAATCATTGAGTCTGTCATCTGCACCTCTATAACTGTCTGGTTTGGTTCTGCAACCCAACAAGATGGACACAGACTTCAGAGGATAATTAGAACTGCAGAAAAAACAGTTGCTACCCGCTTGCCTTCCATTGAGGACCTGTATACTGCACAAGTCAAAAAGGGGGCTGTGAAAATATCTACAAACCCCTCACATCCTGGACATAAACTGTTTCAACTCCTACCTTCAAAACGATGCTATAGAGCATGGCACACCAGAACAACTAGACACAAGAACAGGTTTTTCCCCGAACACCATCACTCTGCTAAACAAATAATTCCCTCAACAGTGTCAAACTATTTACTAAGTCTGCACTACTATTAATCTTCTCATTGTTCCTATCACCCATCTCCTTCCACTAATGACTGTGTGACTGTAACCTTGTTGCTGGTATCCTTAAGATTTATATTGACTGTTTCCTAATATGATTTGATTGCTTATTTATACCCTATGACTATCATTAAGTGTTGTACCTTATGATTCTTAATGAACGTATCTTTTATGTACACTGAGAGCATATGCACCAAGACAAATTCCTTGTGTGTACAATCACAATAAAGAATCCTATCCTATCCTATCCTATCCTATCCTATCCTATCCTATCCTATCCTATCCTATCCTATCCTATCCTATCCTATCCTTCTATTCTAAATGGTGCATAGTTGTTAGTGTGGCATAGTTGACGTGGGTTTAGAAGACAATTCTCGAAACGTTTCAGCCTTTTTAGTAATAGTTAAATGTGAACGGGACAAGCTTAAAGTATTAAGCTAGAACCAGGAAGACCCATATTTAGCATCACATTGGAAGTTCCCTGGGTGATTTAGTGCTGTCTCTTGGCTCAACCTACCTCGCAAGGTTGTCGAGGAGAAACCTAAAAGGGAACTTGGTGCATGTTGCCTTCAGCTCCTGAACAGCAGGCTGGATATTAATAACATCAAGAATAGAATAGAATAGAATAGAATAGAATAGAATAGAATAGAATAGAATAGAATAGAATAGAATAGAATAGAATAGAATAGAATAGAATAGAATAGAATAGAACACAACAGAACACAACAGAACACAACAGAACACAACAGAACACAACAGAACAGAATATAATTCTTTAATGGCCAAGTGTGATTGGACACACAAGGAATTTGTCGTGGTGCATATGCTCTCAGTGTACATAAAAGATACGTTCATCAAGAATCATAAGGTACAACACTTAATGATAGTCATAGAGAAACAGTCAATATAAATCTTAAACATACCAGCAACAAGGTTACAGTCATACAGTCATTAGTGGGAGGAGATGGGTGATAGGAACAATGAGAAGATTAATAGTAGTGCAGACTTAGTAAATAGTTTGACAGTGTTGAGGGAATTATTTGTTTAGCAGAGTGATGGCATTCAGGAAAAACCTGTTCTTGTGTTTAGTTGTTCTAGTGTGCAGTGCCCTATAGCGTCGTTTTGAGGGTAGGAGTTGAAACAGTTTATGTCCAGGATGTGAGGGGTCTGTAGATATTTTCATAGCTCTCTTTGACTCGTGCAGTATACAGGTCCTCCATGGAAGACAGGTTGGTAGCCATTGTTTTTTTTTCTGCAGTTCTAATCATCCTTTGAAGTCTGTGTCTGTCTTGTTGGGTTGCAGAACCAAACCAGACAGTTACAGAGGTGCAGATGACAGATAACATCTGACATCACCATCAAGATTCCTACAGATCAATGTTTTTCAATATTTCTGCATGCTGGCTGTGGAATTCTGGAAACTGAAGTCCACACAAATGCCAAGTTTGAAAAACACGGCTACAGATCCTGATTGGTGGGAAATGACTAAAGCTGAAGGGGTAAAAAGGCACTCAATTCCAACATAAAAATTCCCCACTGCAATTGGATCAGTTCCAGTATTTACTACTTACAACCTTTCATTTAGCAATTATTCCAAGTTATAGAAAAGTGAAAAAAAGCGACTTACGACTGGTCCTCACATTTGCAATCTGCGTAGCCTCCCTTTGGTCATATGATCGGGATCTGGGTGCTTGGCTGTCAGTTCACTTTTGTGACGGAGTCCTGTGGCGATACGATAGCCAATTGTGACCATTCCAGCTGGTTTTTCACAAGCAAAGTCAATGGCAAAGATAGCAGAAAATGTCGCAAATCACAATCGCGTGTTGTTTCACTTAACAACCACAGAGGTTCATTTAATGACCATGGCAGAAAAGGTTATAAAATCAAAAGTGGTCATGTTGTGCCTCGCTTAACAACCACACTGCTTAATGATGAATTTTCCAGTCTCGATTGTCATAAATGGAGGACTACCTGTGGCGGCCATCATGGAGAGGGAAGGAATAAGCTTAGAAAGAAAGAAAATAGCATGTATTACAAGTGTTGAAGGGACTCCTGAGAATACCAAAGAGAATTAACACTTGCATATTGATTGCTGAGAACTGATTTATGCAACTTTGGCCATTACTGGAATTAGTCAATTCCTTTGAAGTCTTGAATTCAATTAAAATGTGTGCCCAGCAATAATGGATGTACTTCAGGTGTCAAATGGCACAATGCTGTATAATCTCCCAATAAATTAGTGTTCCCCAAAACGGGGGTCCCCAACCCCAGGTCCGTAGACCAGCACTGGTCTGTGGCATGCCAGCAACTGGGCCACCCAAACAAGCAAAGTTCCATCTGTGGGATGCAAGCAGCGCACAAAACCACAGTCCCTCTGGAAAAACCTCTCTCCACGGAACTGGTGTTGTGGTTCGCTAGCAGCCTGCGGAGCTGGCAGCGGAGTCAGACAGCGATGAGGCTGAGGAAGAACATGGGCCAGTCCTGGAGGCTGGGGAAGGCCCGGATGAGGGCTCTGCATCGGAAGCAGAGATGGGGCCAGGGCCATCAGGGAGTGACGTGCGGACTTCGGAGCCTCCAGAGGCTGACAGTAGAGAGGCAGAGGAACAAGAGGTTCCTGTTCCTAGTGCATGTATGAGAAGAGCTGCCAGAAGGCAAGAGCAGCTAAAACAAAGAGGACGACTCAGGAGTAGGGCCAAGAGATTATTGGCCCCTCCCATAAGGCTTAAAAGACCAGCAACGGCTCTTGGGTTTTTTGTCAGAAAACAACGTTGATAATCTTGGTTCTTATCTTGCTCGGCATCCTCTGCTTCTGAACTTTTGCCAAGAGAAGCCTTTGGCAGTTTGCCTAATTATACCAAGGTTGGTGATAAGACTTTATTTTATTTATTTTATTTTATTTTATCAAATTTATATACCGCCCTACTCCTGAAGGACTCAGGGCGGTGAACAGCCAAGAAATAAAACACATAAATTACAAAATTTAAAAGACAGTATAAAACCGCATTAGATAATTTGGCCCGGGACAAATTAAAACACCCCCAATATATTTAAGACAAATTTAAAATTTACAATTTAAAAAATTAAAAAGGGAAAAGTTAGGCCAGGCCGGCCTGTTGGAATAAAAAAGTCTTGAGGGCGTGGCGGAAGGTGCGTAGACCCGGGATCCTCCGTATCTCTGGGGGGAGCTCTTTCCAGATAGCAGGTGTCCCCACAGAGAAGGGTCTCCCCCTGGGGGCCGCCAGTCAACACTGTTTGGCCGACAGCACCCGGAGGAGTGTACTGGCCAGTGAGGGCGTACTGGTCAGTGAGAGGCTACTGGTGGCAGCAGGTGGTCCCATAAATATCCAGGTCCTAAGCCATGGAGCGCTCTAAAGGTGGTAACCAAAACCTTGAAGCGCACCCGGAAGACCACCGGGAGCCAGTGTAGCTCACGCAAGAGAAGTGTTACATGGGAACGCCATGTTGCTCCCATAAGCGTCGCTCCCATAACCTCCCATAACACTCTGCACCAGTTGGAGCCTCTGGGTGCTCCTCAAGGGGAGCCCCATGTAGAGAGCATTGCAGTAGTCCAGGCGGGAAGTGACGAGGCATGAGTGACAGTGCGTAAGGAGTCCCGATCTAGAAAGGGATGCAACTGGTGAATCAGGCGAACCTGATGAAAAGTCCTCCCGGTCACAGCCATCAAATGCTCTTCTAAAGAAAGCCGTGAATTCAGGAGGACACCCAAGTTGCGAGCCCTCTCCGTGGGGGGTAATGACTCGCCCCCAATAGTCAGAGATGGCACCAACTGACTATATCGGGACACTGGAAACCACAGCCACTTGGTCTTGGATGGGTTGAGCCTGAGTCTGTTTCTCCCCATCCAGATCCACACGGCCTCCAGGCACCGGGACATCACTTCAAGGGCATCATTGGGGTGGTCTGGGGTGGAGATGATTTATGAAGACTTTGTTTGATTTAGTTTGGACTACGCTGAGAATGAGTTAATTCTCAGCTGTTCTAATAAAGTCTGTTTGTTTTTGAACTGTTTGCGTTTAATACTACCTACTTGGGCCAGGATCACAACAACCAGTCCCTGGTTCCCAAAAGATTAGGGGATGCTGTCCTAAAGCCCCCAGTAAATCCTTGATGTCGATATAGGGTTGCAAAAAAAAAAAGAAAAGAAAAGAAAAGAAAAGAAAGAAAAAGAAAAACCTACTTGAATGTGAACTGTCTAATTTCAAATTTTCAAACCCAGACCAGAAGTTTGTTATCCTTCAATATTGCACTTCTCCAAACTCTACAAAGCAGCTCACCAAATCTTTGCCTAAAAAGAATTCTAGATAAGGTCTGTAGCAAAAAAAAGAAAAGAAAAGAAAAGAAAAGAAAAGAAAAGAAAAAAGAAAAGTTCATGAATACAGAAAGAGATATTTGCCCATTCCGAGTTGCAAGGACGATTTAACTCTCAGGTTTTCAACCCGTTGTACCTTTTTAGGTAACGGGAGGTACATAATTCACATTTGTCATGTTTCTATTTTATGTTTCTAGATAAACTGCCTCCAGGGTCCTCTGTTGTGTACATATTTGCATTTTATTTTCCTTCAATTTGGTTCAGCAACTTTGCCAATTAGGCTGTGTGTGACATGATTGGGGTAAATTTTTTACTTTTAAATTTGGCGTCAAGGTTACTGCCTTGTTACAGAATCTGGAAATCATCTTGCGTTTTACTGGAATTGAAGTGGCTCCTGATAATAATCTTGGAAATGTTTTTGCTGATGTGAAGAGAAATCTTGCCATGTATCTAATGCTATTCCTGCAAAAAGAGACTAATGGGGGCAGAGCTGAAAGGATTCTGGGAAGCTCCCAGCTGGAATTAGATGCAAGACAGATGCTAAATTGGAGCTCTAAACAGTCTGGCCCAAATTAGAAATCAGAAAGCTGATTTCTGCTCACAAGTTTATAGCCTTTACAAACCAGAATCTTCACTGTTATATCAAACTAGCAATAGCACTTGGACTTATATACCGCTTTACAGTGCTTTACAGGCCTCTCTAAGTGGTTTACAGAGTCAGATATATATATATATATATCAGATATATATCAATAGCCTGAAATAGATCTATACTAGTCTCCCTTTATTTCTTTATCAGCAAAATATAAATTTGGTATAAAATGGTTTGTCGTGAATGCGACTGCTTGAGGGCTCCTGGATTGGAGCTGAAAGGCAAAAGGGATGCAGTATGCTCCTTTCCACATGCTGGGGTAGACCAGGTGTCTCGATAGAAAAACACTTAATCTCTCCCCTGGCTCAAGCTGATGAAGGGAGGAGAACTTGTGGCTCAGAGGTTAATACAACTGCCTAACATGCAGGCAGCCCAAGTTTGAATCCAAGTAAGGGTATGGCTAGCTGATCAGAGCTCAATAGCTTGAAATAGATCTATACTAGTCTCCCTCTTCAAGTCAGTGTTGCTAGTGAGTACAACGTATGTTCACAATTGAGCCCAAAATTTCTGTTGCTAAGTGGAACAGTTGTTAAGTGAATTTTGTCCCATTTTACAAACTTTCTTGCTGGAGTTGTTAAGTGAATCACTGCAGTTGTTAAATTAGTAACAGGGTTGTTAAATGATTCTGACTTTCCCATTGACTTTACTTTTCAGAAGGTCACAAAAGTTGATCACATGACCCCGAGACACTACACACCGTCATAAATATGAACCATTTGCCCAGTGTCCAAATTTTGATCACATGATCATGGGGATGCTGCAATGGTCATAAGTGTGAAAAATGGTTATAAGTCACTTTTTTCAGTGATGTTGTAACTTTGAATGGTCCCTAAGTGAATTGATGTAAGTTAAGGACTATCTGTACCTGGAGAAGTCCCTGCAGTTTTCTTGGTAAGGTTTTTCAGAACTGGCTTCCCATTGCCTCCTTCTTAGGGTTGAGAGAGAATGACTGGCCCAAGGTCACCCAGCTAGCTTTGCGCCTAAAGTAGGAGTAGTTTGTTTTGCCTCAAGCTTTAACCACTACACCAAACTCTCTCCCATCATGGACAGTAGTTTTTCAATATATCATGGTTATGAAACACATTCTATCACTTTTTTTTTTAAAAGAAAAATTAAGAATTTTTGATAAACTTTAAAACAAAACTATTTAGTTAACACAATGTCAGTGACTGACTAAAGTTATAAACTATAATCAATTAAATTAATGCTAGATGTCCAGCTTCTCATAAAATTGCTTTCTGTGCTTAAGAGCATGTTTCTCCATTTCTCCTTTAGGGAAATATAATATTCTGTCTTTTTTTAATATTTCCCAAAATACTTCATTCTTCTAGGAGTGGGGCTTCCCACACTCCTCTAATCTATTTGAAGAATTCTGCTATTGAAAAATGCTTAGTGAATTTCTGTATTATTTTTTCCTCTGATGGCGTGTCCTCCAAATAATACAAAAAACAATGGAATGTGCGGAAATGGATAAACTTACCAAAGAGATACAGGGAAAAGAAGACTCAGACTATTACTTAATTTGGCAGAAATGGTACAACTGGTTAGATAAAAAGAACACGAAATAAGGGAATACCACCCAATGATACAAAAATAAGGAAATAAAATGAAATATCGTTGTATAAACATTGATACATGATGAAGGATAAATATACATAGATATATGGATATATAATTACCGAAGTAGCTCTATTTTTAAAGTTCAAGCCGTATGACTTGATCTTACTGTATAGTTAGTTTATGTATAGTTTGTTTAAATGTCTACGTCTGTATATGTATGTTTATTAAATAAAAAAATTAAAAAAAAGAAAGAAAGAAAAATGCTTAGTGAATTTCTCCTTTTCAAGGAAATTGGAGAAATGGCTCCCCACTTTCTCTGCTTGCATCAGAGTCAGCCAAGAACCTCTTCCAAGTATAGATGTGGGGAACAGTTTACCAAAGAAGAAATATTAACAACAACCCCCCCGCAAAATCATAAAAGGCTTACAAGCAAAGTCCAAAAACACGAGGAAATTCCTAGAAGCCTCACACAGAGACAGATCAGCCATCAGCAGGCACATAGAAATAAACAATATTTACATACCAAACAAAAAAAAAGTTTATCAAAAAGCTAAACTGAAACAAACAGACCAACACATCTCCTCACCAGAAATCGGCATTCCATGAAACACCAGGATTAATACCAGACCAACAATCAAGCAGTAAACAATTCCCCAATCAAGGAATTACCAACTGAGAAAAACAATCAATCTGTAAACAACAACCCAGGGGTGAAATCCAGCAGGTTCTGATAGGTTCTGGAGAACTGGTAGCGGAAATTTTGAGCTGGCCCCAGAGAGGGGTGGGAATGGAGATTTTGAAATATCCTCCCCCTGCCACGCCCACCAAGCCACATCCACCAAGCCACACCCACAGAACCAGTAGTAAAAAAAATGGATTTCACCACTGCAACAACCTAATCAAGGAACAACCCAGAACACCTAGTCAGGTATGTATGTATGTATGTATGTATGTATGTATGTATGTATGTATGTATGTATTTATTTATTTATTTATTTATTTATTTAATAAAATTTATATGCCGCCCTATCTCCGAGGACTCAGGGCGGCTCACAACAATCAAACAACCAGTTAAAAATATAAAATGCATAATGTATAATTTATATTAAAACCCCCAAAATCTAAAAACCCTCTCAGTCCAGGCTGGGTGATGTAAACAACCATGTTTTTAATTCGCGGTACTGAAACATCTGCAAGAAAGCAACCAAACTCAAGAGCATGAAGTACTCCACAAGATGTACTCTGGTGAGTACAAGTGTTAACTCCAGCACAGCAATTTCAATGGGTGGTGGGGACAGGATTGGACCTCTCCCCCCCAACTCCCAGTTTCTACCCGTGTTGCAGCTGATCTTTGGATGTGAAAGACAAAGAGCCAGAGAGAAAGGGGGGGGGTTGATTGTGTGACAATTTGGATAGGTACCGTAGTTTGCAAGACAGTTTGATTAGATGATTAAAAACTACCAGCAAAAAAACATAACCCAGCCCACTACACATTCTGTAGCTGTTTGTATGAATGTTTCCAATGTATTACCTTGTTTATGATAATCATCAACAGCTCTCACGGGCAAGTTGCACAATAAAAAGCATGAAAAAAAGCCAGTAACGATTAGATAAAATTGCCAGGTTTCATTGCTTGTTTTGCACAGGCTCTAAAGTGGAATTTGGCTCTTCTAAGTATCTGTGCAGATGTGTGGAAGACCTGTGTCGAGATGTGGTTGAGGATTTACAGTAGGTATAGCAGAGTTTATATTTGAACAGTAGAATATGCTTTTGATGGGTAGCCAGCAGTCTCCAGACTCCTGGGAGAGACGAAATTAAATGGCACACAGATATGGATTTGGCCACTGCAGAATCTTGCCCTCTGGAATTGCAGCCCACGCTGATGGTGACCTGGAAGGCTTGAAAAATCTGGCTGTTTTCACAAAGTTTCGATAATGTGTTTGGGGTATGTGTTCTTGTAAATTTATATAGTGGGTTTTGCCCAGTGGTGAAATCCAATTTTTTTTACTACCGGTTCTGTGGGCATGGCTTGGTGGGCGTCGTGTGGCTTGGTGGGCGTAGCTTCGTGGGCGTGGCAGAGGAAGGATACTGCAAAATCCCCATTCCCTACCCACTCCTGGGGGGAGGATATTGCAAAATCTCCATTCCCACCCCATTCTGGGGCCAGCGAGAGGTGGTATTTGCTGGTTCTCCAAACTGCTCAAAATTTCCACTACCGGTTCTCCAGAACCTGTCTGAACCTGCTGGATTTCACCCCTGGTTTTGCCTAGATCTATCTAGTCTTTATTGTTTGTTGTTGTTGTTGTTGTTTCTCTTTCAAAGAGTAAGCCATTCAGAAGGGCTCTTTGGGTTTGGATAATCTTTACATTATTATGGTTGGTCACAATCAGCCAGATGTTGAGACTGGATTTGGCATTTTTATCCACTTATCAAGTCTTTCCCAAGGACCTGGGATATGCAGATGTTGTTGTTTGATGGTTGGTTAAAGGTGTTAAGGGTTGCAGGATGTCAGCTGTTCCAAGTAAAGCTGCCTTTTGCAATTGACTGATGGTGATTTGGTCAATGCTGATGGTATTCAAGTGGTGCTGCAGATGTTTTGGGTTTGCACCCGAGGCTTCTATTATTACTGAACTCATCTTCGCTTTCTTTTGCCACACTTGTCTTTGTATTTTGTGATTTTCTCCATCTCTTTCTCTTCTGTTCTGCTGTTTCCAGGTACTACAATGTCCACTATCCAGACTTTATCTTTCTTAATGTCAGTTGTTAAGTCTGGGGTGTTGTCAGGTCCCTGTCAGGATGCTGCCATTTCAAAGGGGAGGGCGGCTTTTTCACAGACTTGGATGCTTTGAATAGTTTTTGCTTTTGCTGTAACCACATGGGAATTAGGGAAGGGGAGTGAGTCGATGAGATGGACCTCCTCCCCAGCCAGTTCCAGGGTGTTACCAGAGTCATAGTGTCCTGAGGATGACCTATTATCATCTTCCCACCTTAGAGTTCCCATAACACCTTCGTAACATCGTATTGGCTACTGGTGGACTGGGGAATTGGGGTAGAGGTTGTATGAGGGACAATTAGATAGAAAAACATTACAGAGGGTGGTGAGTACAGCACAAAGCATCGTGGGCTGCCCCCTGATACCACTAGATGAGACCGCTAGGGCTCGCTGCCTCAGAAGAGTGAGGAAAATCCTCAGGGATGACTCACACCCTGGTCATCACTTCTTTACCCTCCTACCATCGGGAAGGAGATATAGAAGTATAGCCAGCCACACAAACAGGCTGAAGATCAGTTTTTATCCATGGGCTCCATGGAATGAGAAATAACATCATAACTACGTAGTATGATGGGCTGCAGGGCCGGCGCAATGTGAAACATGTTCACACTGGTGCAATAGGACTGGGTGTTTTGTTAATATGATTTGTTGGGTTAAGGATTTTCTGTCTTCACTGTGAGTTGTATTGTGTTGGGGGGGGGTGCACTGAGGGAGCTCAACCAATCTCATTGTACATATGTTGTGCACTGACAATAAAGATTTGAAATTTGAAATCAATTAGCTTAACGCTTCGGGCGGGAATTTTCAGACTCCGCCTGACTTCTCTGCAATCACTTCTCTCAGTAAAAGATCCTTTTGAAATGCCTTTTCTTTCAAGAGTCATGCTTTCCTGGAAAGATAGCAAGGTGTGGGGTGGAAGATGCTTGTCTGTTAGATCTGATCCTGCTTAATATTTTGAGCTTTCGGGAAAAGGAAGCTGGATGCAGGAAAGGAAAGCTGGATGCTATCGTGGAATGGGAACACCATGATCTGTCTGTCCATTACTGGTTCTACATATTCCAGGTTGGTTTGTAAGGGGTAGCTGTTGAGTTTTCACTTTGTCATTTGACTGTATTGTTTTCCAAAACCCAGAGAAAAGTGACAGGTGCATTTCCAAACAAACAAAGCCAAGATGTGCATGCTTCCTCATTTGAATGATTTCATGATTGTTTAATGCGGTAAACAGATTAAGCCACCTACATTTAAATGTTTGCTGTTCTGCACCGCATGCCGTGCCTTTAACACCTCTGTATTTCAGCACGGTAAGTATTATTTTGCTCGGTGGTAATAACAGACTCCTTCTCCAGGTGCAGTGGGAGTCAAAATAGCTTCATTTACGTGCCAGGAGATGAAGGCAAGATTTGGAGAACTTGAAGATTTGCAGAAGTCAGTCCAACCTTGCAAAACAAATGCACAGAGGCAGAAGATGGGGCAACATTTATAGAAGGAAGCAGCAGCAAATGACTAAAACTCCTGTGGAGGGAGTCAAAGTAGCTTCACTGACTAGTCATACCTAACTGTGATGGCCCAGGGGCGTGACACAAAGGCAACACAGCCAGAGAACCGATACGAGTCCCTTTATTATCACCAACTGTGCCCCCCATGTCCCTTTCAACTCTCCGGCCTGGAGAGAGCTCTTCCAGCAACCTGTAATAGTCTTTGTCTGGCAATACTTCAGTCCCAAACATTGTAAACAGAAAACTTTCAACTAAAAATCCAACAAGGCAAGACAAGGTAATTAATCCGGCAGGGCAAGCAAAATAGGGAATTCCAGAAGTGAAGTAGCACGGCAGTAAATCAAAGCAGTTGGAAGGATGCCAGGAACTCAGATAAGCACCAGATGAACTCAGTGTTTGTTCCCGATAACCAGCCTTCCTGTTTGCCTCTCCTTTTAAACTCCATCAGCAGCTGTGCCTTGTAAAGAGGATCAGGTCCCTTTCCTCCCTCATAAGCCACACAACCCACATTGCTCTCTTCTCCGTTCCTCCCTGCTCTGCCTAGGATGAGGAGGGGGTGGGCCTTGGTCTTCATCTGAACCCCGTCTCCCTTGTTCTACCTCTGCCCAGCCTGATTTTGCACTTCCCCAGTTTCTTCCACAGCCAACGGATCAGTGGTGGGTTTCAAATTTTTTTACTACCGGTTCTGTGGGTGTGGCTTTGTGGGCGTGGCAGGGGAAAAATACTGTAAAATCTCCATTCCCTCCCCACTCCAGGGGAAGGTTACTGCAAAATCCCCATTTCCTCCTGATCAGCTGGGACTCGGAAGGCAAAGAATAGATAAGGGTAGGGCCAGTCAGAATTTTTACTACCGGTTCTCCGAACTACTCAAAATTTCCGCTACCGGTTCTTCAGAACTGGTCAGATTCTGCTGAAACCCACCTCTGCAATGGATCCACTCTCTCAGCTGTTCCTCTTCCCCTTTGGATTCAGACTCTGACAGGGGCATGACACTAACTGCAAAATGCACACACATGCCCAGAGACAGAAATACACACAGAAACACAACATGATGGGGAGACATTTATAGAAGGAAGCCGCAGCAAATGACCACAAAACTTAAATCAACATAGTAGAGGTTCAGACTTCCATTCATTCTAAGAACATTTTATTGAAGCTTCTTGTTGAATGTGGTAATCATGTAATTATGCCTAAAATAAACCCACCAGCTTCAATAAAGACTAAAATATAGATGAAAATCAAAAAGTGAAGTGGTGGGTTATTTGATCTGATTCGGTCTCACTGTTATTTCAGTATTGGGGGGGGATTCAGGATTTCAGGACACAGAGATTTGTCTAAGGAACTTATTCTAAATACAGAAAATGTGGGCAATTGCTTCGCCAAGAGAAGCTGGTGTTCTACATCAAAGCCAGTCTGAGTTAGACCCTTGAAACATTTCACCAACCAAAGGAGCTGTGGTGGCGCAGTGGTTAGAATGCAGCATTGCAGGCAAACTCTGCCTACTGCCAGGAGTTCGATCCTGACCAGTTCAAGGTTGACTCAGCCTTCTATCTTTCCAAAGTCAGTTAAATGAGATTGTTGGGGGCAAGATGCTGAGTCTGTAAATTGATTAGAGAGGGCTGTAAAGCACTATGAAGTGGTACGTAAATCTAAGTGCTATTGCTATAGCTCAGGATTCAGCAACCTGTGGCTCTGGAGCCGCATGTGGCTCTTTCATCCCTCTGCTGTGGCTCCCTGTCACCAGTCAGCTTCATAATTGATAGGGCTTTTGGTTAGGACAGGTAGAGGAAAAAGGACGCCGCGCTAGGAGGAGACTCTATGGTGGGGAAACCGGACTTCTGGTTAGCTTCAGAATTGAATGGGGGTTTCCGCTCAGGACCTTTGTGGCTCTTTGAGTGCTTAAGGTTGCCGACCCCTGCTATAGCTATTGCCAGTTCTTGCCCCCTGGATCCCTGGAGGAATCATGTCAACATGGTTGGAGGGTTTTCAAAGTCAAGTTAATGACCTCAATTGAAGGCACACTCCCTTTACCTGTATGGAATGACACACATGCCAAAAGGATGGCTCTGATCACAGAGTTCTGGTTACCAACTTGACTTTTTTTGATCCCTTGAAGATGTTCCTGCAAATCCTGTGCTTCTGGCTAATAGCTCAGCCAATGATCGCACTGGAAAGGAGTTCCACATTGTGAAGAAATCATGTAGCTCCATTTTACGCGTTTGTTTGTGCAACCTGCTAAGGAGAAGGGGTGACTCATGGCCTTTGGAGTGCAAGACTACCTTTGTTT
Source organism: Pantherophis guttatus (assembly GCF_059756535.1). Classification (NCBI taxonomy): domain Eukaryota; kingdom Metazoa; phylum Chordata; class Lepidosauria; order Squamata; family Colubridae; genus Pantherophis; species Pantherophis guttatus. Next base: position 23,819,044 of record NC_142072.1, on the reverse strand, counting down.
ATTTGCTGGTTTATACATGGTTAAATACAAAGCATGAACTCAGTGCTTGCAACTTAGAATTCAGCATTAGGAGACTCTGGATCAGCCTGGCACTGAATCCAGTTTCCAAATAGATTTTTCTGCACTGTCAGATTGGTGTAGAAACTTCAGATCCAGCAATGTGACAAGGTGGTTCTCATCTGATTGGCCTTCTGCTTGTTGTATCTACTTAATATTACTTATTACTTGGTACGTTGTGTGGATATCTGGGTAGTTTAGCGGTGGGGAATTGTGATGGGTGGGAGTGTGTTTGGGGGTTATTATGTGTGTTGGGCCTGGTCTTTAGGTTTTAAGTGAATTTCGTTGTATGGGTATACTGTGTATACACGTACAATGACAATAAAGAAGTGATGATAATGATGATGATGATGATGATGATGATGATGATGATGATGATGATGATTTTCTTTGTCCACATAGCCAAATCCTGGCTGAAAACAGTGCAAATGTGGATGCTTGTTCTCTGGCATAACTTTCCCAGCTTTTCCACTTGAGTGTATCTGAAAACCCATTGACATTTGCAAATTCCAAGTGTGCTCTAATACAGAAGTGAGTTTCAGCAGGTTCTGACCAGTTCTGGAGAACCGGTAACAGAAATTTTGAATAGTTTGGAGAACTGGTAAGCCACCTCTGGCTGGCCCGGCCCCCATCTATTCTCTGCCTCCCAAGTCCCAGCTGATCAGGAGGAAATGGGGATTTTGCGGTATCCTTCCCCTGCCATGCCCACCAAGCCACATCCACCAAGCCATGCCACACCCACCAAGCCACTCCCACAGAACTGGTATTTTTATATATATATATATATTTTATATTTTTATTAAATTTGTATACCGCCCTACTCCCAAAGGACTCAGGGTGGTGAACAGCCATAAAATAAAACATGTAGATACAAAATTTAAAATAAAGATAAAACTAATTAAATAAATTTGGCTGAGACATTTTAAAACCCCAATAAATTAAAACCAAATTTAAAATTCCATTTAAAAGAGGAAAAGTTTAGGTCAGGCCAGCTTGATGGAATAAAAACGTCTTAAGCGCGCGACGGAAGGTACGCAGATCCGGAATCCTCCATATCTCCGGGGGGAGCTCGTAGTAAAAATTTTTGAAACCCACCACTGTTCTAATACCTGAGCATGGGATCTCAGCTAATAAAAGCAGATTTCTGCAATGAATAGTCTTTCCTCCTTTTTCCTGTCTTCCAACTGCCTTTCCGGCTGAACCATCGCGACTCTTTCACAGTACACTTGATTTTCATGGGAATAATAGGACTCTTCTGAACTACCGGCTGGGTTCTGACAAGCTCATATATATCCATTGGCTAGGAAAACGAGAAACAATTAAGACAGTAGCTAGAGGTCACCCCAGGATTTCCTTAACCCTGACACCAATTTGTTTCCATTACTTTGGCTACGCAGCAATTTGTTCAGAGATGCTAAAGCTCCTGCTTGCCTACTGCCTTTCTCCATTAGAGGGAGGCCCCCTCCCAAGTAATTATTTCCTACCTTCCTCAACAATGAAGTAACATTCAAGTGTCACTCAACTCGCCAAGGGAGATGCTCTGCTGAGTAATGAAGAGAAAGGCATCTATCAGGCTTAAGAAACCAGGAACCAAGACAGAATTCAAAAGCAATTCAAATTCCAGGCTACCTATACACAAGAATAATGTATAGGTGTATCGTGCCTCCTGAAAAAGCAGCTTTGGGATATACACAAGAATCTGATTTATTAATGGTCAGTGCAAATTGGCGCCAGATAAGAGTCAACAGACTTCAAGGGGGGATGGATTTAGGTCCCTTTCGGAGGCATAGGGCAGGGGTGGTTTCTAAATTTTTTTATTACCAGTTCTATGGGCATGGCTTATTTTGTGGGCATGGCTTGGTGGGGGTAATGTGACTGGGTGGGCGTGGCCAACTTTTTTTTTAAAAAACTTTTAAGAGCATTTTTTCTACAACCTTAAGAGGTTGCACCTTTGGGACAACCATGACCTGCTTGACTGAAAATCCCCATAGACACTTTGGCCCTTACTTTCCATATCCCCTCCAGTTCCTCCTTCAGATGATGGTACTTCTCCAGCTTCTCATACGTCTTCCTGATGTTGTTGTCTCTTGACACCAACTACATCTAACACCACCTATCTCTTTTGTTCCTTGTCTACTACCATTATGTCTGTTCGACTGGCAAGTACCGACCTGTCTATTTGGATCTGTAAGTCCCATAGGATCTTAAATATGCCTGTGTATATGTCTATATAAGGGAGAAACAGTTAATTATAATAGAGAGAAAAGATAATTAAGTCCCGGTGCCTGGAGGCTGTACGGATCTGGATGGGGAGGAACAGACTCAGGCTCAACCCATCCAAGATCGAGTGGCTGTGGTTTCCAACATCCCGATATAGTCAGTTGGTGCCATCACTGACTATTGGGGGCAAGTCATTGGCCCCCACGGAGAGGGCTCACAACTTGGGGGTCTTCCTGGACTCACAGCTGTCTTTAGAAGAGCACTTGACGGCTGTGGCCGGGAGGGCGTTTTATCAGGTTCGCCTGATTCGCCAGTTGTGTCCCTTTCTGGATCGGGACTCGTTAAATACGATCACTCATACCGTCGTCACTTCCCGCCTGGACTACTGCAATGCTCTCTACATGGGGCTCCCCTTGAGCAGCACCCGGAGACTCCAGCTGGTCCAGAATGCGGCCGCGTGGGTGGTTATGGGAGTGATGGGGCGCTCCCATGTGACCCCCCCTCCTGTGCGAGCTGCACTGGCTCCCGGTGGTCTTCCGGGTGTGCTTCAAGGCTTTGGTTACCACCTTTAGAGCACTCCATGGCTTAGGACCGGGGTATCTACGAGTCCGCCTTCTGCCACCAGTGGCCTCTCACCGACCAGTTTGCTCCCATAGAGAGGGGCTCCTCAGGGTGCCGTTGGCCAAACAATGTCGACTGGCGGCCCCCACGGGGAGACCCTTCTCTGTGGGGGCACCCGCCATCTGGAATGAGCTCCCCTCGGAGAGACAGAGGATCCTGGACCTGCGCGCTTTCCACCATGCCATCAAAACATTTCTTTTCTAGCAGGCCAGCCTGGCCTAACCTCTCTTTTAAATTTTTTTAAAATTTAAAAAAATTTTAAATTTTAAATTTGTCTTATGAATTTGGGGTGTTTTAAATTTCATTTTTCGGGCCAATTATTTAATTGTATTTTAATGGTTTTTTTAACATTTGTATTATATGTATTTTATTTGGCTGTTCACCGCCCCGAGTCCTTCAGGAGTAGGGCAGTATACAAATTCAATAAATAATAATAAAGGCCAACCGAGAATAATTTGACTAGTTCAATGACAGGTGGCAGGAAGCCACCTTTGTGGAACACATAAGCAAAATTGGAATCCCTGAACCATAAGGGGAAGGTAGTTGGCTTGGTGAATAGAATTTCCATTACTTGTCTTACTCAGGTTCTTGAGAAGTAATTGTCCATGAGAAGTTTGGGGTGGAGTACTAAATTTTCCCATAAGACTGGTCCTTGTCACCCTTGGATCTACAATTTAGTCCTACTTTAGACATCTTGATGTGGGGTCCTTGGTGCTCTCTGAGCTTAGTTGTTTACAGCTTGGTTGTTTTCTAGCTGCTAGCATTGATCAAATTATCTACTCAAGTAATAGAATGTCTGCAAAAAAACCACCAACCAAACTCTAGAGAGCAACAGACCCCACATTTCAACCCTGAGCTACAAATATTCTTTTCTATTGGTATCATCTTGATGTGTCCATAGAATAAACTCTCCTGAGCAAGCAACATTTGTGTAAAGAATATCAAGACTTGTGTAAAACCCCCTCTAGAAGAAGAGAGCTTGCATGAATGAAGATGAATGTCCCAGGATAATGTTGCAGGATCCAATCTGGGTCGGTTACCGGGACCAGAGGTTTTGTCTTCTAAGCTTTCAGGCTCATCATAAGTCATAAGTTTATTTTGTCAAGCATATATAAGATAACAGGTAAAAGTATAAACATAATTTGAATACATGAAAAGAGTAAGTAAAAAGGAATATTAGGACAGGGACGGTAGGCACGCTGGTGCTCTTATGCACGCCCCTTACAGACCTCTTAGGAATGGGGTGAGGTCAACAGTAGACAGTCTAAGGTTAAAGTTTTGGGGGTTTGGGGAAGAAACTACAGAGTCAGGTAGTGCATTCCAGGCATTGACCACTCTGTTACTGAAGTCATATTTTCTGCAATCGAGTTTGGAACGGTTTACCTTGAGTTTGTATTTATTATTTGCTTGTGTATTGTTGTGGTTGAAGCTGAAGTAGTCATTGACAGGAAGGACATTGTGGCAGATAATTTTATGTACTATGCTTAGGTCAGACTGAAGTCAGCGTAGTTCTAAATTGTCTAAGCCCAAAATTTGAAGTCTGGTGGCATAAGGTATTTTATTGCGGGTAGAGGAATGGAGGACTCTTCTCGTAAAATATCTCTGAACTCTCTCCATTGTATTTATGTCCGATATGCAGTGCGGGTTCCAGACAGATGAGCTGTATTCAAGAATTGGTCGACTTCCTGTCTGGTTTCCGGTGCCGCCAGACGGTCCTCTGCGACCGCCGCCCCGTTGCCTGTAAAAGAGCCGCCTTTACATCTGAAAGGCGGCTCGAAAAACTCCATTTCCTGATGGAAATGTGAGTCTGAGCGGGTGGGGGTGGGTAGAGCCCTCTGCGAAGTCCCCAGAGTCTTTTTAAACTCTTGGGGACGAGCAGGTTGGCGCTCCCCCTTTTTCCCTCGCCGCCGCTCCAGGCATCGGGTGCACTATGCACTTTTGCATAGCCAGGCGCTGGAACCGGACTAATCAATGAATTTAACAGATGGATCTACTAAAAAAAAAATATGAGATTTGGATTTGGATTTGGGACCCTAAACCGCAAGTATTCTTAATGAATTTACAAGCATTTTAAAGTGAAGAGAAGGAAAAAAAAAGTTTTAAAATGGCCGCGGAGGCTTGGGAAGTAGAAGAAAGAAGAGTCTTTTTATAACAGATACAAAGCTGCGGAATATACAGCGCTGGCTACAATTTGAAACAACAATAGTTATTTTAGGTTCCTCTCTTCCTGGTGATTACTTGATCTTGTTTGGGGGGTAAAAGAGAAAAGTCTGCTGGAAGGATGGCGTTAATAAAAGCTGACAGACAAGAAAGGGGGGGGGTGCTCCCCCACTCTCTGAGCCTACAGACTCTGCAGAATGGTTGTAATTTAAAAGAATTTATTCAGGAGGAAATGGCAAAATATTATGAAACTGTGAATCAGAAATTTGAAAATTTAAGGCAGGAAATTAAAGAAATGATACAACTAAAGTATGATAATTTGCAACAAAAGATTGTAATAGTGACTAATGGTTTTTCAGAAATTGCGATAAAGTTGGATACAAATATTAAATTGCTAGAGTCTAAAATGGAGAAAATTGATAACTTGGACAATAAAATATTAAGAATTGAAAAGGACTTAGCAAATATTCGAGATAATAGCTTAGAAGTAAAGTCTAAAGAAGAAGCTGGTCACGAGACTTATAATCTAGAAGATATAAAGCAAGGAATTGAAAGAGAGGCTGTAATGTTGCAATACAGGATCACAGAATTTGCGATCAGAATTAGAGGCTTACAGGAAAATAATAGCGATGACTTAAGAAAAACATCTGCTCAAGTTTTGGCTGGGATCTTAAAGGTTCATCACGGGGACGTAATCAGTAAAATTGATAAGGTTTACAGAGTGGATTCCTGGATTGCCAAGCAAAGGCAATTGCCTAGAGATGTGGTAATTTACTTTACAGAAAAAGAGATAAGAAATGATATTCTGCAAAAATCCTTTAACTCTATTTTACAACTGAATGGGAGAAAAATTTGGATATATAAGGAATTGCCGCCTAAGATCTTAAGAGATAGAAAGAAATTTGGGCCCTTGGTGACTGAGTTAAGAAGACAGAATATCTTATACAGGTGGGATGTCCCAGTGGGTATAATATTGAGATATCAAGGAGTAAGATATCAGTTAAATACTCTTGAAAAAGCGGAAGAATTCTATTATAAGGTACTTAAAAAGCAAAATCAACAAGAGATAGAAACCCAAGAAAAGCAGGAGGAGATGGAAATAACGAAGAAACAACAAATTAAAGAGGTCTCTATAGATGAGCCGCTTTTGGATCCTCTTTCAGAGGCCTCAGCTGGATTATCTAATATAAGAGAGGCGGTTCCGGACCCTAATGCAATGATTTGTCAAGCCACAAACGAGCATGTAAGTCAATCAGCTGATATACAATTTACAGAACCAGAAAGATCTCAGCCACAGATGCAAACCCAACAGGATCAAGCTACTCTTCAGCAAAACCAAATAGTTGATACACAATCTACAGAAAGGAGTTTAGGATGGAGATCCAACCCACAAGAAGTTAAGAAAAGAAGAAGTAGGTCTCACAAACATAAATTTTTTTTAAATTAAACAACAGTGTAATGCCAGTTACTTATGAGAGGACTGAATATATAAAAAGATAATGGGCAAAATATTGGCTTATTTTATCCTGAGGAGAGTGGCAGATCTCTGCAGTGCTGAATTATTGGGTGTGAAAAAGGCCTTAAACCAAATGGTTGGAAATATCTTGTTTGTTTTTTGGAGTTCCGGATAAATACGTGTATGCTGAGCTATATGGCAAGAGACTTATTGGATTGGGGCACGCAGAAGATCTGGTTGTTACCCTATTATGATGGTTGGAACCAATTATCTGGATCAAAGACACCTCCATAAACATTATATGGAATATAATTATAAAGTCACTCGGGTGGTTGTCGGGGTTTTTTCTTTTCCAATATGAAGATATTTGTTGCTGATGGGGGCAGATGGTAACTGAAGATATCGAAAATACTGTTGGAATAAGGATGCGATGTTACCCTAACATGGGTGGAGTTCATCATCCAGTTGAAAGATATTCCAGAAGATGCTATATGGAACATAAGTTTAAAGTTTTTTTTTTTTTTTTTTTTTTAGGATCTTATTTACATAAGGGAATATTTTTCTAGGGGATTGGGTAGAAGAATAAAGATATTAAGAATAATTATGGTAATTCTGTAGGAAAGTGGGTGGAGAAAGGTTAGGTTATGGATTGTTTATTTTAAAGAAATGTTTAGATGTGAATATTTGTAATGAAGGGGGGAAACGAAATGGCTACTGGAACTGAATAAGTGTTAAATTAGGACTTTTTGAATACTTAGAATAGAAGTATGTTTTGAAATGTTATATTGTCTGAGGGGTAGTAAAAGGGTAGACTACGAGTAGAAATTGTTAAATTGGGAGATATAATAATATTATTACTTTAAATCAGGAGTTATTAGATAATGTTATAATAGAATGTCACTTTGAAATGCTTATTATAGCATAGTATACGGGGGGTATGATAATCTTATTAAAATGAAAGGGTCAGTATATGGAGATTGAGTATGTGGATAGTAAAGTATGATATAATCTGTTATGAACTTGGGTTTTACTATGAGGAAGTCAAGGGGAGGGGGGGTGGGGGGGAGGAGGGGGGGGAAAGGGGGAAAAATCTGTATTTGAAAAACTTTTTCAATAAAAAAAAAAAAAAAGAATTGGTCTAGCAAATGTTTTGTATGCTCTAGTTAGTAGTACAACATTACCAGAGAAGAAGCTATGCAAAATTAGGTTAACAACTTTTAATGCCTTTTTGGCAATGGTGTTACAGTGGGCTCAGGCACTTAGATCATTAGAAATGAGTACTCCAAGATTCTTGACAGAGTGAGGGTCATCTACAAGGTCATGTCCATCTAATTTGTATTTTATGTTTTGATTTTTTTTTGCCAATGTGCAAGACAGAGCATTTGTTGGTTGAGATTTGAAGTTGCCAATTGTTAGACCAATCTGACACATAGTCAAGGTCTTTTTGAAGGGTAGTTGCATTGCCGGTGGTGTTGAATAGTTTAACATCATCAGCGAAGAGAACACAGTTGCTTTTAATATGATCACAAAGGTCATTTATATAAAGTATGAAGAGTGTTGGACCTAAGACACTGCCTTGGGGAACACTGCTATTAACATGTACAGGATTTAATAGAGCACTTCCTATTTTGACCACTTCTTGTCTGTTTGACAGGAAGGCAGCTATCCATTTATGTAGGAGTCCAGAAATGCCTTAGGATTTTAGTTTTAGAAGTAATTTGTCGTGTACCACTGAATCAAAAGCTTTACAAAAGTCTATGTAAACTGCGTCTATTGCTTTGCCCTGATCGAGGTGTGTAGTCCATATGTTTTTGCAATATAGTAGTTGTAGATTACAGGATAATTTTTTTCTGAAACTGAATTGTTTGTTAGAAAGAAGGTTGTTTGTCTCTAGGTGTAGGGTAATAGATTGGTTAATGATTGATTCCATGTGCCGGAGTCCATTTTCAGGGAACTTCTCTAGCTTTCTACAGTCTAGAATTCTTCTGTTTAGATTGAGATTTGCATATAGTCATTGAACTTTCTCTCACTGAGTGTAAAGAGTTCCTAGCTCCACATGTCCTGTTTCATAATTTTGCCCGGTAGCATTTTTCTCCATTGCAGTTAATAATAAGGAGAGATAAAGCTCTTACAGGGCAGTATCAAAGCTGGAGAAGTCTTCCTAGGGCACTCTGCAACAGAAGGACCTGTATTTCTTTAATTTTCCTCCCAGGACATCTTTTATCCATCCTTGCAAAGGTTGAGGAAGTATCTTTTCTCCACTAATTTGAATGCAGGGGAGGGAAAGAAGCTCTTTAGAGTCTCCCAGGTGGGGAAATTCCCTCCCCCAACCTTTCGGCTGAGAAATTACCAAGATTTTTCCCCCATTTCTTTTTTATCCTAGCATTAATTCCCAGCATCTTTCATTTCATTTTCATTTTTTCATTTTTATTAAATTTGTATACCGCCCTACTCCCGAAGGACTCAGGGCGGTGAACAGCCATAAAATAAAACATGTAGATACAAAATTTAAAATAGAGATAAAACTAATTAAATAAATTTGGCTGAGACATTTTAAAACCCCAATAAATTAAAACCAAATTGAAAATTCCATTTAAAAGAGGAAAAGTTTAGGTCAGGCCAGCTTGATGGAATAAAAACGTCTTAAGCGCGCGACGGAAGGTATGCAGATCCGGAATCCTCCGTATCTCCGGGGGGAGCTCGTTCCAGATCGTAGGTGCCCCCACAGAGAAGGCTCTCCCCCTGGGGGCCGCCAGTCTACATTGTTTGGCCGACGGCACCCGGAGGAGCCCCTCTCTATGGGAGCGTACTGGTCGGTGGGAGGCTATTGGTGGCAGCAGGCGGTCCCGTAAATAGCCAGGTCCTAAGCCATGGAGCGCTTTGAAGGTGATAACCAAGACCTTGAAGTGCACTCGGAAGACCACCGGGAGCCAGTGCAGCTCGCGCAGGAGAGGCGTTACATGGGAGCGCCACGTTGCTCCCATCACTACCCGCGCGGCCGCACTCTGCGCCAGTTGGAGCCTCCGAGTGCTCCTCAAGGGGAGCCCCATGTAGAGAGCGTTACAATAGTCCAGACGGGAGGTGACGAGGGCATGAGTGACCGTGCGTAACGAGTCCCGATCCAGAAAGGGACGCAACTGGCGAATCAGGCGGACCTGATGAAAAATCCTCCCGGTCACAGCCGTCAAGTGCTCTTCTAAAGACAGCCGTGAATCCAGGAGGACACCCAAGTTGCGAGCCCTCTCCGTGGGGGGTAATGACTCGCCCCCAATAGTCAGCGATGGCACCAGCTGACTATATCGGGACGTCGGAAACCACAGCCACTTGGTCTTGGATGGGTTGAGCCTGAGCCTGTTCCTCCCCATCCAGATCCGTACGGCCTCCAGGCACCGGGACATCACTTCAAGGGCATCGTTGGGGTGGTCTGGGGTGGAGATGTACAGCTGGGTGTCATCAGCGTACTGATGGTACTCCACCCCGAAACCATGGATGATCTCACCCAGCGGCTTCACATAAATGTTGAACAGAAGGGGCGAGAGGACCGATCCTTGTGGCACCCCACATATAAGGGGCCTCGGGGTCGACCTCTGCCCCCCTGTCAACACAGACTGCGACCGGTCGGAGAGAAAGGAGGAGAACCACCGTAATACGGTGCCTCCCACCCCCAACTCTTCCAACCGGTGCAGCATGATACCATGGTCAATGGTATCAAAAGCCGCTGAGAGATCTAATAGGACCAGGACAGAGGAACAACCTCTGTCCCGAGCCCTCCAGAGATCATCCACCAACGCGACCAATGCCGTTTCCATGCTGTACCCGGGCCTGAAACCCGACTGGAACGGATCTAGATACGTCGTTTCATCCAGGTACTGGGGAAGCTGTTGTGCAACCACACTCTCAACAACCTTCGCCACAAAGCGAAGGTTGGAGACTGGACGATAGTTAGCCAATGTTGCCGGATCCAGGGAAGGCTTCTTGAGGAGAGGTCTCACCACCGCCTCTTTCAAGGCGGCGGGAAAGACACTCTCACCCAATGAAGCATTTATAATCCCCTGGAGCCAGCCTCGCATCACCTCCCGGGAAGCCAGCACTAACCAGGAGGGGCACGGGTCCAACAAACATGTGGTCGCATTCAGTCTACCCAGAATCCTGTCCACGTCCTCAGGGGTCACAGAATCAAACTCATCCCAGATAACATTCTCAGGACCTGCCCCCGTCATCCCCGCTGGATCTACCCAGTCAGAGTCCAGATCTTCCCGAATCTGAGTGATTTTGTCATACAGATACTGAACAAAATCCTCGGCTCTTCCCTCCAAGGGGTCCTCCCTCGCTTCCTGGTGGAGCAGGGAGCGGGTCACCCTAAACAGGGTGGCCGGGCGGTTATCTGATGACGCAATAAGAGCAGCAAGATAAGTGCATTTTGCTGCTTTTATTGCCACTAGGTAATTCTTAATATGAGATCTTACCAGTGTCCGGTCAGATTCAGTACGACTGGCCCTCCAACTACTCTCTAGGCATCTTTTCCAGCGCTTCATCTCCCTCAGCTCCTCAGTAAACCAAGGAGCCAGGTGAGATCGACGCCGGGTCAGAGGCCGCAAAGGCACGACTCGGTCCAGAGCTCCAGCGGCCGCCCTATCCCAGGCGGCCACTAGGTCTCCAGTCGAGGCGTGAGCCAGAACCTCAGGAATTGGCCCAAGCTCCGTCTGGAACCTATCAGGTTCCATCAGGCGCCTGGGGCAGTACCATCTCATCGGTTCCGCCTCCCTGCGGCGGGGTGCAGCGGTTCGAAGGTCAAGGCGAAGGAGAGAGTGATCTGACCATGACAAGGGCTCGATGACTATGTCCCCTATCTCGAGATCACTCAGCCACTGTCCAGAGACAAAAATCAGGTCCAGTGTGTTTCCCCCCATGTGCGTAGGGCCATGAATTAGTTGGGTCAGATCCATAGCCGTCATGGAAGCCATGAACTCCCGAGCCACCTCAGACATCTCACCCACGGACGGCAGGTTGAAATCTCCCATGACCATTAGTCTGGGGGTATCAACCGCCACCGCGGCGATAATGGCAGTGAAGAAACAGTAGACCTATCCAGATTCCTACTTGCTCTAGTCACCCAGGGAGAAATGCCTTAATGCTGTTTGACCTATCCTCCTGTTCAGCATCCATGGTGGCACAGTGGTTAGAATGCAGTATTGCAGGCTAACTCACTGCTCACTCCAGGAGTTCGCGTCTCACCAGCTCAAGGTTGACTCAGCCTTCCTTCCTTCCAAGGTCGGTAAAATTAGGACCCAGATTGTTGGGGGCAATAGGTTGACACTCTAAACCACTTAGAGAGGCACTGTAAAGCACTGTGAAGCGGTATAGAAGACTAAGTGCTACCCTGTTTCCCCTAAAACAAGACATCCCCTGATAATAAGCCCAGTCGGGCTTTTGAGTGCATGCACTAAAATAAGCCCCCCTGAAAATAAGCCCTCCCCAAAAATATTTAAATGCATGTGCAGCTGGTCCCTGCCATTTCCTCTGGCAAAGGAGCCCCATCTTGCTCCATGCACACCAAAGTAATAAGACATCCCCCAAAATAAGGCCAAGTGCTTATTTCGGGGTTCAAAAAAAATATAAGACAGGGTCTTATTTTCGGGAAAACACGGTATTGCTATCCTGTGGTTAGCCAAATGTTGCAGAGATATATGAAGACACCGTTTGAGACACAGGACATCCATTGATGGCTTTTGATTCAGTTCTTAGTGACTGATTCAGAACTTTAGCGTCCTGGAACAAAGTGAATGCCACAGGAAGGAGGGACTGTTGCAACTATTCCTATATAATGATGATGTTGTCCATTCAGTCACGTCTGACTCTTGGCAATTCTATGGGCCAGGTCTCTCTACATCTTCCAGTCTTGCACTACTTCGAGTTGTTCTAAGCTCTGGCTGGTGTCAGCTTTAATGGTGTCCAGCCATCTTGTTCTTTGGCTGGCTTCCTTTTAATGCTAACTCTTCGAAACCTAATTGCTTTCTCCAGTGAATTCCCCCACATGCAGGGGTGGGTTCTAAATTTTTTTACTACCGGTTCTGTGGGCGTGGCTTATTTTGTGGGTGTGGCTTGGAGGTCATGTGACTAGGTGGGCGTGGCTAGCTGCTCAGTCTCATTTCTGGAAGGTCCTCGCACTTACGACCAGTCCTCGCACTTACGACTGGACTCATTTGTTTGCAGCCCATCAAGATGAGTGGGGCCTCCTCCCGAGTAATCCGGTAGATCTCTGTTACTCTTGTCTTTTCTCTGCCCTGTGTGCTCTCAGATCCACCATGGAAGGCAGCTCCTCCTCCTCCTCTCCAAGCTTTCCCCAGCTGAAGCCCTTCTGTAAATCTCTTTCAGCCGGCCATTCAGAGTCATTAATTAACCCAGTTCCTGATGTGGCAGGAATGAGCTCATCCTCCCTTGAGCTGACTTCTGAGGAGGAATCTGAGAAGACGTTCAAGGGAGACATCACACAGTTCTGATGTTCCAAGGTATTGAATCCCAAAAGAAGTCTCTTGCTTAGAACAATTCCCTCAGTCTTATTACAGATAGTTCTAGATTTACAACCTGAAATGTACCTGGAATTACAGTTGAAAGTCATTGCGGTTGTAAATTGAGACATCACATGACCAGATCCAATTTTTTGACATCTTTTGTGGCTGCTGTTAAGTGAATGCAGTAGTCATTTAAGTGAACACTGCAGTTGTTAAGCAAATATATTTTCTCCATTGTATATTTAACCAGAAATCATAAGTAAATGCAAGAAACCATTAAAAAAAAGTGTTATAAATTGTAGTCACCTAATCATGGTACACTGCAATTGGCCATAAAGGTGAGCCAAGTGCCAAACATCCCAAATGCAATGACATGACTCAGGGTTTGTGCAGTCCTCATAACTTTGAAAAGATGTTATAAGTACCGTATTGTTCGGAGTATAAGATGCACCTTAGTTTTTGGGGAGGAAAATAAGAAAAAAGCTGATTGGCGGGTGGATCGGCCTCCCGGAATATCCCCAATCAGCTGTTCCCAGAGGTGAATTTTAGCGACAGATTTGTTGGTTGTGAGCTCTGTGCCTTGCTTTTTTTTTTTTTTGCTTTTTTTTCTGCTTCTGAAACTCTGTTTCAGAAAAAAAACCTTTTTTTCCTGCCTCTGAAAGCCTCTGAAAGCCTCCGAAACAGAGCTTCAGAAAAAAAAGCCTCTGAAGCTCTGTTTCTGAGGCTTTTTTTTTTTTTGAAGCTCTGTTTTGAGGCTTTTTTTCTGAGGCTCTGTTTGGAGGCTTTTTTTCTGAAGCTCTGTTTGGGGGCTTCTTTTCGGAAGCTCTGGGGGCTTTTTTCTGAAGCTTGGTTTCTGATGCTTTTTTCAGCCTCTGAAACCTCCGTTTGAGAAGCTGAGTGGGGCTACATTCAGAGTTTAAGATGCACCCAGATTTTCACTCTCCTTTTTGGGGGAAAAACATGTGTCTTATTCTCCAAAAAATATGGTAGCTCTCATAAGTGCATCATAACTTTAGTTATTAACAACCGGTCATATGTTAAGGACTACCTGTACAACAGAGGGGGGACCATCCAAGCAGAAGGTAGAAATTAGGTGAAACCTGGCTCAATAGCAGTAACTGCGAGAGGAATCTTGGATAATCATTTAAATATGAGCCAGCAGTGTGTGATAGCAGCCAAAAAAGCCAATCCAATCATAGGATGCATCAATAGAGGGAGAGAACCAAGATCATGAAAAGTATTAGTACCAGGGGTGAAATCCAGCAGGTTCTGACAGGTTCTGGAGAACCGATAGCGGAAATTTTGAGTAGTTCATAGAACCGGTAGCGGAAATTTTGAGTAGTTTGGAGAACTGGCAAATACCACCTCTGGCTGGCCCCAGAGTGGGGTGGGAATGGAGATTTTGCAATATCCTTCCCCCAGGAGTGGGGAGGGAAGGATTTTGCAGTCTCCTTCCCCTGGAGTGGGGTGGGAATGGAGATTTTGCAGTATCCTTCCCCTGCCACGCCCACAGAACCAGTAGTAAAAAAAATTGGATTTCACCACTGATTAGTACCACTTTGCAAAACATGAGTAAGACCACACCTAAAATACTGCATCCAGTGTTAATCACCACACTATAAGAAAGACGTTGAGACTTTGGAAGAAGTGCAGAGAAGAGCAACAAAGATGATTAGGGAGATTAAAATATACAATGAACAGTTGCAGGAATGGGATATGGGTAATCTAGTTAAAAGAAGGACCAGGGGAGACATGATAGCACTTCCAATATTTGAACGGCTGCCACAAAAAAGAGGGGGTCAACTTATTTTCCAAAGCACCAGAAGGCAAGACAAGAAACAACCAATGGAAACTAATCAAAGAGAGATCCAACCTAAAACTAAGGAGAAATACCCTGACAATGAGAACAGTTACCCAGTGGAACAGTTTGCCTCCAGAAATTGTGGATGCTCCAAAATTGGAGGCTTTCAAGAAGAGCCTGGACAGCCACTTGTCTGGAATGGTATAAGGCAGTGTTGGCGAACTTTTTCAACACCGAGTGCTGAAACGGGAGCACGCATGCACACGAGGGAGCACCAGAAACTGGAAGAGCAGCTCCCCGGAACATGCGTGCACTGGAAAGCTGAGCTTCTGGTTTCTGGTCCGTGCATGTGTGCTGGCCACCTGGTCTTGCAATTTCTGGCACACATGCGTGTGCAAAGACGAGCTGGCTGGCACGCATATGTGCGCCGGAGCCTGGGAGAATAACAGGCAACAACTGACATGCCCAGAGAGATGGCTCTGCATGCCACTTCTGGCATGCGTGCCATAGGTTTGCCATCACGGGTATAAGGTCTCCTGTTTGTGCAGGGGGTTGGACTAAATGACCTCCAAGGTCCCTTCCGACTCTGATATTCTATGTTCTATGTATTTTAAAAAGCAGAAAAGAAGCAAAGGGCTTGGCCAGGAGGAAGAGATATCTGCAGATAGGAAGGTTAGAGAGGGTGAAATGTTAAGTCATTGATGCAAAATGCATTCAGTTGAGAGAGGCTGTATTCCCATTAGGATCTGCCCTTTGAGATCTTCCTCTATGCATTCACTTTCCATTTGATTGCTCACTTCTTCCATCTGTGTGTCAACTGAAAGGCAGGGATTAATTGTCAGCATTTGTTCTTTTTTCAGTTTTAAAACACAGATCGGCAATCTAAAAATGTACAGATAAAGCTAATGCAGGTGTACACATTCACACCACTCAAGGAGAGATTGATTGTGCGCTTAGGGTGGCGAATATTTCATTTTTACCAGGTAAAGCTGTGACACTGATGGCTGCACACCGAATAGGCTTATTTGAATGTTAGGGAAAGGTGCACACAAAATGTGTTTCGTTTGGGAAAATTGCTCGCCAAAATTACACATTGTAAAAAAAAAAAAAGAGCACAAAAATGCAATTGGAGAAGAAATACAGAAAATATCAAATATGGTTTTGGGAGCAGCCTTTTTTTTTTTTCTATTGCAAAGTGGTTTAGAAAAAAAAAAGTTAGAACAAGTTTAGGTTGTAATCCCAGAATTCCCGAGAGCATCATTCCAATTAATCACTAGCAGGTAAATATTTGAGGATGCTATGCATACCATACTACATACACAGTACATACTACGTGGCTGGTAGTATTTTTTAAAGGAGATGTTTTTTAAAAAAAAAAAGAAAGGGAAAAGGATGCTCAGAAACTGGATGGCAGATTTAACTGATTAATTAAGTGATTCAAAGTCCTGTAATTTACGGACTCCGCTCCTTTAGTTGGCTGAGGGCTGTAGCTTTTATTGGCTCATTTGGAAAAGTAATTTATGCTAGCAGCTTTTAGCATCATCAGGTGGCAGACTAAGCCATATCGACTTTTCTTTAGTTCCACGCGCAGGTTACACCCATCACACACTTTCGTGTAGTATGTCTTTCCCAATTACCTTTTAGCTTTCTGGGGACCTTAGGAATAGGCAGTCATTAAGGAAATGAATTTAAGTGGTACGTATTCCAAGCCAAAAGCATTTTGGTGGGTGGGGCGGCTCAAGAAAAAGATGTTTCTTGAAAGAACGGAATGAAATATACCCACTTTGTACTGGAGCAGCTAAAGTGCCAATTACTTAATAAGAGCAATTAGGAGCTGCCTTGGGTGACATACCATTAAGTGAAAATTTAGAAACTGAAAAAGAGAGAAATGCATGCATTACCTATAGCAGCCTAGAATTGTTCCCCTGAGTAAGAAATGTGTCTTATCATGCTTAAAAGGATGGTTGTATCAGAAAGTGGGAGGGCTGAGATGGTTTGCGAGGGAGGCTTAGCATCTCTTCTCCAGAGTTGTGCTATTTTCAGTTACATTGGCAGCAGGAGGCAGGAAACCTGGTGACTGGTTTCATCCTCTTTGGGACTCACCAGATGGGATAAAGAGATGTTGTTCTGTAGGGTTCAAATCCTCTACCAGGAATTGAACTCCTGGACCTTTGTGCTTAAGTGGAATGAAATCTCTCTCTCTCTCTCTCTCTCTCTCTCTCTCTCTCTCTCTCTCTCTCTCTCTCTCTCTCCCTCCCTCCCTCCCTCCCTCCCTCCCTCCCTCTCTCTCTCTCTCTCTCTCTCTCTCTCATCTCTCTAATCTATTTTATCTATCGTCTGTCTCCTCTCCACCCTCTCTCTCCATCCATCCATCCATCCATCCATGGGTGAAATGCTCCCGGTTTGGACCGGATCACCCGATCCGATACCGATGGTGGCGGGTGGTTCAGAGAACCGGTAGCAAAAATCCCTGCGCCCCCCCCACCATGCTCAGCTGAGTCGCATGATCATCAGAGGCTTTTTTTTTTTTTTACTTTTAAAAGCATTTTTTCTACAAACTCTTCCGACGAAAAAATGCTTTTAAAAATAAAAGCCTCTGATGATTGCGCGGCTCAGCTGGGATCCTCAGAGGCTTTTCAAAGCATTTTTTTCTGCAACCTCTTGGTGGAAGAGTGGTAAAAAATGCTTTGAAAAGTCTCTGACGATCCCAGCAGAGTTGCCTGATCACCAGAGGCTTTTCAAAGCATTAGAAAAAATGCTTTGAAAAGTTTTTTTAAAAAAAGTTGGCCACGCCCACCCAGTCACATTACCCCCCCACTAAGCCACACCCATAGAACCGGTAGTAACACATTTTACATTTCACCCCTGCATCCATCCATCCATCCATCCATCCATCCATCCATCCATCCATCCTTCCATCCTTCCATCCATCCTTCCATCCATCCATCCAATCTATCGAAAGCTTTAGCTTTATACATTTCCTGGTGCTCAGCTGTGCCATAACAAGGGATAAATAGGATCCTCCAGAATGCCCTATGCAATCCCCCTCTGTGATAAATCCAATATTAGGGGCAGGGGAATTCCGGTGAGAGAGAAGTTCCCTGAGCAGGGAAGTCTGAAAGCTCAGAAGACTCCATCTCTGGCCCTGGTAACCAACCCAGATAGGATTCTGCATTATGGAAAAAGCTATCAGGAAATGTTTCAGGCTGGCTTCTACAAGTCTGCAAAAGTAATTTCTGAGTATAGATCTGACAGAGAAGACTATAAAAGTAAATAAAAAATAAATCAATTCCTCCTCTATCTTACACATAGACTAGAATGCACATTTTAATCTGCTGCAGCTGTGGCGTAGGGGTGGGTGGGTAAAAAGCCACTTTCCCATAGCTAGCAATGCCACAGGATGCCCTGCTATCTTTGGGAACTGAGAGACTGACGTCAGATTTATGATGTGACCTTGACCTTGAGGGGAGGAAAAACACAGTTGGGGTTGGTCACTGTTGTGTGGGTCACTAGGCTGGTGTTGTGGCCCGTATGTGGTCTGTGCAGCTAGTAGCTGATTCCGACAGCGAGGAGGCTGGTGTGGTGCTGCGCCAGCAGCCTGTGCAGCTGGCACTCAAGTCGGACAATGAGGAGGCTGGAGAAGATGTGGTGCCAAAGGCCAGGATTCAGCCAGGACCTTCAGAACCTCCAGAAGCTCCCTTAAGTGAAGAGGATGAAGAGGAGGAGCCTCTTCTCGATGCACGGGTGCGCAGAGCTGCCAAAAGGCAGGAGTGACTCCTCAGGAGGAGGTCTCCACAAGAGTAAGGCTTGGGGCTAATTGGCCACTCCCTTAGCCTATTTAAGGAAGGATGATGACTGAGGCAATTTGCAGGGAAAAACTTCGTTCACTCTCCTTCGCGTCCTGATCTTAGTTGTCTTATCAGTTTCCTGCAAATTGCTTCTGGGCTTTCTGCCAACCATAGTAAGATTACGATCATTTATTCTTTGGATTCTTGTAGGCTGTTAAGAAAGTTAATTAACAGCCTTTATTTGAAAAAGACTGATTTAATTTAGTAAACTAAGTGTCAGGTATGCTTTCTTCAAAGTCCAAGAAAGAATGACCCCAACTCCATTGTTTATAGAGAAAGGTACTTTTACTGAAAAATGAAGTGATCGCAACCAAGGAAAAGCAGAATCTGAGACAAAAGCAGGAAAATTACAGATAGAAAGCATTCCCTCCCACTGTCCATCGTAAATCCTCCAATCCAAAGGTCTCCCAGAGGTCAGGTGGGAGCACACGTCTGGCAGTGTCATCAATCAGGAATGCCACGACCGTTGACCCGATAGCAGCTTCAAAGATGCAGCACAGTAGCTTAAGCCTCACTTTCGTTTCTCCTCTCCAGCACGCTTCCCCCCCATGCTAGCTCCCTCCTCCCCCCGTTACCATGGCAGCCAAAGCAGTAAAGGCAGAGGCTGGTATTAACAGACTTTGTGTGTGCTGCATTCTTTGGGGTCCGTAGCTAGGGCAGAACAGCTGGAGGCACAGGGTTGGCCATCTCGGGTTTACACTTGCAGAGGGAATGCTTTGTTGAAAGGTCTTTGAATATTAGTATTCAAATATTAGGTTCATATTGGGTTGGTAGTTATGTTGTTGGTTTGAGCTCCGAGCTTGGCGATTTGGTTGCAAACGTTTCATCCCCATTCGAGGAGACACCTTCAGTGTGCTTTGGGTTGTGCTTGTCTGGAGGAGTATTTAAAAGGTATTTAAACCTTTCTGAGTCCTGTTCTGATTTTGGGTTGTGTGATTGGCTGGCTGTAGTTGCTGAGTCACAGTCCTTGGTTTTAAGTACCATCTGTGTGATGTAAATTAATGCTGCTGCTGTTGTTCGGATGTCTTCTGATGATGTCATGGTCTGGTTTCGGGTTGATTTGATCAACTGCCTGTGATGTGGTCTGATTTCTTGTGATCTGTCGAGTTATAACTTTGTTTACAGCATATCTTTAAATGTGCCTTCGGGATGTAATTGATGATGTTCTTTTGTTCTAAGTGGTTGGTATGTCATTCCAATGTGTCTGTTTATTGATTTATTGGTGGAAAAGCAGGCTTCCAGGAATTACCTTTCTCTCCTTGACTTCGCCTGGGTGACAACTGTGGTCCTGGTTAGATGGAATTTGTGTCCTTTTGAGTCTTCGTGGATGGACATGAGGGTCAGAGGGTCGTGTCTCTTGATGGCCAGGAAGTGTTTGTGCAGTCTAGTTGATAGTTTTCTTCCTGTCTGGCCAACATAGCTCTTCTCGTAGCTGCTGCATTGGATCTGATATTTGACACCTGATCTTTAATTTATTTCTGTCTGCCCTTTCAGTTTTGACAGGGTCCATTTTTATTTTATTTTTATTTTATTTAGTTTGTCAAACATGTATGAGAAAACAGGTACAAGTATAAACTTTGTCATGAACACAGGAAATGAGTACACATAAATGGGGACGGTAGGCACACTGGTGCTCTTATGCATGCCTCTTACAGACCTCTTAGGAATGGGGTGAGGTCAACAGTAGACAGTTTAAGGTTAAAGTTTTGGGGGTTTGGGGATGAGACCACAGAGTCAGGTAGTGCATTCCAGGCATTGACCATTCTGTTGCTGAAGTCGTATTTTCTGCAATCAAGTTTGGAGCAGTTTACCTTGAGTTTGTATCTATTATGTGCTCTTGTATTGTTGTGGTTGAAGCTGAAGTAGTCATTGACAGGTAGGACATTGTAGCAGATAATTTTATGAGCTACGCTTAGGTCATACCAAAGGCAGCATATTTCTAAGTTTTCTAAGCCCAGAATTTCAAGTCTGGTGGCATAAAGTATTTTATTGCGAGCAGAGGAGTAGAGGACTTCTCTTGTGAAATATTTCTGGACACGCTCAATTCTATTTGTGATCTTTTGAGTCTTCATGGACGGACATGATGGCTAGAGATTCGTGTCTCTTGATGGCCAGGAAGTGTTTGTGCAGTCTGGTTGATAGTTTTCTTCCTGTTTGGCCAACATAGCTCTTCTCGTAATTGCTGCATTGGATCTGATATATGATGCCTGATCTTTGATTAATTCTGTCTGCCCTTTTCACAGGGTCCATCTAAGGGTTGAGGATGGATTGTGGGCTACTGTGAAGTTGTGTTGGCACATGACCTCACAGTCAGAGGTGGGTTTCAAATTTTTTTACTACCAGTTCTGTGGGTGTGGCTTGGTGGGTGTGGCATGGCTTGATGGGCGTGGCTCGGTGGGCATGGCAGAGAAGAATACTGTAAAATCTCCATTCCCTCCCCATTCCAGGGGAAGGTTATTGCAAAATCCCCATTTCCTCCCGATCAGCTGGGATTTGGGAGGCAGAGAATAGATGGGGGTGGGGCCAGTCAGCATTTTTATTACCGGTTCTCTGAACTACTCAAAATTTCCGCTACCGGTTCTCCAGAACTAGTCAGAACCTGCTGAATACCACCTCTGCTCACAGTACCTCACAGGAATGGGTCTTTTCCACTGAAGAGGAATGCAGCTGGTTCTAAAAAAAAACAAACAAACACCAACCCTCAGAGTTGAACAACAAATTCTGTTGGCTGAGAATATCCTTTTTAAAGATGCTTTAAGTCTCTTCTACGGCTCGCACGACCGTTTTAGTGTGTTTCCTGCTGGAAAGCAATGGGCAGCCAAATAGTCCATTTTCGACAAGCACAGAATGGCTCTGATCTGTCAGAAAGGAGTGATCTTTTGCCTGCCCATCCAACTTGCCGAGCTGTTAAAAGCATTATGATTCTGCTGTAATCATTTGCACAGTGCTTAATCCACCAGGCAGCACAATTGTTGCCCAGAATAATGATGTTTCTGAATTTTTTTTAATCTTCTGGCTCAGGATGCAAATTATCCAGTTGGTCATGAATTGGTGGTTTTCTCCTCTCCACAGGCTTGTTCTTTTACTTGGAATCTCAGATGAACCGTGGTTTGGTAACCTGCTTCTCTGTAGGACAAATGTTCGAATCAAATCCATTACTCTTATTTAAGCGTCCTTTGCTGGTGTGAAATCATTCTTTACCTAAGGGAGTCATCCATAAAAATCAGGCATGTGGACACATGCCTGCAACACGCATATTTTTATTTTAAAAATAAAACAAGCCCTTCTTTTGAGACTCAACTGTAGGTGGTTAAAATCAATAATACAAACACAACAATAAAATAACCCAACCAACAAACAAGAAAAAACTGGTTCCCAATCAACAATATCTATCCAATTATGTATTCTCCCAGAACAATTAAAACTTGGACCACATGTTTTCTGAATAGTTTTTATCCCAGAGCTATAATTGCACTCAACAATGAACTAAAGGGCCACCATCAGTGAGCTGTTGGACAGCATTACTTGGTCTGTTGTGTGGATGTTTGAGTGGTTTAGGTGTGGGGAATTTGTGGTGAGTGGGAGTGTGTTTGGGGATTGTTATGTGTGTTGGGCCTGGTCTTTGGGTGTTAAGTGAATTTTGTTGTATGGGTATACTGTGTATACACGTACAATGACAATGAAGTTTCTATTTTCAACCTTGTAATTTCAGGACCTGGGGGGAAAGCCAGCTCTTAATGGCTTTCTGGAAATGTAAGAGGGTGGGGGCTTGCCAGATCTCAAGGGAAAAGGGTATTCCATAGGGCAGGAGCTGGTATGGAAAGGACACACTTCCTGTGTCCCATTAAAAGGCAACATTTGAAGGAAGGGACCTGGACTGTGCCTATTCTGGGTGGGTCAGGCAGATATTCTTAGGAGAGGCAGTCCCACAGATAAATCTGGCCCTATGCTGGTCTCATTCCTTTTGATCGGTAAATGGGATAGTGTAATGGCAGTGATGTAGACCTTCCACTATCGTCTCAGGCCTCTCTTCTGCAACCTCAGGGTCACCAGACTGCTGTCCTCTTTGGGCCATTCAGATGGGAGAAGGAAACCCTATATCTGTTCTCTCAATCCTAAATTGCATTAACAGATGGGAGAGAATCAAGATCACGTGAGGTACTAGTACTACCATATAAAGCCTTAGTAAGGCCACACCTAGAATACTACATCCAGCTTTGGTTACTACGCTATAAAAAAGATGTTGAGACTCTAGAAAGAGTACAGAGAAGAGAAACAAAGATGATTAAAGGCCTAGAGGCCAAAACATATGAAGAATGGTTGCAAGAACTGGGCATGGCTAGTCTAGGGAAGAGAAGGAACCGGGGTGACATGATAGCAGTATTGCAATATTTGAAGGGCTGTCACAGAGAGGAAGGGGACAACAACTTTTCCAAAGCACTCAAAAGCCAGACAAGGAACAATGGTAGTGGAAACTGATCAAGGAGAGAAGCAACTTGGAACTAAGGAGAAATTTCTTGACAGTGAGAACAATCAACCAATGGAACAGAAGTTGCCTTCAGAAGCTGTGGGTGCTTTATCACTGGAGGCTTTCAAGAAGAAACTGGACAACCACTTGTCAGAGATGGTATAGGGTCTTCTGCTTGAGCAGGGGGTTGGATTAGATGACTTACAAGGTCCTTTCCAACTCTTATTCTATTCTGTTAAACCCTTCTTCTGTCATGGACCACTGAATCCCTGGCCATAAACTGGGACCGCCAAGTTCAATAACTCTCTTCATTTTCACCTTTAAGAATACGGAAGTTAGTCGTTGGGGCAAAAAAGATAGTAATGATGGTTGCATTGGTGATGCCTTGACATCTCCATACCCCTTGGAGGGTAGAGCCGAGGATTTTGTTCAGTATCTGTATGACAAAATCACTCAGATTCGGGAAGATTTGGACTCCGACTGGGTAGTCTCAGGGGGAGAGACAGGGGCAGGTCTTGAGAATGTTATCTGGGATGAGTTTGATCCTGTGACCCCTGAGGACGTGGACAGGATTCTGGGTAGACTGAACGCGACCACTTGTTTATTGGACCCGTGTCCTTCCTGGTTAGTACTGGCTTCCTGGGAAGTGACACGAGGCTGGCTCCAGGGGATTATAAACGCTTCGCTGAGTGAGGGTGACTTTCCCGCCGCCTTGAAAGAAGCGGTGGTGAGGCCTCTCCTCAAGAAGCCTTCCCTGGACCCGGCAATGTTGGTAAATTATCGTCCGGTCTCCAATCTTCGCTTTGTTGCGAAGGTTGTTGAGAGTGTGGTCGCGCAACAGCTCCCCCAGCACCTGGATGAAACGACGTATCTGGATCCGTTCCAGTCGGGCTTCAGGCCCGGGTACAGCACGGAAACGGCATTGGTCGCGTTGGTTGATGATCTCTGGAGGGCTCGGGACAGGGGGTGCTCCTCTGTCCTGGTCCTGTTAGATCTCTCAGCGGCTTTTGATACCATCGACCATGGTATCATGCTGCACCGGTTGGAAGAGTTGGGGGTGGGAGGCACTGTGTTGCGGTGGTTCTCCTCCTTTCTCTCTGACCGGTCGCAGTCTGTGTTGACAGGGGGACAGAGGTCGACCCCGAGGCCCCTCATATGTGGGGTGCCGCAAGGGTCGGTCCTCTCGCCTCTCCTGTTCAACATTTATGTGAAGCCGCTGGGCGAGATCATCCGTGGTTTCGGGGTGGAGTACCATCAGTACGCTGACGACACCCAGCTGTACATCTCCACCCCGGATCACCCCAACGATGCCCTTGAAGTGATGTCCCGGTGCCTGGAGGCCGTACGGATCTGGATGGGGAGGAACAGGCTCAGGCTCAACCCATCCAAGACTGAGTGGCTGTGGTTTCCGACGTCCCGATATAGTCAGTTGACGCCATCACTGACTATTGGGGGCGAATCATTGGCCCCCACGGAGAGGGCTCGCAACTTGGGCGTCCTCCTGGACTCACGGCTGTCTTTAGAAGAGCACTTGACGGCCGTGACCGGGAGGATTTTTCATCAGGTTCGCCTGATTCGCCAGTTGCGTCCCTTTCTGGATCGGGACTCTTTACGCACGGTCACTCATGCCCTTGTCACCTCCCGCCTGGACTATTGCAACGCTCTCTACATGGGGCTCCCCTTGAGGAGCACCCGGAGGCTCCAACTGGCGCAGAGTGCGGCCGCGTGGGTGGTAATGGGAGCGACATGGCGTTCCCATGTAACACCTCTCCTGCGCGAGCTGCACTGGCTCCCGGTGGTCTTCCGGGTGCGCTTCAAGGTTTTGGTTACCACCTTTAAAGCGCTCCATGGCTTAGGACCCGGGTACTTGCGGGACCGCCTACTACCACCAATAGCCTCCCACCGGCCGGTACGCTCCCATAGAGAGGGGCTCCTCCGGGTGCCGTCAGCCAAACAATGCCGACTGGCGGCCCCCAGGGGGAGAGCCTTCTCTGTGGGGGCACCTACTATCTGGAACGAGCTCCCCCCAGAGATACGGAGGATCCCGGATCTGCGCACCTTCCGCCGCGCCTTAAAGACCTTACTATTTCACCAGGCCGGCCTGGCCTAATTTTCCCCCTCTTTTATAAAAGATTTTTAAAATTTTAAATATTTTTTAGTATTTATATATTCAATTTTAAATTGGTTTTAAAAGTTTGGGGTTTTAAATTTGTCGGGGCCAAAATTATTTAATTTGATTTTATTCTATTTTTTAAATTTTGTATTGTATGTGTTTTTTTTTTTTATTGCAAAAGTTTTACAATTACATTTTCACCCCTTTTTTCACCCCCCCACCTCCCTCCCCAAACTTCCCGTCTTCCCTAACCCTCCCTAACCCTCCCCCCCAGACTTCCCTATTATGTACTCATAACTAATAACACTGATATATATACCTGAACCCATCCCTCCCCCTATATAATTTTCCCTCTTTATCTCTTCACATTAAGATATTTCTAATACATTGTTTTCAAATAAAAGCTATTTGGTACTTTCTAGTTTGATATTTGTTCTGAACATATTCTATCCATCTTTTCCATTCCCATTCATAAGTCTCTTGTGAACAATCTTTTAAATATGCTGAAATCTTCGCCATCTCTGCAAAACTGGCCATCTTCAAAGTCCATTCCTCGATTGTAGGCAAAGCTTCATTCTTCCAATATTTACCTATCAACAATCTTGCTGCTGTTATCATATGCAATATTAATTTTGTTTCACCCCGTGTGAAACCCTTAACTATACCCAATAAAAACAATTGTGGAGAAAATTGAATTTTTTTCTTCAAAACATTCTGCATGACCCACCATATTTTTATCCAAAAAGCCTTAACTTTCCTACAGGTCCACCAAACATGATAATACGTAGCATCCAAACATTCGCATCTCCAACATTTTGGCTGAACATTAGGGTACATACATGACAACTTTTTAGGATCTAAATGCCATCTATAAAACATTTTATAAAAATTTTCCCTCAAATTCTGCGACTGTGTAAATTTAACATTCTGAACCCAAATTTTTTCCCATGTTTCCAACATCACTGGTTCTTCAAAATTTTGTGCCCACTTAATCATGCAATCTTTAACTAATTCCGTTTCTGAATCCCTTTCTAGCAAAACATTATAAAGCCTTTTAATATGCATTGGACCTTTCTCTCTTATATGTCTAACCAATTCTTCCTCATGCAACATAATACCAGTTTTTTGGTCCTCTTTCCATCTCAATTGTAATTGATTATATTGTAACCAGGTTAAATTAATCCCTTCGTCCAACAGTGTCTGCAATGTCTTCAGCTGCCATCTGCCCGCATCTGTAAAAAGAACCTCTTTGTATAAAAACCCCCCGAGTGACATTATATTTGTATTCCACAAGGTATGACCAAGAGCCAGCCATAGCGGTATTTTATAATCCCATTTGAGTCGGTGCTTCTTCCAAACTCTCATCAAAGAGTCTCTAAGTATATGACTTTTAAATACTTTATCAACTTTGTCATCATAAAATAGATAAGCATGCCATCCAAATTCAAGATCAAAACTTTCTGCATTCAATATTCCAGCCTTTTTACTTCCAAACCAATCACTTGTTAAAGTTAAAGCTGCTGCATCATAATATAACTGTAGGTTTGGAAGTTTAAGGCCTCCTCTTTCTGGAACATCTTGCATAATTTTCAATTTCACTCTCGGCTTTTTCTCGTTCCAGACAAACTTATTAAGTCCAGTTTGCCAAACTTTCAGTTGTTTATCACTTTTAAGCACCGGAATCATTTGAAACAAAAACAGAAATCTTGGCAAAATGTTCATCTTAACTGCTGCTATTCTTCCAAGTAAAGACAGTTGCAACTTTTTCCAAGTCTCCATGTCTTTCTGAACCTCTCGCCACAACACCTCATAGTTATTTTGAAACAATTTCATGTTTGATTCTGCAACCTGAACTCCAAGATATTTTACCTTAGGTACAATTTCAAAACCTGCCCTCCTTTCAAGCTCATGTTTGCGATCTTGTGTCATGTTTTTAGCTATCATTTTAGTCTTTTTTGAATTCAGTCTAAAACCTGAAACTCTACCATAGTCTTGTATAATGTCATTCATCAGGATTGTTGATTCCATTGGTTGTGATAGGGTAACCACCAGATCATCTGCAAATGCCTTTATTCTATAATCCTCTTGCCTTATCATTATGCCTTTCAAAATTTTTGAGTCCTGTATTGTATTTAGCAAGACTTCCAATGTTAAAATAAATAAAAGTGGGGACAACGGACATCCCTGTCTTGTTCCTTTTTCAATTTTAAACTCTGTCGTCAAACTTCCATTAATAATAATCTGTGCTTTTTGCTCTTGATAAATTGCTGAGATCGCCTGTATAAATTGGTCCCCAAAGCCCATCTTTTTTAAAGTCTTTAGTAGAAAATTCCAATCCACTCTATCAAAGGCCTTCTCCGCATCCAAAAAAACCAGCACTGCAGAGATCTGTTTATTCTTGTCAAGATATTCCAATAAGTCTATTACTTGCCTTACATTGTCCTTCATATATCTGCCCTCAATAAATCCCGCTTGGTCCGCATGAATCACCTTTTGGATTACTGGCATCAACCTGTTGGCTAATACCTTCGCATAAATTTTATAGTCTGTGTTCAAAAGAGATATTGGTCTGTAGTTCTCTGGTTTTTTAGGACCAACTTGTTCTTTTGGTATCAAAGATATATAAGCAGTTGTCCAAGATGGGGGTATTTTGCCCCCTTGTTGAATATTGCAGAATAAATCTCTAAGTTGTCCCACCATTTCAGCTTGTAAAGTTTTGTAATACACTGCGGTCAAACCATCCGTGCCAGGAGCTTTGGCTGTTTTTAGCTGTTTAATTGCTGCTGTTATCTCCTCCTCTGTTATAGGATAATTCATTCTTTCCTTTTGTTGATCAGTAATTTTTGTAACTCTCTTATCCTTTAAATATTTTTCTATAAGTCCATTCTGCACCTCTTCTTTAGCATATAGTTTAGTATAATAATCCACAAAAGCTTCTTTAATTAGTTTTTGTTGAAAGATTTCTTTCCCTCCAATATCAATACTATCAATAGTCCGTATACTTTGTTTTTTCCTCAATGTGTAAGCCAACCATCTGCCCGGTTTGTTAGCGTTGCAAAATGTATTATGCTTCGCGTATTGTAAACTTGTTGCAACTTGTTCCGCCATAAGCATTTGAAATTGGTCTTTCAAAAGTTTTATAGCATTTCGTATTCTTTCATCTGTTGGATTTTTAATGAGTAACTGTTCTTTATTCTTTATTTCCATTTCCAACTCAAATCTTTTCTTTTGTCGAAACAGTCTATGTTTAGAATTCATGTAGATGAGTACCCCTCTCATATAAGCTTTACTTGCATCCCAAACAATTTCAATTGGGGTACCTTTATTCAAATTTATTTCAAAAAATTCTTTCAAATGCTTTTTAAGTTCTATTGTATTTTTTTCATATCTGAACAAGTTCTCATTTAATCTCCAAGAACGTCTCTCAACCTTATCCATCTCAATTTCTATCCATACAGGGCTATGGTCAGTCAGAGTTCTTGGAAAAATCTTTGTTCTTTTTGTCTTAACAAGTAGATCATTTGACAACAGGATAAAATCAATCCTAGAAAAAGATCTATGTCTATCCGAGAAAAAAGTGTAGTCCAATTCATTTGGATTATGTATTCTCCAAACATCTTTTAATTCCATATCTTCTTTCATATCAAAAAAAGTCTGTGGTAGTCTAATTCTAGACTTTGCCAAGCTCTTTTTATCTAGTTTAGAATCAATTACTCCATTCCAGTCTCCCATAATTAAAATAGATCTATAGTCCCATTGCAATATTTTAGTATGTAACATCTTATAAAAATAATCCTGTTGGTGGTTGGGAGCATAGATTCCAATCAAAAGAATTTGACCATTTGCTGTGAGCAATTCAATTGCTACAAACCTACCATCTTGATCTGCTTCTATAACTTTCGCTGTTAGTTTTTTATTTACATAAATAACCACACCATTCTTTTTCTGCGAAGTTGAAGATATATAATGTGCTCCTAGTTTTGAGTTTATCAAATATTTTTGATCTTGAGTTGTGATATGCGTTTCTTGTAAACATATTATATCATTATTAAATTGTTTCAAATATGTAAATAATTTCTTCCTTTTCTGTGCTGAATTCAACCCATTGACATTCCAAGATAGACACTTAAAGGTCATCAGCCTCTTTCTGGAGCACAGAGCAAAATATTTGAAGTTCATCCGAGAGCTTCGATCTCGCTCCTCCCATAGCTCCACTCTCTTGTACGGTACTCTTAACTGCCTTCTTGTCTTGTCTTTCCTGTTGTTGTTGTTGCTGTTGTTTAAGTAGCTTGGATTGGGCTCTAGTTATACGTTGATCTTTAACTTCTGTCAACTGAATCAAATCCAAAATTGGAGAAGAATCCAACAAGGGCTCACTCAGAAAACCTCCTTCTGCACCTTGCACGTTTTCTAATTCCTGCTTAGACTGTTCTTTCAATTGCCTCTCTTCACTCTCCTTAATCTCCAAAACTGTAGATGTACGTGGAGATGGTGTTCTTTCCTTAAGAATAGTACTGTAAAAGTGTTGTGCCTTCTCCACGGTATTCAACCGATATCCTTCTCCCTTATATCTAAAAATTATCCCAGCTGGTGCGTCCCACCGGAAGGGTATCTGTAAATTTTTCAATTCCTTAACAAGAAAACCAAATTCTTTTCTAGCTTTCAGCATTTTGGGAGGTAATTCTTTAAAAATTTCAAGTCGTGAGCCCCCCACTTGTACAGAAGTGTGAAAAGATTTTTGCAGGATATCATTTCTAATTTCTCTCTCAGTAAAGTATATGACCACATCTCTAGGCAATTGTCTTTGTCTGGCCACCCAAGAGTTCACTCTGTAAATTTTATCTATTTTATGAAATACCAAATCAGGATTAGCTTGTAAAATCTTAGCCAAGGCTTCAGAGCAAACCTGTCTCAAGTCCTGTCTCTCCTCCTCTCGAATTCCCCGAAGCCGTATGGCAAATTCCATCGCCCGGAATTGTATCATAACAATCTCATCTTCAATTCTCTGCATTTTATTGTCAACTTCATCAATTTTATAATCATTGTCTTTCATCTTAACATTAACTTCTGATTTGAATTCTTCAACGTTAAAATCAACTTTCCCAATAAATTCTGCCAGGCCAGACGCCACTTCTGATATTTTTTTGGTCACCTTATTTTGATTCTGTTTCACCATGTCTTTAACTTCATTAATTTCCTGCATAAATTCCTGATGTGATTTTTGAAGTTTATCATCTATCCCCTGTTGAGATTTTTGAAATTTGTCATCCAGAGTTTTAGAAATAAATTCTTTTAAATCTCCCACATCAAATTCTTTTTTCTGGGTTTGTAGCTGTTGAGCAGGGGGAAGTTGCGTTTGATGTTTGTGTGTGGGGGATCCCCCCCCTAATGCCTTCCCTTCCTGCTTCTTTGAAGCCATCCTGGCTCGTGATCTAGTTTTTCTAAAGAGGGAAGTTCCTTTTCCTTTCCCTCCTGCACAAAGACTTCTAAAAAAGTCCCCCAGATTTAATCAAACAAGGGTTAAAATAAAGCAAAGTCCAATATTGAAAAGGGAAAAAATTTCCCAGTTATTTCTCTTATAACAAGCAAAGCAGCTTAGTAGCAACTTGGAAACTTTGTAGCAAAACAAAGTAACTTCACCAATCCACACTCGCTGGCTCGTTAACTCTGAAGCTAGGCGCCATGTTTTTTCAAAGCACTTTCACTCATTCGCATTTTCTCAGATTGAAAAGTCAACAAAGTGCTAATACTTGCGTTTCCAAATTTCAGGATTCAGGTAGTTTCGCTGTTTATTAAAACTGGTTCTTGCGCTTTAAGTTTCCTGCAGCCGGCTTGTTCTGCAGAAGCAGAATCGTCCCACGCCGCCCGGAGTCTCAGCAGGTTGGAAGGGAGCCGCGCCTGTTTCCTCCCCAGAAACGATTCCCTGGGGGGTTACAGGGGCTCGACCTGTGCCCTGCTATCTCTCCTCCAACAATCCTCAGGATTTTGAAGTTTTCGAGCCGCTTCTCGATCGCGAAGCGGCTCTACAGGCGGCGGGGCTGGCGGAGCTTCAAGGAGCGCCGCCATCGCCGAAGACAAGGAAACCGGAAGTCCTGTATGTGTTTTTATTGTTTGGCTGTGCACCGCCCTGAGTCCTTCGGGAGTAGGGCGGTATAGAAATCTAATAAATAATAATAATAATAATAATAATAATAATAATCTCTTCCCTTTTAAAAGGTTTTCTAAACTAAATTTGGGGAATCAAAATTTTGTATTTTTTTAATCATCTGAAAAAGGAATGGAGGGTTCTGGTTGGGCCAGTTGATGGGCAATAGACACAGGGAGGCAGAAGCCTGTAGTTATGGACAGGCTCTGGCTGGTAATTGTGGAGAAGCTATAATTGATATTTTGATGAATCTTTGTGAACCACAGTGTGAGAATGACTAGATTTCTACCTTATAGAGTTCTAATCGGTGCTCTGATTTGGCAGACCTTCTTTTCCACTGCAAATGCTCAAAAGAACCAAAACATCTGGGAAAGATTTGTCTGCATTATACAATCAACTGTTTTATGGGCAACAATAAAAATGATCTTGAATCAAGATTGACTTCTTTTGACTCCATGTCCACCAAGTTTTCTTGGCAACATAATGGTTAATGGTTTTCTATAGGGGATGTGGTAGCTCAGTGGCTAAGACGCTAAGCTTGTCGATTGAAAGGTCAGAAGTTCAGCAGTTCGAATCCCTAGTGCCGTTTAACGGGGTGAGCTCCCGTTACTTGTCCCAGCTTCTGCCAACCTAGCAGTTTGAAAGCACGTAAAAAAATGCAAGTAGAAAAATAGGGACCACCTTTGGTGGGAAGGTAACAACGTTCCGTGCGCCTTTGGCATTGAGTCATGCCGGCCACATGACCACGGAGACGTCTTCGGACAGCACTGGCTCTTCGGCTTTGAAACGGAGATGAGCACTGCCCCCTAGAATTGGGAACGACTAGCACATATGTTCGAGGGGGATCTTTACCTTTATAGCTTCCTACTGGACTGTTGCTTTGACTTCCTACTGTAGCCTATAGCCTTGGGATTTTCTGGTTGTCTCTTGATCTTGCTTAAGTTAGACAAGGTTGGGCTGGTGTATAAATGAACCAAAATTCTTGTTGATTGCTGATAAAAATAAGTTTGGATCACCTCACTACTCAAACTCTTTGGTAGATGAATATATTTGCTCTGTGGGTTAATTCTTCTTGAGGTTTTTTTGCATTTGTGTGGCTTCTATTGTCTCCTTCCAAGCCCTCATTTGTTCAGAAGGATGCTCTCTGGAAATGCGTTGCCTTTCCCGTGGCTTTCTACCATGGTTGAGGTGGCTAAGTCCTGGCAATATGCTGTCTCCATATGCCATTAGTGACTAATCTAAGCCAACAGGGAACACTGAGAAAACCTATTGCCAAATACTGGCATGACAGTTTTCTAGACCCAGTTTGATGTATGGCTTCACACATTCTGCAAGCCCATCTAATTGTGGCTGAATCAGCGAATTGTTGAATAAACAAACCGTGGGTAGCACAACAAATAGAGTGAGACATCTGACTCAACCTTGTGCTTTCATCCATTGCAGTCTTTTATCTCATCTGTCTGTGACAGCATCCCCTGTCTCTGAGCAGCGTGAACTTTGCCTGACAATCTGGGGTCTAGAGTGATTGTTAAAGAACAGACAAAATATCTTCCGTTGCTCTCCTCTTCGTTGCCCCAGAAGGCTTCAGCATAAAAGCTGCTGAGGATTTGAACCTTCATAACATGAATGAGGCAGGAAAGAAACCATGAATCCAAGGTTGTCTGAAGGTGTCCTTTAGTTATATGGATCATCCTGATGCCAAGTTAAATCCCAGCTCTGAAATACAGCTTCGTTTTGTCTGGAGGTTTTGCCTGTTTACACAAGCTCAGCTTGAATATTTGTAAATAGAAATACAGAAAGCGCCTATTTCTCCAGTAGGTGTCGTATTCACACAACATTTAAAATTTACTCCTTTCTGTCGTCTCCCATTGATAGCCTATAACGTTTTCCCCCCATTATTATCTGTATTTCTTCCACTTCAACTGATACTAATCTATTCATTTTCTGTGGAAGCGATGCTACAAATTGCTGGTAGTGTGAGTTACATTGCACAACTAAATCAATGTTACGTTATGAATTATGTACAATTGAGTCAATACCGACTGTGCATAAGAAGCATCCCACTGGGCTGAAAAAACTGTGCCATCCAAAGCAATGTTCAGGATTGTAGTTGCCAATTGTCATTTTCACCCAGTTGCCAGTGTGGAAGGCAGAGTAATAATTATGTAAGCTTTTGAATGTAAAATGCATGTAAGGCACAGTATTCTGCATGTATATATCATCTTCATGTTCAAAGAATGTTACAGATTCACGGGGTATAAATTGGATGTTCATATTTCTGGAGATGCACTCAATTGAGAGTTTATGGTATGTGGAACTTAATTGAACTGACAAGGTGTGCAGGAAACACATCAGTGTAGTAATGATGGACTGACATCAACTGGGAAACAACTGGGCAGCATATTGGAAATTGAATACATTTCTGGCATGCCTAACTGACAATTTAGTCACCCAAAAGGTGGAGATGGGAACTAGAGCAGCGGTCATCAACTGGTGGTCCTGGACCACTGGTGGTCCACAAGAAAATTTTGGTGGTCCGCAGAAAAATTATTTGCATTTTTATATTGCACTAAATCAGGGGTCCTCAGTCTACGCCCCCTGGGCTGGATACATGCAATGAATGTTTGTGCTGCTGCAGAGAGTCTCCCCCAGAGGGGGGCAGAAATTCTGACTTGGGGTCTGTTTCGGCCTCTTAGTGTGGAGCTTTGGGCGAAGGCTGGAGGGAAGTCCTGCTGGTGGCGAAGAGCCAGAGGGCCTCGTTCCAGTGGGACAGCCTCATGGCTTGGAACTGGCTGACCATCTCAGCCCGCTGAGCCTCCAGGCGCCGGTACCTGGCCTTGCACTCCGCAGGTCTTCCCTCTGCTTGGAAAGCCTATGCTCCTAGTCTCAGTGACTCAGTGTGGTGCTTCTGCTGAGCCTCCTTCTCGGTCAGATCCAATTTGAACTGAGGCAGCTGTTTTGCCAACTCTCTCTTGGCTCCAACAACTGCTTCCTGTTGGGGCCCTAAGAAGCCCGGGCTGGCAGGCGAGGAGTGGCAAGTAGAGGCTTGCAAGGCACTACTTGTCATGAGTGACATTGAGTTGGCCACGCCCACCCAGTTATATGACCATCTTGCCATGCCCACCCAGCCGGGCATTAGGCAGATCATATTAGTGGTCCGTGGGATTTAAAATTATGAATTTAGCGGTCCCTGAGGTCCGAAAAGTTGGGGACTCCTGAACTAGAGGGTCAGATATACTTAATCCTAAGGGATGAAACAGTTAAAGGACTAGAAGTTGTAGGAACTTTGGTGGAGAGTGACCATTTCATACTAGAATTCTCCACCAGTTAGGCACAGGTAACTGAACAAAGCCAGATTAGTGTTTTAGACTTTAAAAGATCTGACTTCAACAAATTAAGAGATTAGGAAGCTTTCCATGGATACAAATCAGAGATGGGTTCCACTTACCTTTACTACCAGTTCGCAGCGGGATCGCGCGCTTCTGCACATATGCAGATCACCAATGATGACATCATGCCTGGTGGGCTGAGCCTCCCGCTGGTTTTACTACCGGTTCTATAGAACTGGACAGAACTGGGAGCAACCCACCACTGATACAAATCCTAGAAGGAAAAATGGTCCAGGGTGAACGGGAAACTCTGAAAAATGAAATACTAAAGACACAAACAAAACAATACCACAGAGGAAGAAAAACAAGAGACTTCAGGTGAAGCCAGCATGGTTTCATAAAGAACTCTTTGACAAGCTGAGAGAAAAAAGGGACAAGTATAAAAAATGGAAACAGGGATATATAACTAAAACAGAATATCAGCTAATAGCCTGAATCTGCAGAGATGGAATCAGGAAGACTAAGGCTCCAAATAAACTCAGATTGCAGCAGATGCAAAAATAACCCCCAAAAAGAGAGTCTTTTTCAATATGTGAGGAACAAGAAAAAAAAGTCAAGGAAATGATTAGTCCACCAATGGGAGAAGATGGCAAGAAAATGAGCAACAGAGAGAAAGCGGAGCTGCTTAATTCCTTCTTTGCAACTGTCTTTACACAAAAGAAAAAAAATGCCCAATCTATCCAAAGTACAATGGGAGACAGAACAAGAACACAGGTCAAAGTAGGTAAAAAATTAGTAAAAAAAAAAGAAAAAGAAAAATACCTACTGCTTTAGATGAGTTCAAATCTCTGGGACCAGATGGCTTATATCCCAGGGTACTAAAGGAGCTGGCAGATGTGAACACCTGGAGCAATGGGGGAACTGCCAGAGGACTAGAAAAGAGCTGATGTGATTCTAATCTTCAAGAAGGGGAAAAGGTGGATCCAGGACATTACAGACCAAACAGCTTGACATCATTTTTTTAAATTTATTTATTTGTCAAGAACGTATTAGGTAATATATATAAGTATAAGCATGGATTGGATACATAAAATAAATACAAATAGAGGAAACATTAGGACAGGGATGGTAGCACCCTGGTGCTCTTATGCACGCCCCTTACAGACCTCTTAGGAATGGGGTGAGGTCAACAGTAGACAGTCTAAGGTTAAAGTTTTGGGGGTTTGAGGATGTAACAACAGAGTCAGACAGTACATTCCAGGCATTAACATCTGTTACTGAAGTCATATTTTCTGCAATCGAGTTTGGAGCAGTTTACTCTAAGTTTGTATCTGTTGTGTGCTTGCATATTGTTGTGGTTGAAGCTAAAGTAGTCATGGACAGATAGGACATTGTAGCAGATAATTTTACGAGTTATGCTTAGGTCATACTGAAGGTGGCATAGTTCTAAGTTTTCTAAGCCCAGAATTTCAAGTCTGGTGGCACAAGGTATTTTGTTGTGAGCAGAGGAGTTGAGGACTCTTCCAGTGAAATATTTCTAGACACATTCAATTTAATTGATGTCCAATATCCAGTGCGGGTTCCAGACAGATGAGCTGTTTTCGAGAATTGGTCTAGCAAATGTTTTGTATGCTCTGGTTAGTAGTGTGATATTATCAGAGAAGAAGCTACACAAGAATAGGTTTACAACTTTTAATGCTTTTTTGGTGATATTGTTACAGTGGGCTTTAGCACTTAGATTATTAGATATGAGTATTCCAAGGTCCTTGACAGACTGGGGGTCATCTACAAGGTCATGTCCACTCAGCTTGTATTTTTTGTTCTGGTTCTTTTTGCCAATGTGTAAGACAGAACCTTTGTGAAAATCCTAGAAAAGATAAAAGCAGCAAATTTGTGAGTACCCAGATATGGATAAAGTGATCACTAGAAGCCAGCATGGGTTTGTTAAAAACAGATCATGGTAGACAAAACTTATTGCCTTTTTTGATAAAATGACTGATTAGTGGATCTAGAAAATGTTGAGGATATAGTTCACTTGTACTTCAGTAATGCATTTGACAAAGTAGACTACAGCCTACTTCTTGGTAAGATAAAAACAAATGTGGATAGTACCACTATCAAATACATTTGCAGTTGGCTGACCAACCATACTCAGCACGTAATCCTTAATGGAGCTACATCTACATGAAGGGAAGCATGAGGTGGGGCACCTCAAGATTCTATTTCGGCCCCAGTGCTCTTCAACAATTTCATAAATGATCTAGATGAAGGTATAGAAGGGGAAGTCATTAAATTTACACATGACACCAACTGGGGGGAACTCAAGGTTCAGAAGGATCTTCACATACTTGAGCGTTGGCCCCTATCCAACAAGATGCAGTTCAGTCATGAGAGAAGCAAGATCCTCCACTTAGGCAGCAAAAACCAAATGCAGAGGTATAGGATAAGTAGTGCCTGGCTCAACAGTAGTAACTGTAAGAAGGATCTTGGTGTCCTAGTAGATGATCTCTTAGGTTTGAGCCAGCAATGTGCTTCAGCTTCCAAAGAAACCAATGCAATCCTAGGCTGCATCAACAGAGGGATAGCATCAAGTTCACGAGAAGTGATAGTATCGCTCTATACTGCACTAGTGAGGCCCTATTTAGAATATTGCATCTAGTTCTGATTGCCTTGATACAAAAAAAAAAAAAAAAGATGCTGAGATCCTAGAACCGTGATGGTGAAACTATGGCACACGTGCTACAGGTGGCATGCAGAGCCAAATCGGTGGGCACACGACCTCAGTTCTGGTGTGCATGCATGTGCTGGCCAGCTGGTTTTCAGGCCTTCTGGGCCCACCAGAAGTAGGGAAACATGCTGTTTCCTGTCTCCGGAGGGCCTGGGTAGGGTGGGGAAGGCCCGTTTTTTGCTCTCCCCAGGCTCCAGAGCCTCTCTAGGAGCCTGGGGAGGGCAAAAATGGCCTTCCCCACCCCCCCGGAGGCCCTCCTGAGGCCGGAAACGGGTGGGGCACATATAATTATGGGTGTGGGCACGCAGACGTGCGAACCACCACCCCGCGCTTCCCCTGCTTTTGGCACATGATGGCAAAAAGGTTAGCTATCACTGTCCTAGAAGGAGTGCTGAAAAGAGCCACAAAGATGATCAGCGGTCTTGAGGCTAAACAGTATGATGAGCAATTAAGGGAACTAGGAATGTTTAGCCTAACGAAGAGAAGGATTAGGGCTGACATCATAGCTATCTTTTGATATTTGAGGGGTTGACACAGGGAGGAGGAGGTTGACTTATCCTCCAAAGCACCTGAAGGTAGGATAAGAAGTAATGGTGGGAGCCCATTAAAGACAGATCCAATCTGGAACTAAGGAGAAATTTCCTGACATTAAGCAAAGGTGCAGTTCGCTTCCCAGGGTTCTGGGTGCTCCATCACTGGAGGTTTTCGAGAAAAGATTAAACAACCATTTGTCCAGGATGGTATAAGGACTCCTGTCTTGGGCAGGAGGCTGGACTAGAAGACCTCCAAGGTCCCTTCCAGCCAGGGGTGGGTTCTAAATTATTTTACTACTGGTTCTCTGGGCATGGCTTATTTTGTGGGCATGACTTGATGGTCATGTGACAATTCTTCGTCACCGCTACCGGCTTGGCGGAACTGGGAGGAACCGGGAGGAACCCACCACTGCTTCCAGCCCTATGATTCTATGGGTTGGGGTTTGGCAAAAAATCTTATTATAGGATTGTTGTTTCTCAGCGGTGAAATGTACTTACCTTCACTACCGGTTCGGGAGTGTGAGCGTGTGCGTCTCTTCTGCGCATGCGCAGAGGGTCAAAAATGGGACGTAATGACGTCCCGGTGGGTGGGCGGAGCCTCCTGCTGCCGGCACTACCAGTTCGTGCAAGCCAGATAGATCCAACCAGATTTCACCGCTGGTTTCTAGAGTATCTACAGTTCTTATACAAACTTGTTAAATTGCTTTTTTCTCCTGTCTCCTTCCTGTATTTCCCCCTTTTATTTCTTATAAGACAAGGAAGAATCCTTATTGCTCTTCAATCAATTTATTTTATACTTTACTGTTCTCCACTATGAATCAAAATCTTCTCTAAGGCCCGAATGGTGCATACAGTTTTGATTGTATTCTCTTTTTCATGTGATGCAAAACTTGTATTGTTTTTCTAGTTTGGAACAATTACTAAGCTAGTGTAGGGCAAATCCAATCACTTTGATTTTTGCAATTATTAAGATAAATTAGCAGAAGGAAGAATTTTTTTCCCTTCTCAGATGTGCCGAGAATCCAATCAAAGGAACTGAGCGAAGAAAATGTTTTTTTTTTTAAATGAAACCACTGATGGATTTTTGGTCCAGCTGTTTCCCAAAACTGCAGTGATGCAAAAATATACACCTGCTTGGCATCAAATTGCAGATGGGAGAACATTTGTGTGATAGTATGAGAGCAATTTCAAACATCACAAAAAATGATTTCATTTCAGCAGAACTGCTATAAAGTAATATTGATTAAGAGCCTGTTTGGTGTAGTGGTTAAGGCATCAGGCTAGAAACCAGGAGATTTGTGAGTTCTAGTCCCTCCTTGGGCACGAAACTGGCTGGGTGTCTTTGAGCCAATCACCAGAAGATGGTGAGTTCTAGCCCAGCTTAGCCATGAAAGCCAGCTGGGTGACTTTGTATCAGTCACTTTGACTCACCCTAGGAAGGTGGAATTGGCAAATCACGTCTTAAATCCTGTCAAGAAAACTGCAGGGACTTGTACAGTATGTTGGAAAATTAGACACAACTGAATGGTAGGAGAAAAAAAGACTAGTGAGTCTGAATACAAGTCTAAATACTCGATTGTCCCCTTCCAGATACCAGCAGACTGGTGCAAATTTAGCATGGCCTTGCTTTTTAAGAGAAGTGACAAAATAGTCTTACCAAACATCACTGCTTTCATTAGAAACCAATATGCCAGACAAAATAAATTGGTGGCTCAGATGTTGCAGAATAACAGCAGAGAAAGAAGCTAATTTAGAGAAGATAGATCAACCCTAAACCTTTATAGTGTCCTTGAACATTTAGCTGAGAAATGTGCTACCTGTCCTTGGGGAAGACTATATGTCGCCTTCATGAATCCGAAGGCAGCTTTCAATTTGATTTCTGGAGACAAACAAGGAGAAAAATGATTTGCTTCTTTTGTTGACCAATGACTCCTCGCTTTAAACGTGGAATTTCATAAAAATTAATTCGCTGCAGGTTGAATTGGCTTGCAAAGGTATCTCGTGGCTCCTGACCCCTTCTGGAGAGAAGATGGACAATCACAATGAAAACAAAGTAACCGCTCTCGAGAAGTTCTCAAAACCAACCATCCCTCCTGGAAAATAGAGAGCATACTGTAAGTACAGTATCAGTTAGCCGTACTTCTTTATGTTCCTTGAAGGTTCCTTCTCTGTTTCATCCTCTAGAAAGGAGATACAAGAACTCTAGGAAGGCGCCAAGTCTGCTATTTGTGTTCTATGACTTTTAACGATAATAAACCTGTCCAGTCTATGAACACCTACAGAGCAAAGATCTGGAGCAGATAGGAGAGAGAAACAGCTTCTTGTGGAATCAGAATATCAATTTCTAAGAAAACTAGGAATTGTGTTTAACCTCTCTGTACTTAAAGGTTTTTTTTTTTAAACAACAACTTAACAGAACAGAATAGAATAACAGAGTTGGAAGGGACCTTGTAGGTCATCTAGTCCAACCCCCTGCCCAAGCAGGAGATCCTACACCATTTCTGACAGATGGCAGTCCAGTCTCCCCTTGAAAGCCTCCAATGATGAAGCTCCCACAACTTCCAAAGGCAACTTCTGTTCCATGGATTGATTGTCCTCACTGTCAGAAAATTTCTTCTTATTTCTAGGTTTTCTAACTAGAATTCTAATAAATATTGTTAAGTGTGGGAGTTGAAAGAAGAGGCAGGACTCCAGCAAGTGACTTCAGCTCTTTATTTGCGACTTGAGAAAACTTCTGCTAGGCTAGCCACTGACTTTGCTTTTAATTTCCCGTCGCTTGAACGGACCAATGAGCGGCGGGTATGCTAATGTCTGGCTAAACCCAGACCTGAGTGAAGCCTACACTCCCGGCTTCACTCTCTATTTACATATTTAACAAATATATTGTATTTCAAATGCTGTGCTACACTGAGATTTCCTTCCCTGGTGGGCTTCCCAGATGTTTCAGAGAAATGGCTGGGAATTCTAGTTATAAATATATTTGGAGGCACCTCCTGGGAAAGTCTGCCTGAAAGCAAGGTAAGATCCTTTCCAGTTGTGGCTGGAGCGAGCGCGTCTGAACATTTATCAGCAAGATGGATTCTACTCATTTATAAGCTCAGTGGAGACCTAAGCTTTCTCCTTTGTGAGACCAAGCTTTTCTTCCCAGTGCACAAAATTAGCCCAGCCTGTTTTTCATGCTAAAAACAGTAGCTGTAATCATTGATGATAGAGACTGGTTTTGCATTAGAATATCATAGAATGTTCTCAAGAAAGAAGGGGCTATAATTCACTGGAAAAGCTGAAGGTCCTTCTCTAGTTTGCATGTCCAGTTCCTAGAATTTCCCAGTTCTGAGAGATGTAGACCACACATCTGTAGATATATTTAGGTTAGGGAAAGCTAATCTATCCAGAGCCATGAATGATGGATCTGTAGCACATTTCACAGGGCACATGCAGCAACATGCTTGAGCTTGTAATGATGTCCACTTCATGATATTCATAGTACATTGTACCATACAACTAGCCAGATGGACCAGGACGATGCAGTGTGCATTAAATTAACACTCAAGGATAAAAGCTAGCAGGCTTAACATCTTGTGGGATTGAAACTGCTAAATTAGTAAGTAATTGACCTGATAAAGTTGTGCCATGTATAGCTAACATAAGTTAACCTACTGGCTGTGTTCTTACAACACATTAAACTAGGTTGGTTACAAAACCAGGGGTTGTGTTTGATCAACACTCCAACTTTGGTTCTTCTTTGTAGTTCAAGATGTTCTACAGACTGTTTGTTTAGATGGCTTGAATATAATAAAATGATGAATCTACTATCCAGGCTAAGCATATTATATGAACACTACTAACATATTTCTATTTAAACCTGGATATATTTGATCCTTGTTTAGAGGAAGAGCCTAGGAAAGACAATGTTGTGTAGGTTTCAGGTTGAGTCCATCATTGTTTCTATGCTCCAATTAGAAGGACCCACCACTGAAGTTAGAAGAACTCCTGCCTATCCAGAATGACAGTATTTCACTGGCATCAAACTAGATCATGGCTTGTTCTATAAGCCACTGTTCTAAATTGCACTTTATAGCTTGTAGATAACACTGCTGACAAAGTAAAGAAACTATTTTTTTGGTCTAATGTGATGTGAGAACTGAAACAGTAGACTTCTTTGGGGCAATGCTTGTACATTTACAACTCTGCTTTTAATTTTCAGACTGTCTATGAGGATTATCTGGAGCAGGGGTCTCCAATCTTGGCAACTTTAAGACTTGGCAACTCCCAGAATTCTTCAGCCAGCTTTGCCAAGATTGGAGACCCCTGGTTTAGGAAGAAGAGAAAGGAACCAAATTATGATCAAAATATCTTGACAAAAAGTTTAAGACCCGACTTGAGATTCAGAAAAAGGGTAGCATCCTTCATTTCATTTCATTTCATTTTATTAGATTTATATACTGTCCTACTCCCAAAGGACTCAGGGCAGTGAACAGCCAGAAAGATAAAACACACAAACTACAAAATTTAAAAGACAATATAAAAACCCATTAAATAATTTGGCCCAAAACAATTTAAAACACCCCTACTGTTTTAAAACCAATTCTTCCTAAAAGCCTTGAATTCCACAGAACTGCTAGGCTACTAAGGGTAGAGCGACACAAAGTGTTTTACTCCAAAGAGCATTTTTAAGATTTCACACTTTTCCAAGCACATAAAAGCAAAGTTAAAAACACAGAAAAATAGAAATAAAAAGCTTAAACTGGGAAAAATTGCTCATTTCTTAGGCACAAACCATCTAGATCAGAGGTCTTCAAACTTGGCAGCTTTAAGACTTGTGGACTTAATTCTCAGAATTAATTCCCAGAATTCTCCAGCCAGAATTCTGGGAGTTGAAGTCCACAAATCTTAAAGCTGCCAAGTTTGAAGACCTCTGATCTGGAGGGTTTATGGTGCAAATCGGCTAATAGTTTTAGTATGTGTTGAATTTATTGCAATCAACTTTACCTGTTCATTCTTTGGTAGTTAAGGTAGTTAACTACCTTAACTATTTTGGTAGTTTAAAAAAATGGTAATCCGTTTCACATTTCTGATTATTTCCAAGTACAATCGCAAATGTAGAAAACGAAAAAGTCTAGCATTTGCTTTGTCCTGTTCAAGCTTGATTTTCCTTTTAAGTTTAGATCGTACACCTGTCTCCCAGTTTGTAAATATGTCTAACACAATCAATGAAAACAGATGCCACCCAAGTAGTGCTTTTAACTGCTTCTCTTCCTTTCTTAGAAAAGGAGCTATGGAAAAGAAAATAAAAAAAGTTAAAAATTTTGGGCTGTAAATCTCTAAACAAATTGGAAGGCTGATCCAGAAGTCCGAGGGACCGAAGAAAATATTATCACGTGGGAAAATCGGAATGATAAACTACCCACCAATAGAAAGC
Organism: Pantherophis guttatus; assembly: GCF_059756535.1. Lineage (NCBI taxonomy): Eukaryota > Metazoa > Chordata > Lepidosauria > Squamata > Colubridae > Pantherophis > Pantherophis guttatus. Next base: position 23,775,634 of record NC_142072.1, on the reverse strand, counting down.
TGCATCCCCCCAACTTTCCCTCCCCCAAAAGGCAGCTGTTGGAAATTGGAGGCTGGCTCGGGTCTGGAGTTTGACCCTCTCCAGGTGAATTCCTTAGAGGAGTTTATCTTTCCTTGCTTGGCATCTAATAGCCTTCACCAAGGATTTAATGATGATAAATGGCCAGCGGCAACTTGACTGTCCCTTTGGCAGCTGTGCAGAGACCAGAACCAACAGAGGAAGGGAAGGAGAAAATGGCCGCAGGGCCAGTGCCCTTGAAAATTCCTCCAGGGAGGATGGCTGGAAAAAAGCCGGTTTCTGTTTTAGTTTTGGGCCTTTCGGTGCACAGGGAAAAAAACCCAAAGTTTGCAGGTAAAAAGAATTCTGTTGTGCAAAGATGGAAGACGGGCAGATGCTTTTTAAAATCTGCTTCTGTTCATCCTGAAACATTTCTTGGCTTGAAATAACAGGTCTATTTAGGGAATTCATGCCTTGTTTTAAAGAAATAATTAGGAAGTTGTATATAAAGCTTTTGGAAAATGGGCATAGACGTTTGCATGGGGAATGCGGTATGGAGAAACACAGTTAACTTACGATCATTCCTTGAGTGACCTTTCAAAATTACAACGGTGCTGAAAAAAAGTCATTTAAATCAGGGGTCACCAACCTTTTGGACTTCAGGGACCACTAAATTCATAATTTTAAATCCCGCAGACGACTAATATGATCTGCCTAATGACCGGCTGGGTGGACGTGGCTAGGTGGTCATGTGACTGGGTGGGCATGGCCAACTTGATGTCACTCATGTCAAGGGGCAGCTCGCCAGCCTCTACTCACCCCTCACTCCTGGCCACTCCTCATCTGCCTGCCAGGCTCCTTAGGGCCCCAACAGGAAGCAGTTGTTGGAGCTAAGAAAGAGTTGGCAAAACAGCTCAGTTCAAATTGGATCTGACCAAGAAGGAGGCTCAGCAGAAGCACCTCACTGAGGACTATGAGCATAGGCTTTCCAAGCAGAGGGAAGACCTGCGGGAGTGCAAGGCCAGGTACCGGCACCCGAAGGCTCAGTGGGCTGAGATGGTCAGTCAGTTCCAGGCCATGATGCAGTCCCACTGGAACAAGGCCCTCCGGCTCTTCGCCACCAGCGGTACTTCCCTCCAGCCTTTGCCCAAAGCCCCACACCAGGAGGCTGAAGCAGACCCCAAGTTGGAATTTCTGCCCCCCTCCAACCCACACAAGAAGACCCCAAAGGGGGAGACTCTCTGCAGCAACACAAACGTTCATTGCACGTATCCAGCCCAGGGGCCGTAGTTTGAGGACCCCTGATTTAGTGCAATATAAAACATGCAAATAATTTTTCTGTGGACTACCAAAATTTTCTCACTGACCACCAATGGTCCCCGGACCACCAGTTGATAAATTCCAGTCCCCACACTTACAACCGTTGCAGCAACCCCACAATCATACAATCAAAATGTGAGTGCTTGGCAACTGACATGTATTTACAATGATTGCAGGATCCCCAGGTCACATGATCACCATGTGCAACCTTCGCAGCAAAGTCAAAGAAGGAAGCCAGATTCCCTTAAGACCTGCATGCTTCACTTAACAGTTGCACTTAACAACCGGGTCATAAATTCGGCACAACTTATTTAATAACTGCCTTGTTTAGCAACGAAAATTCTAGTCCCAATTGTGAACATAAGTCAATGTGTCAAGAGTAGATTGCTCTTTCCCTTAGTTACTTCTTGGCGCTCTGCTTGACAACAATCGGGATGGGAGTGGTTGGAACATCTGGAAGGAGGAATGGAATGCCAAGACTCCATCTGCAGATGGCCAGCCCCAAGGTCACGACATGCAGGCGTTTGAACAGGACAGGCCATTCCCAAAACAAGAGGAGCTTATTCGACTGGACAACACAATGAACTGACATTGGCCAATGGGGAAAATCAAGTTTAAATAAGTGGGTTTTCGCACAGGAATTTTAGAGCTGGTTTCGCTTCTACTGTGCCAATATAATGTCTTCAACAAAGTTTACTTTTTGGGACAAACAATGGCCCAAGAATTCCTGATTTGGATTCACTAGCTGGACAGCTGACACAAGGACTGCCTGTATGGGTGCTGTGGATTTATTTCTTTGCTTCCCAATAAAAAATCTGTGGAAGTGATTGTCAAAGAAGAACGGTGCAACGAAGTTCATACTAATAGAAGTGGATCAGAGTTTGATTTGTTAAATCACCCTACACATTTCTTTACCATTGAAACAAATGAGGTTTACATTTGGCTTGATTGGACCCACATTTCAAAGGAGGCAAACGACCTCAGTGCTAAATATTCCCATTATTCCCTTTATGCACCTAGCTAGTTTTGGCAATAGTTCTCATTCAGATGTTCATCTTTTAAAGTCCTCAGGGAAGATCTCAAGGTGGTGCAGACTCTGCTTATTGCAAAGTTTCATTGGCATAAATGTCGGGGCAGATGGTCTGTGACGCCAGAGAGAATTGGGAAGACACTGTTGGAGCCAAAACTCGGCTCAGTTAGTTCAGCCCAATGTAGTTGCAGATACAACATAAATTTATTAAGCATGCAAACAACTGTGGTGTACATCAGAGGGGGAAAGCTAGGGCCCCTTTATGACCTATGGACTTCAACTCTCACAATTTCTGAGCCACGCTGGCTCAGGAATTGTGGGAGTTGAAGTCCAGAAGTAATGAAGGGACCCTACATTCCCACTCTTGATGTAGACCAGTGATGGCTAACCTTTTGGCCATCACGTGCCAGGAGGGGGGAGGGGGGATCACGCGCACACATGCCCGCACCCATAATTCTATGTGCCCCGCCCCCACGCATGCAGGTTTGACCCCCCTCCACCCCCGCTCCTGGCATGCAATGGCACGCTGGGCCCGGAAGGCCCGTTTTTCTCTCTCCCCAGGCTCCAGAACCTTTCCAGGAGCCTGGAGAGGGTGAAAACAGCCTCCCCCACCCCCCCTAGAGGCCCTCTAGAGGCCGGAAACAGCCCGTTTGCCAACTTCTGATGGGACTGGAAGTCAGCAAATGGGCCATTTCCGGCCTCTGGAGGGCCTGGGGGGGGAGGCCATTTTCGCCCTCCCCAAGCTCTTACAAAGGCTCTGGAGCCCGGGGGAGAGAGAGAAATGGGCCTTCCCCACCACCCTCCGAGGCCCTCCAGAGGCAGGAAATAGTCTATTTCCCTATTTCTCGTGGGCCCGAAAATAAGCAGTCCGGTGCGCGCATGCACACCAGAACTGAGCTCACGTGCCCACCGATATGGCTATGTGTGCCACCTGTGGCACGCGGGCCATAGGTTTGCCATCAGGAATGTAGACCAACGTCCGTGCAAAGCATTGGCAGCTTGCTAAGCAGCCCTGAATGAGAACTGACCTCATGGTTTATATATCCATGGCCTGTTACATTTCAAAAAGAAAAAAAGAAATATAAGAAAAAAGGCAGTCACACTGAATATTACAGCATGATATTGGAATGTCTTTGATGACTCCATCTTTGTGACATCGTTGTTATTGATCCTTCCTACTAGGTCAGCCATACTAGCTATAGAATCTTTGAGAAATAGTCAGGAAATATAAAATAATTTGCTTTACTGGGCCACAGGTTCTGACTCATTCTTCTCCCTGCTGTCATTTAGGGGCAATTCTCAACTTGCTGTGAATGTTTTATTATAGGTAGTCCTCCACTTATGACTGGCTGCTTAATGATTGTTCGAAGTTATGATGAACCTCCCCAGAGCTACCAATAAACCAATTTCAAAGTTCCAATGGCCCATTACGGATCTTTGACTCCACATGTCTTACAAAGCTTAACAAGATCAAGATTTTCCAATGTTTATAAAAACTGCCTTCAGTTTATATCTCTAGAGGTTTCTTGAGCAAGAACCAGGGGTGAAATCCAGCAGGTTCTGGAGAACTGGTAGTGGAAATTTTGAGTAGTTCGGAGAACCGGCAAATGCCACCTCTGGCTGGCCCCAGAGTGGGGTGGGAATGGGGATTTTGCAATATCCTTCTCCCAGGAATGGGGAGGGAATGGAGACTTTACAGTATCCTTCCCCTGCCATGCCCACCAAGCCACACCATGCCCACCAAGCCACGCCCACAGAACCGGTAGTAAAACAATTTGAATTTCACCACTGGCAGGAACCTACCCACCCTGTGAGATCCCTCAGGAAACAATGGTTATGTCGGCAGAATTGATGCAGCCCCTCAACATCTGGAAGAGAAGAGCTTGGTGGAAAATGCCTAAGAGGCTGAAAGGGACAATGTTACTTAGGAAATATTTGTTGCAATACATGTTTTAAGAATAAGTGACTCTCTCAAAAAAAAAATTCTTTTCTTTTCATTGCTTTGCAACCTGATAGCGATTTTCTTACTTCATTTTTGCAACTTTGCCTCCTTTCCACCCCCTACCTCCTTTTCACTAAGATTTGTGTCCAAGGTTAATAAACATTTCCCCCCTCTGTTTAGCCTAAGGCACAGAAAATAACTCCCTCTAATATAATGCATACATTATTTTTATGAAAATCCACATTTTTGTGCAGTCTTATATAACATTTTAATGGGATGCAGTGGCTCAGTGGCTAAGAGGCTAAACTTGTCGATCAAAAGGTCGGCAGTTCAGCGGTTCGAATCCCTAGTGCCATGTAACGGGGCGAGCTCCTGTTACTTGTCCCAGCTTCTGCCAACTTAGCAGTTCGAAAGCACGTAAAAAATGCAAGTAGAAAAACAGGGACCCCCTTTGGTGGGAAGGGAACAGCGTTCCGTGCACCTTTGGCGTTGAGTCATGCCGGCCACATGACCACGGAGAGGTCTTCAGACAGCGCTGGCTTTTCGGCTTTGAAACGGAGATGAGCACTGCCCCCTAGAGTTGAGAACGACTAGCAAATATGTGCAAGAGGAACCTTTACCTTTATACTATAACATTTTAAAATATATATATATTGGAGTTAGAGGTAGTCCTCCGCTTATAATGATTCATTTGGTGACCATTTGAAGCCAGCACTGTCCGAAGACGTCTCCGTGGTCATATGGCCAGCATGCCTCCACGCCAAAGGCACACAGAATGCTGTTACCTTCCCACCAAAGGTGGTCCCTATTTTTCTACTTGCATTTTTTAACCTGTTTTCGAACTGCTAGGTTGGCAGAAGCTGGGACAAGTAACGGGAGCTCACCCTGTTACGCGGCACTATTTATTTGTTTGTTTGTTTGTTTGTTTGTTTGTTTGTTTGTTTGTTAGTTAGTTAGTTAGTTAGTTAGTTAGTTAGTTAGTTAGTTAGTTAGTTAGTTTGATTTATATGCCGCCCTTCTCCGGAGACTAAGGGTGGCTTACAATGCTTTTAAGCAATAGCCTTCATACTTTTGTATATACCTGTGTAGTAGGGCTTTTGCCCCCCCCTATTTTATACAAAGTCAGCTTGTTGCCCCCACAATAGGGATTCAAACCGCCGAACTGCCGACCTTTCGATTGACAAGCTCAGCATCTTAGCCACTGAGCCACCGCATCCCTTTTTTTTTTTTTTTTTTGCTTACCAATGGAAATTTCGGGCTGAATTGTGGTGGTAAATCAAGAACCACCTGCATTGCGAATTAAATAAGTTTCTGTTTCTGCCACACCACCCTCTCTCCCCCTCCCCCCATTTCTCTGCTTCAGAAGAGATGATTCCTTGTTGCTGAACCGCCTTGCAAACCTGTTGCCACCTTTTAGATTTACAGCCCAGCAGTTCCATCTTTCACAGACCTGGGTTTATGTAGCTATAAATGTAAGCCTACACCCAGGACAGCAACCCCAGGATTTATGGCACAAACAGATTCCAAACTGGCAGGGGAGCAAAATAAGGAAGAGGGAGGCAGCCCAGTTTACCTCCCTTTCACCGCCAATGCTACTTCGTCCATTCAAGAAAACTTTTGGCAGAGGCTGTTGATGATTCCCTGGGGAACCTCGCTCAGCATTTCCTGGAACTTCAGCAGTTTCTCATTGTCACTTGAGCTTAAGTAAATCTGCGTCTGGAGGATACCATGGTAACCCATTAAAGGACTGAAAGTTTAATTAATTCTCCCTCCCTCCCGACATGCTCCCTTCTTTCCTAGAGATCCCATTAAACTGATAAGGGAGCTGCTGCTGCTGTTGCTGTTGCTGCTGAGGGTTTGGGGGGTCTTTGGTGGTTTTTTTGGGGGGGTCCTTACATGGGCATTTTATTTATTTCTGTACTTTGTCAAAAGCTAACATCTGGTTTTTCCACCTGATAATTTCTGCATAGTGTCTGATCCCAAAGGTGCTTTTTCTTTTTCTTTTTTTACATAAAGTTTTTTATTTTTATTTCTCATAAACATATTTAAGTGCGCAGTCTCTTATCCATCATTAATCATTCATTTTATCCTTTAACTTTCATTTTTATTTGTTCGGGGATGCTCTTTTATCATTTCTTCTTCTTTGTTTTACCACCACCTGTCCTCTTCTTCTTCCTTCCTCTTCCTTCTTCTGTCCCTTTCTACTTTCCTCCTCTTCTCCCCTTCTATTTCCCCTCCCCTTCCCCCGCTCCTCTTCTTCCTCCCTTTCTAACCCTCTCTTCTACTCTTCTTTCCCCTCCCTTTTCTTCCTTCCCTCTCTCTGTTCCTTTCTCCTTTCCCACTCCTTTGTTGTATCCATTTTCAATTTAATCTAGAATGGCATTCGAGCAGCCCCGATTTTCTATTTACATATATCTTCATTTCAAATTCTTTCCAAATGTGCTTTTTCAAGAGGTAACTGGACTTCCTTGTTTTTCTTTGAAGACGTTTTGCTTCTTGTCCCAGAAGCTTCTTCAGCTCTGACTGGATGGTGGGGAAGGGAAGGATTTATACTCCTTGGGCATTTACATCCTTTTAGTGGGTCATTTATCTCAACAGAGGGGGAGGGATATGACATCATCTATCTCCAGTCTATAGCACAATCCTTTTAACAGTTCCAAGAAGGCTCCACACCCATTTGCACCACTCAGGTGATGCTGATGACACAAATAAACCTCCAGGTGGCCTTAACAACTCACTAAAAGAATGCAAAGGACCAGCTGTCTGCAAGAAGTATAAACTCTTCCATTTCCCCACCATCCAGTCAGCTTCTTGGCTGAGAAGCAAAATGTCTTCAAAGAAGAACCAGAAAGTCCCATTGCCTCTTGAAAAAGGCACCTTTGGGACAACCATGACCTGGATGACTGAGAATCTTCATGGACATAGTGTCTGATGTATCAAAAGAGGTTTGCAGGTAATGATTTAATGATATAGGAGTTCTTTGATATATTGATCATCAAGGTCATTAAGATATATTGATCATACAGCTTGTTCTAAAATGCTTCATTACTTTAACTCGGGGACAAGAGGAAGTCATATTTTTCCAATCTTTTCTTTAAAACCTCCAGCAATGGAGCACCCATAGTTCCAGGAAGTAAGCTGTTTCATTGATTGATCATTCTCACTGCCTGAGAAATTTATCCTTCTTTCCAGGTTGGATCTCCCTCTGATGAGCTTCCACCCATTGCAGGATAGCCTCTTCAGGTGCTTTGGAGAATAAATTTAGACAGCCCTTCAAGTATTGGAAGATGGCTATCAGATTTCCCCTATGGTTTCTTTTCATTAGGCTATACCTACCATAGCTCGTTTAGCCATTCATCATACAATTTAGCTTCCAGGCCCGTTATCATCTTTGTTGCTTTTCTCTGCACTCTTTCTAGGGCCTCAGCAGCTTTTTTGTATTGTGTTGACCACAACTGAATGCAGTATTCCAAAGATGGTGTATAGAGGTTCCTCCTATATTAGGCACGAGAAACTGGTTAGATGATTTTACAAATGGTGAAGAATAGCTGTTGGATCAATCTGGAGCACATTTCTGGATTTATATAGCTCTTCTAACAAGAGATGATGGCTGTTGCCATGCATTGTTGTCTTTTGCACCACCTAGATTGCTCCAAGAGACACATTTGCCAAGGATGGAGGTTAAGGAAGTCCATTTTCAGTGGTGGCTTTTCTGGAAGAGCCCCAGAAAATCCTACCCGACTGAGCTATGAAAATGGAGGTTTCACCCACCAGGTTTTCTTGCTGCTTTTGAGATAATGAGTCTAAAACTACCGAGAGCACGATAGCAGCTGGTTGTGGGTCTAAAATAAAATAAAATGCCTTTCAAAATCGGATTCTTTCAGTGTGGAAAGCTTATTGTGTACTTTGCACCACGGTGGGAAGAGCTAATGTCTCAAATCGTACATTGACTCATGAAACAAATCAAATTAAGTAGGCAAGGGCCCAAGTTATGTAAGTGACAAATTCAAAAGAAAAAAAAATGCAGGCATTGAGTAAAATGGCAAATGTGTAATAGAGATGCCTTTAAAAGAAAAAAGCTAGATGAACTAAAGACATCCAGGAATGATGATATTCTGGTGCGATATTTAATGACAACAGTGAGTGGCAAAACGAACAGTTTGCGATGGTGCTCCAGAAATCCTCCTCCTCTCTGATTCACAACCGTGTCCCCCTCATCAGAGCTGTACATCCTATAGGAAGGATCGTATAGGAGTGAGAACCTCATACGGGTAGGGTAGGGTAGGGTAGGGTAGGGTAGGGTAGAGTAGAGTAGAGTAGAGTAGAGTAGAGTAGAGTAGAGTAGAGTAGAGTAGAGTAGAGCAGAACAGAACAAGAGTTGGAAGGGACCTTGGAGGTCTTCTAGTTCAGCCCCCTGCTTAGGCAGGAAAACCTACACCACTTCAGACAAATGGTTATCCAACATCTTCTTAGAAACTTCCAGTGTTGGAGCATTCACAATTTCTGCAGGCAAGTAGTTCCACTTATTAATTGTTCTAACTGTCAGGAAATTTCTCCTTCTTCTAAGTTGCTTCTATCCTTGATTAGTTCCACCCATTGCTTCTTGTCCTACCCTCAGGTGCTTTGGAGAATAGCTCCCTCTTCTTTGTGGCAACCCCTGAGATATTGGAACACTGCTATCATGTCTCCCCTAGCCCTTCTTTTCATCAAACTAGTCATAACCCAATTCTTACAACCGTTCTTCATATGTTTTAGCCTCCAGTCCCCTAATCCTCTTTGTTGCTCTTCTCTGCACTCTTTCTAGAGCCTCCACATCTTTTTTACATTGTGGTGACCAAAACTGGATGTAGTATTCCAAGTGTGGCCTTACCAAGGCATTATAAAGTGGTAGTAAAACATCTCATTCCAACTGTAATATTCACATAAATGTAATGTCTGTCTTTTGTTGGTATTCCCATTGTTGCCTATCAATTGCCCTGTTTAAATTCTGCATCCATTTAATCATACAGCATTTAGCTGATCTGGTTTCTGAGTTCTATTTCATCAGCAAATTGTAAATAAGCTTTAAACACTGTGAATTTTTCCAATTCAGTTGGTATCTCATTGTTTTGCTTTGTTTTTGTAATTCCTTTAGAACTGTGCAGCTTCCTTGGAGATATTGAAACCAATATGATTTCAAAGAAGAATCTCAAAAGGCTTCATCTTTTTAATAATTAGCTCTTGCTGTTTGTATAAATCATTATTCCTCCACTGGTCAATTTTTAAAATACAAATATGTGCAATGAAATATATATATATGGTTAATCAGGCAGAGCTAAGTGTGAGTTAATTCTTTTTCTGGGTTTGCTCCATTCTTTTAATGCACTGCTGATCATTGAATGATCTCTCACAGGTTGTCCATTTCCATGCCTATTGAGCCAATGACATCTGGATGTCCTATTTTCTCAATGGAAGCAACGCAGCCATAAAGTGATATCATCTAAATTGTTGTTGTTGTTAGTTGCGAAGTTGTGTCCGACCCATTGCAACCCCCTGGACAACGTTCCTCCAGGCCTTCCTGTCGTCTACCATCCTCTGGAGTCCATTTAAGCCGACTGCTTCAGTGATTCCATCCAGCCACCTCGTTCTCTGTCGTCCCCTTCTTCTTTTGCCCTCAATCTTTCCCAGCATTAGGCTCTTCTCCAGTGAGTCCTTCCTTCTCATTAAGTAGCCAAAGTATTTGAGTTTCATCTTCAGGATCTGGCCTTCTAAAGAGCAGGCAGGGTTGATCTCCTCTAGAACTGACCGGTTTGATCGCCTTGCAGCCCAAGGGACTCACAGGAGTCTTCTCCAGCACCAGAGTTCAAAGGCCTCCATTCTTTGGCGCTCAGCTTATGGTCCAACTCAGCTTATGGTCTAACTTTCACAGCCATACATTGTAACTGGGAAAACCATAGCCTTGACTATGTGCATTTTTGTTGGCTGGGTGATGTCTCTGCTTTTTAGTATGCTGTCTAGATTTGCCATAGCTTTCCTCCCCAGGAGCAAGCGTCTTTTAATTTCTTGGCTGCAGTCCCCATCTGCGGTGATCTTGGAGCCCAGGAAAATAAAATCTGTCACTACCTCCATTTCTTCCTCATCTATTTGCCAGGAATTGAGAGGGCCAGATCTTAGTTTTGTTGAGTTTCAGGTCAACTTTTGCACTCTCCTTCTTCACCCGCATCAAGAGGCTCTTTAGTTCCTTTTCACTTTCTGCCATTAGAGTGGTATCATCTGCATCTCTGAGGCGGTTGATATTTCTCCCAGCAATCTTAATTCCAACTTTTGATTCATCTAAATTGTAACCCAAGTTAAAGAGTTATTTTGGTAGTAGCTAAGGCACCAAGCTAGAAAACAGTGTCTATCGAGATGCTCAATCATCCATGTTGCGGTTGTCCCAAAGTTGCTTTTCAAAAGACAACTAGACTTTCTTGGTCTTTGTTTTCCTTGAAAATGTTTTGCTTCTCATTCAGGAAGCTTCTTCTGAACTGAAGATGAGTTAATGATGATGAGTCTCCTTCAAGACAGGAAACTGTGAATTCCCAACCCATGTTAGGCACAAAATGAGTTGGGCCAAGGTCGGCAGCTGGGCCTGTTCCTCTCTTTCAGTCCTAGGAAGAAGGCGGCAATGGCAAACCACTTCTAAAAGATCTCCTAAATCTGGTATTTGGAATCCAGTAGCAAACCACTTCTAAAACCACTTCTAAGAAAAGTAGAGGGACTCATCCACACAATTGCCAGGAGTTGAGATTAGCTGAATGGGACATCCTTGACATATACTCTGTTTCCCCGAAAATAAGACAGCCCCTAATAATAAACCAAATTGGGCTTTTGAGCACATGAGCTAAAATAAGCCCCTCTGAAAATAAGCCCTTCCAAAAAATATTTAAAGGCAGAACTGGAAATCAGGTAAGACAGCAAGAGGAGCCCCATCTTGCTCCATGTGCCCCAAAATAATAAGACCTCTCTGAAAATAAGGCCAAGTGCTTATTTTGGGGTTCAAAAAAATATAAGATAGGGTCTTATTTTGGGGAAAACATGGTATATCCAAGTAACCTAGCTTGAAATACAGTTTGAAATTGGGTACTGCCAACCTGCCTAATTCTTCCAACACTTCTAAAATTTTGAGACTAAACCTCAGACCATCTAATGGACCATGTATGGTTAGTTACTGTATATGCCATTTGTTTAATCTTATGTCTTCAATTCTTATTGGAATCATTTGAACTAGGAAATGTCCCTATTGACACCAGTTTTCCAGGTCTGCATCTTGCTCATTAAATTCTGGACAGCCCTTCCCCCTTCTTCAACTATTGCCCATTGCCAAAAAGCTTTAGATATTTTTCATTTTAGTTCTTGGAGGGGGTTGCTCTACTTTCCCCCCATGCTGCTTGCCCTCCTCCCCAAAATGCTGATCCGAAGATGAAATATTTGAAGGACATGCGTAATGAATAGCCCAGTGTTTTGTTAATAATTTTAATTTTGCCATTGCAGTGGCATTCTCCAAGTCCAGCCTTAATTTTTTGCCATTAGGAGATAACAAGAACAGGGCTGTGGCAGCATACATGATTAAGGCTGGAAGCAGTGGTGAAATCCAAGTTTTTTTTGCTACTGGTTCTGTGGGCGTGGCTTGGTGGGTGTGGTGTGGCTTGGTGGGCATGGCAGGGGAAGGATACTGCAAAATCTGCATTCCCACCCCACTCCAGGGGAAAGATACTGCAAAATCCCCATTCCCACCCCACTCTGGGGCCATCCAGAGGTGGTATTTGCCAGTTCTCTGGACTACTCAAAATTTTCACTACTGGTTCTTCAGAACCTGTCAGAACCTGCAGGATTTCACCTCTGGCTGGATGTACAGGTGGAGAATACGTACATGGCCCTGAGAGAAGGATGGGGTGACAAAGACAGACAGGCATGGCAAACAGGGAAAGGATAAGAATTTGGTAGCAAAGAATGAAGTACAAATGGACACTGGAGACCCTCAAAGGGTCAAAAAAAAAAGCCATAAAGCTTAAGAAAATCTGTTCCCTTGAAACCTCTTCTTGTTATCAGCAATTCCCCTTCTGGACAAATTAGCAAAAGGCAGTGATGTGATGACCTGACCTTTCAGAAAGAAAGCACAAGTACAAATCAATTGTAATTCTGCATTGCTTAGACCTCACTCAAAAGTCCAATTCTAAACATCACATCTCAAGGAAGTTTCAGAGAAGTTGAAACAAGGGCAAAAAACGAATGATTAAAGGACTGGAAACTCAGTCATACAAAGCAAGACCAAGATCATTTCTTCACCTTGGATGTCTTTCTAATGGCCACCCCACCATTGTTGAGTTAAGTGAGTGAGCGAATATTTTCATTTCATGTCACTGATCAGTGTAATGTAATATTCAAGGACAAATTGCAACTATCACTGTGATAATAGTCTAATCTGTAGATGATGTAAAACCTACCGTCTGTGCTGTTTTATCAGGACAATGATGGTTGAGAACTTTACAAATTATTATTAGATTACTAATGGAGAACCTTCCTTAAAAAATTCATATCTTTAAGCTTGAAAAAGGATAACTAAGAAAGACGTGATTGCTCTTTTCAAAGCTTGAAGGAATATCACCCTAAAAAGAAATAGAAAATGTTTACCACATTGTTTATGTGCCATAAAATTCATGTCAGATCTTAGTGACCACAGAATACACTAGACTTCAACCCAACCATTAATGTCTTCTATGCAGTGGTGAAATCCAAATTTTTTTACTATCAGTTCTGTGGGCGTGGTTGGTGGGCGTGGTGTGCTTGGTGGGCGTGGCTTGGTGGCGTGGCAGGGGAAGGATACTACAAAATCTCAATTCCCACCCCACTCCAGGGGAAGGATGCTGTAAAATCCCCATTCCTTCCCTACTCCTGGGAGAAGGATATTGCAAAATCCCCCTTTCCTCCCCACTCCTGGGGGAAGGATATTGCAAAATCTCCATTCCCACCCCACTCTGGGGCCAGCCAAAGGTGATATTTGCCGGTTCTCCAAACTACTCAAAATTTCTGCTACCGGTTCTCCAGAACCTGTCAAAACCTGCTGGATTTCACCCCGGCTTCTATGGCAGGGGTCTCCAACCTTGGCAACTTTAATAATTCTGGGAGTTGAAGTCCACAAGTCTTAAAGTTGCCAAGGTTGGAGACCCCTGTTCTATGGTGTACCCATCTCTGCTCTAGCTGAATCTATCTGGGTCTTTTCTTTCTTCTTCCACTTTCCCAACATATATCCTTGTCTAGAGGATACATAAGCTAGACCCCTTGTGTAGAGTCTTCACATAATTTTTCCAAAACATGATAATTTCTGCTTGGTTATTTGTATCTCAGATGAAAACTCTGGATTCATTTGCTTGATATTATCTCAGAGTTCAGAATCATTATCTTAATTTACAGGAATAGCCGTATAAGCGCTTAGACATACTGTTTCACAGTGCTTTTACAGCCCTCTCTAAATGGTTTACGGAGTCAGCCTCTTGCCCCCAACAATCTGGGTCCTCATTTTACCGACCTTGGAAGGATGGAAGGCTGAGTCAACCTTGAGCCGGTCAGGATCGAACTGCTGGAGTGAGCGGTGAGTTAGCCCTGCAGTACTGCATTCTAACCACTATGCCGCCACGGAATGTAGATTGAACATTAGAAGACGCTTCTGAAGTATTAGAACAGTAAAACCAGAGCTGAAATGTAAAATTCGTTACTACCGGTTCTGTGGGTGTGGCTTGGTGGTGGTGGGGTTAATGTGAATGGGTGGGCGTGGCCAACTTTTTTTTTTTTTTTTTTACTTTTAAAAGCATTTTTTCTACAACCTCTTTGGCCAAAGAGGTTGGTAAGAGGTTGCTTTTAAAAGGCTCTGACGATCCCAGCTGTGTTGCCTGATCATCAGAGGCTTTTTTTTTCTTTTAAAAGCATTTTTTTTCCTACAACCTCTTCGGCCAAAGAGATTGTAGAAAAAATGCTTTTAAAAGGCTCTGACGATCCCAGCTGAGCCGTGCAATCATCAGAGGCTTTTTTTTTTTTTTTTACTTTTAAAAGCATTTTTTTTTTTTTTGGCCGAAGAGATTGTAGAAAAAATGCTTTTAAAAGTAAAAAAAAAAAAAGAAAGCCTCTGATGATCACACGGCTCAGCTGGGCATGGGGTGGGGGGGGGGAGGCAGGGATTTTTGCTACCGGTTCTCTGAACCACCCGCCGCCATCACTACTGGATCAGGCGATCCAGTCCGAACCGGGAGCATTTCACCCTTGAGTAAAACCAAAGGCCACAAAGAATAGGCTGCCTTTACTGTATGTGTTCAGATGGATGCAGGGCTGTAATGTTGTGGATTTAATAAGACAAACACAACTTTTGGCTTAATCAGAGACAGATTTTATATATTGCGCAATAGGTTCAAGGCTCTGTACATGAAGCGTTGAACAAAGACAGAAATTAGGTACAATGGTTTTATACCCTTCTAGACAAAGGATTCTTTGAAGTCAGCAGTTCATATGGTCCTATACATTTATCAATTTTAGTTGACATTACAGAGTTTCTTTGCAAAACAATCATAATTCTTTTTGTAGATTACTGAAGCATCTCTTTTATCTTTTGACGATGGACAACTTTTAACTCATGTGGATCCCCTTGACCTAACCAACCTTTAAGCTGTATGTCATTAGAATGTTCCTTTCTTCTGACAACTTAGAGGCCTCCTAGAGGAACCAAAAGGACCTTGGCTGAGTTTGTACTCTTTCCAGCCGGATGCATTGCTTTTTAGAATAGAGTGAATAGAAAGTTATCCAGTGGTCATCCATCAGAGCCCGCTTCATTACATTATTAATCTATCAGAGATTATTTCAGGAGGAGCTGGACATGATGGCTTCTTCAAACTCTTGGATTCTAATTGAAGATCAGAGTCTTGAAGTTATTTATATAATCTTGTCCAACAGGGATTAGCTGAATAGCTAATAGCTCAGATGTCACATAAGAATACTGTTATCATTTTCTGAACTTTGGCAAATACCGTATAAGACGCTCCAGACTATAAGACGCACTTACCTTTTTTGGTGAGGAAAACAAGAAAAAGAAATCTGCCTCTGCCTCCCAGCAATTTTGCCTCATTGCAGCAAACAGCAAACAGCCTGCTTTACTTTCATTTTCATTTTCAGCATAGCTTGATTAGCACAAGAAAAAAAAAACTGCTCCCAGCAATTTACCTCCTTGCAGCAAGCAGCAGAGGCCCGCGCAGCAATAGGCAATGTCAATCCCTGCAGCCTGAAACAGCTGAGAGTCGGGAGGCTGATCCAATGGACAATCAACTTGTGCTAATTAGGCTGTGCTGAAGCTGAAATGGGCTGTTTCTTCTTGCTGCTTGCTGCAAGGAGGTAAATTGCTGGGAGGCAGAGGCCAAAAGGAGGGGGGCAGTGGGAGGGGCTACATTCAGTGTATAAGATGCACCCAAATTTTCAGCCCCTTTTAGGGGGGAAAAGGTGTGTCTTTTTCTCTGAAAAATACGGTATATAGAGAAGCAGGGAAAGCAGATTTCCAAATGTAGTGACAATGCAGAAGACGATTGTGATTTAGAGGGGTTTAATGACATATTTTGATTTCTCCTTCATATTAAGGAAACTCTAGAGATTTAGATGTTATTCTCAGGTAACTCGCTTTTTTAAAACTCTTGTTTACTGAATCAAGGAGAAGGGAGGGGAATTTTCATGCATCTTCAAAGCTTTTCTTGCTGTCAAAATGTCAGGCTTTCACTTCTCATCCCAGAGTCTTTTTTTTTTATTGAAAAAGTTTTTCAAATATAAATTCCCCCCCCTTTTTTCTCCCCCCCTCCTCCCTAACCCCCCCCTCACCCCCCACCCCCCTGTGACTTCTTCAGAGTAAAATCCTAATTCATAACAGATTATATAATATAATATTTTACCATCTCCTTACTCCATCCCCCAAATACTGACCCTTTCTTTCTAATAATATTATTACATCCCCCTTTTACCATACATTTCAAAATGACATTCTACTATAACATTGTATAATAACTTCTGATTTAGCATAGTAATATTATCCCAATTTAGTAATAATCTACACTTTTTCTCCTCCCCCATACATATCTCTATATGTTAATATAACATTTCAAAACAACCTTCCACTTTAAGACTATATAATAAATCCTAATTTAACATTTAACCTTTTGTGTATATTAATATAAGATTTCAAGGCAGCCTTCCCCTACAAAGCTATATAATAAATCCTAATTTAACATTTATTCGACTCTATCCATTTCCTCCACTTCCGTAAATATATCTCTTAAACACCCCTGTTCTTAAACTAAAGAATCATTAAACTAGCCTGTCTCCACCCACTTTCCTACAAAAATTACCATATGTAACAATTCTTAATATCTTTATTCTTCTGCCCACCCTACTAAAAAAAAATATTCCCTTATATAAATAAAATCAATAACTTTAAATTTATAATCCATATAGTATCTTCTTTGATGTCTTTCCACTGGATTGTTAACTCCGTCACCCATATTAGGGTAACATAACATCCTGATTGCAACAGAATGTTCAAAATCCTCAGTTATCATCAGCCCCCATCAATAATAAATATCTTCATGTATATAAAAAAAGAGAAAACAACCACCCGAGTGACATTATAATTGTATTCCATATAATATCTGTAATAGTGGTTTTCTTCTTCTCATCCCAGAGTCTTGAGCCACCCAGTCGAGATCAGGTCTTGCTGTCTCCTGACCATAGCAGGACCATGAAGTCCTGGTGCCAGGTTTTGATAAAAATGTGGGGGTGGTTCAGGGGTGAAATGCTGCCGGTTCGGGCAGGTTTGCCCAAACCGGTAGTAAAAAATGCTACTGTTCGCCCGAACCGGTAATAAAAAAATGCTTAAAAAGTAAAATAAAGTTCCGAGGATCAGCTGTGAGACAATCAGCTGTGCCTGATCCAATGTGAGGTTCCTGCTTGTTGCAGGGGCCATTTTGTGTGAAGTCCATCTACTTTTGCATTATGTGTGAGTCAGTTGTGCAGCTTGTGTGTTATTTTTGTGTAAGGTGTGATAGTTTGTTTTTGAGCACTCTGTGACACTGTGAGGTTCCTGCTTGTTGCAGGAGCCATTTTGTGTGAAGTCAAGCTGCTTTTGCATTGTGTGTGAGTCGGTTGTGCAGCCACACCCACCCAGTCACATGACCACCAAGCAATTCCTGCCTGGTCACATGAACACCAAGCCATGCCCACCCAGTCACATGACTACCAAGTCACGGCCACAGAACGGGCAGGGAAAATTTTTGAATTTCACCACTGGGGTGGTTGTTGCTTAGTGAGAGCGTAGCTGTAACCATTGGCAAATTGGCCACCCAATGAGGCATCTTGGTTGTTGTTATTAAGGAGCTCCTGGAAGCTTGCAAGAGATTTGAGTATCATGCTGCTTGCTGTGTATGTTTTTTATGCTATGCTTTTAACTATGGTTTATGAGCTAATAATAAAAGCTTAAAATCCCTTTATTTTAGAGTCACACTATTGGGGAGATGGGCAGAATATAAATTTAAGAAATAAATAAATATATACTGGTTGGGCCTATTATCTCTGGACCAAAATACCCGTAATGGCCTGGGCCATTGATCACTGCCCCTGACACTTGGCAAAATGCCAACCTCCATATTTCTTTTTAAAGAAGGAAGAAAATGTTTTACTTGTGGGATCTAGGATAGGAGGCGAAAATGTTTAGTCGCAAAAGTTGCCCATTTATTTTGTGAAAAAAGAGCCGACTTCCATTAGCAATTGTTTTAACTAGCAATAATGATCGATGTCTGCTGTTGGATGAGAAATGCCCTGATTTATTTGTAAGACTTTCCTTAGTGCTAGATGATTTCCAACTCATTATTCCTGGATCACGCCTACATTGAGAAGTCTAGGATTCCTCCTAATGTTTTAATGGACTGCGTGGTGCCCATTATATGAAACTTGTTCTCCATTAGCTCTGTCAAATTTCAGGACTAGAGATCACCATGTAGACTTCTAAGCGTTAGGTAATACAATTTAAAGAAACAAAGTGGAAGGAAGAAAAATCGATATATGTGCATCTAATTTGTAATTGGATACAAATTAGAATCACATGTACGACATGCCATTTGTAGGTTACAAATTCTGGTTTTTGAAAATCCAGACTGGCGGCCATTCAGCATCTGGATGATTCAATAATCTGAAGACTTGGTTAGATAGCTCATTAACTGATTAGTCTTATGACCATGTCAAAAATAAAATAAATGAATAAAGCAAAATTAAAATACAGGACCTACTGCCAGGGTAAAATAGATAAAATACAATAATAAATAAGTGGTAAATACAAAGAATCACAATTCAGTTGAATGCATCACCTTTACAGAACATCTGTTCTGCTACCAGCCCTGGACGACAACTTCGAATCTCGAAGCTGTTTGAGAAAGTTGCATAACATTCTCAGAGATCTTCCCATCCTGCTTACAATCTTTTTGGACTGTTGCCTTCTGGCAGAAGATACAGAACAATTAAAACTTGGACCACACGTTTTCTGAATAGTTTTTATCCCAGAGCTATAATTGCACTCAACAATGAACTCAAGGGCCACCATCAGTGAGCTGTTGGACAGCATAACTTGGTCTGTTGTGTGGATGTTTGGGTGGTTTAGGGGCGGGGAATTTGTGAAGGGTGGGGATTGTTATGTGTGTTGGGCCTGGTCTTTGGGTGTTAAGTGAATTTAGTTGTATAGGTATACTGTGTATACACATACAATGACAATAAAGTTTCTATTTTCAACCTTGCAATCTCAGGGCCTGGGGGGAAAGCCAGCTCTTAATGGCTTTCTGGAAATGTAAGAGGGTGGGGGCTTGCCAGATCTCAAGGGAAAAGGTATTCCATAGGGCAGGAGCTGGTATGGAAAGGACACACTTCCTGTGTCCCATTAAAAGGCAACATTTGAAGGAAGGGACCTGGACTGTGCCTATTCTGGGTGGGTCAGGCAGATATTCTTAGGAGAGGCAGTCCCACAGATAAATCTGGCCCTGTGCTGGTCTCATTCCTTTTGATCAGTACATGGGGTAGTGTAATGGCAGTGATGTAGACCTTCCACTATCTTCTCAGGCCTCTCTTCTGCAACCTCAGGGTCACCAGACTGCTGTCCTCTTTGGGCCACAAATTCCCCACCCCTAAACCACGCAAACATCCACACAACAGACCATTGTTGCGTGGGAGTGTGTTTGGGGATTGTTATGTGTGTTGGACCTGATCTTTGGGTGTTAAGTGAATTTCATTGTATGGGTATACTGTGTATACACGTACAATGACAATAAAGTTGTTGTTGTTGTTGTTGTTGTTGTTATTATTATTATTATTATTATAACAGGTTATTAGCTCAACTGTCATAAGTATCAACTCAGCAGTTCTGTTCATGACATACAGGTAGTCCTCAATTTACAACAGTTCATTTAGTGGCCATTCAATGTTACAACATCATTGAAAAAAATGACTTACGGCCATTATTCACGCTTACGACCATCGCAGCATCCCCATGGTCACATGATCAAAATTTGAATCCTTGGCAAGTGATTCATATTTGTGATGGCTGCAGTGTCCCAAGGTTATGTGATCCCCTTTGGCAATCTTCTGACAACCAAAGTCAACGGGGAAGCTGGCTTCACTGAACAACCATGTTACTATAGTAGCAACATAAATTTTGGGCTCAGTGACGGCCGTACGTTGAGGACTACCTATACAGATTGGAGCCCAGCAGGAAATAGGACAATCCAAGATGGATAGCCTGGTGGGCTGTTCTTTCAAGGAGGGATATTAAATATTTAAGCCTAAGAAAGGCACATAGTTGACAATCAAAGAAAACATTATGTCTTCACTGTCTATGGAGATTCTCAGTCATTAGATAGGATTAGATTAGATTAGATTAGATTAGATTAGATTAGAATGCTTTATTGGCCAAGTGTGATTGGACACACAAGGAATTTGTCTTGGTGCATACGCTCTCAATGTACATAAAAGAAAAGATACATTTGTCAAGAATCATAAGGTACAACACTTAATGATAGACATAGGGTACAAATAAGCAATCAGGAAACAATATCAATATAAATCGTAAGGATACCAGCAACAAGGTTACAGTCATACAGTCATAAGTGGAAGGAGATGGGTGATGGGAACGATGAGAAGATTAATAGTAATGCAAAGTTAGTAACTAGTTTGGCAGTGTTGAGGGAATTATTTGTTTAGCAGAGTGATGGCGTTCGGGAAAAAAACTGTCCTTGTGTCTAGTTGTCCTGGTGTGCAGTGCTCTATAGCGTCGTTTTGAGAGTAGGAGTTGAAACAATTTAAGTCCAGGATGTGAGGGGTCTGTAAATATTTTCCCAGCCCTCTTTTTGACTCATGCAGTATGCAGGTCCTCCATGGAAGGCAGGTTGGTAGCCATTGTTTTTTCTGCAGTTCTAATTATCCTCTGAAGTCCGTGTCTGTCTCGTTGGGTTGCAGTCATCCAGGTCATGGTGTCTTCACTGGATGGAATATGTCCTCTCATGATATGGCAGGGAATGGAAATGCTCACATTTGGCCATGGAACCTAACAACTCAAATCTTGCTCTAGAAGAGGCCCTTCTTGAGCATTGGGTCAAACTCATTGACAGATACTTTTCAAATGGCAAAATACTTTTGTTCTTGGCCAATCAACTTAAAGATCTATTTTTGCCAATAGCTCCATGTCAGCTTGAGCACCAATCTCTAGGAATCTGTTTTTCAAAATCCCCTTGCCTGAGGATTTGATTAACGAAACTGCTCGTTAGAGTGATGGAAGATCCAGCAAGCATCTTACATGCATGTTATGTGAGTACAGCCTCTATGAAAAATTCTTGCAGCTGCCTCTCCTCTCACCTAGCAAATGTCTTCATCATCTCTGCTGCTTCTAAATCTTGTCTCTTTTCTGCCTTGGAGGAAGGGGGTGGCTTGCCTTCATTTGGAGCCCCAGAAGTTTAATTCAGAGAGCTCTTTATCAGACTCTTACTCTTACCAATGTGCTGTCTTGATTTTCCGTAATAATCAAGGCACACATCTGTTCTTTTCCGTTGCCTTGCTCCGTTTCGTGATTTCTTTAGGTGTCAGCACAAATTAATCCTAATAATGCGAAGGAGCAGCAAGGAAGCTACAGCAGATCTGACAGCTTTAATTACCTTTTTCTTCCTCTATATAAGGGACCAGATGGACACCGGTGGCACATGCTGTCAGTTGCTATATTGCTCCAGGAATGTTGTTGTCATCTTGGGCAGTTTCTTGGAAAACATCTCCTGG
Organism: Pantherophis guttatus; assembly: GCF_059756535.1. Taxonomy (NCBI): domain Eukaryota; kingdom Metazoa; phylum Chordata; class Lepidosauria; order Squamata; family Colubridae; genus Pantherophis; species Pantherophis guttatus. Next base: position 23,753,999 of record NC_142072.1, on the reverse strand, counting down.
GTGGTGCTGTTATTTTTGATTTGCTTGATGCCCGTTTCCTTTGAGAAGCAAAGAGACATGCATGATGGGAAGACTATATCAGGGACAGGGGAGAGGCAGGGTGATGCTGAAGAAATGGAGAGCAATGGCACAGGGGTGGGTTCTAAATTTTTTTACTACCGGTTCTGTGGGTGTGGCTTATTTTGTGGGTGTTGCTTGATGGTCATGTGACAATTCTTTAGGATTTAGCAGAGGTACTGGTCTACCAGGCTTTTAACTGCTTGCAGAGCTGTACCGATCTACCCATTTATTTTTTGCAGGCATCAGTCTGCTCATTTGTTTTGCAAGCATTGATCTACTCATGTATTTTTGCAGGCACCAGTCTACTCATGTATTTTTACAGGCACTGATCTACTCATGTATTTTTACAGGCACTGATCTACTCATGTATTTTTGCAGGCACTGATCTACTCATGTATTTTTGCAGGCACTGGTCTACTCATGTATTTTTGCAGGCACCAGTCTACTCATGTATTTTTACAGGCACTGATCTACTCATGTATTTTTGCAGGCACTGATCTACTCATGTATTTTTGCAGGCACTGGTCTACTCATTTGTTTTCTTTTAACACTGATCAGCTGTAGGGCGGCCCTTTGAAGCCCCGCGGCAAGAGTTTAAACAGTTTTTTTCCCTCTAGCCAATCAGCTGGGATTCAGGAGGCAGCAATAGATTGGGGGTGGGGCCAAATAAAAGATAAGAATAATGCGGGGGTGGGGGGGCCAGAACCGGTTTGGTGACGTCATATCATCACCGCTACCGGCTCGGGAGAACCGGGCCGAACCGGGAGGAACCCACCACTGCAATGGCACCTTTAATTCTTCAAGTAACAATAGAAAAGAATATTTGTAGGATGGAGTTGAACAGTGGGGTCCTTGGTGCTCTCTGAGCTTTCCTTTCAGATGTTTCATTACCAAACTAGGGAATGCACTGATGATGTTAGCTAGTTTGGTAGTGAATCGTTGGCAAGAAAACCACCAAGCTCAGAGAGCTGCGAAGATCCCACAATTCCTCAAGACTCTGCAAAGAGGTTGGCCAGACTATTCAACGCAGACTCCACAACTCCTTGCCATTGTTCAGATTGTCTTGTGCATTACCACTTCAGATACCGCCAGTTGCTTCAATGTAGATCAGTTTGTTAGCCCACTTTTCCTTCTGAAAGTGCACAGATTTGGAATAATTTTGCTTCCTTCCCCCTGCCCCAATTGAATAAGATTCCTTGGAAAATCAGCAGGGGTGAAATCCAGCAGGTTCTGACAGGTTCTGGAGAACCGGTAGCGGAAATTTTGAGCAGTTTGGAGAACTGGCAAATACCACCTCTGGCTGGTCCCAGAGTGGGGTGGGAATGGAGACTTTGCAATATCCTTCCCCCAGGAGTGGGGTGGGAATGGGGATTTTGAAATATCCTTCTCCCAGGAGTGGGGAGGGAATGGGGATTTTGCAATATCCTTCCCCTGGAGTGGGGAGGGAATGGAGATTTTGCAATATCCTTCTCCCAGGAGTGGGGAGAGAATTGGGATTTTGCAGTATCCTTCTCCTGCCATGCCCACCAAGCCACACTATGCCCACCAAGCCACGCCCACCAAGCCACACCACGCCCACCAAGCCACGCCCACAGAACCGGTAGTAAAATAATTTGGATTTCACCTCTGAAAATCAGTCTTATTTTTCTACTGACATTCTTTTCTTGAATTTTTTGGCCATTCTCCACATAATCCTCAATCCAGTCTAATCAATTTCAACATCCTTGTTAGTCAGTTTCACAGTGCAGATAGAAAACTCATGGTTTGATTTCCCCCTACGTTCTATAAATGTACCTATGTTCTTTATAGCCCCAAAGATGCTTTTCAAAGGGCAACTGGGCTTTCTTGGTTTTTTTCCCCCTTGAAAATGTTTTGCTTCTGATCCAAGAAGCCTCTTTGGTTCTTCAGAAGTCCAATTGCCTTTTCAAAAGCACCTTTGGGACCACTATGGCTTGGAGGATCGAGCATCTCCTTAGACATTTATGTTCTTCGTAATACCTCACAGATAGAACTTATATCAAAATATGGCAGCATGTAAAAGTCACAGATGCCTGATAGAGCTATTTTTAAATAAGGTGGTTCTTCTTTTTTTGGAAAAAGCCACAGATTTTCAAGAGAAAACAGCATCAGTGATTGAGATATAGTGTGTAATTCTGTGAGTGAGCCAGTTGTCACAGGGAAAAGATGTAGCAGCTGTAAAGATCTGGCTCACTTTTCTTTGTGAGTTATCAGTGCTGGCTCCTGGCTTGAAACCATATCAGCAGCTAGTACGAGAGACAAATATGAATTGTAACCGCTCACAATACTCATCCCCAAAATAAGATGGATTTTTTTTACATCCAGTGTTCTCGTGCATAGAAGGAAACTTCACCCTCCTTCCATCCTTAATCTTCCTGACTTGCATCAAAGGCAGCAAAACTGGAACAAGGGTTTACCCCAGTGATGGGATTCAAGTAATTTAACAACCGGTTCTCTGCCCTAATGATTTCTTCCAACAACCAGTTTGCCAAACTGCTCAGAAAGTTAGCAACCGGTTCTCCCGAAGTGGTGCGAACTGGCTGAATCCCACCACTGGTTTACCCCCTGTGGCTGCTATTGATGGATGATGTAGAAGAGCAGGCAGAGTTGCGGGTGGAATTAAGCAAGCCATCAGCCTAGAATCATTACGTTCCAACAAATGGTCTAAGTCCGTGATGGCGAACCTATGGCACGCATGCCACAGGTGGCACGCACAGCCATATCGGTGGGCACACGAGCATTGCCCTAGCTCAGGTCCAGTGCACATGCGTGCACTGGCCAGCTGATTTTCGGGCCTTCCGGGCTCACTGGAAGTCAGGAAGCAGGCAGTTTCTGGCCTCCGGAGGGGCTCCAGGGGGATGGGGAAGGCTGTTTTTGCCCTCCCTAGGCTCCTAGAAAGGCTCTGGAGCCTGGGGAGGGTGAAAAAATGGGCCTACCGGGACCACCGTGCCATCGCGTGCCAAAAGCGGGGGGAGTTCAGGGGGATGGGGCACATTGAATTAGGGGTGTGGGCACGTGCATGCACAACTCCCTGCGCTTCCCCGCTTTTGGCATGCGATGGCAAAAAGGTTAGTCATCACTGGTATAAATCCAACCCCTATTGAATTCCATTAATTCTTACGTAGCATCAGTTTAATGTTGAAAGTTAGTTGACTAGATTCTTGTGTGTAGGCTTGAGCAATACATCTTCTTAATTGCAATTTATTGTATAATCCTGACTCTAATGCCATGCAAAGGATTCTAATGGATATTTTCCTCCCAGTTTGCATTTAACTGGATAAAACAGAACTTGGCTTAAAAAAATTAGTCCCAGGGAAAAGAAAACTTTTTATACTTTGAATTTGATGTCCGGCATGTACTTAGTCACAAGGAAGAAAGGGATGAGGGTGTGAATGTCCCCAACTGGATAAACTGCCATTTATCCAGCAGTTTGCACATTCCTGATCCCATCCTTCATTTACATCTAAGACAGAAGTCGGCAATCTTAAACGCTCAAAGAGCCATTTGGACCCGTTTCCCACAGAAAAGAAAACACCGGGAGCCACAAAACCCTCCCCGTGTCTGACTATTTCTTGAGCGGCCACAAAACTAGCATATGTAGTTGAATTAAACCTTCTGTTTTTTTCTGAAACTTTTCTTTTCTTGGATTTATCCATGGTTGGCCTACCGGGGGTTGAAAAGCTCAATAAATCACGTGCCGGTGGGTGTGGTGGTTGCACATTGGTGGTTGTGACGCATATTTTGAGTGACAGGGAGCTGCAGCAGAGGGGTGAAAGAGCCACATGCGGCTCCAGAGCCGCAGATTGCTGACCCTTGTCCTAAGAGAAGATTCTGGGACAGAAAACTTTCCACTGGGGTGTTTTAGGGCCTCCTAATGCATTCAGAACAGGCTTGAGCAGGGAGTGTCCTTACCAGCAAAGTATTTAAGCAATCAATAAATTAAGAAAAAAAAAAGGAGCACACAGAGTCATTTCTCAGTAACTCCATCTCATATTAGTCCTAACAGATGGGGAAGAGAAAAAAACACCCCTCTTGCATGTTTATCTTTTCAGTTCTCCCTTAGTTTGTTAAAAAATAGAATTTGGCATGGATCAGTGTTTTTCAAAGTTGGCAACTTTAAGATATATAGACTTCAGCTCCCAGAATTCCCCAGCCAGCATGCATAATTTTCATTAGAACTTACCAACTGTCAACCCCATTACACGGGACATCTACAACTACATTTTATTGGATTTGGCAATCATGTCGGAATTTTGCAAGTCTGCATCAGCTGCCTACCTTCACTTTCTTTGATGCTCGCTAGCAACTGCCATAACCAGGGAGGAGGGGGCATTTGGGAGGGGAAGTGATGTGAAGAAATGCTATGGGAAATCGGAGAGTATGGACACTGACAGGGACCAGAGGTGCCAAACCGAGCCATCTCCCTGCCTTCAAGGATGCTGACCCTGGGAAAGGAATTTACAGAACAGGATCTGATTGGACTATTCTCCCAAGGGGGAGGGTTTGGGACATTGGGGATTGCTTTCAATCAGAGGTGAAATCCAGCAGGTTCTGACAGGTTCCGGAGAACCGGTAGCGAAAATTTTGAATAGTTCGGAGAACCGGTAGTGGAAATTTTGAGTACTTCAGAGAACCGGCAAATGCCACCTCTGGCTGGCCCCAGAGTGGGGAGGGAATGGAGGTTTTGCAGTATCCTTCCCCTGGAGTGGGGTGGAAATGGAGATTTTGCAGTATCCTTCCCCTGCCACGCCCATCAAGTTATGGCTACAGAACCTGTAGTAAAAAAAAATTGGATTTCACCACTGCTTTTAATATATGATTTTCATGCTGTTTTTCTTCAGAGCTTGCATTGCTCACGTGCACTCAGCATCTTTAGTAAAAGCAGGGATGGGCTTCAAAAATTTACTAAGGGGTTCTCTGCCCAGTTGCTGGGTGGGCGTGGCCTAGTCGGCCTCCTGCACCACAGTGGGTGGGGGGCATTTTTGCCCTCCCTGGGCTTCAGAGGCTTCCCTCAAGCCTCCAGGAGGGCGAAATAGGCTCCCCAGGCTCCGGAGTAGGCCTGTTTTTCACCCTCCCCAAGCCTCTACACACACCCTGCACTTACCTGCATCCAAAATGGGCCATATGGGGACTCCTGGGAGGGGAGGGGTGGGCGGGGTGGGGCGGGGCCAGCCAGGAGTGGGATTTGGGGGTTCTCCCGAACCTCTGCAAACCCCCAGCAACCCACCCCTGAGTAAAAGTACCTTTTCTCTAACAACTATGGAGTTAAGGGTTTTTCTTTCCTAGGGAATTAGTTGTGGCCAGTCTGACAGTCTGATTGTGCTATGTTTCCTTTCCTTCTTATACCCCAGTGAATCAGGGAGATGTTTGCTTGAGCTGCTTCTGTGCATTATTTCATTTTCTAGGATTTAAAGAATGTGGAGTCCTCGATGCCTCTGAGCTTGGTGGTTTGCTCACAGAAGTCTCATGATCTAAATGATAATGGGAGCAAACTTCAGACCCACTAACACCGATGATGTTAACTAGTCCGGTAATGAAACATCTGTAAGCCAACAAACCAAGCTCACAGAGCAGCCAAAACTCTGCAATTCAACCCTGGACTACAGACACTCTCTTAAGGCATGTTTCAGAGCCTTTGATGAAGTAAGAGCTCTTGCAGAGTTCCATCAAGGTCACCTCCCTTACTTTCTACATCAACTATGCAAGTATGGGTTAGTTTGATGGATGGCAGGGGGACATAGCTTCATTAAGGTTGTGGACCATATTGGGCTTCTCCTAGCATGTGTGGGATTGGTTGGAGTTCAGTAGGGGGAGGGGTTTTATGGAGTTTTAAGGCAAGAAAAAAATGCATTCATCTTCAAGGCTTAAGATTGGTTTTGCCTGTAAGGGCCCCCTTGTCTGTCTTCCCCACAAAGCAAAAAGTTATGTTGCGCAACCTCTATTTATTATTTATTTTTATATATATATATATATATATATATATATATATATATATATATATATATATATATATATATATATATATATATATATATATTTATTTATTTATTTATTTATTTATTTATTTATTTATTTATTTATTTATTTATTTATTTATTTATTTATTTATTTATTTATTTATTTTTATATGCCGCCCTTCTCCGGAGACTCAGGGCGGCTTACAGTGCATTAAGCAATAGCCTTCATACTTTTGTACATTTATACAAAGTCAGCTTATTGCCCCCACAAACCGGGTCCACATTTTACCCACCTTAGAAAGGATGGAAGGCTGAGTCGACCTTGAGCCTGGTGAGAATTGAACTCGCAGAAATTGCAGGCAGCTGGATGTTAAATGCTGCCTTAATAGGAGGCATTAGCCTCTTACGCCACCCAGGCTCTAGGTCGTAATTTTTGCCCTGCTGAACTACTGGATGTATTTTGTAAAATCTGAGGGTGGAGTGGGGGGATCTCATGGAAGTTGGGAGCTGTGGCTCTAAAGCAGTGATGACTAACCTTTTCCCGACTGAGTGGCCAAAACACGCACGTACCCCCAAGATGCAATGCACCCCACCCCCGTGCACATGCCCCACCCATTGCTCACATGCACATGCCCCTGCGCATGTGCCCCCACAGGCATGTGCACCCCCCCACATGCCCCACCCACTGTGCATATGTGTGTGGCCCCCACACACGCCCCACTCTCCGTACATGCGTTTGCATGCCCCCTGCATGCGTGATGAAGCAATGGCTCATGTGCCCACAGAGAGGGCGTTGTGTGGCACCTGTGGCACGCGTGCCATAGGTTCACCATCATGGCTCTAAAGCATGGGTAAGCAACCACTTTCAGACCAGTGGACTTCAATTGATGGCTGGGGAATTCTGGGAGTTGAAGTCCACAGGTTTGAAAGTGGGCAAGGTTGGACACCCTTGCTCTAAAAGTACCTACCTTTAGTAGAAATCGGTCACATCTGCCTTTTGAACGTGGCAGAAAATGATTTATGTTTTAATGAATATTATTGTTCAAAATCAGAGGAGTGTAAGCATGATTATTGCAATGTTCATAAATTGAAAAAGACAGATGTTTCTGTTTGGATTGAAAGGTGGGGGGGGAGAAATTATGCAGCATTGACCCATTTTGACAGTCACAGAATTAACGAAGAAAAAGAGGTTCAGACTTTTTGCAGGTGAGAAATTTAGGAAGCAAATTTAGAACCAAACTGAAGCAGGTTTTATATATATATATGTATAATTGGAGCAATTAGCAAGAAACGCTTCCCTTGCATAAATGCTACATTTTTGTAGAACTGCAGGAGCAGGGAGGGCTGGATGTATAAGATATCCTGGGACTTAATGGGTAATTTACAAAGTGCTAGTATATAAATTGTTGTTAATTAGTTTAGTAAATGCTTGCTGTGGGCTGCTAAATTAGAACCTGCTCAAGCAGATGTGATCGGCAGTCAGAAAGGAGATGCTTCCTCTCCAGCCTGTATACGTTTTTAACATGCTGAGCATCAAGTCTATAAAAAAAAAAAGTAACTTGGAACCCACATTTATCATTGGAGACAGAGAACGGCTGTTTCAGGAGCTGGCAAGAAGTGGATCCATTTCAGAACCTTGCATAGATGTGGGTCCCTCTGCTTTGTGATCAACTGTGTATATTTTGTCTCTACTTCATGTAATTGACCAACAATCTCCAGGTATCAGGTTCAACAGGTGGATGCCATTTAGATCCAAAGCAGGGGTGGGTTCTAAAATAGTTTACTACCGGTTCTGTGGGCGTGTCTTATTTTGTGGGCGTGGCTTGATGGTCATGTGGGATTTAGCAGAGGTACTGGTCTACCAGGCTTTTAACTGCTTGCAGAACTGTACCGGTCTACCCATTTGTTTTTGCAGGCACCAGTCTATTCATTTGTTTTTGCAGGCACCGGTCTACTCATTTGTTTTTGCAGGCACCGGTCTACTCATTTGTTTTTGCAGGCACCGGTCTAAACATTTGTTTTTGCAGGCACCGGTCTACTCATTTGTTTTTGCAGGCACCCGTCTACTCATTTGTTTTTGCAGGCACCGGTCTATTCATTTGTTTTTGCAGGCACCGGTCTACTCATTTGTTTTTGCAGGCACTGGTCTACTCATTTGTTTTTGGAGGCACCAGTCTACTCATGTATTTTTACAGGCACTGATCTACTCATGTATTTTTGCAGGCACTGATCTACTCATGTATTTTTGCAGGCACTGGTCTACTCATTTGTTTTCTTTTAACACTGATCAGCTGTAGGGCGGCCCTTTGAAGCCCCGCGGCAAGAGTTTAAACAGTTTTTTTCCCTCTAGCCGATCAGCTGGGATTCAGGAGGCAGCAATAGATTGGGGGTGGGGCCAAATAAAAGATAAGAATAATGCGGGGGTGGGGGGGGCAGAACCGGTTTGGTGACGTCATATCATCACCGCTACCGGCTCGGGAGAACCGGGCCGAACCGGGAGGAACCCACCACTGCAATGGCACCTTTAATTCTTCAAGTAACAATAGAAAAGAATATTTGTAGGATGGAGTTGAACAGTGGGGTCCTTGGTGCTCTCTGAGCTTTCCTTTCAGATGTTTCATTACCAAACTAGGGAACTACCACCACACTGCCTTTTAACACTGATCAGCTGTAGGGCGGCCATTTGAAGCCCCGCGGCAAGAGTTTAGACAGTTTTTTTTCCTTCTAGCCAATCAGCTGGGACTCAGGCAGCAATAGATTGGGGGTGGGGCCAAATAAAAGGTAAGAATAACAGGGGCGGGGGGAGGGGAGAACCGGTTCGGTGACGTCATATTGTCACCGCTACCGGCTCAGCGGAACCGGGAGGAACAGGAGGAACCCACCACTGGTCCAAAGTGAATACAGGTAGGCTTTTGTGCCTAAGGTAGGGCTAGAACTCACCATCACCTGGTGATTGGTCCAAAGTTATCCAGCCAGCTTTCATGCCTGAGAAAGGACTAGGCTTCTTGGTTTCTAGGCTAGCACTTTCACCACTACACTAAACTGGCATTATTTGTGTTTATCTCATGTTTATTTTAGTTTACTTTGCATTTGTTTATGGCTGCTTTATTCCAACCTGCCTTTTGTGCCATCTGACTGGCTTGTGGGTCAATCTAGATAGATACAGATTAACAGAGTTGGAAGGGATCTTGTAGGTCATCCAGTCCACCCCCCCTCCCCCGCCCAAGCAGGAGACCCTACACCATTTCTGACAGATGGCAGCCCAGTCTCTTCTTGAAAACTTCCCACAACTGTTGAAGGCAACTTCTGTTCCATGGGTTGATTGTCCTCACCGTCAGAAAATTTCTCCTTATTTCCAGGTTGAATCTCTCCTTGTTCAATTTCCATCCATTATTCCTTCTCTGGCCTTCAGGTGCCTTGGAAAATAGTTTGACCCCCTTCCTCCTCTCTGTGGCAGCCCCTCAAATATTGGAAGACTCTCATGTCTCCCCTGGTCCTTCTGTTCACTAGAGTAGTCATGCCCAGTTCCTGTAACCATTCATCATATGTTTCAGCCTCCAGCCCCAAATCATCCTGGTTGCTCTTCTCTGCACTTTTTCTAGAGTCTCAACATCATTTTTATAGTGTGGTGACCAAATCTGGATGCAGTACTCTAGGTGTGGCCTTACTAGGGCTTTATAGAGTGGTATTAGTACTTGACTTGAGCAACCTAGAATTAAGGAGAAACTTCCTAACAGCAAGGACAATTAACCACTGGACTAGCTTGCCATCAGAAGTTTTGGGTGCTTCAACCCTGGAGGTGTTTTTTTTTATTTTTTATTTTATATTGAATTTCTATACCGCCCTTCTCCCTGAGGACTCAGGGCGGTGTACAGCCAGATTAAAAAACATGCAGAACAAATATTAAAAACAATTAAAAGATATATAAATTTGGCCCAATTAAAACTCATTTACCAATTAAAAACGTTTAAAACATTTAAAAACAGTTAAAAATTTCATCTTAAGCCAGCCCGGCTTGTTTAAATAAATGGGTTTTAAGGGCGCGACGGAAGGCACTGAGGTCTTGGATTCTCCTTATCTCTGGGGGGAGCTGATTCCAGAGGGTGGGAGCCCCCACAGAGAAGGCTCTCCCCCTGGGGGTCACCAGCCTACATTGTCTGGCTGATGGCACCCCGAGGAGGCCCTCTCTGTGGGAGCGCACGGGTCGATGGGAGGTCGTTGGTAGCAGCAGGCGGTCTCGAAGATAGCTAGGCCCTATGCCATGGAGCGCTTTAAAGATGATAACCAACACCTTGAAGCGCACCCGGAAGACAACTGGGAGCCAGTGCAGCTCGCGCAGGAGCGGTGTTACATGGGAGCGCCATGCTGCTCCCGTCACTACCCGCGCTGCTGCGTTCTGGACCAGCTGGAGCCTCCGGGTGCTCCTCAAGGGGAGCCCCATGTAGAGAGCGTTGCAATAGTCAAGGCGAGAGGTGACGAGGGCGTGAGTGACTGTGCACAGGGAATCCCGATCAAGAAAGGGCCGCAACTGGCGAATCAGGCGAACCTGACAAAAGGTCCCCCTGGTTACAGCCATCAGATGTTCCTCCAAGGACAGCTGCATATCCAGGAGGACTCCCAGATTGCGAGCCCTCTCTGTGGGGGCCAATGACTCGCCCCCAATAGTCAGTGATGGAGTCAACTGACTATATCGGGATGCCGGGAGCCACAGCCACTCAGTCTTGGAAGGGTTGAGCTTGAGCCTGTTCCTCCCCATCCAGATCCGTACAGCCTCCAGGCACTGGGACATCACTTCAAGGGCATCGTTGGGGTGGCCTGGGGTGGAGATGTACAGCTAGGTGTCATCAGCGTACTGGTGGTATCTCACCCCAAAGCCACGGATGATCTCACCCAGCGGCTTCACATAAATGTTGAACAGGAGAGGCGAGAGGACCGATCCCTGCGGCACTCCACAAATGAGAGGCCTCGAGGTCGACCTCTGCCCCCCTGCCAACACAAACTGCGACCGGTCAGAGAGAAAGGAGGAGAACCACCGCAACACGGTGCCTCCCACCCCCAACTCTTCCAGCCGGTGCAGCATGATACCATGGTCGATGGTATCAAAAGCCGCTGAGAGGTCTAACAGGACCAGAACCCCTGTCCCGAGCCCTCCAGAGATCATCAACCAACGCGACCAATGCCGTTTCTGTGCTGTGCCCAGACCTGAAACCCGACTGGAACAGATCTAGATAAGATGTTTCCTCCAGGAATTGCGGAAACTGTCGTGCGACCACACTCTCAACAACCTTTGCCATAAAGCGAAGGTTGGAGACAGGACGATAGTTGGCCAATATTGCCGGATCCAGGGACGGCTTCTTGAGGAGAGGCCTCACCACCGCCTCTTTCAAGGCGGTGGGGAAGTAACCCTCACTCAACGAAGCGTTGATAACACCCTGGAGCCAGCCTCGTGTAACCTCCCGGGAAGCCAGTACCAACCAGGAGGGACACGGGTCCAGTAAACATGTGGCCGCACTAAGTCTCCCCAAAATCCTGTCCACATCATCAGGAGTCACAGCATCAAACTCCTCCCAGATAACATTCTCAAGACTATTCCTCGTCACCCTGCCCTGATCTACCCAGTCAGAGTCCAAATCCCCCCGGATCTGGGCGATTTTGTCATACAGGTATTGTCCGAAATCCTCCGCCCTGCCTTCTAAGGGATCCTCCCGCACTCCCAGATGGAGCAGGGCGCGGGTCACCCTAAACAGGGCGGCCGGACGATTCCCTGATGACGCAATAGAGGCGGAAAAGTAGTTAGACTTTGCCGTCTCTATCGCCACTAGGTAGGCCTTAATATGCGACCTTACCAGTGTTCGATCAGATTCAGCGAGACTGGCCCTCCAACCGCTCTCCAGGCGTCTTTTCCGGCGCTTCATTTCCCTCAGCTCCTCAGTAAACCAAGGAGCCGCACGGGATCGGCATCGGGTCAGAGGCCGCAAAGGCACAACTCGGTCCAAGGTCCCACCAGCCGCCCGATCCCAGGCGGCTACCAGGTCCTCGGCCGAGTCATGTGCTAGATCCTCAGGAAATGGCCCAAGCTCCGTCTGGAACCTATCAGGATCCATCAGGCGCTTGGGGCGGATCCATCTAATTGGATCCGCCTCCCTGCGGCGAGGGGTCGCGGTTCGAAGATCTAGGCGAAGGAGTGAGTGGTCAGACCATGACAAGGGTTCCATGTCTATATCCCCTATAACAAGACCACTCAACCACTGGCCAGAGACAAAAATCAGATCCAGAGTGTGACCTCCCCTGTGAGTAGGGCCATGAACTAACTGGGTCAGGTCCATGGCCGTCATGGAAGCCATGAACTCCCGAGCCACCTCAGACGCTTCACCGACGGATGGCAAGTTGAAATCACCCATGACTAGAAGCCTGGGTGTATCTACTGCCACCGTGGCTATCACGTCGAGTAGCTCAGGTAGGGCTGTTGCCACGCGGCAGGGAGCCAGGTACGTAAGCAACAAGCCCATCTGAACCCCACGGCCCCACCTCACAAGGAGGGACTCACATCCGGCTATCTGAGGCACAGCGGTCTCCCTCGGACCCAGATCCTCGTTAATAATAACCGCCACCCCCCCGCCCCTCCCCTGAGCCCTCGGCTGATGGAATGCTCTGAAGCCTGGTGGGCACATTTCAACCAGAGGGACGCCACCCTCCGGGCCCAACCAGGTCTCCGTAATACCCGCCAGGTCCGCTCCTCCCTCTTGTATAAGATCGTGGATGAGGGGGGCCTTATTGACCACGGACCTGGCATTGCACAGCATCAGCCGAAGGCCCAGCTCCTGAGTATCTAAGCCACCTAGTGTCCGAGCAGAGCCTTGGGGACCGGGGCAAGCAATTGCTCTCAGACAGCAAGTGCGAGCCCCCAGCACCTGATGTGGTCCCCTGCTCCCGCCATATCTGCCCCTCCCATTCACCGTGCCGATGGTATAGCCCTCATAGATATCGTCCCCCATCCCTTTCCCAATCCCTCGTCCGGTGCCCCCCGAATCGTTACCCTGTGCCGGGCACGGCTCTGACCCTGGTGGATTTCCCCCCCAATCCGCCCTAGTCGTCTTCCCAATATCTTTAAAAGAATAATTACAACCCCCTCCCCCAGAACCCCTTAAAATCTTTAAAAATTTCCCTAAAAAGCCCCATAAATTCTTCCTTGCTCCATGCCATCTCTCCGGACTCCAAAGTCCGTCATCGAGATAGGCCCTCGATAATGTGGGGGGCCAAATCTGCGAGAGGGGAGAATCTCGCAGGGCGAGGAGTTCCGACACCGAGTACATATAGCTATCAGGGGAAACAGTCCAAGGGTGGGGGACCACTGATGTTATAAGCGTAGGGAAAATTCCAGTCCATGGTCAGGCTGCCAAGCTCCACTGTCCTCTCACGACAGTGGCTAAGGAGGTGCATATCATTCGACCCCGAAAGTTCCAGGGTGGCCGTCTCTCACCAGGCCAATCCATGGAGACTTTGATAGAAAGCTCAAGGGTGAGGATAGCCATATTCCGCCTCCTCGGCCCCATGTCCATAGAACCAGTATCCCTCCTGGGATTAGCAGCATCAGGGAATCCAATATCCAGCTCAAAGGAGGTTTAAGTTCATAAATGTTCGTCAGAAAAGTTCTACATGGTAGGGAATCCAGACAGGCCAGATGGAAATGGGAAAAAATTAGGAGTAGTTCAGCAGGCCAAGATGGATGGGAAGCTATGATCGTTTAAGAAGAGACCGGACAGTCACATGTCTGAAATGGTATAAGTCTCTTGCTTGTATATGAAGATGGACTAGAAGACCTCCAAGTTCCTTTCCAGCTCTATTCTGATTGATTGAGATCTGATTCTAGTCATGTAATTAAGAAAACGGTTTTGTGGCATCAACAAGTCTTACAGAATTCATTGAACAAAGAAATTTTGGGGAACTGCTATTTGCGTTGTTGGATATATGGAGGGTGATTTTGGGAAGACCTTAGTGACAAAAAAGTGTCTATTCCCACAGCAGACTTCTCCACGAAAGTTACAAATCTAATGCATTTGCACAACTAACTAAGCGTGGATAGTCTTAACCCTAGGTCTGATTCCTTGTGGATATACTATATTGAATTGATTTGATTGGTTTAAGCTTCAGTGCATCATGCAAATCTAGGAAATGGATTAATTCCATAAACCATTTTAAGTGTGTCATGTGAACTCAAGCAGGATTTCCTGCATTCAACAGCAAGTTAACATGAATTTGATTAATCGCCAAAAAAAAAAATGGCATTAGTTTCTCTTGAATTCTCCTCTTGTCTTTTCTCACTGAAAATGATCTTTCTAATTATGATGATGATCCCCATTCAAGATTATTAATGCAAACCAACGCGATCAGGAGATAAAAGGAACTCAGGGCTGGAATGAATCAGCTGAGCTTAAGGCAGTTTATATATTGTGCAGGTTTGGCCATGACTTCATTGTTCTGTGACTTGTGGAAGCCCAGGGGGTTCCAAAGTTCAGAAATTGGGCTGCTCTTCTAGCGTATGAATAAAAACCGTGGGAGGGCAGAGTCATCTTTGGCTTTGTGCTCATTCAAGAAGTTGAACTGGAGAGTCCTTCCAGCAGGCATAAGTGATATGAATATAAAAATAGAACATTAATGTCCTAGGAACAGCAGTATATTTGGCAACATTTTTTTGTCTTGTTAGTTATGTATTTGTGCCAATATGTATTTTTTTATGTTGCCTTCAAACTGTACTGACTTACCACTCTGCAGGAACAGACCAGTTTGTGATAATCTGACATTTTATACAGCCTGATACCCTCCAGAGCTTTTGGACAACAGTACCTGTTCGGGTTGCATCCGTGCAACAGCAGTGCAATTGTCCTTGTCCCAAAGTAGAATGGTTGGGTGTGGGTGAGTGAGTGAGAAGGCCAAAGAGATCAAGCTGAGATTGTGTTGTGGCCTGCCAGCGGCCTGCGCGGATTGTTGCTGATCCCGACAAGGAGGAGGAGGCTGGTGTGGTGCTGCGCCAGCAGCTTGTGCACCCAGCACTCGAGTCGGACAGCAAGGAGGCTGAAGAAGATGTGGTGCCAGAGGCAGGGATCCAGGGATTCAGAACCTCCAGAGGCTCCTTTAAGTACAGAGGATGAAGAGGAGGAGCCTCTTCTCAATGCACGGGCACGCAGAGCAGTGGTGGGTTCCTCCCGGTTCGGTCCGGTTCGGCCGAGCCGGTAGCGGTGACGATATGACATCACCAAACTGGTTCTCCCCCCCGCCCTCCCACCCCCCCATGTTATTCTTACCTTTTATTTGGTCCCACCCCCAATCTATTGCTGCCTCCTGAGTCCCAGCTGATGACTAGAAGGAAAAAAACTGTTTAAACTCTTGCCGCGGGGCTTCAAAGGGCCATCCTACAGCTGATCAGTGTTAAAAGCAAACAAATGAGTCGGGTCGTAAGTGCGAGGACTGGTTGTAAGTGCGAGGACCTTCCAGAAATGACTCTGACCATCTAGCCATGCCCACCTAGTAACATGACCTCCAAGCCACACCCACAAAATAAGCCATGCCCACAGAACCGGTAGTAAAAAAATTTAGAACCCACCCCTGACGCAGAGCTGCCAAAAGGCAGGAGTGGTTCCTCAGGAGGAGGTCTCCTCGAGAGTAAGGCTTGGGGCTAATTGGCCACTCCCTTAGCCTATTTAAGGAAGGACACAGCTTGCAACAAGCTGCAGGAAACAACTTTAGTTTGCTAATCATCGATTGGGATTTTCTCTGCAACCTTGCTTCTGGGCTTTTTGCCAACTCCAGTAAGACTCTGACTATCTTATCTGTGGAATTCTGGCAGGCTGTTAAGAACGCTTATTAACAGCCGGCATTTGCTAAAACTGCGTTATTTGAGTAAACTAAGTTCTGTTCAGAGTTTGTGTGTGCTGTGTTCTTTGGGATCCGTAGCTGGGGCAGAATAGATTGCCTGCCTCCACTGCTCGACCTCTAAAAGAGCACATCTTGTTTATTAGAACCTAACCAACTTTCTGGATGGGCAAGTTAATTGGCTCTGTGCTAGTCAATGGAGAGATTTGGGTGATCTCCTAAGGCCATAACGGCAAACCTATGGCACGCACAGCCCTCTCTGCAGGCACGTGAGCCATCAACCCAGCTCAGCTCCACTGCACATGTGGCCACGCCTCCCACCGGCCAGCTGATTGTTGGGTCTCTGCTGTGCATGCAGGGAGGACTGCTAGGCCGAAAATGGGGCATGCGAGGTGCGATGCGCCCCCTCCCCATGGCCCGTTTTTGGTCCCAGGAGGCTGCAGGGAGGCCTGCTAGGCCCAAAACGGGGCACAGGGAGGTCGTGTGTACATGCGTGGGGGGCAAGGGAGTGCAGGGGGGGGGTCTTGCGCGCATGCACAGGGGTGCGGGAGCATGGGGTGGTCGTGTGCACATACGTGGGTGTGTGTGGGTGTGTGTGAGCATCATGCACGCATTGGATTATGGGTGCCGGCACGCGCACACACGCACTGTAGCATGTGCATGCGCTTTCAGCACACGATGACAAAAAGGTTAGCCATCACTTGTCCTAAGGTGTATTTTATTATGTGATGACTTTGCATTCACCTTTTTACTTTTTAGTTCAGGCTTTGAGAGTGCATCTAGGACAACATGCTGCAGCCAACATGTTATGGCTAACTCACTCCAGCCAACTCTCTGTGACCACCTTGCCATGGGACAACTCAGTGCTGTATTAATCATTTTATTCAGTTACTTTTATTACATATTGGTGACCACATTTTTGTCTAAATTATTGGGACTCTTTTGTTTCTGAATTGACTTTCTTATTTATTATTGAGCATGGTTCTGTTGAAATTCAATTAACTTTTGTATATGTTGAATTGTTCATGTGGCAAGTTGGCCATGGCGACTCATTCCCACTTGGGATATTCCACTTGGACATCTTATTCACTTGCCAAGCTAATCTTGATCTGGGTGTAGAATTGGACCTCCTGATGTCTAGCATTAATGATGGCATTATGGGAGTTGTAATCATGATGTAACTGGAGCATAGTGAGTGAAGTTCTTTTGTTTGCTCTGAAAGCTTTCAATCAGCAGGCTTTCCTTTTTTGTTATTGCTTTAACTGGACTCCTTCACAGTATGATTTACACAAACATGACCGCCATTTTATTGGACAATCCATAGGCCCAATATAGTGAAGCAAGTTGCCTCTAGTCTCGGCCTTAGCCAAACTCACACGGTCCGTAGCTCATTTCTGAATCTTTTCATAGGATATCCTCTGCTTTAGTAAGAGATGACGTTCTTCACAGTCTACTGCATGAATTAAAAAGGGGTGTCAGAAAGTAAGAAGAAGGAGGGAATGGTGTGTCAAAGAATTGGTGTTACTGCTACTGCCTCTAGCCCTTCTCTCTCGCCCTTCTGGGTGCTCCCCACATATATATATTTCTTTTTATGACCCTATACCAGGGGTGAAATCTAGCAGGTTCTGACAGGTTCTGGAGAACCAGTAGCAGAAATTTTGAGCAGTTTGGAGAACCAGTAGTGGAAAATTTGAGTAGTTCGGAGAACCGGCAAATACCACTTCTGGCTGGCCCCAGAGTTGGGTGGGAACGGAGATTTTGCAATATCCTTCCCCCAGGAGTGGGGAGGGAATGGGGATTTTGCAGTATCCTTCCCCTGGAGTGGGGTGGGAATGGAGATTTTGCAGTATCCTTCCCCTGCCATGCCCACCAAGCCATGCCCACCGAACCAGTGGTAAAAAAATTTGGATTTCATCACTGCCCTATACCCTGTAATCTCTTACTTTGGGGTGGAGTTGGGGTGACTGAATGGAGCTGAGAATTTACTGATCAGATGCCCTTCCTGATGCCTACGTGGAGTTTGCAGCAGATATTTTTCCTTTGTGCCCTGATAGAGAAACATCTGTCGTTGCCTACGATTCAACTCTCAACCATCTGAGTGGGAGGTATGCGTCTTCACCTCTAGACCAGTATGCCTTTCTAGCTGCTCCCCACACATTATTCATACCAAAAGGAACCTTGGCAGTAAGAAACTTTCACAAGAATCCCAGATGCTGGTGTAGCCCACTAAAATCCATCAGTGTGACCCGACCTGCTAATAGCAATTTACTATGACTTTGGAAGCCCAGCATGATGTGCTACCTTGCCAGTAACCTCCCTTGGTGGTGGTAAGATTACTTGTCCCACCTGATATTTTTGAGACTGGTGATACCACAGGTTGGTCATTCTGTGACTGTCAAGGACACCCCATCCTAATGGCAGCCTTAATGTCTGCAGTGGGCCATCAGAATACCTGGTCTTCTCATCAGCTCAACTGTTGGGGATTCCTGCTTTAACCTGAGTCCAACCTTCTTTTCTAAAATATGCCAGTGCAGACAAAAGAGAGTTCTTTAGAAAACAGTAGAACGGAGGTCTTCAAACTTGGCAGCTTTAAGACTTGTGGACTTCAACTCCCAGAATTCTATGTTGGCTGGAGAACTCTGGGAGTTGAAGTCCACAAGTCTTAAAGCTGCCAAGTTTGAGGACCCCTGCTGTAGAAGAACCAGAACGAAAAGACGACATAAGAAAATCAATGCAAAAATTTATATTTTATTTTAATTCAAAAATTTAAAATAGCTCTCAAATTCGGTAAAGTATGCAGACACAAAGGAGAAGCCTCATATACAGAAATGGATAACTTAAAATGTTATATATCGCAGACAAGCCAGCTTATGTGTAGAATACATATTTACAATAGATTTTTTTTCCTCCGTTTTATTTATTTTTTTTAAATGGAAACAATATTTATACATTTTATTACATTTACAAAAAAAGCTGAATCTTCCACTACTGTTTACTACAATAATGAAAAAAAAAAAAAAGAAATTTACATTGTGTCTTTTCCCCCACTGTACAAACCTTTATTTCATAAAAATATATCTCTGTACAAAAGAAGTTTTTTGTCTTTTTTTTTTTGTCTTTATTTTTTTGTTAAACTGTAACTCAAAGTCCAATGGGCACTGAAAATGATTTCTTGTCCAGCTTTCACATTTTCATTAAAATTCTCTTTCTCCTCCGGCCTCAAGTTAGTAAAGGAAAACAAGTTTTGTATTTTGTATTTTTTTAAAATGAGTCCAGCTTCTGAATGGGGAACTCATAAATTGCAGGGTTCACCTTGCCCAGAATTGTAGCATTTCAATTTTATACCAGAAACATTTGCAGGATAATAGTTTTCATATTTTCTATCTTGAACAAGTAGCATTTTAGTGGCAGCTGGAATAAGTATTTTTCCCCAAGAAGAGTGAAAAAGGGGTTTTAGGGGTGTTTTAAATTGATATTGTGCCTAAGAAAACATGAAACAGAGCAAAAACAAAAACAAAAGAAAAACAAAAGAAAATCTGGGATCTGCATTTCTGAGAAGGCTACATCCCAATTACTAACAATTTGAAGTGACCATGTGCAACCAGTTTGAGAAACCTGACGCTGTTGCTTGGTTTAAGCAGAGTTAAAGAAGTATCAATAGAACTGCAGAGTAAAACAATTGTGAAGATCTCTAAATCTCAGCTCCTGTGGATCACCTAGCCCAGGGGTCTGCAACCTTAAACACTCAAAGAGCCATTTGGACCTGTTTCCCACAGAAAAGAAAACACTGGGAGCCACAAAACCCTTCCTGTGCCTGGCTATTTCTTGAGCGGCCACAAAACTAGCATATGTAGTTGAATTAAACGTTCTGTTTTCTTCGGAAACTTTTCTTTTCTTGGATTTATCCATGGTTGGCCTACCGGGGGTTGAAAAGCTCAATAAATCACGTGCCGGTGGGTGTTGCACATTGGTGGTTGTGACGCATATTTTGAGTGACAGGGAGCCGCAGCAGAGGGGTGAACGAGCCACATGCGGCTCCAGAGCCGCAGGTTGCTGACCCCTGACCTAGATCAGAGGTCTTCAAACTTGGCAGCTTTAAGACTTGTGGACTTCAACTCCCAGAATTCTCCAGCATAGCATGAAGACCTCTGACCTAGATGCTATGCAACCATTCAAGGCTGGTGAGATTTTTTTTTTTTTAAAGTAGCCTTTTGATTGGCAGACTTTGATTTACCTGAATGTGGAAACTGGCAGCCTGGGGATTATCAAGCATGTTAATTTTGAAGTCTAGATATTCAGTGCTGGATGGCTTTGGAAAAACTCAGTCTTTTAAGTGTTAAGTAGCCTTCTGTTACCCAGACTGTTGGGTCTGATCTCAGCAACAGAAACAGATTCTAACCATGAGTCGGTTTCCATTAAACAACAGGATAGAGTCTGAAAGATAGGATGAGTATTCAACTCACTCAAACACTTTACGCAGCCTCCTTTAATTTTAAGAGCAAACAGAGAGAGAGAGACCCAATTTCCATCCAGGGAAAAACAGAGCTGGTGTAAAAGAAGTGCATTTTTTCTGTGACTTCCTCTTTGACACAGTATCTTTTGCCTACAAATAGGAAGGTTGTCCTTTTGGAGAAGTAAAATGATTTTTTTTTTACATTTTTCCCTTGCCATGATTAAGTAACAGAGCATGATAAACACCTTAGCTATTTCTTCAGAGGAAATAGGAAGACCCTTTGCTCTTCTAAATGGACCCTAGAATGCACTTTAAAAGGGGGATGCTATGCTAATTGAGGAACATGTCTTTGTGGAAACTAGAATTTGGCCAATGCTCTAATTGCATGGAGTAGCGTAAACTCGAAATAATCCAGGAGAAAAATACGTTTTGCAATTCCTATTCCAGAGTTGATATTTGAATATTTATGCTGACATCTAAGATATGAAAGATGGAGTCAGAAACATGCAGATTGGAAATACGAGGAGAAAGAGGAGGAGAAAGAGGGATATTTGCAATTTTTTCTCATGGCCCTTCCTGGAGCATCTAGTTGTATATTAAGACACTACATAGTAGTCACTTCCTTTGTCCTATTCAAAAACCAACCATCGCTGAAAATCACAAACAAGATCAACTGATATCTTCTGCCTCAAGCATCTTCCCAGAGTTTTAAGAGGAAACTGTACCGATCAAAAAAGAATGCCAAAGAGTTCCTCCATCTATTTGGGGAGGCTTGCAAAAATGCACACAGCCTATGTGGTTTTAAAAGCATGTGTGTGTTATCACTCCGACCCCCGAGCCTGTCTTATCAGAGGGAGAAGACTTCGAAAGTGAAGGAGAGGAGTTGGCAAGGCCTCCCTCTCCAGGACCCTCCTCTCTGGCAATGCCTCAGGTGTCCTCCGAGGGCCAAGAGATAGGCCAGGGGCCAGGCACTTCGGAGCAGCCGCAGTTGGACAGCGATGGAGATGAGTCTTGGCTGGATCCCCGACACCATCGCAGAGATAAGCACGCACAGCAGAGAAAGAGGCGTGCCAGAGATTAAGCTGAGTCACTGGACCACACCCCACAGGGGATAAAAGGGGGTGTGGTGCCAGTCAAGCCTTGTGACGAACAAAACTGAAAGCTAGCAAGTCATTCTGCATTTCTGGAACTTTGTTATATGCTCTGCTTGGATTGATTTTTGGACTGGACTTGACTATTCTTTGGCTGTTGTGGACTTACTTTGATGTTTTGGACGGAGGAGAAAAACCTCCCTTTGTAAGTAAAAACTTTTGGCAAGCAGCCACTGGGTTGCTGCCAATTCTGTTATCAAAGGAAATTCTTGTCTGCTGGTTTATTTTAACTCTTGGTCCACTGCTGGTGTGCGTGTGTGAGACGGGGACAGAACAGTGTGTGTGTCTATTTGTACATGTATTGCATTTATGTAAATGCATGTGTATGTATTCAGAAAGGTAAAACTTTGCTTTTAGTTTCCATCTGAAATGTGAAAACTGTTTCTGAGTGCAATTTCTCACTCCATTGGGTTTGCCATCTTTTATTTTTGCTTTCTACCTTTTGTTAATTTGGTTGTAATTTCTTTGTTATTTGTCGCACAGCATTTGAGAGCTGGGTGGAATACACGTTTAATAAATTACTCATATTATTAAAATACACAAACCTTAACTATTTGGGGAAAGGACCAACAGGACATGATAGTATTTTGGTTTAAATTTTACAATTTAATTAATTTCTCAACTTTGTCAGCATTAAGCTGTGTGGAATTATTAGACCTCTGGACTAAGTAATTGCCTGTACAAATTTCTTTAAAATTCATTTCTCCTTTGAACTACCTAAACCAGTGTTGTTGTTGTTTTTTTGCAAACTTGGCAACTTTAAGATATGTGGACTTCAACTCTCAAATTTCCCTAGCCATCATAAATATTGGCTGGGGAATTGTGGGAGTTGAAGTCTGTACAGCTTAAAACTGCTGCCATGGTTGGGAAGCACCGATTTACAGAATGGATTTCCAAAATCTGGCCTTGCTTCTATTTTTGGGATAATAGCAACATTAGAACCTTTGTGAGGAGCGGGAAATTGTATGTTGTGTTCATACTGGCATAACTGCCAGTATTTGTGCCAGTGAAACCTTTTGCAATGGCCTGTTGAGAAGGAGGACTAACCAAAGCCAAAGAGGATTTAGTAAGTGGAAATGGAGGAATGAGTATTTGTGAGTTTGCTGGCTGGACAGTAAGGCAGCCACTGTGGGAATTGCCATCTTGCACTTTCTCTATTACAGTTTAAGTTCTAGAACAGGGATGGGCAATTATGGCCTCTTTATGACTGTGGACTTCAACTCCTAGAATTCCTGAGCCAGCTCAGGTCATAAAGGGGCCATAGTTGTGTTCTAGAATATAATTGCAAAATTGCAAATTGATATTTGCAATTTACAAAGCTGAGAATTTACAAAGCTGATCCTGTATTCTCCTTTTAGAAAACACCTCTGGATCCAATGGTTGGCAATGCAAAAAGACTGTGCTGAAAATTCTAAATTAATAAACGTAATAAAAAATGGAAGCAGTAGGAAGTAATCGGAGAAAAAGAATGACTTTTTTGTAAGTATGAACATTATTTCATTAAATATTGGGCAATCAAACACAGAGGTTCTTTAGAGTATTCACATTGGTGCCTGGTGTTTTCAAAAATGAATATAGACTTTTCCATTTGGGTAGAATTCAAAAATTTCCAATCCAGCTGTGTGTTGGAAAGAAATTGTGGAAAAGTGTGGGGACTGTAATCTGTCTGTCTGTCTGTCCATGTTCAGAAGAACTTTTCCAAAGTAGAACTGTACGTCCATAGGGGTTGGGCAGCCAAATAATGCAACTGCATATAGTCCTCAATTTACAACATTTCATTTAGTGACCATTCAAAGTTACAATGGCACTTATTATCATTTTTTTCACACTTACGACCATTGCAGCATCCTCATGGTCATGTGATTTACATGTTCCAGAATCATGGGATGCCCTTTTGCAACCTTCTGACAAGCAAAGTCAATAGGGAAGCCAGATTCACTTAAAAAATGTGGCATGAAAAGTCCATAAAATGGAGCAAAAGTCTCTTAACAAATTTCTCACTTAGCAACCTAAATTTTGGGCTCAACTGTGGTCATAAGTTGAGGACTACCTGTAAATACATGGAGGGAAAAGGTGACAAAAAGAAACCTGAGCTTACAAATGAACTAAAGCAAAGGTCAGCAACCCGTGGCTCTGGAGCCGCATGTGGCTCTTTCATCCCTCTGCTGCGGCTCCCTGTTGCTAGTCAGCTCCATAATTGATAGGGCTTTCAGTTAGGACAGGTAGAGGAAAAAGGATGTTGCGCTAGGAGGAGACTCTATGGTGGGGGAACTGGACTTCTGGTCAGCAGAAAAAAAAGGACACCATGCTAGAAGGAGACTCTATGATGGGAGAACCGGACTTCCGGTCGGCTCCAGAATTGAACAGTGGCTTCCAGTTAGGACTTTTGTAGCTACTTGAGTGTTTAAGGTTGCTGACCCCTGAAGGGAGGTTCTGAAAAAAATAATACCCCAAAATTTTGTTGCTGTGTCCATCTGGAAGAAGTGGCTGGGCAGTGGTCCACTGAAATGCCATTGATTGTTCTATTTCTCACCCCCTGTGCTATGCCATGACCTAAAACAGGGCAGGTTCACCACTCTGTGTTTCCCTCTGCACACATACACAGCATCATAGAGGCAATACAGAATGGAAACCCACATGTGATTCAGACATGAACATGAATTCAGTACACCAAAATAAATGGAGACACATTCCTTATGGCAGCTGCTGGTACAAGGGTCGGAAAGAATTTGAGAAGCCCAGTTCTGGATGCTTTCCCTGTCTTGTTGAATCAGGATGCTGGGTGAGATAAGCTGTTCTCTGAATATCAAAAATTATATACGCTATTGCATTCCCCCCGAGAAAGATTCCTGCTAGCTCCATCTGTAGCTATGTTGAAAATCCATCCATTTACATCTGTCTCATCCTCAGTCTAATGCCCTCCAGTTGCGTGGAAGGTTGGTCTAAACCCTTAGCATGAACGTTGCAAATTTGTTTATAAAGGCCTGGAAAATTCAGCAGGATCAAGATGGGATTTTTAAGGTCAAGTGGGCAGTTATTAATATCATCTTGCCAATAAAGGAGAATATTTGTAGCTCAGAGGTCCTTGGTGCTCTTGGACCTTGGTTGTTTTCTTGTGGATGTTTTGTTACCCAAACTAGGTAACTGATCGAGTTTGGGTAATGAAACCTACAAAAAACCAACCAAGCTCAGAAAAAGCACCAAGGATCTCTGAGCTAAGTGCTTGCCCTACCCATTCAATTTATGCACTGTGTTATTATGGCCAGGTTTTGTCAAATTGTTTGACTAAGAAGCAAAAGTGGCAAAGAAATCTAACACCTTCCACCTTCTGTGCAAGACACTTTGTTCAACAAGACAGCTCAGACCTGCTGCTGGAAAAGGCTGGGACGAACAGATGTTCCAAGGAGAAGAAGAAAAATCCAGCTTTTTCCTTAGAGGAAGACGTTAACCTTGTTAATCTTGAAAACGATTGCCTCCCCCTCACTCTTGCCTTTTATGTGAACAGAACTGGTCAATTAATGGGGAAAAACAAAACAGCTCCCACAGTTGCCTTAAACTGGCCTTCAGACTCTCCAGGAAGATGTTCCAAAGAACATCCTTGGCTTCTGTGTCACTCTTCTTTCTTTTTTGGGTATCGGCAATTCCTCATCTTTCCATAGACACACAGAATGAATGAGTAAACGGTTGAACAGAGAGGAAAAAAGAATATGGGATAGAAGTAAGAAAGATGAAACAAAAAGTGAAATGAAATCCTATGATTTTTAGCACTGGGTTTCCAGGATGCATTTTCTCCAGATCTTTTGGAAGAATAGCTTCAACAATCTTTCCTAATTTGCATCCTGCAAGTGTTGGGTTTATAACTCCCAACCAATTTAGAGGACACAAATTTGGGGAAGCCTGAGCTTGTCAACCTGTGTGGTGCTAGGTTCTTAGCTTCTACTCACTCCATGGAAGCTGCTGGTTTTCTCAGCCACAGAATGAGCCAGCTGACTCAGGGGTCTCCAACCTTGGCAACTTTAAGACTTGTGGACTTCAACTCCCAGAGTTCCTCAGCCAGCAAAGCTCTGGGAGTTGAAGTCCACAAGTCTTAAAGTTGCCAAGGTTGGAGAACCCTGAGCTAGACGACAAAAGGGTGTTCTTCAAACTGTTCTCTCAGAGCTATCATTCTTGTATGGTAATGATGGAGGACCACGTGGAAAGTGCCTGGGCCAGGATGCTCACTCCATTTCCATTTGCTGAAATTATGGTAGGTAGAAGCAGTTTCAGATTACCCTAATCTTGACTCTTCTATTCACTGCTGTAGTTAACCTGGCTGGGTCTGCAGAAGATCTATTTAAAATTGCAGATGCAAACCCAATAGGTTGGGCAAGAAAGAGTTCCTCTCCTCCTCTATCCCCAATTCATTTCAGTTGTACCATGGGTGTCAGTCCCTGGAGGTTCTCAATCATTCAGGTCATGGTTGTCCCAAAGGTGCTTTTTTCCCCAAAAGGCAATTGGAATTTCTTGGGTTTTTTTTTGTCTTTTAATGTTTCACTTCTCATCTGATAGAACTGAAGAAGCTTCTTGGATGAGAAATGAAATGTACAAAGATAATGTTCAAAGACACCCCCCCTCCCAAGAAAGTCCATTTGCCTTTTGGAAAAAGCACCTTTGGGACATGGGTGTCAGCCTTAAACCTTTCATATTTTATAGAGACTGAAAGTTTGACTAGATGGTAGAAGCGACATGAGGCCTGGCTCCCTGTTCTTTGCAATGCCTGAGTTAATGCTACTCTTGATCCCATTGTGCTGTGCTGTCCCCTTTTCCGCAGCATGGGCGGTTGCGGTGGGAAGGACTTGGGGCAATGATGTCATGGCATAGATTGTGCTCACCTTTGCAATAGGATGGGATAGAAGCCAAGAGTCATGGGTTAGGCAGCCTTGTTGACTGTATTTGAAAACTCTTAGGTAACCTGAGATGAGACTTTCTTTCAGGCTATTGGGGAAAAGTCATAAGACTTCACTTTGTGTGCAAAATTTCTTAGACTCCATCCTTGAAGAACATGGAATGATGGCCAATGCCTGATGGTGAATCACCTGCAGCTAGTTAGCCACAGGCAGTCCCAGCCCCTTCCTGTTGCCACTGGTGTAGATAATGCTGCAGTAGATGAGTGAATTGGTATAAGGCAGCCTCATGAGAACCAGGCAGAGAAAAATCCCTGGATGTCAGGCCTAGCTAGATTAACCAGGACAGTAGTGCAAGATCCTCATAACAATAGATGGGGATAGCTGAATGAGGTCTTTCTCTAACAGGTGAGTTGTCCATTTAGCCCTGCAGTGGGTTTATATAGCCAAGGATGAAGCAGAACAGGTAAATTGAAAGCATGTGATTATGCAGTGGGGAAAACTATTTACCATTTTATTTCAAAAACTAGAACATCAAGTGAATGAACCGTCTACGATGGCATTTGACTTCTTAGAAATATAGAAATATATATAAATCAGAAAAATAAATTAGTCACATCAGGTATTTGTGATGTCACAGACACAGAATAATAGGTGTCCATGATCCTCATGCTGCTAAGGTCCAAAGAGCATTGCAGAAAGCAATGAAAATACCTGGCTGGAATGCTACTCTTTTTCCCCGCTGAAAGAAAATATTGCAGCTGACAAACTGTAACAGACCTCCAAGAAATGCATGAGCTGGGACTGAGATAGCAATAATTGGATTCTCCAAATTCTGTAAAGGAGAAAGCCCATTTCTTATGCCAAGAACTGTATCACTTAGGAAGTTCTGTATTTTCTCTGGATCACCCCAAAGCTAGCAGCGACCAAGCAAAGACGATCATTTAGTTTAAAAAAAAGTGGTTCTGAGTTGATCTAATTATAGGAACTGGAGATGGGAAGGGTTTTGCCAATTTTAGAAAACGTAAGACTCAAATGCTCTAGAAATGCAAATTGGAGGGTAGGAATGGAGGCCTTCTCAGAGGATTGCAAGGAGGGTCAGAAACGTGACATTCTTGCACTAGAATATTAATATGAAATAAATATATAAGGGTGAAGAAGGAGAGGAGGAGAACCAACGCATACCTAAGGAACATTTCTCCAGATGCTAAACTTGCTGTATGAGTTTGATACACTGGCTACATTTAGCCCAAGTTCTCTGCATCCACAACTCTCAACCAGCATGTGCTTCCTTCCTCTTGTGTAGCTTCTTCTGGCAGCCAGGGTGGGTGGATTTTCTTAGATTGCCATGAAGTGTCCCCCAGAAAGGTGATTATCGACCACAGGCAAACAGTGGGACAATCAGTGGTCTTTGAGCAGCAGTCAGCCAGTCCAAAGGTTGGCCAGGAACCGATAGAAAAAGGCTCAAGGATGGGGATGAGCATCTCTGGAGGAGAGGGAGGAGGATAGATTTCCACATCTTGTGATCTTGGCACAAGAGCTGGGGTGGATGCTTTGGTAGATCTGATTATCAGTTGCAGGAGGGCAGGACTATGGGCAATGAAGATGCGGAGCGGTGATAAACAGCAAGGCAGTCTCTTTCTTTCTTTCTCTCTCTCTCTCTCTCTCTCTTTCTCTCTCTCTGGATCAGCTCAAAGGCACCATATCAACTCCGCAGCCCCAACATATCTGGGTGAGAAGATCATGGGCGAAGATGAACCAGGAGGATCATTGGGCACTGGTGAGATTCCCATCTCTGGAGAAGGCTGCACAGAGAAGAGAATGGACACACATACATACACACGGAGCGGGGGAGTGAGGGAGAAAGGGGTTTCTATCACAAGAAGCTTTCTGTTAACTTAAATTTTTATGTTGTGCTTTTTATTTTTTAAAAGATGGATGGATGGATGGATGGATGGATGGATGGATGGATACATGATCAGTTTAATTGGGAAGGAGGGCTGGGGCCTCTATCCTTTCTGCCCACTGTGTACCTATGACATTTTTGTCAGCATAAAGTTTTGTATTAAAGTGATAATCTTTAAGCACCTGTTCCAAATAACACTTTAAAGCAGAGGTCTTCAAACTTGGCAGCTTTAAGACTTGTGGATTTAATTCCCAGAATTCTCCAGCCAGCTATGCTTGAAGTTGAAGTCCACAAGTCTTAAAGCTGCCAAGTTTGAAGACCTCTGAACTACAGTACTGTATCTGCGGATCTGAGTCCACCCAAACTACACTTCCCACAATTCAGCGGGGGGAACCATCTCCTTCTTGCAGGTGCAAGGAAAAAAAAGATCCCGCTGAATTGTGGGAAGTGTAGTTTGGGCGGACTCGGATCCGCAGATACAGTACTGTAGTTCAGAGGTCTTCAAACTTGGCAGCTTTAAGACTTGTGGACTTCAACTTCATAGCCGGCTGGAGAATTGTGGGAGTTGAAGTCCATAAGTCTTAAAGCTGCCAAGTTTGAAGACCTCTGCTTTAAACCCTGCAAATATGGTTCCTGATTCTGCACCACGACATCCGCAAATCACCAACACTCCGTCAAACTCCAAGACCATAAATAAAACATTTGATAACCTCCTCTGGCCAGAACTAGTTTACCTATCCCTGCATCCAAAAAGACATCCTAAGGTTTTTTTTTTTGTTTTTTTTTAAAGAAGACTATGCCCAAATAGTTCTTAAAGGAATGGTAACATTAATGGATCAACAAATCCCTGAAAGCACACAGAAAAATTAACAGAACGTTATTGTGGCATTGCCAGCATATTTTGACCAAAGGAAGTGATGGCTGGTGCACAGAACAAACTCCCTTTGTAGATAAGGCTTAATGGAGCAAGTATCCTGAAGAAATACAAAACTCTTCAGCAGGGGTGAAATCCAGCAGGTTCTAACAGGTTCTGGAGAACCAGTAGTGGAAATTTTTAGTAGTTCGGAGAACCAGCAAATGCCACCTCTGGCTGGCTCCAGAGTGGGGTGGGAATGGAGATTTTGCAATATCCTTCCCCCAGGAGGGGAGGGAATGGAGATTTTGCAGTATCCTTCCCCTGAAGTGGGGTGGGAATGGAGATTTTGCAATATCCTTCCCCTGCCATGCCCACCAAGCCACGCCCACAGAACCGATAGGGAAAAATTTTGGATTTCACCCCTGCTCTTCAGTCACTTTTCACTGTCTAGACATGCGGGCAGGTCAATTCTTCATCACCCTTAATTTGGTTATTGATTTAAGCCATCTTCTGGGTGTGTAGAACATATTAAACCATAAGCTAATCAAACAGGTAGGATCTGCAAAACATGCTAAGCCCTGCAGAAACTAATCAAGGTCAGCATTGCCTCAACTTGCAAGTTGTTACAAATTGAATCATTGATTGACACAGAATGATGAATCTGGTCATTTTTAACCTCGGTTTGTTTGTTTTTTGTACCTTAAAATATCATTTGACTGATTTATGGCTTAAGTGCAGTGGTGGGATTCAGCCAGTTCGCACCACTTGTTAACTTTCTGAGCAGTTTGGCAAACTGGTTGTTGAAAGAAATCATTAGGACAGAGAACCGGTTGTTAAATTAAATCCCACCACTGCTTAAGTGTATTGCCTATACCAGGGGTGCCAATCTGGAGGCCCGCGGGCCGGATGCGTCACATGCAGGCCACGCCCACCCCAGCTCTGCGAATGGGAAAAACATCACGAAATGTCACGTGATGGCAACATGACACGGCAAGTTTGACACTTGTGGCCTACACAGATGTGTTAATTTAGTAATTTAAGTAAGTTGTGTATGGATCATAATTGTGTATGACTTGTGTATGGATCATAATTAAGAAGAACAGTAAAGTGTTCTGCAATATTTCCTAACCAAAACTCCTTAGATTATTTGGGAAAAGAAAGGACTTAAAGAAGAGTATGTGAAACAGAGGTGGGTTTCAGCAGGTTCTGACCAGTTCTGGAGAACCAGTAGTGGAAATTTTGAGTAGTTCGGAGAACCGGTAGTAAAAATTCTGACTGGCCCCACCCCCATCTATTCTCTGCCTCCAAAATCCCAGCTGATTGGGAGGAAATAGGGATTTTGCAGTAACCTTCCCCTGGAGTGGGGAGGGAATGGAGATTTTACAGTATCCTTCCCATGCCACACCCACCAAGCCACACCCACCAAACCATGTCACGGCCACCAAGCCACACCCACAGAACCGGTCATAAAAATTTTTGAAACTGATGTGAAAAAGTCTCACAGTTGAGCTTGGAAGATGTCCAAATGGAAAACTTCAGAGAATAAAGAGAGATGGCCATCCAAAATAGATGGATGGATGGATGGATGGATGGATAAAATGACAGGTGGATGGATGGACAATATATAGTATATTATTTGTTAAGCTGCCCTATCTTACAAAAAGTTGTTGCTGGTAATTAAAAAATTATCTCCAAAGCTTGGATCTGAATAACATTTCCACTTTCTTATGGCCAGAAATCATCACTGCAGCCGTGACAGTCATTTTCTCTTACTAAGATGTGAATAATAGCGATTATTATTACCCAACCCTTTTCAAATTAAATGCTAGGCTAATGATAATTTGATGGGTCCCGGTAGTAGCTGGAAAAACATATGTGGGAAATTTATATAGGAGTGTGATACTTACTGCACACAGAATTGTAAGTGCTATACTGCAGTACACACAGTGCTGACGGTAAACTCGGCCTCATTGGCCATGATGTCTGTTGGTTGCAAATTGCGGTCATACATGGGGTTTTCAAATGTTCCTCGGACATTGGTGTTTTCATGGCCGGCATAGCCATTGAACGGCACCTTCGGTCTCCTCCTGTTTCAGAGAGGACAAAGACGTCATAGGGGGAGGGGCTCTGCAG
Source organism: Pantherophis guttatus (assembly GCF_059756535.1). Classification (NCBI taxonomy): domain Eukaryota; kingdom Metazoa; phylum Chordata; class Lepidosauria; order Squamata; family Colubridae; genus Pantherophis; species Pantherophis guttatus. Next base: position 23,722,712 of record NC_142072.1, on the reverse strand, counting down.
GACAGGTATATTTAGAAACTACAATGCATTAAAATCTGTAAGCATTCTGTTTGTCTCTTCTCCCTCCCTCGTTCAGAGGAATTGAAACGAAGCCTCCCAAAGTGCAGTTTAACTGTGGCACTAGCCTAGCTCTGCTGAACAGTATATTCATCTACTAGTTAACAGTTGGAAGGAGGTCTTTTAGTTCGATCCCCTGCTTAATCAGGAGACCCCCTATACCATTTCAGATAAGTAGATGTCCAGTCCCTTCTTAAAAGCTTCCAGCACTGGGGCACCCACAATTTCTAAGGGCAAGCCGCTCTACTGGTTAATTGTTCTGACTGATAGGACATTTCTCCTTAGTTCTGGGAAATTTCTAGTTGGAGAGGTACAGATCAGAGGTGGGTTTCAGCAGGTTCTGACCAGTTCTGGAGAACCGGTAGCAGAAATTTTGAGTAGTTTGGAGAACTGGTAAATATCACCTCTGACTGGCCCTGCCCCCATCTATTTTCCGCCTCCTGAGTCCCAGCTGATCGGGAGGAAATGGGGATTTTGTAGTAACCTTCCCCTGGATTGGGGAGGGAATGGAGATTTTGCAGTATACTTCTGCTGGAGTGGGGTGGGAATGGAGATTTTACAGTATCCTTCCCCTGCCATACCCACCAAGCTATGCCATGCCCACCAAGCCACACCCACGAACTGGTAGTAAAAAAAAATTGAAACCCACCACTGGTACAAATGCAGTTGGCTCCTAGAAAGTATGAAAGAAATGGATACCATTTCCATGGCTTTGGATGGCAGCTTTAAGCACTAATAAAGAGGATAGCCTTGAAGGACAGAAGGAAGGCCCACAACCAAGGCATCAATCAGATAAATTAAACTTGGTTGCAGGCATTTGCAAAAATGCCTAAGATAGAACAAGAGAATAACAGATTTGGAAGAGATATTGGAGATCATCTAGCTCAACCCAAGCAGGAACATTTCAATCCAATCTTTTCTTCAAAACCTCCAGTATTGGAATACTCATGACTTCTGGAGGCGAGTTGTTCCATTGATTAATTTGTTCTGTCAGGAAATCTATCCTTATTTCTAGGTTGCTTCTCTCCTTGATTAGTTTCCACCCATTGCTTCTTGTTCTACCCTCAGGTGCTTTGGAGAATAACTTGACTCCTTCTTCTCTGTGGCAACCCCTGAGATATTGGAATACTGCTGTCATGTCTTCCCTAGTCCTTCTCTTCATTAAACTAGACATACCCAGTTCCTGCAACCGTTCTTCATATGTTTTAGCCTCCAGTCCCCTAATCATCTTTATTGCTCTTCTCTGCACTCTTTCCAGAGTTCTCAACATCTTTTTTTATATCATGGTGACCAAAACTGGATACAATATTCCAAGTCCCCCATCCTTCCAATTTCCATAGTAGAGATAAAAGTGGAAGAAAAGGTAGCACCTTCAGACTTGCAAGATTCTGTTACTATAGCACTTTTAGGTATAGGTAGCTCAGATCTGCATGAGGTCTGTTTCTTAGCCTGGTCTACCTGATAGGGGGATCATGAGAAATGTGGTTTAATTCGGAGGACACTGGACCAGAAAACCCATGATTATCCTTACAATCCTTGTTATGAAGCCCTAAGAGGTTATTTCCTGCCTTTTCTACTTTGGAACATCTCACCTGTGCTTGTAGAGATAGAGCACAAACCCTGCAATCATCAGGGCAATGAAAGGCACGAGGATCGCAGCTGCAACTGAGCTGCTGTTGGATGCAAATGGATGTCCTATTGATTCAGAATCCCGTTCAATGACGCTGTTATCTGGAAAAAGAAACACCATTAAATTACTGGTGCTGAGTACAATTGGGAAGGGGAGGCGAGGGGCTGTCCTCGCACGTCTGCTGCATATAAACGTAACAAAATATTTAAATCTCAGATTTAATCTCTGGCACCGCTAATTAAATAACCTCTGATGGGGTTAATGAGAACGGTAGTTGAATTAAACTCATGATATCTAGTAGGCTTGATACAGTGTTGGTAGACTTATTCATTAATTCACAGTCACTTTCTCATCCTTCAGTGAGAAAGATGATGTTTTTTCTGAGACAAAGCAAAACATAAAGTTAGCCTTTTATGGTTTTTTTCCAAGATGAATAGCCAAATGTTCCTTTTATTTGTTTCACTTGAAGCCCAGATCCCAAAACTGTTCACACTTAACATTATGCACACAATGAATAGTTTAAAACTACATGACAAATGTGTCAATACCATTGACAAAATGATTATATTAAGTGTTGAACAGTGATGGTGAGGTGCAGGGGTGCTATTCAGCAGGTTCTATCAGGTTCTAGAGAACAGGTAGCGGAAATTTTTAGTAGTTCAGAGAACTGGCAAATGCCACCTCTGGCTGGTCCCAGAGTGGGGTGGGAATGGGGATTTTGCAGTATCCTTCCCCTGGAGTGGGGTTGGAATGGAGATATTGCAGTATCCTTTCCCTGGAGTGGGGAGGGAATGGGGATTTTGCAGTATCCTTCCCCTGCCACACCCACCAAACCACGCCTACCAAGCCACACCACACCCACCAAGCCACGCCCACAGAACCGGTAGTAAAAAAAAATTGAACTCCACCACTGGTGAGGGGATAGAATTTGGCAAAATTCTGGAAATGAATTTATTTAAATAACACTTTGAAATTCAGTTTCACAAGATAACAAAAATTACATTGGAAAGGCAGGAAAAAAACAATCAATTGAATGAAAAATAATTATATACAATAGCTGATACCCACTGAATCGTAAATGGAAAAATCTCACAATTGTGATATTGCTTATATAAATTACTTAAAGCTATTGTTTTGGGTCAACTTTGGTCTGAAAGTTAGTTAGCTTACCTAGTCTTTGGAGGCCGAATTGTCCAAAACCTTTGCCATGGACAAATCCTTGGTACACAAATGTTCCACTTGAAGCTTCTGGGGTGACCTGTATTTGGAGCAGGAAATGAAAAGAGACTGCAAAATCCAAATGTAAAGTGGAAAAAAAAATCAGCGATAGGAATAGGGTGATTGTAGTTTTAAGGACGATTTGTCCGGAAATGATCAGATTTATTTAAAATTATGCTATAATTTGATAAAATGCTTGGTTTCACGGCAAAAATCCATTGCTGAGGAACAGAATAAATTACCACAAACCATGATGATAATGAAGGAAGTGCCTTGACCAGAACAATAAAACCCATAAATATTGGTAGCTTAGAGATATGGAATGACTTATCCAATTTTAGATGCTCAACTGTATAACCATATATGGAATTTTTTAAAAAAAAATAGAAACCAGAAAGTCAAACCTAGTCTGATCCTTCATGCTAGTAATTGTTCAAAATATGGCTCAAATGTTGTGGTACAACCTTTCTAAAAAGAAATAGAATTCTTTATTAGCCAAGTGTGATTGGATACACAAGGTATTTATCTTGGTGCATATGCTCTCAGTGTACATAAAAGAAAAGATACGTTCGTCAAGAATCATAAGATACAACACTTAATGATAGTCATAGGAAAAAAGTCAATATAAATTGTAAGGATACAAGCAACAAAGTTACAGTCATACAGTCATAAGTGAAAGGAGATGGGTGGTGGGAACGATGAGAAGATTAATAGAACTGCAGACTTAGTGAATAGTTTGACAGTGTTGAGGGAATTAATTGTTTAGCAGAGTGATGGCATTCAGGGGGAAAAGACTGTCCTTGTGTCTAGTTGTTCTGGTGTGCAGTGCTCTATAGCGTCGTTTTGAGGGTAGGAGTTGAAACAGTTTATGTCTAGGATGTGAGGGGTCTGTAAATACTTTCACTTCTGATGGAAGGTATGACAGGACAAGCTATGTATAGGATCTTGGAACCAAATTATCTGTAGCCCTCAACTTATAACCATTCATTTAGTGACTATTCAAATTTACAACAACACTGAAAAAAGGAACTTACAACCAAACCTTGCACCATCATAGTATCCCCGTGGTCACATATGATCGAAATTTAGGCACTTGGCCTTTTTTTTTACAATGGTTGCAGCATCTTGGGGTCATGTGATCACCATATTGTGACCTTCCCAACCAGCTTCTGATAAGCAAAATCAATGGGGGACGCCACAATTGCTTAATGACCAAGTGATTCACTTAATAGCTGTCACAAAAAAAAAAAAGGCATAAAAGTGGGCCTGTCTCATTTAACAACTACCTTGCTTAGCCATGAAAATTCTGGCCCCAACTGTGGTTGTAAGTTGAGGACTACCTGTAGCTGGGATAGTTTTGTGGGGATACATTTAGTAGAGCTGTCTAGACCAGGGGTCAGCAACCCGTGGCTCTGGAACCACATGTGGCTCTTTCACCCCTCTGCTGCGGCTCCCTGTCACTCAAAATACGTGTCACAACCGCCAATGTGCGACACCCACCGGCACGTGATTTATTGAGGTTTTCGACCCCGGTAGGCCAATCGTGGATAAATCCAAAAAAAGTTTCAGAAGAAAACAGAACATTTAATTCAACTACATATGCTAGTTTTGTGGCCGCTAAGGAAATAGTCAGGCACGGGAAGGTTTTTGTGGCTCCCAGTGTTTTCTTTTCTGTGGGAAACGGGTCCAAATGGCTCTTTGAGTGTTTAAGGTTGCAGACCCCTGGTCTAGACAAAGATAGGGAACCCTGGGATCAGTCTTCCCAGAGGAATTCGTGTGGTGTTTGACTGAAGCATCTTCTGGCTTTCTTGGGTCAATTTTGATCAAAACATGCTTGAAGATTGGGGTTTATTTTGGCCTTAGACTGTTATAATGTAAAAATGTCTAGAGGGATGTTCCTAGGTGCTGGGTCAGTACATATATCCCATTACAAAATCTGTATGAGTAAGAAGATGGTATGCCACTTTAACCAAACTTTCCGTCTCCTGAAGTCTGCTAAAGAGAAAACATTTGTTTTTGTACATCTGTTTATTCAAGCTCTTCCCATCCAAAATCTTCACTTGAAAGGCTGAGGGGCAAAAGGTCTGGTCAAATAAGAATGTAAACAACAAAGAACTGAAGGAAGTAACCCAGTGGAGGGATTCAAATAATTTAACAACCCGTCCTCTGCCCTAATGATTTCTTCCAACAACCAGTTCACCAAACTGCTCAGAAAGTTAACAACCGGTTCTCCCGAAGTGGTGCGAACTGGCTGAATCCCACCACTGGAAGTAACCCAACTGCATCATCTTAGAAAAAAAAATAAATTGCCCTGTTTCATATGATGAATTTTTCAAACTGTTTTCTGGCTTTTAAACATTTTTAAAATATTTAACATTTGGTTTGAAATTGTAATTTTTCCTGTTAGGCATTTAAATTTGTGGTGTCCCAGTATGAGGTTGTTTCATCAATGAAAAGTGTGCCTAAATGTCTCTAACTAGAATCATTAGTCAAATAGTCTTTTCTTTTTTTTCTTTTATTAACCATTTAAAAAGAGAGAATGAAGAGACAGACAGAGAGAGAGAGAGAAAGAGAAAGAGGGAGAGAAGGATTGATTTTTCTTCAGTTTCTCTGATGCATAAGATGACAGTTTACGAGCCTTCCTTGTGCCCTCAAAATGTTTTAGAATGAGAACTTCATGAATTCCTACAAGCTGGGAAGTCTGAGAGTCACAGACCCAACATACCCCAAGGCCATCAGGTTGGGGGATATTAATCTTAGATTTTGCTGCTCCTAACCATCGTTGCAAAAGCTCTCGCATTCCCCCAATGTTGTGTTCCCAATTCCTCTGCACGTCTGTCATTGAAATGTTTCAGGCAAAGACTTACGTGTCCATCCAATGCCCACTTATCATTCTTGAATTTGTTCATGAAGATCTCCAGTGGCCCTGTAATTTGGTGTACCTGGAGGAGAAGATGGACATCTTCTCTTTTGTAAATACCTGGAAAGAGAAGATAAGAAAGCCGGGCAGTCAAGGTTGATTGTTTTTCTTGTAACGCAAGCAGGGTGAGGAAGCCCCCGAGAGAACTGGGGGCGAGGGGGGAGGTTTCATTGCAATTTGAGAAGACAAGATCTCAGTGTTCTTGAATGCTCTGTGAAGTTAGAGCAGGGTTGCATTCGACTCTGGAAAAATCATATTGGAAGCTTATCTGTATTGCATGCATTTAGTTGTTTCCAAAGCCTGCAGGTAGCATTAAATTATTCAGGAAAATGAAAATGCAGGAAAGATAGCCTTCAAAGAGTTGTCTCCAATTGGGAACATGGTTAAAATTGCAGATTAAAAACATGCACGCACACACACATACACACATACACACACACACAAATAAGTGGATGAGGTCCAAGATTCACAGATTCTAACCATCCAGACAGGGATAGTGAAAACCAGGAAGCTGAGAGGTCTACTAGTCCAACCCCCTGCTCAAGAAGAAGTCTTATACCATCCCAGTCAAATGGATGTCCACTCTATTTTTGAAAACCTCCAGTGATGGAGCACCCCACAAGCCTAGGAGGCAAGCTACTCCATTAATTAATTGTTCTCACTATCAGGAAATTTCTCCTTCCTTCTAGGTCGTATCTCTCTTTGGCAATTATCTCTTCCAGCCATTCCTTTGTATTCTGCCCACTAGCGCTCTAGAGAGTAACTCAATTCCCTCTTCCTTGTGACGGCCTCTCAAGTACTGGAAGAGACCTATCATATCTCCCCTAATCCTTCTCTTCAGTAGGCCAGACATACCTGATTTCCTCAACTGTTCATCCTACAATTTAGCCTCCAGTTCCTTTAACTTCTCTGCACACTTTCCTGGGTCTCAACATCTTTTCTCTATCATAGTTTTTGGGCCATTTGGGTTTCGTATATTGTCAAAACTCAGTTGTGAGCCACAGTTTGCATTATATATAATCCATCACAGTAAACTATACCATAGCTTATTTGTTTGGTTACGCTACTATGTTAGGCTTAGTATGTGGTGTTAATATGAATGCAGAATACAGAATTTCAGCTGGAGAATGATTACTCCCGGGGTCTTTAATCATTGATTTCCTTTGCACATTAGACAGATGTTTCAGCTTGATTATCCAGGCAGATGAGGGTGAAGAGAGTAAAAAAAAATAAACAACCAACCCATTATATTGGCAGTATTAATATGTGGTGAAGATAAGGTTGGATGGACATCATTTTCCCTTCTATGTTGTTTAATGGGGCGAACATCTCTCTTCTCCCACCAGGAATGGAGAAAGGCCCCAATTGGCTGCCTTACCAGAGACTTGAAGCTCCACACCGCTGTGGTCTATTAGGGTGGCATTCACTTTACTGGTGACTGGATCAAAGCTGGTGACCGAAAGCATGGCTGGCTGCTTTTTGCCCATGTATTCATAAGAGCCTTTCCAGAAGGAATTTTTGGCAAAGACATCAGCAGGAACTAGAAACAACCCAATGCAGAACAAGACAAGGAGAAGATTTTAGAACAAGTGCAGAAGCCAAACAGGCCCTCCGTGGTTTTGAATAGTGTTTCTCCGCCTTAGCAACCTTAAGAGGAATGGGCTTCAATTCCCAGAATTCCCCAGAATCATTATTTGTTCAATACGTTTTAAAATCAAGCTTTGTTACTTCAAAACAAGTAACCGCCATGCCCTTCTGCCTGCCCTTAAAACCTTCTTTTTCCAGCAAGCTGGGCTGGCTTAACATAACATTTTTTAAAAATATTTTTAACTGGTTTGTCATTTTAAATTGGGGCCAAATTAATATATCCTTTTAATTGTTTTTAATGTTTGTATTGTATGTTTTTAGCTGGCTGTTCCTCCCTGAGTCCCTCGGGAGAAGGTGCGGTATATAAATTCGAAATAAAATAAAAAATAAAATAAATAAAAAAACAATCAAAAGGGAGCCTGAGTGGCGCAGCAGACTAATGCTACTGTTAAAGGTAGTATTTAGCTTCCAGTTGCCTGCAATTACTGCGAGTTCAATTCTCACCAGGCTCAAGGTTGAATCAGCCTTCCATCCTTTCTAAGGTAGGTAAAATGAGGACCCGGTTTCTGGGGGCAATAAGCTGACTTTGTATAAAATATACAAAAGTATGAAGGCTATTGCTTAATGCCTTGTAAACCGCCCTGAGTCTCCGGAGAAGGGCGGCATATAAATCAAAATTAAAAAAAAAAAAAAAGAAATGCCATTAAGAGTCTCATCCATTTAAAATACCGAAAATCCATTTTAAAAAAATGAATAATTTGAGTTTTTCATCTTTTATAAGAAAATTGACAAGTGTGTCCATCTATTTACAGACCCAAGTAATTTGCTCTGCTGTTTCATTTTTAATATATTTTTATTGATTTGATAGTTAGGAAAAAGAGATACCTGAGACTTTTGGAAGATGCTGATCCTTTGCAGCACCCATAGGTCGCCTGCTGGGTCGGACATCCGCTTAAAAGGACAATCAAAGCAAGAATTCATATAAGGTGACACAAACATCATTAAGAGAACATTAATATTCTATGAATATAAAGAAAGATCTTATGTGATCCCTTGCTCTCTTCAACTTGGTTCTGAGTTAACCCACTTTCTGTTTTCTGGAAGAATAGATGGAACCATGAATTAATTTGTAAAATAAGCTAATCAAACTTAGAATGTTGTGTGAATGCAACCACTACCTTTGGAACTGCCTCTCCCCCCCCATTTTAAATTATTTTGTAGCCCTTTGTTATTTTTATAAATAACTCAAGGCAGTGAGCATACCTTCCACCTCCCATGTTGAATATATCTGAAACCTGGCCAGCTTTCATGCCTAAAGTGAGACTAGTACTCAGAGTCTCCTAGTTTCTATCTTGATGCCTTAACCACTAGATCAGGGGTCAGCAACCTGCGGCTCTGGAGCCGCATGTGGCTCTTTCACTCCTCTGCTGAGGTTCCCTGTCACTCAAAATATGCATCACAACTGCCAATGTGCGACACCCATCGGCACAGGATTTATTGAGCTTTTCAACACCCGGTAGGCCAACTATGGATAAATCCAAGAAAAGAAAAGTTTCAGAAGAAAACAGAAGGTTTAATTCAACTACATATGCTAGTTTTGTGGCCGCTCAAGAAATAGTCAGGCACAGGAAGGGTTTTGTGGCTCCCGGTGTTTTCTTTTCTGTGGGAAATGGGTCCAAATGGCTCTTTGAGTGTTTAAGGTTGAAGACCCCTGCACTAGATCAAACTTCCTAATATTTAATATTTTTAATTTAACATAGTTAAGCATGTTAGAAAAACAGGGAAAAAATGCTACCAGGTGGATTTGTTTGCTTCTCTAGCCTAGGAAGACTCTCTTCCTATTAGGTCTATAATTATGGATGATATGAGAGGTTAGACAAAAGGGGTCTCCCCACTTTTTGTTTCACTATTTGAACTGGCAAAAGTGGTCAGCGAAAAACTTCATAATATGCAAACAAAAAACACACACACACAAAAACCTTGTTTACTCCAGGTGCAAGGTATGTTGGGGACAATCTGATATAAAGGATTAACACTGATAGAGGAAGATTTATGTTATATGAACATTGTTGAGATCCTCCAGAGTGAGAAGGCAACTCTATCCCTGAGCAGCAGAAGTGAAAAAAGAATCACATAGAATTCTAATGTTCTGGCTACCAAGGTGGAAAATGGTGACCCAAAATCGGCTTTTGGGTCTGATCTAACAAGGCAGTTTTTAATCCTCTATGTCTGGGGAACAGGGGACAGAAATAGAGTGATTTGTCCCTGAAACACATGGCTGAAATGCAACAGATGAATTTCAAGTGGAAAGAATAAGATGTTTTGTAGACATCTTATTATGTAGATGTTTTGTAGCTGTCTTTCCGTTGGCAGCTTTGTTTACCCAGGCAAATGGGAGGCTTCCCTGTCCAGCTGCCATCAGCCTTACAAGTCCGATGCTCTGATCCTCCAGTGAGATAAAAGCCACTCTGGCACGAATAGATCAAGGTGTATCCCAGCGAAGGCAGGTCCAGAGCACCCACATTGGCATGGGCTGGGGTATCTGGTTCCTTGCAGTTGTGTGCTACAAAGACATGGAGGAAAGCATCTCATAACTGTCTGGTTTGGCTCTGCAACCCAACAACACAGACACAGACTTCAGAGGATAATTAGAACTGCAGAAATAACAATTGCTACCAACCTGCCTTCCATTGAGGACCTGTATACTGCACAAGTCAAAAAGAGGGCTGTGAAAATATCTACAGAACCCTCACATCCTGGACATAAACTGTTTCAACTCCTACCCTCAAAACGATGCTATAGAGCACTGCACACCAGAACAACTAGACACAAGGACAGTTTTCCCCCGAATGCCATCACTCTGCTAAACAAATAATTCCCTCAACACTGTCAAACTATTTACTAAGTTTCCTGATTGCTTCTTTGTACCCTAGGACTATCATTAAGTGTTGTACCTTATGATTCTTGATGAATGTATCTTTTCTTTTATGTACATTGAGAGCGTATGCACCAAGACAAATTCTTTGTGTGTCCTACACTTGGCCAATAAAAAATTCTATTCTATTCTATTCTATTCTATTCTATTCTATTCTATTCTATTCTATTCTATTCTATTCTATTCTATTCTATTCTATTCTATTCTATTCTATTCTATTCATGGACCCACCATTACCAGGCCTAAGAAAGGGCAGAAGTTAGCTTTCCCAACCTGGTATCCTCCAGATCTGTTTTGACTACATCCCCCAGAACTCCCGGGAGATTGCCGATGTTATTTGGAAATGACAGGTATTTCACCTGAAGAGCACCAGATTGGGAAAGGCTGCTGGTTGGGTGAAGATTGAAGCCTGTCTATAGCCAAGTGCTGGCCTGACTCAGAAGGAGGCATCTTCTGAAACAATGCCTTCTGACGCTTCATTCATCCTTGCTTTCTGGGATTCGTCTGTAAAGGCTGGTTTGCATTTTCTCATTCCCACATTATCTATCCAGGCAGCAAAAAATGAAGATCTGCCATCTAAGTATACAGTGGTGGCCAAAATTGTGGAAACCTTTTGGGAAAAGTGTATTTTCTAAAACTAGCTAATAACACCAGCATTTTTTGGGGGGGGGAGTAGTACCATAAAATTATATATCAATGGAAAGTTAATTTAATCAAGAATGTAATGCAATAACTTTTATGAAGGATTTGCTATTAGAATAGCAGTTACAGTATAAAGAAGAAAAGTGAAACACGTAGAAAAAACAAGATATACAAAAATTATCACCCTGTCAGTTAATACTTAGTTGGGTAATCTTTAGCATGAATTATGGCCTTACAACGTCTTCCCATGGAGTGAACCAAGTCTTTTAGTTCTGCAGCTGTTATAATGTGAAACCAAGATTGAATGATTGCTTCTATTAACTGGGTTTTGTTGCTGGGTCACTTCTGACTAGCAAGTTTCTTTACTCAGCTTCTTAGATTTTCAATTGGGTTAGGTTCTGGGCTATTCCCAGGCCATTCCACATTCCAGCAGTGGAATATGATTATCTTGAAACTCCAAAAAAAAAAGTGGTGCTATTAGCCATCAAACCTCAAAAATACACTTTCCCCAAACAATTTTGGCCACTACTGTATACTGCAAACCTGGATTCTTAGCACGGAGCAGTGCTCATCCGCAGCCACTTGAAAATGTATGGCCTACAACTCCCAGAATACCCCAGACAGACTGAAGGATTATGGGAGTTGAAGTTCACACATCTTCAAGTGGCTGAGGTTGAAATTCAATGGCATCAACTGTTCTGCCAACACTGAGGTAGCGAAGACTTACGGATGCAGTTTGGTTGAATTCCACTCCATGTCAGATTTGGAAGGCAGGTTCTGGTGGTGGACCCTTGCAGCAGATATCCTTTATGACACTTGAAGTAGATGACACTTCCAACCTATTGCAATGAGAAATAATGCAAATTTAGCATGTTGTGTGAATATAGCATGAGTGAATATAGCCATTCATCTAGTTAAAGCAACTGATCTAGTTAAAGATGGGTAATTCAACCTCACATATTACCCTACAGACCTGTCCTTGAAAAAGTGATCAAGCCAGGTCTGAACTTGATTTAGCTTACAGTGGCCTTTTGCTCTTGAGTGACTCAGACTTGAAAGATAAGTTTGTGGTTTCAGACAAAAAACTAGTGGAACATGTAACAAAATGTTGCCGTGTGGAATAATTTGGGCTCATGATTCTAGTCACACAATGAGCTTCTCACACATAACATATTTTGAACAGTTCTTTTTCAAGATGTGATCAAATCTCATGAAATTCCAGTGGCCTCTCAAAGAGGTTAACATATTTCATAAACTCACAAATGTTTGGCCGTTTAAATTTTCAATTTGGGGAAAGGAAGGGGGAATCCCCATCGTGTGAGACTAGGCAGTGGTGCCAACAACATGAAAAGATTATCAATCTTTTTCATAAAGCTACTGTCCTCTCGTATGCAGAATGGGGAGTTCTCCTGTGTTCATATCAACTTTGTGTGAGTTGGTCATGGGCCATCAAGTCAGTGTTGACTCTTTAGTGGCCATACAGGTAGTCCTTGATTTACGAGTGGTTACTAAGCAAAAAAAAAAAGAGCCTTGGAAGTACAGTGGTCTAAAGCACCCTGTTATTAAGACCAGCTGCCTGCAATTACTGCAGGTTTGAATCTCGTCAGGCTCAAGGTTGACTCAGCCTTCCATCCTTTCTAAGGTAGGTAAATTGAGGACCCAGTTGTGGGGGCAATAAGCTGACTTTGTATAAATATACAAAAGGATGAAGGCTATTGCTTAGTGCATTGTAAGCTGCCCTGAGTCTCCGGAGAAGGGCGGCATATAAATCAAATTTAAAAAAAAATAATAATAATTCAAAATTATGATGGACTCCAAAAAAAGTTATTTACGATCCAGATTCAAAGTTCCTATATCTGGGCCCATCACCCATGCCACATGACCACAATTTTGTTGCTCAGCAATCGGCCCAAATTTACGGCCATTTGCAGCATCTCACATGATTTCAATTGATGATGCTTTTGAAGGAAACGGATGTTTCCTTCTTGTTTCTGGCAACAACTTTCCTATAGCAAACAATGGGTTCACTTAATAATGATCACTTATGCAACCACTTAATGACCACCGCAAAAATGGTCACAAAATTGGGTCTGGTCATATAATGACCCATTTTATGGCTGCTCTGATTTACAATTCAAATTGTGGGTTCAATCACAGTTGTAAGTCGAGGACTCCCTGCATAGATTTCCTCCATCTTGAGATGCCTTATTATTTACTAAGGGAGGCAAGTCTATTTGATTCTGTCTCCATTAGAAGCACAAGCATCATCAAGGACCACCTCTGAATCTAATCAAAGGTCCCTCCGGCAAAATCCTCCTATTGTCTCCCTCACAAAACAGCTTAATCAAGAGATAACAACTCTCCAAAGAGAGATCATCACTGTCTGTGTTTTGCATAAAAGGAGAATGAATATATTCAGCCCCTGGATTAAGGATGACAAATTAGCAGTTTCGGCTATATTATATAGATAAAGAAGATTGTTCAGGGTGAAGGAGAGAAGAAAAGAAAAGAGGGAGGGAGGGAGGGAGGGAAGATGATCATATATTACCTGATAACCTTGGGAATTGTTTTGAATTCCAAAAAGGGGCACACCTGGATCCATGCAGGTTGTAACACTTGCATCTGAAAAGAACAACAAACAAATGTAAGTGCTTAATTCATTTGTGTGTGTGTGTGTGTGTGTGTGTGTGTGTGTGAGAGAGAGAGAGAGAGAGAGAGAGAGAGAGAGAGAGAGAGAGAGAGCTCTGCTCTGCCTCAGTGAGACACTTCATGGCACAAAGGTAAAGACACTTCATGTAGACTCCAGCTCTTCTGAAGTCTTCTTCTGGTTCTAGGGCAGTGATGGTGAACTTATGGCACACATGCTGGAAGTGGCACACAGAGGCATCTCTCCGGGCCCGCCAGCCATCGCTCATTGGCTGGCCCAGTTTTGCGCTGAAAACTGGAAGAGCAGCTTCTGGTTTCTGAGGCACGCATGTGCGTCAGTCAGCTGATCTTAGTGCACGCATGCATGCCAGAAACTGGAAGACCAGGTGACTGGCATGCATGCACATACTGGAAACTGGAAGCTCAGGTTTCCGGCGTGCGCATGCGCGCCAGGGAGCTGCTCTTCCAGTTTCCAGCATTCCCCCGCGTGTGCGTACTCCCAGAGTCATGTAAGTGCAAAATTACTTGCAGAGGCATTTTTATTATTTTGTTCCCCAATAAAGTCCCATCTTGTTACCGATGCAGCTTGGCTGGGTCCCACTCCATGATCCATCAGCCTGGCAGAACCTCCGAGCTGATCCCACCAGCACTAATGGGGGCAGACAGGAATAAGAGACAGAGGAGCGGTAAGTAAAACCTCGATCTTCACGTCGCCCGTCTGCTGGGATTCCTGGATCGCCACAAAAGACAGCTGCAAAAAGAATGGTCGAAGGACCTCAGTGAGAGACATTTCATTGGGATAAGATCTCTAACCACACCAACCTCTTGTAACATCCTATGTCTGGTGCATGCAGCCAGTGAGTCAAGAACCCTAACTCTTTTGGACCAGTAGGGAAATATAACATATTGAATACATTTTGGGTGTGCAGATGAAGAAGTAAGACGAAGACCTGAACCATGACCTCTAAACTCCTGAACTCAAGTAAAGTTCCTGAATGTGCTGGAATATTATGAGGCCCATCCTGAGAAGCAACTAACGCTGATATTTGTGGACACACAAAAAGCGTTCGATAATCTAAATTGGAAGTTCCTCATAAATTATCTTAAATCAGCACTAATATTTTTAGATGGGAACCAGGACGTAACTAGCCACAAAAACGAACTACTGCCAATCTCCATTTTATTCTTATTATTTCACCAAAAACAGAAAATTACTGGTCAGCATTTATTATACAATGGTAAAAAGGTTGCTTGTATCCTACTTCAGTGGGCAGATCCTGGTGGTCTCTCCCCAGTCCTGCTTAAATAAGCTTGACTGAAGCAGATTGTGTGGTTTCCACTCAAATCATGGGGAAATTTTCCTTTACAAGGAAAATGATAACTATGAATTGTCACAATGGGGAGGGAGTGGATAATCACAAAATTCCAATATCTTTATATCTCAGTTTGCTTTTGTCTTTTTCTCAGCTCAGTGGATAGATTCCACCAGTACATAAAGAAAATGAAGAACTATTGTTGTGATGTTCTAAGAATACCTATGACGTTTATACAGAATCCAAGGTCAGTTTTGGAAATAAAGGTGAGTCTGGAATTCACACTTTGTTGTTAGTTGCGAAGTCATGTCTGACGCATCGTGACCCCATGGACAACGTTCATCCAGGCCTTCCTGTCCTCTACCATCTTCTGGAGTCCATTTAAGCTCACACCAACTGCTTCAGTGACTCCAGCCAGCCACCACGTTCTCTGTCATCCCTTTCTTCTTTTGCACTCAATCTTCCCCAGCATTAGGCTCTTCTCCAGGGAGTCCTTCCTTCTCATTAGGTGGCCAAAGTATTTGAGTTTCATCTTCAGGATCTGGCCTTCTAAAGAGCAGTCAGGGTTGATCTCCTCTAGGACTGACCGGTTGGATCGCCTTGCAGTCCAAGGGACTCGCAGGAGTCTTCTCCAGCACCAGAGTTCAAAGGCCTCAATTCTTAGGCGCTCAGCCTTTCTTTTGGTCCAACTTTCACAGCCCTACATTGCAGTATGTTGCAGTAAGTTCACACTTACATTGTGTTTAAAATTTGAATAATAAAAGTTTGAAAAGTAAAAATGGACCCTGACTGGTACCTAGAAAAATATCCATGGCACTCTGACACCTACAAGTGTTACGTTGGGGACTCTCAGTTTAGAGCAGGGGTTTCCAACCTTGGCAACTTTAAGCCTGGTGGACTTCAACTCCCAGAATGAAGTCTTCCAGGCTTAAAGTTGCCAAGGTTGGAGACCTTTGGTTTAGAGGACATTTGTAACCTGGCTAGCGGAAGAGAGTGGCCAGCTTCTCTCTGCATGCTGTGTTTCATTGTCAGTGAATGTTTAATCTATTCCACCTTCCTACTCTCTCCTGGCAGACGGGCTGACGAGAGAACAGAAGGCTAGCTTCAATTTCCTTGCTTGCTTTTGCTTGAATTCAAAAACAGATCTTCCGTTGTGTAAAGGCAAAGCACCATGTGGCCCTATATTGAACAGGAAAGCCTGTTTCTTCTGCAGCAGGTGGAACAAGAAATGCCAGACAAAAGCTCATGTTTTTCCAAATGTCTGGGTGGGGGAAAAAAAAGCATCTTAGCACACCAGCACTGACACAAAAATTCCACACAATTGCAGGCTAGCTTCCCTTCTCATAAAACTCTGAACTGATCCCTTTCCTTTAATGCCACACCTTTGCTTTCGGACTTCTCTTCCAAAGAGGTTTTTTTAAAAAATTAAAAGTTTTTTATTTTTTAAACAAACAAACATCTAATACATCAATCATTCCTTCCATGTGACATCTCGGTGTTGTCTCCAATCGTTCTTCTTTTTATTATTTCTTCTGCCTTCATTCTCATTCAATCAATTACAATAATTCATCACTAACAAAATATTCTGATTATAGCATTTTTATACCTAACTATTAATTTACTTACTTATATCTCTTTTCTAACCAATAGTAGAATTGATTCAATATCTTAAAGTATTCTGAATCTTCTCTTTCTTTAATCATCAAAGTCAATCTATTTATTTCTGCACAATCTACGTTGTTTTTAATTACTTCTCCTTTCAAAGGTATTTTCTTTGCTTTCCAGTGTTGTGCATAAACAATCCTTGCAGCTGTTATTACATGTATAATCAAATAAATATGTTCTTTGCTAATTTTTTCTGGAGGAAAAAAGGAAAAGCTGTTCCCAGTAGGAACAGCTCTGGTTTGGAATCAATACATTGTTGTATCATTTCTTCCAGCCATATCTTAGTTGCGTTCCAATAATTTTTAGCTTCTGGACATGTCCACCACATATGGTAATAAGAACCTGGTAACTGGTGACATTTCCAACATTGAGATTATTTATCTTTAAACATTTTTGCCAGTTTCTCAGGGGGCATATGCAGTGGTGGGATTCAAATAATTTAACAACCGGTTCTCTGCCCTAATGATTTCTTCCAACAACCAGTTCACCAAACTGCTCAGAAAGTTAACAACCGGTTCTCCCGAAGTGGTGTGTACTGGCTGAATCCCACCACTGGGCATATGCCATCTATATCGATTTTCCTTATATGCAGTGGACATTGTTGATTTATAATTCTCCAAAAAGGTTTGATAGCATCTTCTAATACTTCTTGGATACCGAAGGCCAAATTTTCCAGCAGAACTTAGCTCTTCTGCTGAGTTTGAAAATGGGCTCATTTTGCTTGGTTCAAGAAGAGAGTGGGAAAAGGACTTTGGAAGTGTTTGAGTTAAAGTTTGCCAGTGGAGGCCTTTAACAATTAGGAGAGATGAGGGAATAGGGTAAGCATTTTAGTGGAATGTGATCCAACTGCCTTGTGCAACTGAAAGAAGTTTGTGTAAAATGGAATAAATAAACCAGAAAACTTTTCACCTAAGTGTTTTTCCCTGGCCCTCAGGGAGCAGCTAAGATGATTCTTCTGGCTCACAGCAACATTCAGACAAGCAGCATGGTGCCCCTCGCTCTCTCTGTTGTTCTTTTTAAAAATAATCTCTAACTATAATGGCAGAGCAGCATTTTTGATGGGTTCTGTTGTGGCCCGTCGGTGGCCAGTAGAGCTGGCAGCAGAATCAGACAGTGAGGAAGTTGGGGAGGAACATGAGCTAGTCCTGGGGGCTGGGGAAAGTTTGGAGGAGGGCTCTGCATCAGAGGCAGAGGAACAGCTGGAGCCTGTTCCCAGTGTGCACATGCACAGAGCTGCCAGAAGACAAGAACAACTAAGAAAGCAGGGTCGACTTGGGAGTAAAGCCAAATCTCGGAGGTGATTGGCTCCTCCCATAGGAAACAAAGGAGGAGCGAACAGGGAGTGGGTTTTTGCAGGAAACAATTTGTTCATTCAGTCATTTCAAGAGTGGAAAAGTTTTGTTCATGACTGTAAGAGACTCTGTGCCAAGTTTTGCCTTACACTGTGTTTGGAAACTGGTTATCTGGCAGCTTTCCAAGCGAGATAAGGTTTGTGTTGATAAATATTCTTCTGAAAAACTGTTTGCCAAGACTTGCTGACTGTGAATGAAAGGAATTCACAGTCATGTAAATAAAAGGAGTTTTGCCGGGATCAAGACTCTGCTTCCTGCTTTTTAAGGGAGCCTAGGTCAGAACAGGTACTCACTAAAGACTGGAGCCTGTCTTTTGACCAGTCAGATAACAAGAGTTTATGATGGATATGTCTTTATAACATAAAAAGCCCCATGACTTCATGCCTTGTCCAACTGGAACGGTCTACTTACGAAAACACTGTGGGATTTCTCCACTCCATGATCCATTTCCTTCACAGGTCAAAACAGCAGCTAAGGAGAGCTGGTAGCCTTCCAGACAGGTATAACTGATACTTGAGCCCCAACTGAAATCTGAGCCCATGACTCTTCCATTGGAAACGATTTGTGGAGATTTGCAGATGATAGCTAGGGAGAAAAAGTCACATTGAACTCAACAAGAGACCTAGAAGGTTAGAATTCTTTTTCTAGGGTTTCTTATCATGGTCATGTGAGTGTGGTCTACATATTGAAGGAACTTTTTGTCATAGCTGCAAAGCGCCTTCTTCAAAGGGCTAGAATTCACAGATGTTACCCTGTTCTTTCTATTTGGTCAAATAAATAAATAAATGTTGCTGAAATACAGATAGTAATTAAATAAGGCCACAGCATGCAAGTAACCGTATAGCAAATTGGCCATCTGTAGCACCTAGGTATAAAGTAGGGGAAATTTTAAACATGCTTGTACGGGCCATCAGAAATCCTGGCACGAAGGACATTAACACTAGACAGGATGATCACTTCTAGACTCTTGAGAATCATGTGCTTCCATGTGCAACCAAGACTAATTTATATATGGCTTCTGAATCCACCTCTAATCCCAATTTTTTCCAAAAGTCTCAGATTATTCTTGAAACGAGTCCTTCCTGGCTTTCCATTGACCACAGGGATTCAAAATAATGCGAGCCATGAACAGAAATGGGCATAAAAGGTTTCTTTAGGATTCTTAAAAAAAAAACAATGAGCAACCTTGTGGTTAAAGAAATTGGTGGGCAGTTTTTACCAGATTTTTCAAGGGGAAGAAATATTTCTACAACAAATTTCTTAAGAACAAAACTCTCCCACCCTTCCAGCAGTAATATAATGGATGAATTCTCTTGAGATCTCGGACAGAACAGTGGTGGGTTGCCCCCGGTTCACACCGGTTCTATAGAACCAGTAGTAAAATCAGCGGGAGGCTCCACCCACCGACCCCGACATCATCAGAACGCTTTTGCGCGTGCGCAGAAGCTTCTGCGCGCATGGCCGTGCTGCGAACCGGTAGTAAAGGTAAGTAGAACCTACCCCCGTGACAGAAGCATGGAAAGCTGTACTGGAGCAATTGCACAACAGTGAAAGGCAGAATACACACACACCAGGGGTGGGTTCTACTTACCTTTACTACTGGTTCGCAACGGGAGCATGCACATGCTTCTGCGCATGCACAGATAGTCAATTATGATGTCCGGGTGGGTGGACGGAGTCTCCCTCTGCTTTTACTACTGGTTCTCCAGAACCAGACAGAACCGGGAGCAACCCACCACTGACATACACAACACCTTCTTTGATCACCTGGAGCAGGTATGCATATCCTGCCTATGAGATATTCTCCAAGCTGTTCTTTCTGAGGCTAATTCTCTTTAAACAAATTGAAGAAGTGAGGGAGTAAGGGGAAAAAAGAATTTCTCTATCTGGATTTTGTGGCTTCTATTCTATCCTATCCTTATCCTATCTGGCGACTACCTGGCTGGGAAAGATTCCTCTAGACAAGGGCTGGGCAACTATAGCCCCTTTATGACCTTTATGACATGCTGGTTCTGGAATTCTGGGAGTTGAAGTCCACAGGTTGTAATGGACCATAGTTGCTCATCCTTGCTCTAGTCTAGACCATGGGTGTCAAAATCGCCCCGTCACGTTGCCATCATGTGACGTATTGTGACATTTTTCCCCCCTTTGCAGAGCTGGGATGGGTGTGGCCTGCACGTGACACATCCAGCCCATGGGCCGCCAGTTTAACACCCCTGCTTCTATACCCATGGTGGCAAACCTATGGCATGCATGCCACAGGTGGCACACAGAGCCATATCGGTGGGCACGCAAGCATTGCCCTAGCTCAGATCCAGCACACATGCGTGCACTGGCCAACTGATTTTCGGGCCTTCCGGGCTCACTGAAAGTCGGGAAAAAAGGCTGTTTCTGGCCTCCGGAGGGCCTCCAGGGGGGTGGGGAAGGCTGTTTTCGCCCTCCCCAGGCTCCTAGAAAGGCTCTGGAGTCTGGGAGGGCGGAAAATGGGCCTACTGGGCCCACCATGCCATCGCGTGCCAAAAGCGGGGGGAGTTCAGGCGGATGGGGCACATTGAATTATGGGTGTGGGCAAAAAGGTTAGCCATCACTGTTCTAGACCAATGTTTCCCAACCTTGGTAGATTGAAGATGTGTGGACTTCAACTTCCAGAATTCCCCAGCCATGCTTCTTCAAGTCACCAAGGTTGAGAAACACGGGTGTAAACTATAAATTCCCACATGTGATCTAATGTGCGATTAAATTGGCCTTACCTTTGCAGACAGGTTTCGTCCCATTCCAGGTCCGGTCCTTAGTGCAAGTTAAAGTAGAAGCTCTTTCTGACTCCATCATGTAACCTGGCATGCACTGAAATGTGACAGTCTTATTATAGGTGAAATCGTTGCCCATTCGGATGCCATTGGCTGGTACTCCAGGGTCCCCACAGTTTATCACTTGGAAAAGGAGAAAAAGAAGATCAGTTGCAGATCTCAAAGGCAAGGTTGATGAAATAGTTGCTAATAATAGTTGCTAAGCAAATTCTTACAACAGCCCTCAAGTTCAAGACATATTCTCCCATGGTGAAACTTAATGACAGCAGGGAGTAACTAGCCATCTAATTCCTAAATAATGTGATGGCTAGCTCTGCACCGGGTCCCTTTTCAAATGGAAATATTTCAAGTCTTTTTACTACCTGCAAAATTGGGGGAAGGGCTTCGTGATTTCAACTGTGATTTACAGGAGTTAAAAAACACAGAAATTCCCTCATAATTCTGATCTGTGAGTGGCTATTATCTCCTCCTTGCAAAAATTCAATTCTGGTTACAAGGGGGAAATAGATTATCTTGTTAATTATTAGCCCTCTTAAGACAGCCAGCAAGCTCGATGCAGGACATCTACAATGGAAATTTTAGGATTGGCTGGAACAAGAAAACTTGCTGACAAAGGAGCAGGCTAGTTGATCCGTTATTGATCAGTGCCTTACATTTGAGCATCGTATTGGAGAAATACTTCTGCAACACAACCTCTCTTTATTTTGCTTTTAGAGATTTCAAAGCAGAATTTGCTGCTATCTTCTAAGTTAAATTATGGGAAAAGGTACAAGCTTCCTAGACCAACCAGCATTGACTTTATCTAATATCTATGCTACATGAAGGCACGTTACTCAAAGAAAGTTGTAGCCACCAAGGCCATTTTACGCAATGTTATTGAAACCAAGAAATGTGTTAAACAAAGCTGCATATTAATCTCACTCCTATTCACTTTATACATTAATTTCATAATGGGACCTCTCCACAATGTGAATTCTCTCTCCCTGAAGAGATATTTCTGTTGTATTCTATGCAGGTGATCCAGGGATATGTTCAATAATGTTTGTTGGTCTTGAAAATCACCTAGCATAGAATTGTTGTAACCTCGGCTTCCTGAGTCATTAAAACACATGAGTAGTCCCAAAAACCTCTTTTATTGCAACAGCTGTGAATTACGTTCATTCACAGCTGAGTCCCAATTAGTTGCAAAAAGTCTTTTGAGAGAAGTCCTATGGGATAATCACCAACCTTTATCTCCCTTGACACGCTGCCTAAGACCTACTTGGCAAAGCCACACAGAGTCCAGAATCAGACAGAGATGCCGACTGGGAACAGAATTAACAACGTTGCTTTCCTGCAAAGGGCCCATGTGCCTTTGCTCCTCTTTTAAGCCTTATGGGAGGAGCTAATCATCTCTAGGCCTTACTCCCGAGTCGTCCCTTTAGTTTTAACTGTTCTTGCCTTCTGGCAGCTCTGCGCATGCGCGCATTAGGAACAGGCTCCTCCTGTTCCTCTGCCTCTCTGATATCCGACTCTGGAGGCTCTGGGGTCCACACATAACTTCCAGATGGCCCTGGCCCCATCTCTGGCTCCAACACAAAGCCCTCATCCGAGCCTTCCCCAGACTCCAGGACTGGCCCATGTTCCTCCCCAGCCTCCTCATTGTTTGACTCCGCTGCTAGCTTGGCGGGCTGCTGGCGGACCATAACAAATATTGCCAGGAATACCAACCAGAACACAATTATCAGAAAGCTAACATCATGGTCTCAAGATGCCAAAGGCCTCAAGAACCTTTTTGTGGAACATATATAGCCACAGGAATAAAATAACTGAGGATTGTTCATAATTCTACTGTCAAATTGGAAGCTCCATGGGAACTACATTGCTGAAAATGCACAGAGGAATTCGTCTGACATTGTTAAATACTTTAAGGCAAGAAATGGCTATTATACACCTATAGTTCTCAAATTAGTTGATGCCAAGATATTAGCATAGCTTCTCTATTACGTCCAACTGGGTCCCTTTTCCAGTTTCACACCACTAGAATGTATACAATCCAAACTTCAAAGAAATGTCCTTCAAGTGTCTTTACTGACACTTTGTGGTTTAGATAGGCTTCATGAAAATGGAGACTAGAGTGTGGTTGGCCATGCGACCACAACAGCTAACATCTTCCTTTGACCAACTCACCTGTGCATTCTGGGGTACTCCCGGTCCAGGTTCCATTGACAGTACAATGCCTGCTGAGCACACCTGTGGAATAATAGCCATCGCGACACTTGTATATGATGGAGCTGGAGAACACCAGGCCGTCATTGAATAATACCCTTGAGTTGCTGGGCGTCCCAGGGTTCCCACATGATATCACTGCAACCAATAATTAACAAATGAAGCTTCAGTCAAAAGAGTGCAACAATATATGTGGCTATGAAGCATTTTCATTAACGTGCAGAATTAGAGAGATCTGATGGGTGTATCTGTGCTTTCCGTTGGGACTTGCAACATTTATCCAAGATGTTGGGCAGAAGAAGATCGCATTCTGATTCTACTTCTCTAAAACTAAAGGCTGAAGATAGAGCCCTCAAGCGTAAAGCAAGGGCTTTGCACCAAGGCATAGTGGTGAACCCTGCTGAGCTGCTGTTCACATATACTTGAGCTGACAGAAAATTATACCAGCATGTCATTGACTATTGCAGGGGTCTGCAACCTTAACCACTCAAAGAGCCATTTGGACCCATTTCCCACAGAAAAGAAAACACCGGGAGCCACAAAACCCTTCCCATGCCTGACTATTTCTTGAGCGGCCACAAAACTAGTTGAATTAAACCTTCTGTTTTCTTCTGAAACTTTTTCTTTTCTTGGATTTATCCATGGTTGGCCTACCAGGGGTTGAAAAGCTCACTAAATTGTGTGCTGACGGGTGTCGCACATTGGTGGTTGTGATGCATATTTTGAGTGACAGGGAGCCGCAGCAGAGGGGTGAAAGAGCCACATGCGGCTCCAGAACCGCAGGTTGCTGAGCCCTGGACTATCGCCATTGCCAACCCTCTTTCTATTGTAATGCCTTTGTTTCAAGTCACTGCAATCTTCTAACTTCTCATCAAGGTAATGAGTTTATCACCTTTGAACATTGTTAACAATTAAGGTATGCACATGTGTGTTGGGGAAGAACATGACTTTAACTCTGGTACAGCTAAGAGTGACTTAATTCTAATTCAGGTGAAGACAATGTCATGGAAAGATTACACAGGGAACAAAGCTTGCTAGGACAATTCAGTACCATAGCTAAAAGCAAATGGAGAAAGGCATCAGAGTACATTTCCTTTTAGAACACATCTGGAAGTCCCATACAGATAGTCTTCAATTTACGACCACAATTGAGCTCAAAATTTCTGTTGTTAAGCGAGACATTTGTTAAGTGAGTTTTGTCCCATTTTACGACCTTCCTTGCCACAGTTGTTAAGCGAATCATTGCAGTTGATAAGTTAGTCACCCGGTTGTTAAGTGAATCTGGCTTCCCCATTGACTTTGCTCGTCAAAAGGTTGCAAAAGATGATCGCATGACCTTGGGGCATAGCAATGGTCATAAGTATGAACTAGCTGCCAAGCATCTGAATTTTGATCACATGATCATGGGGAAGCTACGAAGGTTGTAACCAGTGGTGGGATTCAAGTAATTCAACAACCGGTTCTCTGCCCTAATGATTTCTTCCAACAACCAGTTTGCCAAACTGCTCAGAAAGTTAACAACTGGTTCTCCTGAAGTGGTGCGAACTGGCTGAATCCTACCACTGGTTGTAACTATGAAAAATGGTCATAAGTCACTTTTCAGTGTCTGTCAGGTATGCTTCCTTCAATATCCAGGAAAGAAAAACCCAAACTCAAACATTTTGAAGAGATTAGTACTTTTACTGAATATGAAATGATCGCAACCCAGGTAAAGCTGGAAGTGAGCAAAACGCGCGAAATGCATCTACTAAGCTTCCCCCCCCCGTGTCCATTGATCATCAGCCAATCCAAAGGTCTCCCAAAGGTCAGGTGGCATCACGTCTGGCAGCGTCATTCATCAGGAATGTAGGGCAGTTGGTCAGCCGTCCCCTTTGAAGATTCACTTTCGTTTCTTATGAAGACACGTCCTACAAGGAAAAAAAAAACACCTCCTGCATCTTCCCACCCTTCGCCCCCATACTAATCCCTCCCCCGTTTCTTATGGCAGCTGAAGCAGGCAAAGCTGAGGCTGACATTGTCATTGCAACTTTCAACAGTCACTAAATGAACTGTTGTAAATCGTGGACTACCTGTACTGGGTGTTGCTGTTATAGGATATCTGAAGAGTCCCAGTATGGAGAAGACTGAAAATGCTCCCTTGGTTATGAGGGTTGGATTAATTTCTTGAGTTACAATCTATATATATAAAAACGAAAACCACTCACGCCGTAATCACAAAATCTCCAGAACCGTAAAGCCTACAAACTTGAAATTTACCATGTATATTCCTCTTGGCTTCTAGGTGCTCACTATGAAAGGATTTTTCAAAATGACCATCAGAGCATTAGTATTGCCTATATTATTATTAACACGCTCTGATGCTAAGGAGTTCTACTCCCCCTCCCCACCTGAAAAGAAATCTGTTTCAAATGCAAAACACAAGCAGAGGAGAGGACTTTCAGTTTCAGTTTCAGTTTTACTTTCACAGCAGCAAGCAGCTTTACTACAGAACAATTGAGCTAAGCCATGCCCAGCCTCCTTCCTGTCTCCTTTTTGCTCACACAGCAAAGACTGTTTGAGTTTCTAAACACCCCTCAACTCTCTTACACACTGACAGGTTGTTAGCCAGATGAATATCGATGGATGCTGCAGGCTTGGACATTCTACTCCCCCTTCCCCTCTGTTCCAACTGCCAGTTCCATTATATTAACACACTCTGATGCTACTGAGTTACACATTCTACATTGTTTCAGGCTGCAAGTGTCAATTTATCAAGCCCAAGCACATAGTTTTGTAGCGAAGCACGGATGTCCAGCTCGTCCTAAATATACATATCAAGATGTAAAAGCCATCATTTGGAGTGTGATGGACATCTGAAGAGGATTGAGCTATGGGACACGTTTAAACCATGGTAGAATGTGTATTTTAATATGTCTTGGAAAATAAACAAATCAAATTCCACACTTATCTCCTATCGAATATTGCATTCTGTATTCCTCAACTGGTTTCTTCTTCCTTTGAATATGTTATAAAACATTGTGAAAGATTTGTACAAAACTACAAGTTGGGATTTTGCATGGATGTGTTTTTATTCCATAAACTTAATACAGAGAGACTAACAGAGTTGGAAGGGACCTTATAGGTCATCTAGTCCAACCCTCCTCAACTCAAGCAGGAGACCCTACACCATTTCTGACAAAGGGCAGTCCAATCTTTTCTTGAAAGTCTCAAGTGATGAAGCTCCTACAACTTCCGAAGGCAACTTCTGTTCCATTGGTTGATTGTTCTCACTGTCAGAAAGTTCCTCCTCATTTCTAGGTTGAATCTCTCCTTGGTCAGTTTCCATCCATTATTCCTTGTCTGGCCTTCAGGTGCCTTGGAAAATAGCTTGAACCCCTCCTCTCTGTGGCTGCCCCTCAAATATTGGAACACTCCTGTCTCCCCTGGTCCTTCTCTTCACTAGACTAGCCATGCCCAGTTCCTGCAACCGTTCATTGTATATTTTCGCCTCCAGTCCCTTAATCATCCTGGTTGCTCTTCTTTGCACTCTTTCTAGAACAGGGGTCAGCAACCTGCAGCTCTGGAGCCGCATGTGGCTCTTTCACCCCTCTGCTGCGGCTCCCTGACACTCAAAATATGTGTCACAACCGCCAATGTGTGACACCTGCCTGCACGTGATTTATTGAGCTTTTCAACCCCCGGTAGGCCAACCATGGATAAATCCAAGAAAAGAAAAGTTTCAGAAGAAAACAGAATGTTTAATTTAACTACATATGCTAGTTTTGTGGCTGCTAAGGAAATAGTCAGGCACGGGGAGGGTTTTGTGGCTCCCTGTGTTTTCTTTTCTGTGGGAAATGAGTCCAAATGGCTCTTTGAGTGTTTAAGGTTGCAAACCCCTGTTCTAGAGTCTCAACATCATACAGTTCTCATACAGTTCCTTTAAGTTAGGCATCAGCATTAGATTCTCTGTTACAGTCAACAGAGTTTTTAGGGTGATCTCTCCCTACAAAGCCAGCATTTTCCTCAACAGAACAGATCATTCAAACAACCACATTTTACTGCAACCATGTGCAAATTTAAAAGTCCTTCCCCTAAGGAAAAAAAAATGCACAGCCTCTCCAGAACATGTGGCTTTTCAAATGCCCTGGATCTTAAATGGGTAAAAACCTTATAAAAGAAATGTATATCTATATAAATTTGCATAGATGAATTTGCTGTTATCTCCTCAATTAAATAGATGTACTAAAACAGCCGTTTCCCTTGGAGATTCATTTGCCTAAGATCCAACCTGTTATTCTGACACCTCTTCTGAATTAATGGTCTGAATGCTCCCTGCAGCGTTTTCTTTGCCATTCAATCAATGGCTCAAGAGTCTTTCCTTTAAAAGATTACACTGTCTTTGCTGAAATCTAGCTTTGGAACAAGATGCAGTGGAATGTCTTTTCAAGTCCTTGTTTGTGAGCTGACAATTCCACATCATTTTGAACAGCCACTCACAGTTTGCTTGGAAAGCAAGAGAAATGGTGGGATGATGGAATGGATAAGGGTAACATTCAAGGAATGGAATGGGAATGGTCACCCAGAACATATGATAGACTTGTTTAGACAGAATTTGGGGCATTTAACAAACAAGGAATTATCCTGCTGGTCTTGGTATAGCCCAGGGGTCAGCAACCTGTGGCTCTGGAGCCAGATGTGGCTCTTTCACCCCTCTGCTGCGGCTCCCTGTCACTCAAAATATGCATCACAACCACCAATGTGAGACACCCGTTGGCACATGATTTATTGAGCTTTTCAATCCCCAGTAGGCCAACTATGGATAAATCCAAGAAAAGAAAAGTTTCAGAAGAAAACAGAAGGTTTAATTCAACTACATTTGCTAGTTTTGTGGCTGGTCAAGAAATAGTCAGGCACAGGAAGGGTTTTGTGGCTCCCGGTGTTTTCTTTTCTGTGGGAAATGGGTCCAAATGGCTCTTTGAGTGTTTAAGGTTGCAGATCCCTGGTATAGCCCATTTGTGTCCCATTCAAATGGCTTAGTTTAAAAAAAACAACAAAAAAAAGTATTTATTGAAATTCCAACATTACAACACACAGGAAAAAAAAACATAGAAAGACAACACAACAAATTTTTTCCACTAATAGCAGCTTTTCTGTATCAGTATCTCTAGCAGAACAAACATTTACAAAAGTTATATCTCTATATATCTCTATCTTAAATTACATCCTTATTTATATGATAATTACCTCTATTCATAGTTCCATATGGTTTAGTTTTAAATAAACAAATTATTTGTGGAAATGCTTGATGTTCTCTACACTTGGTTCTTTGTTTGCAGATGTTTCATTACTCAAGTAAGTAATATCATCAGTGCTAATGAGCATTGGGTTTGCTCACACTCATCCCATATTGCAAACTCTGTACATTTTTCCCCCACTCAGTACACTGGGCAGTCATCCCACCACTGACCAGTACTAAGAATGTTATCTAGTTGGGTAATGAAACATCTGCAAGAAAACAAATAAGCTCAGAGAGCACCAAGGATTCCACAGTTGTAGGATTCTGAGCTACAGATACCATCTTCTATTGAAAAAAATTTATTTACAATTGCAATCAGAGCAGTGGTGAAATCCATTTTTTTTTACTACCGATTCTGGCTTGATGGGCATGGCAGGGGAAGGATACTGCAAAATCTCCATTCCCACCCCACTCCAGGCAAGGATACTGCAAAATCCCCATTCCCTCCCCACTCCTGGGGGAAGGATATTGCAAAATCTCCACTCCGACCCCACTCTGGGGCCAGCCAGAGGTGGTATTTGCCAGTTCTCTGAACTACTCAAAATTTCTGCTACCGGTTCTCCAGAACCTGTCAGAACCTGCTGGATTTCACCCCTGAATCAGAGATAATGAAACATCATGGAAAGCTGGCCATGAAAAGAGAACTCTTTCCCAACACAAACTTATTTTTACAAACTCTCGGGATGTGGCTTCGCTCTTCAATTCCAGCCCTGTTTGGTGCCAAGAGGAAAATGGGAAAAAACTTCCCCCTGGTTTCTCTGTGTGTGTTCGCTTGTTTTTGTTTTAATGCCAATTTTCATTTTAAATCTCGCTGGAAATTAAAGCTAAACGAAGCCTGACTCTTCAGTCTGGTAAGGGGATCCTGGTTACAAGGCAGCTTATGTCGCATAAACCAGAAACGCTAACACAGCAACAGCTCTAATGAAATGCGATTAATTAGTTTGCTTCATTCCAAACTATTTGTGGCCTTTGAAATATTGATTGGGGTTCTTTGGGGGGAGGGGAGAATTCCCGCTGAATTTTTATGATTATAGGGCGTAGAAAAAAAAAAGACTTAAAATTAACAGTCCCTCTGGAGAATAAACATGGCTGTTTTTGCTGCCAAATGCTCACCAGAGTGAGCTGAAGCATATGCCTGCTACGTCTCAGTCTCTGGGGCAGAGAGGTGAGCCACAGAAATGTGTGAGCAGCTGGGGATTACACTGGGGAAAGAGGGTTCCTCAGAGTCCATCTAAAGGTTATGCTTTGTACACAAAGCTCGGAAGCAGAGAGCTTGATATGTAACTATTCCAAGCCTGGGGATTGAAAAAGCAGCCTTTAAAAAGTCAATGGATATGATGTTCCTTGGAAAGTTCTCTGCAGCTTTTGGGGATGACTTTCATCATACTGTATGGAGCAAATCCTGGTCCTGGCACTTCAGCCACTGAAAGCAGGCATTGATTAAATTGCAGGAGGCTGGGTTGATTTTAAACTCACACATTTCTTTCCAGGGTTCCAGAATTTAAAATAGGACACAGGGCCAGATTATTTATGGGACTGGGCAGTGGTGAAATCTATTTTTTTTTTTACTACAGGTTCTGTGGGTGTGGCTTGGTGGGTGTGGTGTGGCTTGGCAGGCATGGCTTGGTGGGTGTGGCAGGGGAAGGATACTGCAAAATCCCTATTCCCTCCCCACTCCTGGGGGAAGGATATTGCAAAATCTCCATTCCCACCCTGCTCTGGGGCCAGCCAATTCTCTGAACTACTCAAAATTTCTGCTACCGGTTCGCCAAACTGCTCAAAATTTCCGCTACTGGTTCTCCAGAACCTGTCAGAACCTGCTGGATTTCATCCCTGGGACTGAGTCTCCCTAAGGACATATATCTGTCCTACCAGATCATACAGGGTGGACATGCTACTAGTTCTTTCCCTTAAAGACTGACATCTTATGGGATCTAGGAAGTGTGCCTTTTCCATGACAATCCCTGCCCTATGGAACACCCCTCCCCCTTGATATTCAGCAGCGCTCTTCTCTCCCAGCCATCCCAAAAGCATTTGAGACATGGTTTTCCCCCCAAGCACTGGGATACACCGATGTGGATGAGAGGATTTAATGCAGGTAAAAGCTTAACGTTGGGTTTTTTTAATGTTTATGGTTTTAATAAATATATAGTATGTATTATTTTGTTTTATGATTGATATTGTTCTAATTGTTGATTGGGAACCTTTAATAAATATATAGTATGTATTATTTTGTTTTATGATTGATATTGTTCTAATTGTTGATTGGGAACCATGCAGACTTTGATATAAGATTGGCAGTTCTATAAATGTTAATAAAATAAAATGAATTGTTAAAAAACCACTGAAGCAAGACAGTAGAGCAGAAGCAACTTTTGACTTCCCACCGGTTTCCCCATTGAGTTGTTACATGCAAAGCTGCAGGGAGCATTGGAAATCTCCCTTCCCTTCCCTTCCCTTCCCTTCCCTTCCCTTCCCTTCCCTTCCCTTCCTTTCCCTTCCCTTCCCTCTTGTCCTCTCCCCTCCTTTCTCCTAACTCAAATCTGCTTATAGCATTCGTCTATAAAACCAAAGCATGAAGCGTAATTGAAGTTTGAGACTCATTTAGTTTTTGAATGGTATACTAGAAGAACCACATTTCAAAATGTAAGTGAATTGAGGACCAAAAAAAAAACCAACAACCTTAAATTAAAATTCAGTTCACTTGATGTAATAATTTTCCCCATCTGCCACACTGACAGTTACAATTTGCTGCCAATTTTGGAGGAGGTCTGGAGGCTTCACGCAGTGTTTCAAGGAACAGCATGCAGCTTTGAGACCTCAAGTTCTCCACCTTTGAGCACACAAGGAGAAAATTGCCTCAGGAAACAAATGCTGAGAAGTACGGTGATGTTGTCTTTTGGGAGAAGAAAATTATATGCCCAGGAAGCCTCAGAGGAGGCAATCCACTTTGAGATTGCCTTCTGCAGGAGAGAATATATCTCAGGACCAGGGATGGGCCAGTCAACTTCATGGAATGGAAAAGATATGTGGCATCTCATCTTCATTTCAAACTATATTGGTTACTCTTGTCATTTCTTATATTCTCTTCCAAGAACATCATGCCATAATTGAGCTTTAGTGTTCCAGCACCTTTGTCCAAATCTTTTCTTCCCATCCCTTGGTCTTGGATACAAATCCTAGTGCCTGTCAAATACACTTCAGTTGTAAATGACTTTCTGTCCCTAACACCAAACATTCCCCATACATGATGCTACATTTATAATCTTGCGATTAAAACATTTTGTCTGGGATCCATGTTCCTGGCTCTTTCCGAACTTCATAAAATTATTTATTTTGGGATTGATATACATGACCCATCCCTTTCACATCAATAAAATGAAATAACAAATGAAAGGTATTTGAAGTAGCGACAGAGGCACTATTGGGCATCAGGACAATAATAGGTTATGACATCTCTTCAGTCATTGGCTGCATCAGAATATATTTCCAGCAAATTTACAAAGCTTGGCTTCTGATTAACCAGAGAGAAGCTCCTATTCTTTGGGTCTTTCTATGTGCTGTTTTCCTGTCTTCCCTGACAGAAGTATTTAAAATATAGAAGTAACAATAATCCCCCTGAAAAGACAACTGAGCTTTATTACACTGGATTACCTGGTGTCTTTTTCTATTCTGTTCTCTCTGTAAAAGTTATCTGAATATATATGTTTATTAGGCTTCTAAGGAATGTTAAGTGTAACTTTATCTAGCATGAGATGGCTTAATGGAGTAGTTTTCTTTTTAAGAAAAGAAAAACGTCACCATGACTACAGACTTCTCTGCTGATCATCCTTAGATGAAAGCATGGTAAGGGAAGCTTGGAAATTTTAATGTGAGTCTAGCTCTCAACTAGTCACAAGTTTGAAATCACAAAAGATGATGGTCACTTAGACCAGGGGTCTCCAACCTTGGCAACTTTAAGACTTGTGGACTTTAACTCCCAGAATTCCTCAGTCTTAAAGTTGCCAAGATTGGAGACCCTTGACTTAGACCACCATCAAAAGAGAGTTTTGGGGGGATGTTGGTCATGATTGGATAACGACTTGTTTTTATTTTGTTTTTTGCCTGGTGCCAGGTTTTTTTTGTTTGTTTGTTTGTTTGTTTGCTGCAAATTTTTAACAAGCACAATCTCTGTGCAAAAGAATTGCAAAGGGGGAAAATGTAGGAGCTGTATTCAACCATGCTCACTTTCACCTTTCAAGTTTCTTTGTGACTTTCCCAGAGATTCAGGCTAATCAAAATGGTAAGGTAGATAGTTGCCTGAAGAGTATAGCAAAATTCTTTGTTTAAGCAGGTGTAGTACAAATATCTTAAATCTCCGGAGATATTTGCTGTACTATACAGACTTGCCATTAGCAAATAACAGTAATTGCATGAATCCAGTCTGGTCAGTGTAGCCTCTAAAAAGAATCTAAAACTTGATTGAAAATACTAAGCCATATGCTATGGTAGTATATAGGCTAGGCATATGTGGACATGTGTCCCAAACCCACCGACTCAGATCTAGGAACAGCTTTATGGCAAGAACAAATATTCTTGAGGGTACACAAGAACAAAATTGAATTAAAAGATGGAGGAAATAGACCATCAGGCAAGGAATAACATTAAAGGAGGATATGGCTGAAGGATCGTATACTACCTAGAGGACTCTAAATAAATTGAGAGTTGGAGTGCCTAAATGTAAAACCAATATGCTCACGTGGAGGCTCTTTGCAGATAACAACATACTATGTGAATGTGAAGAGAAGGTGGCTTCATTCTACAAATTTAACGTTTGA
Organism: Pantherophis guttatus; assembly: GCF_059756535.1. Taxonomy (NCBI): domain Eukaryota; kingdom Metazoa; phylum Chordata; class Lepidosauria; order Squamata; family Colubridae; genus Pantherophis; species Pantherophis guttatus. Next base: position 23,689,640 of record NC_142072.1, on the reverse strand, counting down.
TATAGACATGAGAGGAGGAGGAGGAGGAAGAGGAGGAGGAGGAGGAGGAGGAGGAGGAGGAGGAGGAGGAGGAGGAGGAGGAGGAGGAGGAGGAGGAAAAAGATAGTCTTCTGGAATTTTTTTGCCCTCCAGAAAGAATGTATGTTAGCTCTTATAATGCCAAGTTGTTAACTACACATATTGCATCCAACACTTCTGGGAAGCCCAGGCTGATGAAGGTGAGGTGATGGAGAGCTAGAAGTCTCTGAAAGAATTATAATCTCACTGTATACTATTATTACCATTAATTCACCGTATATGGACCCATCCTTCCAGCTTCTGTGCAAGCAGCATACATATTTACATTAAAGATTAAGAAGACAAAGAATATTATGGTATGGTTTTTAAATGTTATAAGTCTCCCCAGAGTCGCTGCTGTGAGACGGCAGCCACATAAATCCAATCCATAAATAAACAAATGTGTGAAACAATGGACATATATTGGTGAAAGGGGAAAAAGAGAACCGAGAAAGCATAAAACACCCCAAATCATCTAACTTGCCCCATATAGGTGCTTGCAGGCTGAGCTAGTGACCAGACCCACCTTCGCATTCTGGCTGAGTGCCACTCCATGATCCATTGGCTTGACACATTCTCTGCAGTGAGCCCCGGAGAGTGTAACCCGGCTCACAGCTAAACCAGACCGTGCTGTTCACACTTAATTCGTTTTCACCATGCCGGATACCATGGGAAGGGATTCCTGGATCACCACAAAGTCCCTGGATGGTTCCTACCGAAGGAAAGTAGAAGTTCTGTCATTGGAGCAAGCAATGCTACCCTCATCTCTCCTCCACCCATTGACCGAGAGTGCAGTTTACCATTCGCTCGGATGGAGAAATGGATGGGGACCGAAAGGAACTGGAGTCAAGGAAACCAGCAAAATAACATTTTGGGGATTGAGAAGGAAGAAAATGGGTTTCCAGATGTTGGAAGAATAGGGAGAAGCACAGCAATCAAGACATCCACATCAGGAAATGGGGCTCATCTGGAGCCTGATAATAACCAAATAGCCTTTAAAAATAGAGAGGTTTTATATATCTGGAGAGTGATTGCTCAGGCAGGCAGGCATCTGCATATTCTTTAAAAAAGGTAAAGGTTCCCCTCGCACATCTGTGCTAGTCATTCCTGACTCTAGGGGGCGGTGCTCATCTCCGTTTCAAAGCCGAAGAGCCAGCGCTGTCTGAAGATGTCTCCGTGGTCATGTGGCCGGCATGATTCAACGCCAAAGGTGCACAGAACGCTGTTATTTTCCCACCAAAAGTGGTCCCTATTTGTTTGCATTGTTTATGTGCTTTCGAACTGCTAGGTTGGCAAAAGCTGGGACAAGTAACGGGAGCTCACGCTGCTACACAGCACTAGGGATTCGAACCCCTGAACTGCCGACCTTTCGATCGACAAGCTCAGCCTCTTAGCCACTGAGCCACTGCGTCCCTTCATATTCTTTATTCATATTCATGTTCTGCATATTCTTTAGTGTAACAAAATATAGGTAGTCTTAGATTAACGACCATTGGTTAGTGACCATTGGAAGTTATGACAATACTGAAAAGTGTGATTTATGAGCAGTCCTTGCACTTGTGACTGTTGCAGCATCCCAATTTGGGATGATCAATGATCAAAATTTGGCTACTCAGCAACTGGCATATATTTATGGCAATACCCTGGGATCACCATTTGCGACTTCCCAGGAGGGCTTCCGACATGCCAAGTCAAAGTGGAAGCTGGATTTACTGAATGACCATTACAAAAATGGTTGTAAAATTGGATGTGATTGATCACATCGCTTAATGATTGAGATTTCAGTCCCAACTGTGGTCATAGGTTTGAGGAGTACTGTGCAATGGGCACTGACAATGTGTGCGCTTTCCCTTCACATTGGTTCTGAGTCACAAGTGGTGGACTGTAGACACACCATTCTGAGTCATGTGACTGGGAAGGAGGAAGGAAGGAAGGCTTAGAATGGAGCAAACAGCACCACTGTGAGCTTCAACCCATATGCCCAGGGGTGCTATTCAGCAGGCTCTGACAGGTTCTAGAGAACCGGAAGCAGAAATTTTGAGTAGTTTGGAGAACCGGAAAATACCACCTCTGGCTCGCCCCAGAGTGGGGTGGGAATGGAGATTTTGCAATATCCTTATCCCAGGAGTGGGGAGGGAATGAGGATTTTGAAGTATCCTTTCCCTGCCATGCCCACCAAGCCACACCCACAGGACCAATAGTAAAAAAAATTGAATTCTACCACTGTAAATATGATTCTCTGCAATCCAAAATCAGACTCCACCCGTCTTTTTTGTTGTCTCACCACACCAAATTTCATTTTGTTCTGTTCAGGATTTTGAAAGTTATCCCAGAGACGAGGCGTGGAATACACATCTAACTTCATTCACACATTTTTCTCTCCAACATTCCATTGGGTTAGTAAGAAAATAAGAGACCTGAAGGTGACTACTCATCCTTATATCTATATCTATATCATTGATCTATATCAAAAGAACCATTTCTCATAAATTTGAGAACAGTTTGGTCTAGTACAGTGGTCAGCAACCTGTGGCTCTTTCATCCCTCCGCTGTTGCTGGTACAATTGATAGGGCTTTCAGTTAGGACAGGTAGAGGAAAAAGGATGCCGCGCTAGGAGGAGACTCTATGGTGGCAGAACCGGACTTCCGGTCAGCAGAGGAAAAAGGATGCCATGCTAGGAGGAGACTATGGTGGGTAGGGAATCGGACTTCCAGTCAGCAGAGGAAAAAAAGATGCTGTGCTAGGAGGAGACTCTATGGTGGGGGAACCGGACTTCCAGTCAGCAGAGGAAAAAGGATGCTGTGCTAGGAGGAGACTCTATGGTGGCAGAACCGGACTTCCGGTCAGCAGAGGAAAAAGGACGCCGTGCTAGGAGGAGACTATGGTGGGTAGGGAACCGGACTTCCAGTCAGCAGAGGAAAAAGGATGCTGTGCTAGGAGCAGACTCTATGGTGGCAGAACTGGACTTCCGGTCAGCTCCAGAATTGAATGGGAGCTTCCAGTTAGGACCTTTGTGGCTCTTTGAGTGTTTAAAGTTGCCGACCCCTGGTCTAGTAACTAAGACACTAGGCTAGAAGCCAGGAGACTGGGAGCTCTAGTCTCTCTTTAGCCATGAAAGACAATTGGTGACTTGGGGGTTAATCATCAGGAGATGGTGAGCTAGTTTCATCTTGACATGAAAGCCTTCTGGGTGACTTTGGGCCAGTTCCTCTCGCTCAGCCCAATTCACTTCACAGGGTTGTGATGAGGAAGGTAGGAGTAAGGTGTGTCGGATAAGTACCACCTTGACTTAGTTGTAAAACTAATAAAGGCAGGACATAAATATATAAATAAATAAATTTGGAACCCAAGGATGCTCATTGTCTATTTAAAACTTTTGCATTCCATCACCGGTAACAAATCTAGGCAGCAATTTAAAAATATGAAGCAGCAATATTAAATTAAAACCAAGGATGTAGATGTAACGAAGTACTGAAGCCACCAACTGATTTTGGAGCAAAGCAAAGCAATCAATCAATCAAACAAACAAACAAATAACAATCTAAAGAATAAAATAAAACAAATAGCAAGACAGCAGTTCAGCACTCCCTAGTATGATGCCTTGCAGCTCTCATAACTCTTACCCTTTGGTCCCAGCACATATAGGAAGTATCAGTATGTGGCAGTTGTGGGTTTCAAAAATTTTTACTACCGGTTCTGTGGGTGTGGCTTGGTGGGCGTGGCATGGCTTAGTGGGCATGCAGGGGAAGGATACTGTAAAATCTCCATTCCTACCCCAATCCAGGGGAAGGTTACTGCAAAATCCCCATTCCTCCCAATCAGCTGGGACTTGGGAGGCAGAGAATAGAAGGGGGTGGGGCCAGTCAGAATTTTTACTACCGGTTCTCCGAACTACTCCAAATTTCTGCTACCGGTTCTCCAGAACTGGTCAGAACCTGCTGAAACCCACCTCTGGTATGTGGGCATGAGCTTCTTCACTGCTACAGCCTTCCTTTGGCCAACTCATCTGTTACCTTTTGAGTTACTCCTGGTCCAGGCTCTGTTGACATTCTAACCTGAGTCCTTCATTCAGTCTGTGGACCCTTCTCCATCTCTGTTTCTGCCCTTTTGTGGAAAGTACGGCACTACAGAAATATGGCATCAGCGGTTCAAGCAACAAATCTATCTAAAGCCATCTCTTGAGTAACCCTTGGGCCAATTCCAAGCAGATGTACACAGCAACTGCTAACCCTGTTTACATCTTTTTCTTTTGGTTTGGCTTGCCAATTCTCATCTTTTTCAAACTGGAAATTACAAGGTGCTTCACGGCCACCTGTTAGCTTTGCAGAAACAGAGGTGCCGGCTTTGTCGGGAACAGAGAGATGGTGCTCCAATGAGCCAGTAAGTCATTTCCTCTACTGTCAAAAGGGAAAAGTGTGTGTGTGCAAGGAAGCCATTTTGAAGCAGTGATTTGACAGCTGGAATGGTGCCTGCTCTTTTACTCATGTGGTGACCATCTGTTCTTGCCTCTTTCCACCAATCAGTTTTTTTTTTCTTTTGTTTTGTTCTTTTAAACGCAGCTCTCCAAAACAAGTCTGGTGCATAGCTTGTGTGGGAGGCACAATTTTTAAAAAAATTTCTTTTTTTGGACATGTATGGAATGGAGCTATACATCCTCCCTAGGTAAAGCACCAGCAATGGTCCATATTTTATTTTCCCCCTCCAAACCGACTTTGCAAATCATTTTTCTGACTGGATATCTAGTGAGAACTTTTTTAAAAAAATCTTCTTTATGAAAAGGTTTTCTTATAAACAAAGGAGGAACTACACCAGTGGTGGGTTTCAAAATTTTTTACTACCGGTTTTTTGGGTGTGGCTTGGTGGGTGTGGCTTGGTGGGCGTGGCATGGGAAGGATACTGTAAAATCTCCATTCCCACCCCACTCCAGGGGAAGGTTACTGCAAAATCCCCATTTCTTCCCGATTAGCTGGAAGTCGGGAGGCAGAGAATAGATGGGGGCGGGACCAGTCAGAATTTTTACTACCGGTTCTCTGAACTACTCAAAATTTCCAGTACCGGTTCTTCAGAACTGGTCAGAACCTGCTGAAACCTACCTCTGAACTACACCTTCAAGTTTTTAATGGGTAAGTGCTGGCATTAAAAAGTGGTGCAAGCTTAACTAGATCCCAACCAGTGGTGGGTTGCCCCCGGTTGGCATTGGTTCTATAGAACCAGTAGTAAAACCGGCGGGAGGCCCCGCCCACTGACCCTGACATCATGAAAATGCTTCTGCGCACGTGCAGAAAAGTGCTCGCTTCGCTTGCGCACTCACGCAGCCCTGTTGCAAACCAGTAGTAAAGGTAAGTAGAACCCATCCTTGATCCCAACCCTGCTGTGATCTTCTCTACAGCCTACATCACATCCAGAATTATTTATTTATTCAACAGTAGAAAACCTTTCAATTTCAAGATCCTTAATTGCAGTCCAAAGTGAACTGAGTATCTGGCAAATTTATTGTTTCATTGAAAATGCATGTCATGAAACTACAAAAGCTAATTTTGCTCTCCAAAGAATTCAGGCAAGAGACAAGAGATGGGACAGATCAGACAAGGGTCATGTCAGGGCAGAGAACACACAGAATCAGAATTGGGATTCTTTTATGTTTTTAGGTACACCTATTCCTGAGTTTAGGTATCTTTAGAAGGTGTTCAACACACCGCACTCTCCATAGCACAACTATTATTGAGTCTGTCATTTGCACCTCTATAATTGTCTGGTTTGGCTCTGCAACCCAACAAGACAGACACAGACTTCAGAGGATAATTAGAACTGTGGAAAAAACAATGGCTACTAACCTGCCTTCCATGGAGGACCTGTATACTGCACGAGTCAAAAAGAGGGCTGTGAAAATATTTACAGACCCTTCACATCCTGGACATAAACTGTTTCAACTCCTACCCTCAAAACGACGCTATAGAGCACTGCACACCAGAACAACTAGACACATGATCAGTTTTTCCCCCGAATACCATCACTCTGCTTAACAACTAATTCCCACAACACTGTCAAACTATTTACTAAGTTTGCATTACTATTAATCTTCTCATCGTTCCTATCACCCATCTCCTTCCACTTATGACTGTATGACTGTAACCTTGTTGCTTGCATCCTTACGATTTATATTGACTGTTTCCTAATATGAATTGATTGCTTATTTGTTCCCTATGACTATCATTAAGTGTTGTATCTTATGATTCTTGACGAATGTATCTTTTCTTTTATGTACACCAAGAGCGTATGCACCAAGACAAATTCCTTGTGTGTCCAATCACACTTGGCCAATAAAGAATCCTGTTCTGTTCTGTTCTGTTCTGTTCTGTTCTGTTCTGTTCTGTTCTATTCTATTCTATTCTATTCTATTCTATTCTATTCTATTCTATTCTATTCTATTCTATTCTATTCTATTCTATTCTATTCTATTCTATTCTATTCTATTCTATGCAGAGACATCAGTTTTGGGGAGAGGAGGACTGCTACCCTCTGAGATAAAATGTCACTGAACATTAAATATGAGGAGAAGGTAAAACTGGGTGCTGTCTATTCTCTTCAGGCATTTTTTTCCCCAAGCATCTTCAAGAAAAAAAAATGGATTAGATATTGATGCAGATAACCTCTTGACCTGATTCATACAAGGTTCTCCTGAAAATATTATGAATCCTAGTCACATTATTCCAAGAGCTTTAAGTCCTTCAAGGCTGTGCTATGTATAAACTATGAGAGGCTAACAAAAGCCTTGCTGGATCAAATTAAGGAAACTTCCATGTTGTTTGAGTCACATATTGGAGATATCTACATGGTAGACACAATAACTTTGGAAGGAGAAATGTCCTTCTACACTTGTCTTCTCCAATTTTTAAACCCAACTGTTAACATCTCTGCACTGGTTGAGGGTTAATAGAAGTGACACCTGATCCATCAGAAAAGCTTAAAATGGATGGAGATTCTCCTTTAAAAAAATATAACATACATAATCTAGCAATTTCTACTATAATCGGTTTTCTCTTAAACTATGTAGTGTTTTTTGCATGTACTGAAAATATATCTCCTGCATAAATAATGAATCAGTCCTATAGTGAAATCTTCTGCCCTCTAATTTGTAAGATTGCCTTCCAGCAACTTTTAGTTAATTAAAATATGGACTTTAGCTGTTTGTTTGTTCTTGAATGTGTCACTGGAAAGTTGAGATTTATAACTGTACCTGGTATAAAATCTGACAGAGATCAGGAAAAGACATACGTTATTGAAAGTGTTCCCAGAAGTTACCACAAGTAGACCTTGGCCTTTTCCAGAGCATGGTTTCCTTGAAATCCAGATTGTTTTATACAACCTTATTGAGCGATGCTACTTAAAGAGATGAAAAGTAATCAAACCATATGCGCGCACTAGGGGTGGGTTCTAAAATATTTTACTACCGGTTCTGTAGGCATGGCTTATTTTGTGGGCGTGGTTGATGACCATGTGACAAACAATTCTTTAGGATTTAGCAGAGGTACTGGTCTACCAGGCTTTTAACTGCTTGCAGAGCCGTACTGGTCAACCCATTTGTTTTTGGAGCGTTTCGGTCTACCTATTTGTTTTTGGACCGCACCGGTCTACCCATTGTTTTTGGATCACACTGGTCTACCACCACACTGCCTTTTACCACTGATCAGCTGTAGGGCGGCTCTTTGAAGCAAGAGTTTAAACAGTTTTTTGCTGCTCTGCCACCACGGAGAGCATCGGAAACCGCTTTCAGGCAGCTTGGCCTCAATTGCCAATCTACCACCACTGAGCAGTTTACAAGGAGAGGATTGGTTCTAGCCGATCAGTTGGGAGGCTTCTTGGCTTCTCAATTTAAAGCTACGGTGCCCTGATTTTTTCCTTCTAGCCAATCAGCTGGGACTCGGGAGGCAGCAAATAGATTGGGGGTGGGGCCAGGCAGGGGTGGTATTTACCGGTTCTGCGAACTACTCAAAATTTCCACTACCGGTTCGCAAGAACTGTGGAGAACCGGTAGCAACCCACTCTTGTGGCTCCGTTACCTGAGCCTGTGTCATCGGCAGGAGAGGACTCTGAGAGTGAAGGAGAGGAGTTGGCAAGGCCTCCCTCTCCAGGACCCTCCTCTCTGGCAATGCCTTCGGTGTCCGCCGAAGGGCAAGAGATAGGGCCGGGGCCAAGCATGTCCACGCAGCCACAGATGGACAGTGATGAGGGTAATGAGTCTTGGCTGGATCCACGCCAGCGTTGAAGAGATAAGCGCGCGCAACAGAAGAAAAGGCGTGCCCGAGATTAGGCTGAGTCACTGGACCACACCCCACAGGATATAAAAGGGAGCGTGGTGGCCAGTCAAACCTTGTGACGAACAAAGCTGAAAGCTTCCACGCCATTCTGCATTGCCGGACTTTTAGCTATAGACTTTGCTGGATTATCTCTGGACTTGATTGACTCCGTAATTATTGAGCTGTTTCTTTTGATGTACCAGGAGTGGGGAGAAGTTATCTCTCCTCTTCGTAAATAATAAACTCTTGGCAGGCAGCCACTAGGTTGTTGCCAAGTTCCGTTATCATAAGGAAAAGGATTTTGCCGGCTGGTTTGGTCTTTAACTCTTGAACGTCTGTTGGTGTGTGTGCGTGTGGTTGGGGACAGAACACCCACCACTGGCACCCACCTTGGTAGCCACCTCTTTTGCGGCTAAGTTTTCTTACCTGAGCAATGAGGCAGAGAGCCACTCCAACGCCCATCAAGCTGACACGTGCGGGTGGAATTGCCAATCAAATTCCTGCCTTCCTGGCATTTGTAACGCACCACCGCCCCTACGGTGTGGACATCACCCAAGATCTGGGCATAGGGTGGGGATCCTGGATGGCCACAGGAGACCACTGAAAGAAAGGAGGACCGAGTTTTCAATTCAACCAGAATTAAAGTTGTATTACATTCATTCATTCATTCATTCATTCATTCATTCATTCATTCATTCATTCATTCATTCATTCATTCTCTCTCTCTCTCTCCTTCCCTCTCTCTTCATCCACTTTCTATATTGCCACAATTGTATTGCTTGTGGCCTTTGACACATCAGTCAAAGGCCACATTCTAAAAAGAGGGAAGGGGGATGCATGACAAAGAAGCAGGTGAGATAGAAATGAAGTTTAATTTCATGCTACTAATTAATTAAACCAATTACTCCTTTTTAATTTTTTAAAAATATTGTGTGTTCTAGTAAAAATTATACTTGCAAAGTTTCGGGCACATGTATATATGTATGTACTATTTGTATTTATGTATGTTTTAATGGAGGATACAGACAGAGGTCTCTACTTTATCATTTTAGCACACATATTCAAGAGGAAAAAAAGAACACTCTTAACAGCAAAAGCCATTTGGAAACAGAGCCCAGAATTCTTCTCTTGCCCAACAGGATCCTTCCAATTTAGTTTAATTTGCTTTAAACTGCAACAAATCTGTGCAATCTCCACACAAGAGATTTCACATTGTAACCACATGAGTGCGGAATTTATTTATACACACAGATGGAGCTTGTGCTAGTTGCGTTCCTAGTATTTGGACATCCTGTGGATCAAAAGTATATTTTCGTGGGTCCTGCTGACACTTGTGATTGGATCCACACGTTGCACCAAGTCATGCTTTGTTTAACCACAGTTACAGTTAGTGAACAAGCCATAATGTACATATTAAATAAAAAGATGATATAGCAGAGGTGGGGACAAAGTTTTATGGTCAGAAGGTAGATTTGAACGAAGGGTGAGTGCTGCAGTTGATGGTGCAAAATGAATACTGACCACTTCGTACATGTGACCAAGATTTGGCAGGATGATTCTTTAGGTTTGCAAATAAAACTTGCTCTCTTCTAGCAAGTAGGCCAATAATTAATAACAGGGATATTTATTAGGGTTTGTGTCAGGGGTGAAATCCAATTTTTTTCCCTACTGGTTCTGTGGGCGTGGCTTGCTGGGTGTGGCAGAGGAAGGATATTGCAAAATCTCCATTCCCTCCCCACTCCTGGGGGAAGGTTATTGCAAAATCTCCATTCCCATCCCACTCCTGGGGGGATATTGTAAAATCCCCATTCCCACCCCACTCCTGGGAGAAGGATGCTGCAAAATCCCCATTCCTACCCCACTCCGGGGCCAGCCAGAGATGGCATTTGCCGATTCTCTGAACTACTCAAAATTTCTGCTACCGGTTCTCCAGAACTTGTTTGAACCTGCTGGATTTAACCCCTGGTTTGTGTGCCGCTTTGAGTTTGATTCCAAAAAATGGTTTTACAATGTGTGGGGATGTGATCCGTCTGCAATACTTTCCACCTGCTACATCAGGGGTGTCCAACCTTGGCAACTTTAAGACTTGTGGACTTCAACCGCCAGAATTCCCCAGCCAATTCTGGGAGTTGAAGTTCACAGGTCTTGAGGCTAAATCTCTGTGCCACATCTTTTCTTGTATTACTTGGCTACCCTCCACAACTGCCCTGTGAACCTGGTTAAAGAGGCAACTGCTCTGAAGAGGAGCAAACAGCCTTCATGTTTGTCAGATCATAAGATCTGAAACAATGCAGATCCCTATTTATTTATTTTTTTCATGGTGAACAAATGATCAGATTCTCCCTGATGCACTTATCTATGCTCTACTGTTAATGAGCTGTTATGGGCTACATATCAGTGGTGAAATCTAAAATGTGTTACTACCGATTCTATGGGCGTGGCTTGGTGTGTGGGGAGTTAATGTGACTGGGTGGGCATGGCCATTTTTTTTTAAAACTTTTAAAACCATTTTTTCTGCAACCTCTTCGGGGAAGAGGTTGTAGAAAAAATGCTTTCAAAAGGCTCTGACGATCCCAGCTGAGTTGCCTGATCGGCAGAGACTTTTTTTCTTTTAAATGCCTCTGCCAATCAGGCAACTCAGCTTGGGTCGCCAGAGGCATTTAAAAGAAAAAAAAGGGGTGGTGGTGGTTCTTTTAAAAGCCTCTGACGATCCAAGCTGAGTTGCTTGATCGGCAGAGACTTTTTTTCTTTTAAATGCCTCTGACGATCCAAGCTGAGTTGCCTGATCGTTAGAGGCATTTAAAAGAAAAAAAGTCTCTGCCGATCAGGCAACTCAGCTTGGATCGTCAGAGGCATTTAAAAGAAAAAAAAAGGATTTTTTTCTTTTAAAAGCCTTTGATGATCCCAGTTGAGCTGCACGATCATCAGAGGCATTTTTTTTTTACTTTTAAAAGCATTTTTTCGGCCAAAGAGGTTGTAGAAAAAAATGCTTTTAAAAGTAAAAAAAAAAAGCCTCTGATGATTGTGCGGCTCAGCTGGGCATGAGGGGGGGGCAGGGATCTTTGCTACCGGTTCTCTGAACCACCTGCCTCCATCGCTACCGGATCGGGTGATCCGGTCCCAACTGGCAGCATTTCACCCCTGCTACATATCTGAGATGGTTCAGAAGTCTCATTGGCATCCTTCAGTTTCAAAAGACTATGGTATCGTGCTCTGGAAAGAGGTCCTAAAACAGCATCTAGTGTGAGTAAAAAAGCCAATTCGAGAGTGGCAATTCCTTCCACACTGAGGGCAGATACATTCTGTTCCCTGCCCAGCCCCCAGATTTCACTGGTTCCGGGACTGCCTCTTTGCCTCGGCCTGCCAAACAAGTGCCTCTTCGAATTGGAGAAGGCCATACTGCAATATTTCTTCATCTGCTTCCACAAAGACTGGTATCTGAACTGAGTTTTTTTGTTTTGTTTTGTTTTTCTTTAACCAAATCTTAGTCTCCACCAGCCCAATACCTTTTCACAATGCTTAAAAAATTTGAGCAGAAGGCATGAAATATATACTTAGTAAGAAAAGAAAGGACTGCTACACATGAAAAGCATTTGCAAAACAACATGCTTTTTGTCTTTCAATATTCTGTCAATGAGCTCCAAGTTAAGTCCGTGAGAAGACTGTGGAAGAGATGGTCTGAAAAGGAACACTTAAGAACTCAAATATAATTTAAGAACAGATACCCCACATTACATGTAAACTGAGAACTTGCAACAGTGACAGCACTTCTAAAGATTAACAATTTCCTACATGCCCCATTTCTCTAAAAACGAATTCACTCATACCAGTAGATACTTTTAACTAGAAATGCCCAAAATGGAGAAATAACATCTTTTGTATTCCTCTTCACAGCGATATTGTCACACAGGAAATGCCTTTTAACAATATGCAATTGTCAGCCATTTCCATTCATCCTTTCTCCCCGAGCCAATTAGACAGAAATGGGAATTGCCTGTTCACTGCTCTTCTTGACTAAAATGGGGCCAACAGTTGAAACTGTCTTGCGGGCAGTCTATAGACAGGATCCTCTAATGAAGTTATGACCTCAAGCAATGGATTCCTTCAGTTTTATACTGTCAAAAACGAGGAACTGAAACAAACAATACTGTGTATAGAACCATTCTGGGAGACCTCAACTCATTTCTAAACTGTACCAGTGTAGCTTGAAAGAGAAGTGGGTTTTAGCATTGTTGCAGTGATGATAAAGCAGCCAAGAGTTCTCCATCAATGTCATGTCTTCCATTTCATAACATTAGCGGAAGCATCCTGTGCAAAATTTAGCTCCAAGTCTAGTAATAAAACTAGCTGTTTCCTAATACTTCACCACTATGTTGGAAATGTAAACACCAAAAGGGAACTTATTATCACATGTGGTGGTCCTGTCATAAAGTGAAACAATACTGGCAAAAAATTAAAACACAAATAGAAGAAATTATAAATCAACATATAGGAATGAGGCCAGAAACTTTCTTACTGGGAATAATTTCAGGGTCATATGAAAAGAAATACGGTATTTAATCATTCACATAATTACAGCAGCATGAATAGTTTATGCTCAGAACTGGAAAAATAACAATATACCATCAGAAGACAATGTGATTAGAAAAATCATGGAGTGGGCGGAAATGGATAAGCTTACGAAGGAGATACAAGAAAAAGAGAAAACAGAATACTACTTAGTCTGGGAGAGATGGTATAAATGGTTGGAGGAAAAGGGGAAAAAGGACAAGGAAAGACTAAAAACGGTTGAATCAAGAATAGAAATATAAGAACAAATGGGAAGAAGCAAAAATTGTGGAAAGGAAATTGGGTCTAATGTAAATAAAACAATTAGAATAATATAATACATTATAGTGGTATATATACGATATATGTATAAAATATATACTAGGATAAGAGAGAGAAAATGTATAAGTATGGATTACCGATGCGAAACTGTTGAAAAGAAGAAAGTGTTAATGTTTCTTTTTGTTTTAAAAATGGTTTAATAAAAATATTTTAAAAAAACAACAACTTAGGCCATTCTCAAGCATCCTGAAAATCATACAAAATAATGATAGAACAGAAGCTTCTTTTGTAATGGGGAGGGGGGGGATGAGAAAATGCAAGGAAGACTTTGATATGGCACAAGTATTTAAATGAGTGAGAAGCTTGTCCTTGAAGAGGGAACAGATCTCTCCACAAGGAAATCTTCAGGAATATGAGTTTTAGTGGGGAAGCATGTTCTCCCTATGTGTCCTCAACTGTTCTGACCTAGGCTTCCTTAGAAAGTATAAAGCACAATCTTAGTCCCGCAAAACCACTTTTATTTATACAACTGTAAATTACTTCCATTTACAGTCCGCAAGGCTTGATAAACAGTCTTTCAGAGGAAGGTTATCAACCCCCACCTATCTCTCATGGAACGCTGCCAGGGAGCTAATTTCCAGACGCAGGACAAGGTCAAACTTGGCACAGAGTCACAAACAGAACTTTCCAATCTTGAATCTGCCAGATGAACTAATTGCTTCCTGCAAAAGCTCACGTCCCGTTCGCTCTTTTTTATGTCTTATGGAGGGGCCAATCATCTCCAAGCCTTACTCCCAAGTCGACCCTGTTTTCTTAATTGCTCTTGTCATCTGGCAGCTCTGCACATCTGCACACTGGGAACAGGCTCCCGCTGTTCTTCTGCCTCACGGCTGTCAGACTCCAGAGGCTACACATAACTATCAGATGGCCTTGGCCCCCTCTCTGCCTCCGATGCAGAGCCCTCGTCTGAGCTTTCACCAGCCCCCAGGATTGGCCCAAGTTCCTTCCCAACCTCCTCACTGTCCGACTCTGCTGCCAGCTCTGCTGGCTGCCGGCGGGCCACAACATCAATAGTTTGATTAGTCCTAATAGGTTGAAATTACTGCTTGTTGAAAATAATGTGTCCTCATTATAATGTATCTGTCCCTGGATGGAGGGGATTGCTGCCTGGGGAATTCTGGGAGTTGAAGTCCACACATTTTAAAGTTGCCAAGGTTGAGAAAGAAGCATTTTCTTAGAGCTGTGTTTCTAAACCTTCGCAGGTTTAAGATGTGTGGATTTCAACTTCCAGAATTCCTCTGCTAGCCTCTGGAAGTTGAAATCCACACAACCTAAATTTGGTGAGGTTGAGAAGCACTGTTTTAGAGCAAAGACACAACCAATGAGAGGTGCTAAAGAACTTTGGCTGTTCTTGAAAGAAATTGAGTGGGATTGGATCTGGCTGGCTGGGGAATTCTGGGAGTTGAAGTCCATAAACTTAAAGTTGCCAAGGTTGAGAAGCATTGCCCTAACTTAACAATTGAAGTAATTTGCTTAACATTCACGGCAAAAAAAAAAAAAAAAAGTTATAAACTCAGATATGACTCACTTAACAACTGTCTTGCTTGGCAAGGGACATTCTGGTCCTAGCTGTGGTTGAACATAGAGGATGACCTATACTTCCTTGTTCTCCTGGAAGTCTTCATTTGGGGACAAGACAAAGCTTCCTACTCTGTTCCAAGCACTAGAGCTGAGGTGGCGCAGTGGTTAGAGTGCAGTACTGCAGCTACTTCAGCTGACTGCTAGTTCAGCAGATCAGCGGATCAAATCTCACCGGCTCAAGGTTGACTCAGCCTTCCATCCTTCCGAGGTGGGTAAAATGAGGATCCAGATTGTTGGGGGCAATATGCTAATTAGTATACTGTCTTTGGTGTAAACCGCCCAGAATCCTCGGAGAGTGGACGGCATAGAAATGTGAATAATAATAATAAATATTATGTTCTGCAGTAATTCCTTTCTAAAACTACTTTCCACTGATTTTCTCTCATACCACTCAGCAGAAACACCCAATCTTGCTTCAATATATTGTGTCTAAGATCTATGTTCCATCAAAAGCTGACCCGGGGGGGTCTAAGCCAGGAATAAGTCAAAAATATGATGATGGAAGTCTCCACCACATAAATGGAATTCTCTCCCCATTTTACACATGCCCCGCCCCCTATAATGCACGAAAAAGAAGGCCAAATCTTTGATTATAGTCCTCACCATCATTTTTATTTTTATTCTTTACTCATCCCTATAGACTTCCTGTGGTGGTGGTGTCCAGTAGTAAAATCCATTTTTTTTTACTACCGGTTCTGTGGGCGTGGCTTGGTGGGTGTGGCAGGGGAAGGATACTGCAAAATCCCCATTCCATCCCCACTCCTGGGGGAAGGATATTGCAAAATCTCCATTCCCACCCCACTCTGGGGCCAGCCAGAGGTGGTATTTGCTGGTTCTCCGAACTACTCAATTTTTCCGCTACCGGTCCTCCAAAACCTGTCAGAACCTGCTGGATTTCACCCCTGGTGGTGTCTATATTGCTTTCATGGTCTTTTCTGCAGGAGAACTGTTGAAGTCTCTAATCCTTTTTGGATGCAGTATTCCTTCCATGGGGGAATACTGGAAAGAGAAAGTAGAAGTGGACATCACCAGTACTTTCAGATCTTTTGAACTCTGCCGACTGTCTGGTGGGTTATTTACTCATTCTAAGTGCTCAAAAAGCCATGTCTACCTGTCAAAATGCCACAACTTGGTTAACAATGAAAGTCCAGGAGATTCCTTAGATCTCAGATAGTTGGCATTCAGTCATTCAGTCACCTCTGATTCTTTGGGGCTCAATGGCATCATTTTAGCAGGACTGCCTGCCAATAACTGCTCCTTTGTGTCGTGTAAGATCAGGGATGTGTCATTAGTGATATTGTCAACCTGTCTCCTCCTGTCATTTTTTATTATTATCTTCCATTTTTCCAAGCTTTGTGTTCCTGCACACTGCAAAGCACTTCTTTCAAAAAATGTTGCACAAGACTCTACATTTAGCTAATTGAAAGATTCCAATTAAAGATTCCTTGCTTTTCTCAAAATGTTCTGCTTTTTTATGTCCGTGCCAAAGTGATGTCCGCTTGAGATAAATTCTTAGGATAGAGTCAATGGCTAAGATGACAGCTAGATAAGCTTACTTGTGCAACAGTTTTGCTACCCTAATTACAGCAAAATGGGATTATTGTATCAATTTTCCATGGAGGCGAGATGAAATGCCAACAATGCAGGGAAAACAGACTGTGCTGAAGAAATTAAATTAAAAAGACATTTGCTCCTTTAATTGCTTTAAGAGAAGGAGAGAGAGGAGGAGCACTTAAACTAAACTACCTTGTACTTTAAACGTGCAAAATCTGGACCTTCCACGTCTTGATAAATATAAGGCTGATCTCTTCCCTTGAGCTGTAACATTTCTCTGGAAGTCATTAGTCATATTAATTAGCAGACTGATGGTGTGACCAATATCTACCCTTGGAGAAACTCTTCTATTTAGGCCGATATTCTGTCTTGAATTATTCCCTAAACCTCCTAAGGATGCTTGAAGAATTCAGTCTTTGCTAATTGTGTTAAGGGCTGACTTGAGACAGACCGTTTGATGAATATATAAACTGGATTTTAGTTCCACTGTTTTGTTTTTTTTAATTTAAGTGCAGGTAAATGTACTCATTTAAAAGGGACAGAATTGTGGATTAAAGACATTGGAAAGAGATAAAGATGAGAAATACAGAAAGACATTTAACTTTAAATTCATTTTGGAGGGGGTGTCAATAGTTGCAGGGTTTTAATGCCTATACTGCTGCTGATCCAGTTCTACAGAGAAATTATTGAGTCTGTCATCTGCACCTCTATAACTGTCTGGTTTGGCTCTGCAACCCAACAAGACAAACACAGACTTCAGAGGATAATTAGAACTGCAGAAAAAACAATGGCTACCAACCTGCCTTCCATTGAGGACCTGTATACTGCACGAGTCAAAAAGAGGGCTGGGAAAATATTTACAGACCTCTCGCATCCTGGACATAAACTGTTTCAACTTCTACCTTCAAAACGACGCTATAGAGCACTGCACACCAGAACAACTAGACACAAAAACATTTTTTCCCAAATGCCATCACTCTGCTAAACAAATAATTTCCTCAACACTGTCAAACTAGTTACTAAGTCTGCATTACTATTAATCTTCTCATCATTCCTATCACCCATCTCCTCCCATTTATGACTGTATGACTGTAATCTTGTTGCTTGTATCCTTACGATTTATATTGATATTGTTTCTTGATTGCTTATTTGTACCCTATGACTATCATTAAGTGTTGTACCTTATGATTCTTGATGAACGTATCTTTTCTTTTATGCACACTGAGAGCGTATGCATCAAGACAAATTCCTTACGTGTCCAATCATACTTGGCCAATAAAAAATTCCGTTCCGTTCCGTTCCGTTCCGTTCCGTTCCGTTCCGTTCCATTCCATTCCATTCCATTCCATTCCATTCTATTCTATTCTATTCTATTCTATTCTTTGATATAATTTTAGAGGTGGCATTCATCTCTGATCGTCTCTTCCTTGCTTCCCACAGAGGTATAACCATCGCTGGTTTCCGTTTTAGCTGGCACAAGTTAGGGAGCTCTGATCCCTCTTCTCCAAATATTGCACTCACTGCATCAAAAAAAATTTTTGTGGCTTCCTTTGGGAATTCAAAGATGTATATATGTGGTATTTCTAAACTTTATACTCGTGACCACTATCTAGTGAAGGGAAGGGAGCATTGATAGATTGTGAATGAGTCTTTCATTGAGATTCGAAAATTTAGAACTACGCCGCCTTCGGTCTGACCTAAGCATAGCTCATAAAATTATCTGCTACAACGTCCTACCTTTCAATGACTACTTCAGCTTCAACCACAACAATACACGAGCGCACAATAGATACAAACTTAAAGTGAACTGCTCCAAACTCGATTGCAGAAAATACGACTTCAGCAACAGAGTGGTCAATGCCTGGAATGCGCTATCTGACTCTGTGGTTTCATCTCAAAACTCTCCAAATTTTAACCTTAGACTGGCTACTGTTGATCTCACCCCATTCCTAAGAGGTCCTTAAGGGGTGTGCATAAGTGCACCAGCATGCCTACCATCCCTGTCCTAATGTTCCCTTTAATTGTATTCATTTTAGGTATTCAATTCATGCTTATACTTATATATATTATTTAATATGTACTCAACAAAATAAATAAATAAATAAAATCAAGTGGGGACTTAAAAATGGGTCCCTGGAGACTTCAAAAACACCTTCTGAACTCTTTGAAACTAAAGCAAGCTTGGGAGCTACCAGAATGAGGAATGTTGCTGAACTCTTAAATCCCAGAATTTCTCATCATTGGCCCAGCTTCCTGGGAGTGGTTTAATAAGGTTGGAAGTGACCCAGGTGGTATTCCTACCTTCCAGGATGATGAGGTTTCCAGCCACAAAGAGAGGAGATGGATTGCAGCCTAATCATAGAGAGAACGGGAGAACCAGAGGCGGTTAATTGCCTATCTTCTCCCTTGTTTATTATCTCTGGGTTTATTATCTCTAGTGGCTAATGGCTTCTATTTCTCCCTCTCAGAGAGAATGCTAATGATGCTGATAGGGGCCAAGTGACCAGCTAAACCTGTAATATGATGGAAGCAATCTCTCTCTCTCTTTCTCACTCTGTCTCATGAAATAGGAAAATAAAAGATTCCTGCTTAAAAAAAAAAAGGGGGGGGAGTCCCATTAGATGCAGGCAGGCTTTGGGCCCAAACAAGCCAATCAACAACAATGGGGAATAACAGAAAATCAAAATGATCATTTTGCTATGATTTCTGTTGAAAGGGTCTCCCCTCAGTTTTGGTGCCTCCTTTCTCATTCTTACAATATTGCATGTGTATGTGTTTTATTTTGCTCTCAAGGGTATATTTTATTTCATTCATTTGTTTTGATTGATCCCTGTTTTCCCCACAACCATGCAACACTTATCGTTTTAATCTCGAGTCGCTGTTTTTCCAGGGTAGGCTACCCTAGAGGTAAATGTTGAATATATCTATTCTGAATACAGTGGCTGGTTTGCATGATCCTCCAAAATCTCAACGACACACAAATTTGAAAAGCTCAGAGTTCAATGAATCATGTATTGTCATGTTGAGAACAGAGAAATCTAATTGAGAAAGTTGGTACAAAATTAAAAATTCCCCTGGGAAATTATCACCTCCGTAAATAAATTAGTGGTTAAAGCAATGGACTAGAAAGCTCCTCTTAAGAGTCTGGAAGATTGGTGTTGTGACCTAGGCTTCCTGAGTCATTAAAACACACGAGTAGCCCCAAAAACCTCTTTTATTGCAACAGCTGTGAATTACTTTCATTCACAGCTGAGTCCCAATTAGTTGCAAAAAGTCCTTCGGGAGAAGTCCTTCGGGATAATCATCAACCTTTATCTCCCTTGACATGCTGCCAAAGACCTACTTGGCAAAGCCACACGGAGTCCAGAATCAAACAGAGATGCCCACTGGGAACAGAATTAATAACATTGCTTTCCCTCAAAGGGCCCACGTGCCTTTGCTCCTCTTTTAAGCCTTATGGGAGGGGTCAATCATCTCCAGGCCTTACTCCCGAGTTGTCCCTTTTGTTTTAACTGTTCTTGCCTTCTGGCAGCTCTGTGCATGCAGGCACTAGGAACAGGCTCCTCCTGTTCCTCTGCCTCTCTGATGTCCGACTCTGGAGGCTCAGGAGTCCGCACATCACTCCCAGATGGCCCTGGCCCCATTTCTGCCTCTAACACAGAGCCCTCATCCGAGCCTTCCCCAGATTCCAGGACTGGCCCATGTTCCTCCCCAGCCTCCTCACTGTCCAACTCAGTTGCCAGCTCCGCAGGCTGCTGTCGGACCATAGCAGTTGGCATAAACTGTGAAGTTTCTCTTTCCCCTTGTTCATGGGGCCAAAAAGATGGGCAGGGGGAAGCCATTACAATCCCAAAACAGTCTGTAAAGGATACATTCCCTTTCCGAACTGAATGGAAATCAAAGCAAAAAGAAAGCAAGGAACTTACAGTGACAGACAGGGAGGAGGCGGTCCCAAATCCCATCGCCCTGGCAGGTAAGAACATGGGTGCCCAGTAAATAATATCCATGGTTGCATTGATAAGAGACGGTGGTTCCAAAACTGTATCTGTGAGGCCCACTTGGTTGCACTTGACGGACACTGTTGTCCAGGTGTCCAGGATCAGTACAATTTACAACTGCAAGCAAATCACAGAAGATAAAAAGAATATTAGCAACAACAAAAAAATGAAAAAGTGTTACAGAGAAGGAAACGAATCTCTCTTTTTCCCTTTCTATTTTTGAAAATAACATGGGAAGATAGTAGATCAAATCAAGGGTATTTATGACAGTGGTGGGTTGCCCCCAGTTCGGACTGGTTTCACAAGAATCAGTAGTAAAACTGGCGGGAGGCCCAGCCCACTGCCCCAGATGTCGTCATCAGTCATCTGCGCATGCGCAGAAGCTTCTGTGCATATACAGAAGCAAGGCACGCTTGCGAGCGAAGGAAGCACACGTGCACGATTCCGTTGCGAACCGGTAGTAAAGGTAAGTAGAACCCACCCCTTATCTGTGGGTGTAAGCAAAAAGATAGTGGCTGCAAGCTAAAGGCACAACTAAAGTGCCACCTCTTTTTCACATGTATCATCTATGTGACACACATCAAAAGGGGGTTAGGGCTCTGATTATGTGGGTGTACTAGCCATCCTGACTTTTTAAACCCTTCCCATCAATGCCACTGGGTCAAATCCTAGTGTTCTACCATTTGGTTCTCCTCTGTGATGGAATGTAATCTGGATTCCCAGAAGGAAGGGGTTGCATCCCAGAGGAGCTAAATATGGTAACAATTCGACGGTTTGTGTGGGAGGAAGAAAATTAAGACAGCTCCTCCCTAGAAGTACTCAGAGTATATCCTTAATGGTGCAAGTAGTTGCTTTAGGTTGCAAGATTTCTGTCTAATGGTGAGGAACAATAAAGGAAACTACTTGGAAAGACCTCAGTATGTCTTTCTTGGTTTTCAGAATCTGACATTCTGAAAAGGGAGAGGGAGAAGGAGAGGGGGAGGGAGAGAGTGTGAGTGTGAGTGTGTGTTTGTGTGTGTGTGTATGTTTGCTAAAATGGATTATTCAAGTGCTGGCTATATCAATCCTAGTCTAGCAAAAGCAAGACATTCTTTGCAACCCAGAAGAATTTAGAAATCAATATCCAGTTGAGATCTTTAAGCAAGAATCCAACTGAGTTGGGTGTTTTGGTCCAAGGCTTTCTATTGCCCATTGTAACTACAACTGTATTTATGTATTGCTATCATGCATATACTCTGAAATTGTGAATTTCTTTTGGTCCTTCCAATTTATTTAATGCTGAGTTTTAAATATTTATTGTAATATGGTGCTCAGAATGCACTAGGCATTCTTGGCAAAAGATACGCTCCGTTTGAGTGGGAGGTCCATCTCTTCCTTTGCTCTTCTGTTTTTTACACATATCCCCGTTTTCATTTGTTCAT
Organism: Pantherophis guttatus; assembly: GCF_059756535.1. Taxonomy (NCBI): domain Eukaryota; kingdom Metazoa; phylum Chordata; class Lepidosauria; order Squamata; family Colubridae; genus Pantherophis; species Pantherophis guttatus. The sequence continues at coordinate 23,667,841 of NC_142072.1, read as the reverse complement.
AGAAAAGGTGTTATAAGGCGAAGGCTCTGGTCCTTTTCATGTAAAAGATAAAAGTAAAAGAATCCCTGTGATTTTACTCTACTAGTCATTGCTGACTATAGGGGGCAGTGCTCACCTCTATTTCAAGACCATTGAGCCAGTGCTATCCAAAGATATTTCCGCAGTCACATGGCCAGTATGACATCATAGAGTGCTGTTAGCTTCCCACAGAAGTGGTACCTATTTATCTACTCGCATTTGCATGTTTTTGTACTGCTAGGTTGGCAGGAGCTGGGGCAAGGACGGGAGCTCAACCCACCATGTGGCACTTGAGTCTCGAACCTGGGCTGCCAGCTTTCCAACTGACAAGCCCAGCATCTTAACTGCTGAGCCACTGCACTGTCCTTTTCATGTAGCAGGATATGAATAAGTAGGAATTGTTGTGAAGAATGGAGTCCTTGGTGCTCTCTGAGTTCAACCCAGAGCTACGTATATTCTCTTCTATTGTACTGAAGAGAGGTGGCTGAGAGAGCTCATTTGAAGAAGCAAAACTAAACAATACTCTAGGTCCGTGATGGCGAATCTATGGCATGCATGCCACAGGTGGCACTTAGAGCCATATCTATGGGCACGCGAGTGTTGCCCTACTCAGCTTCAGCACGCATGCATGCGCCAGCCAGCTGATTTTCGGGCCTTCTGGACCCACCGGAAGTTGGGAAACTGTCTGTTTCCGGCCTCTGGCGGGTGGAGAAAACCATTTTCACCCTCCCCAGACTCCAAGAAAGCCTCTTGAATTATGGGTGCGGGCACACGTGTGCGCGACCCCTCCACACTCCCCCCGCTTTTGGCACACGACAACAAAAAGGTTAGCCATCACTGCTCTAGGTGCTTTATGCCTTCCACTGCACTCATTTAAATAATGATTGAAACATTATAATTATGTATTTTGGACATGCTTCATTCATTTAGTTTTTTTTTAAAAATGGATTTAGAGTTCTTGCCATTTTATTGTGATCGTGAGGCGCCCAGAATTGGGATTTAAGATGGGTAGCCATGCAAGTCTTTTAAATGAAATAAATAATGATACAGTTTGATTTTAGTTTTAATCATCGCCAAGCCGTTAGGCCAGGGGCTTTTCTTTTTATCTATGCTTTTCCACATGACACTGAAGCTGAACTCTGCTGAGCTAAAGACCCCTCTTTCTTTCAGGAATCTGCTGGGACACGTTGAAAAGAAACACAGTCAGGTTACGCTGACGGCAGTTCCATCAGAGGAGACGCTGCTCCAGGCTGTAGAACAGATTTCGATTGCAGAAATAAGGGGGAGGGAGGAAGAAGGAGGGGGGATAGAGAAATACAACTTACTGCGACAGATGGGCAAGGGTTTACTCCACTGGCCGTTAGCCAAGCATTGGGACTTGGAAGTCCCTTCAAGGCGATATCCAATGTTGCATGTAAACTTGGCCACATCGTTGAGATTGAACTGAGTGCCTTGGGTCAGGCCATTTGTTGGATTGCCTGGGTGACCACAGGTGATGGCTGCAGAGAGAATTTGTTTTATTTTATTTATTTATTTGTCAACAAGTACAAGGAAACAAGTAACAGTATAGACATAGACATGGACACATGAAAAAAAAATTGGCACAAATAAAAGGATACAAATAAGCAAAACATAGCCATAAACATATCGAATGAGTACATATAAATGGGGACAGTAGGACAGGGACGGTAGGCACGCTGGTGCGCTTATGCACGCCCCCTTTACGGACCTCTTAAGAAACGTGAAAGGTCCACGGTAGACAGTTTAAGGTAAAAGGTATGGCGGTTAGAGAGACTAATAACAGGATCAGCTAGAGTGTTCCAGACATTTACTACTCTATTGCAGAAGTCATATATCCTGCAATCAAGATTAGAGCGAATTACATTGAGTTTGAATCTATTGATAGCCCTTGTGTTATTACGGTTGAAGTTAAAGTACTCATTAACAGGTAGGACATTATGGTAGATAATCTTGTGTACTAAGCTTAGATCGGAATGTAGACAGCATAGTTCAAGGCTATCCAGGCCTAAAATTTCAAGCCTGGTGGAATAGGGAATTTTATTTCCAGCAGAGGATTTGAGGACTCTTCTAGTAAAATATGTAAGATATTACATCCTTGCCTTGTTCCCTGGCTCAAGGACATACAAATGCCAACTACAATAGAATGAAGTGCTTACAAGTGAGATTTCTCCCAGGTTTGCCATCTTCTAGGAGCATCTGATTTCTTTTGAAGCCATACAATGAAAGCCACGCCCTTCCCCTCTCTAGGCTGACTAAGTTTAGCAGCAGGTTTTTAAAGGTTGGGAAAGGAGTCCCAAAGGTGTTTTTTTTTCCCCAAAAGGTAACTAGACTTTCTTGGCGTTTTTTTTTTTCTTTGAAAACATTTCACTTCTCATCCAAGAAGCTTCTTCAGTTTTCATAGAAAAAAAACAAGGAAGTCCAGTTGCCTTTTGGAAGATGGCAAATAAGACCTGGATGATTGAGAATCTCCACAGACAATCGGAAAAGGAGGATATTTGAAGGAAGAATTGTATTTTAGTTACAGATTTTCTTTCAGAGATTCCTGGCCTTCACCAGCCCCTCTCCATTTCTGGCAGACATTGTTGTTCTGATACTATCCAAGAAACATAGTGCTTTCCACCGTATAGGTAACAACCAACAGACAAATAATCAAAATAATTGCTTTCAACTACTGTCTGTCAATGGTCTCTGGTCTATGACTGTAAAATTGATTGATTGATTGATATTGTCTGTCAAGAAGAGCTTTACAAAATGTGTGGGATACTAGTAAAGCATATATTAGAGGATTGACAATGACATATTTAGGAAAACGAAATAAACAGAACAGGCAAATGCAAAAGAATTTAGAGGAAGAATATTAGAGATTAGAGTTGAAATTGCAAAAAAAACCTGCACGACAAAAAGATTAAAAAATTGATGGATCTGAAAAAAACATAAGATGAATTTAATGGAAAATGAAGAATTGGCAAATAAAATAAAAGCTACAAAGCAATTTTTTAAAAAAATGCTAATAAACCAGGACGATGGTTAGCATATAAAATGAAAAAAGAGAAAGAAGAGCTTGACAATTGCTGCCTTAAATAAAAGTAAAACAACTATGGAAAAATAAAGCAACAGTAGTACTAATAGTAATAGGTGCCTTGGATGCAATTCCAAAACATCAAGAGCACCAAAATCACCATCAGTCAATTGCAAAAGGCAGCTTTATTTGATACAACTTACATTCTGTGAGAATACCTCTAAGACCATCAAGCATCCACAGCTGCCTATCCCAGGTAGGACTTGATAAACGAATAAAAATGCCAATCCAGTCTAAAGATTTGGCTGACTGTGCAGTAATAATAATGCCATTATTATTATGGTCTGTTGCACAGTCAGTCAGATGGTCAGACTGGACTCTGCCTATCAAGCCCTTTTCAAGAACGTGGGATAGGCAAATGTGGTTGTTTGATGGTGTTACAGATATTGTCACAGGATAATTATATTATTATTATTATATTATCAACTAATAATAATATGGTTAGGTTTCATCCATACAAGTATCATGGGAAGCCTAACCTCCTCTGAAGCTATGAATAATTTGTGCAAATTGTCTTAATTTGGTGAAGACTAATGATACCATCCTCAAGCATTTAGCTCAATGTTTTAATGCAGTTATATACCAAGGTGTTAAGGTAGATGGTAGCATTTAGCTCACCTTGACTGATTTCAAAAAAGCACAGTTGAGCATGATAGGTCATAGGAAATTTTTTTTAAAATCCCAGAAAAAATATTAAACCACTTATATACCATTCCCAAGAAAACTACAGTATATGAATGTGTTTGTACAGTCATCATAGGCTGAGCTTAACCTGAAGCAAGGATTTCTCTTTTCAACACTTAATAGAAATAACTGTCATAGAAAATCTCCTCTACGTTCCCCCCATGGATCTAACTTAGCCAAGCTTATCAACTCACACGTGTAATGTTAAAACCCTCAGAGCGATACACTCATTGAAACAGAATGCGGTCTCCTAAAACGTGTATGGGGGAAATAAAATAAAGGGCATGCTACAATATTTCCCTTAAAATGGTGAAATAGCACATTGTAAGTTAAAATGCTGTAGGCCACAAGAAAAATGTTGCAAATGAAACAGCTTTTTAATTCTTTATTTCCTACAGGTACACATACAAAACATGCTGGAAAGGGGGGGGGGTTTCCCCTCAGAATCCAACATAACTATTCTGGCTTGAGGTATTTGAGTGTTATATCCCACTATTGTGTTGAGGACAACACCCTCGTTCCAACCCATTCTCATCTCTGAGGCCTCCATTTTTCCTCAAGGGTGCTTATGATGGGCCTTTTTAGTTGTCTTGTGGGAAGTATACAGAATGGAACATCAAGCAGGATACTTTGCTATTGGCATTGTGAAACTAACAAGAAGGGGTTGGAAGAAACCAGAAAGGATTAAGATCATGGTGGATGATAAAACAGGTTTTGAAATGTGAACAGTAGAATTAATAACCTGCCAAGGAGAAAGGGAGGAGGCCCTGAAAAGATTTATTTCACATCAGAAAGTGAGCAAGAAAGAAAAAATGATGGCTCAAACATATTCACAGAAATATTTTTGAATAATGAGCATATATGGCAGCAACTGAAGCTTGCACTTATATTGCTCTTGTCTAGCCCAACCGTAGAACTTTCTTGATCCTTATAAATACAACAGATATACCGTGTTTCCCCGAAATAAGACCCTGTCTTATATTTTTTTGAACCCAGAAATAAGTGCTTGACCTTATTGCCATGTGCTCAAAAGCCCGATTGGGCTTATTATCAGGGGATGTCTTATTTTGGGGGAAACAGGGTATCTGACTGTCATAAGATTTGGGGAATTATTGTCTTTGTGGTGGGTTACATGAGGAAAGGACTCCAGTGAGGATCTTGCTCTTGGAAAGACTCAAAGTAGGAACTTGGAATACAGTTTTAGCCACTAGTAGCACAACTGAACATTGAATCATAGGGCTGGAAGAGACACTGGAGGTCTTCTAGTCCAACCTCTTGCTCAAAGTAGACGATCTTATATTATCCTGGTCAAATGGTTGTCCAGTCTATGTTTGAAAACCTCCAGTGACAGAGTATCCACAACTCTAAGAGGCAAGGTATTCCATGATTGTTCTCACTCTCAGAAAATTTCTCCTTACTTCTAGGTTGGATCTCTCTTTAATAAGCTTCCACCCACTAATTCTTATCCTGCCATCTGGTGCTTTTAAAAATAAGTCAATCCCCTTTTCTCTGTGATAGCCACTCATGTACTGGAAGACAGTTATCATGTCATCCCAATCCTTCTCTAGGATTAGGCTAGACATACAGTTCAGAGATGGGTTTCAGCAGGTTCTGGAAAACCGGTAGCGGAAATTTTGAGTAGTTTGGAGAACCGGTAGTAAACATTCTGACTGGCCCCACCCCCATCTATTCTCTGCATCCCAAGTCCCAGCTGATTAGGAGGAAATGGGGATTTTGCAGTATCCTTCCCCTGGAGTGGGGAGGAAATGGAGATTTTACAGTATCCTTCCCCTGCCACTCCCACCAAGACACGCCCACCAAACCACACCCACATAACTGGTAGTAAAATATTTCGAAACCCACCACTGATACAGTTACCTAGTTCCCTCAACCCTCATACAATGTAGCCCCCAAACCCTTTTTTGTCTTTGTTGCTCTTCTCTGCACACTTTCCAGGGTCTCAGCATCTTTTTTGTATTGCTCAAAGGAGGAAAGAGGAAATAAAACCTGCTTCTTAATTACTAAAATGTCTTATGTTCTTTTTTATACAATCCCAAATAAGGGATCTGAATTTGAACCCATTGCTTTTCCAGGGATATGCTCTTCCTCTTGGAAAAGCTGATGTCTGTTGTATGTCTCACAGGTAGAGCCAAAGGGTTTCTCTACTCCTTGCAGGCTGTAGCAAAATGCATCAGGCATTCACAATGAGAAGGGAAGGTAACTGCGTAACTGCATGGAAGACTAGTCAAAGAATGTTAATTATAGGTTTTAAGCAACGTGTTGTTGTTTTTTCCTGTGTAATCTCAGTGGTGTCACATACAGCAAACTGATCTTCCCACGGGTAGAATGGTCTGTCGAAATTTGTAGGATTTGTTTTGGCATCTTATATCCATCTTAAAATGCCCTTTAAGTACATGTGATTAATTTTAGATCCCGAGAGGAAGACCTGTAGTGGAATTGTTGAGTATTCTTTAGCAAACAAATTACTACTTTGGCGAATGCAAAGTGAGTGAAATAACAATAGAAACAGAGGCAGATCAAATATGTGCTCAGCTGAGCATCTTCTTTCAACCAAAATGAACAGGAGAAAAAGGGTGATTCCTTTGAAGCTCAAGGGATAGCATAAATCCATGATGACTTGTGAATCTTGATAGATCCGTCCTTCTTTATAGAAGATGAATCTTGCAGAGCCACCCAAGTGAATTGTTAAATTCACTTGCCTCCCACAGTTGTGAGTGCTTCATCACTGGAGCATTTCAAGAAAAGATGGAACAACCATTTGTCCAGGATGCTATAAGGACTTCTGCCTTATACCATCTTGGACAAATGAAGGTTGGGCTGGAAGACCTCCAAGGTTCTTTCCACCTTATGATTCTATGACATTTCTATGATTTTTGTCATAAGGAAAAGACTTAACAGAAATAATGTCTAGAATGGGCACATAATCAAACCAACAGTGGATCTGCTGATAATTTTGGGTGAACCAAAATTGTAGGACGGCTTAACTATCCTGGATGCATCTTTGAATATTTCAGAAATCATATTTTTGATCCAGTAAAGTATACAATCCTTAGAAGTTCTGCTTTCACCATGTTTTTAACTGGGTCTGCAGAAGGGAGTTGTTGTAGCCCATCAGTGGCCTGTGCGGATTGTAGCTGATTCGGACAGCGAGGAGGCTGGTGTGGTGTTGCAACAGCAGCCTGTGCAGCTGGCACTCAAGTCAGACAATGAGGAGGCTGGAGAAGATGTGGTGCCAGAGGCGGGGATTCAGCCAGGGCCTTCAGAACCTCCAGAAGCTCCCATAAGTGAAGAGGAAGAAGAGGAGGAGCCTCTTCTCGATGCACGGGTGAGCAGAGTGGCCAAAAGGCAGAAGTGGCTCCTCAGGAGGAGGTCTCCTCGAGAGTAAGGCTTGGGGCTAATTGGCCACTCCCTTAGCCTATTTAAGGAGGAACTCGTCTGAAGCAATTTGTAGGGAACAACTTTTAATTCACTCTACTTCGCATCTGGATTCTCTGCAAATTGCTTCTGGGCATTCTGCCAATCTTAGTAAGATTGTGATTACTTTATCTTTGGTTTCTTGTAGGCTGTTAAGAAAGTTTATTACCAGCCTTTGTTTTGAAAAAGACTGAGTTATTTTAGTAAATTAAGTTTTGTACAAACTTTGTGTGTGCTGTGTTCTTTGGGATCCATAGCTGGGGCAGAACAGGAGTGAGGGATTCTAGAAATATGAAAGGATGGACCAATGATCCAAATCAATTAACTAGAGTGAGTTATGTTTTGCTCTAAACTGTGCTATACAGGGCTAACAATCTCATCCCTTTACTCAAGTTGTGGGAACACCTAAATTCAGTCAATTGGCCCAGTTTAGTTCTCCAAGAAAAGGAGCTGGAGAGAAAGTGGCTGAAAAATAAAAAAAAAATCAAAACTCTCCCTTACTGAGCTAACTGACAGCACTGATCATACATCCCAAAACTGGCTGGTGTGACCAAGCTAGGCCTATTATTACCTGGCTGGTCAGTAAAAAGGAGCTAATGAACTGATGTTACCTTGTCAGGTTATGTGGGAGCTCCAGTTAACTCCCAAACTGTTGTCTATGGAGATTCTCAATCACCCAGGTCATGGTTGTTCCAAATATGCTTTTTCAAAAGGCAACTGGACTTTGGTTTTTTTCCTTAAAAAGTTTCAGTTCCCATCCAAGAAGCTTTTTCAGTTCTCTGAACTTCTGTTCTTCAGAACTGAAGAAGCTTCTTGGATGAGAAGTGAAACATTTTCAAGGAAAAAACCCCCAAGAAAGTCCAGTTGCCTTTTGGAAAAGCACCTTTGGGACGTCCAAAACTGGTGACTTTTAACCAGAATTATTCCTACTGGATTTCATAGCATTTTATTAAATGTTTGCTACTTACTCCCAAAGGCTTTGGGTGGCCCAGAACAATCAAAGAGAGAAATTGCAATAAAACCAATAGTTGGGGGAGAGGGGGTAGGTGAAAGAGAGAAGAAGTGATAGACCAGATGGAATGAAGCCAGGAGTCTCAAAAATCCTTGCATAATCTTATGATGCGGTGGCTCAGCAGCTAAGACGCTGAGCTTGTTGATCAAAAGTTCAGCAGTTCAAATCCCTAGTGCCACATAACAGGGTGAGCTCCCGTTACTTGTCTCAGCTTCTGCCAACCTAGCAGTTCGAAAGCAGGTAAAAAATGCAAGTAGAAAAATAGGGACCACCTTTGGTGGGAAGGTAATGGCATTCCGTGTGCCTTTGGCATTGAGTCATGCCGGCCACATGACCACAGAGACATCTTCGGACAGCGCTGGCTCTTCAGCTTTAAAACAGAGATGAGCACTGCCCCCTAGAGTCGGGAATGACTAGTACATACATGCAAGGGTAACCTTTACCTTTACCTAATCTTATGCTAGACTATTGAAACTTGCAAGATTTTTGGCAGCTAAGGAGACATCTGGGGAATCAGGACTGGGAAATGGAGCAGTTGCAGCCTCATCCTCTGGGTTTTTTTGTTTTTTGTTTTCCTTTTCTTCCTGAGCTCTCTATCAAAGTTCTGAGTCAGGCTGTGTAATTAAAATGGCAACATACTTACGCACACAAACAGGAGTCTTCCCGGACCAGTGGTGATCTTGCTGGCAGATGCGGACCGACATGCCAATGAGCCGGAAGCCAGGGTTGCACTGGTACACCACACTGCCACGGTAATTGTAGTTCTCTCCATTGATCTGGCCATTGACAATAGAACCTGGCTCCCCACAGTGTCCCGCTGGAGAGACAAGTAAACAGGAGGAGGCGGGGAAAAAGACAAGATAGAATTACTGATAGTCCAATATAGAACGAAGCCTACCTGGATATCTACGTACCAGTGGTGAAATCCAATTCTTTTACTACCAGTTCTGTGGGCGTGGCTTGGTGGGTGTGATGTGGCTTGGTGGGCGTGGCAGGGGAAGGATATTGCAAAATCCCCATTCCCTCCCCACTCCTAGGAGAAGGATATTGCAAAATCTCCATTCCCACCCCACTCTGGGGCCAGCCAGGTATTTGCTGGTTCTCCGAACTACTCAAAATTTCTGCTACCGGTTCTCCAGAACCTTTCAGAACCTGCTGGATTTCACCCCTGCTATGTAACTTAGGAAAGGTAGTGCAAATTTTGTCTTAATTCAGGTGGTTCTTAAAACAATATAAAACCAAAACCAGAAGTTTTTCTTTTAGGGATGTTGGATAAAGAGCTTGGGAAAAAAAATTGGAACTTTGTTATTCTATATGCTGATGGTAGCAAGAAACTTCTATGCACACACAATTTTTTTTAAAAAATGGAAAGATCCATTAATTCCCACAATGGAAGAATGGATGGAAAAAGTGACAGAGTTGGCAGAGATGGCAACACTAATTATCTTAACAAGAAGAACTTAGTCAGTTTTGTTTCCACTTGGAAACCGCTTCTGGACTTTATGCTCAAAACAGAAAAAAGAAAGAAAGAAAGAAAATTTGAGATTAGGTTCCTACAAGTCCTTATTCCCATATTATTTATGTGTGCATCATCTCTAAACCTCTTGGTAGGACAAAAAGATGAGATTTCTCTTTCTTTATATGGGTGGTGAGTCAACATTGCCAAGAGACTGCTAAAATCATTAAGTTTTTTAGATATTTATAGGGTTTTTCATCCACCGCTAATATTTTTAAAAGATACATTCAATTATATCAGGTTTCCAAAGATGGCCTCAGGCAACTCCAACAACGAGAGAGAAGTGGAAAAGTCTTTTGTCTATATCGAACAGTTATAAAGCCAGGATAAAAGAAGAACGGCAGCAAGAATCCATTACAGTTTTCATTAATTCTGTTTTATTAAGACTATTCAAGACATTTCCCCATCTGGAGCTGATAATAAAGTGTAAAATAAGGTTTAATTTAACCAAAAGCAAAATAAAAGTACTTTTGGTAGCAAGAGGCTTGTCTGATACAGTATTTCATTCTTCAGCAAGAAGAAAAAAGAAATGATGCAAATTATAAGCAGCTGATTAAAACTGTCCCTTATACATTTATCAACTGACATTGTGGTGCTTTCATCTCACCTTGCAGCTCTTTTGAAAGATGGGTGCAGAAACCTCCTCTGAATGGTCCCCTAATCTCCTATTTGGGGCACTGAATGGGCCCTAGTCGATCAGGTTGATGGCAGTCCTATACTCACCCAGGCATGTCACTTCTAGTCCACTCCAAAGACCATTGGCCATACATTCTCGCACACGAGAACCCACTAAGGTGTAGCCGCTATTGCAGGAGAAGATCGCAGTAGCTCCATAAGTGGTTAAGGTACCAATCCTATTTCCATTGGATGGCACAGGCAAGTCTCCACAGGAGATGACTAAAATTAAGACACACACACACAAACAGTTAATATAGTTAATAAAGCATCTCAGGTATTGTTCTACAACTGAGTTCACGCATTCACAGCCATTTGTCTGTGGATGGTGCGAAGAACTAAGTCCCTGGTCCATGCCTAATAGGTGCAGAAAGGTTCTCCAGAACGTTGACGTGAATTGGAGCTCTCCTGTCCGAGATGATATGTTAGGGAGCTCCGTGTAGTCCATAAATGTGGTATAAAAATAATTTGGCAAGTCCTCTTGATGTTGGTATCTTCTTGCATGGGATGAAATGCACCTGCTTTGAAAACAGATCTGTCCCCACCCAAATGACTATGTCTTTTTCCCATGGTTTTGGGGACTTCCACAATAAAGTTCATAGAGATCTCTCTGCAGGGACATATCAGAGGAGACTAGGACAGTTCACTGTTTCTTCAGATATGGGTATGTTTATTAAAGTAAGTTGCAGATTGCTCAATCACCCTTTATTTAATCAACTTCAAGTGGCTAGTTTTGTAGAACATATTATGGAGGACTTCATGGTACTCACTAAAACACATGTTAGCATGTGGTCTAACTCTTGTGACTTTACAACTCCTAGGCCAATTTTTGTGGATTCCCAAATCCTCCTGCTTTACAAAACTTTGGCAAACAAAAGTGAGACTTGAGGCATGTTTTTTTTAATAAGAAAATCATTTTAGCTATAAAATTGGTGTGCTACGTTTTATTAAGTGATACATCACCAAGAACATATTCTGGAACCTTTTCCAAACATAATTGTTTGGGAACAGAATTGATTCCTTATAAAATTTTTGTTTTTATAAATCTATTAAATTTTATTGGTCTGCCAACCCATTCCCAAAGTCTGTGGAAGGTGAACAATTGCAAATTAAAGCAGTGTTTCTCAACCTCAGCAGCTTTAAGATGTATGGACTTCAACTCCCCGAATTCCCCAGCCAGCACAGTTGACTAGAGAATTGTGGGTGTTGAAGTCCATGCACCTTAAAACTGCTGAGGTTGAGAAATATTGACATAAAGAGTAGGGGTTACCCCCCCAAAAAATCCCCATCCTCCAATATGGAAATCTTTCCTAAGAAGGGAAATTTGGAGATGGATTTAATATTTTCCAGAACATCAAACTGAACAAAGGCTTTTAAAGCAGGGCATTTCCCGCCACCTCTTTCAAAACTGAGGGAAATACTGTCTCAAAGCCAGATAATTACTGCTCAAATCCAACCTCCTGGCACCTTATGGGAGGCTTTAACTAACTATGTGGAGCAGTGATCAATTGGAAAGCAGCACAGCTAGCACTTTATTTATTTATTAAATTTATTTGCAGAGCCTTAGCTGCTTCCTCAAGACTCATAAACTCAAACTGATGCCAGAATCTCTCATTAGACAAAGCCACAGTCACGCTTAACCTTACAGAACATCCTTCTCCCTGACCTTGAGGTAGCTCTATCCCTTGTCACATTCCAGAAGTCCCTCAAGACCTAATTATTGAAGCAATACTGGGTCATCCAGGGAATGGGAGAGTTGCTTAGATGACTTCATTGTTAAGGTGGCCATTCATACCCTCTTTCCCCCAAAATAAGACATCCCCTGATAATAAGCCCAACCGGGCTTTTGAGCGCATGGCAATAATGCCAAGCGCTTATTTCAGGGTTCCAAAAAATATAAGTCAGGGTCTTATTTTCAGAGAAACACAGTAGATAGGTAGGTAGGGAGAGAGAGGAGAGAGAGAGAGAGAGAGAGAGAGAGAGAGAGAGAGAGAGAGAGAGAGAGAGAGAGAGAGAGAGATGCTATATATGTATGTATGTATAGATGATAGATCAATAGATGATAGATAGATAGATAGATAGATAGATAGATAGATAGATAGATAGATAGATAGATATAGAGATAGATAGATAGATGGTAGGTAGGTAGAGATAGATAGATAGATAGATAGATAGATAGATAGATAGATAGATAGATAGATAGATAGATGATAGATGATAGATAGATATAGCGATAGATAGATAGTAGGTAGGTAGGTAGGTAGGTAGGTAGGTAGATAGAGATAGATAGATAGATAGATAGATAGATAGATAGATAGATAGATAGATAGAAGGTAGATAGATAGATAGATAGATAGATAGATATGATAGAAGACAGTGAGAGATATAAATAGATGATATAGATGACAGATACCCTGTTTCCCCCAAAATAAGACACCCCCTGATAATAAGTTCAACCGGGCTTCTGAGTGCATGGCAATAAGGCCAAGCGCTTATTTCAGGGTTCAAAAAAAAATATAAGGCAGGGTCTTATTTTCAGGGTACTTATCTTTTCTTTGAGTACATTTGTTTTTACGATATTTATTTTTTTAATCTGGAATGTATATTTTTATATTTCTTGTTTCTTATATATTTACATATTTCTTGCATCTGTTGTTATTCAGTTGTTTTACAACCCCACCCCACCCCAGTGTCATATTAGATGCACACACTGTTAGATTCCTTTTGATTTCTCCTTCCTAAAGCACACACTCACTTCTACAGGTCGGCATGGGTTCTCCTATGCTCCATTTCCCATTCGCCTGGCAGCCGATGACACGATACCCAATGTAATAGTAGCCTGGGTCGCAGATCAACATGAGCTGTGCATTGTACTGGTACTGAGTCTCATGGATCAGCCTCCATCTCCCATGTTCCACAGCAATGCTGCTGATGTCAGGACAGCTGACCGCTGGAGTCACCAAAAGATGAAAAGAAAAACAATCCAAGTCAAACTAAAGGCCCATTCATGTGTCTGTTCTAGCTGAGAAAGACCAGCTGAAAGCTATAAATAAGAGGAGAATGTTGTATTTGTCACTGTCACTGTACAGTCTGAACTGAATTTGTTCCCTTCACCAGCAGGATAGCTGCCCGGCTAAAAAAAAAAAAGTCCAGCAGGAGGATTTCACTCCTGAGATCTTTCTTTGGGCTCAAATAAAAGAAAATATCTGGCCCCGTGGAGCAAAGAGATTTAGATTCCTATACAAAGCCTCTTTCTAATTTCCCAGTAAGCATCTAAGTAACTACTGTTGTCAAGAGACTAACTAAATAACTAAGTGGTCTTTTAACGCCAACACAATAAGCTTCTGGTTGCTTTTGAAATTATGCTTATTAAGACAAAGGCAACATACTTAAAAAGAGACAAAGAATGTGGAAGGTTGAAGGTGGATCACAGTAGACTCACCCACACATGGAGGAGGATTATTGCCATTGCTCCACTGTCCAGTAGCCAGGCACTCCACGCTGGAGTTATCTTGGGCCTGGAGGTGAAAGCCCTCTTTGCATTGGTAATCTGCTTTGCTGCCCATGGTGTACTCCCTGCCAAAAACAACCCCGTTCTTCGGAGCTCTGGGAACTCCACAGGAGATTGCTTGGAAGGAAAAGTCAAGACATGTGATTGTTTGCCTTCATACTAAGTCTTTGCTTCCATAGTTAGCTTCAAAATAAAATTAGCTTTCAATAAAAACCTGCTTTTATTGTCTTGAGTCTTCCCTAACCAATGCATATTTAGCAGCATTCACAGTAAATAATGATGCCATAAAGACATGTGTGTTATGATATCACACAAATGTTGCAAATATATACTCAATGTCTTGAGGCAGGTGCAGAAGTCAGGGTGGCCTATGCATAATGAAGTCATCACACATGTGTTGTGATGCATCCTTGTCACAACACATGGCACAATGCATTCTTTGCCATCCCCAAGCTCTGAAGACTTTCATATACTTTCCCCAACCTCCAAAGATACCCATGTGGGTAGAAGCATACTATTTGAATTTCTTTTTGCAAAACATACAGATTTCAGTAGGACTTCCTCCAAATGAGCCAAAGACAAAAGCATATAAATTAATACATAACCCCCAAAGAGGGACAATGTGTGGGTCGAGAAGTCAGCTAATTTATGACCAATGTTGGTTGGGGTTATGGTTCCTTTTGAACAGGGGAGATTTGCCTACTCTTGGGGATGTCTGTGACAGTAGCTAGAATTGTTTTGAGCTTGTGATGGTACCCAAGAACAGACCTTGACTTAGTCCCCCCATGCCCTGCTATGCCTATCTTGATTTATGTGACTTGAGAACTACCTTTGATCAGAAACCACAGTTCATGCAACTGCTTGGAAGATGACAAGGAAAAACAGTTGATGTTTGATTGCTGGGCCATCTTTAACAGTCTAAAAGTATTGACCTTTATGATTTTGTGCCCAGATTACAAGAAGAACTGCTACTCCATCTTCACTTTGAGATTGGCTTCCAAATCCTTTGTATAAACTCAAGGGATATGTCCTTTTCAGCTGAGGTCATAGATTTGTAGATTATTATTATCCTAACTGAAATAGATTGAGCCCTGTCAATTTAGTTCTTTAAACAAACATTAAATAGCTATTTATTTTGAACTTTCAGCACTAGGATTTTTTAATTTGATATACTTTGAAATGTTGGGTGGAATGTTGGTAGTAACTTTATTGTTTTTGTTGGAGTATCTTAAGATCATATTTAATTATTGTACTTTAAGTCCAATAGTGTCATTGTCCTAGTTTTATTTAGGCAATCTATTTATTTTGTAGAAATTGCCTTTTGAGGACCTGCATAAGCCTAAAAGGGGCATATTTTAAAATAACATCCGTTTTCCTCCTAAAACAACCATTTATGGATCTACTATCTTTGTATAAACAACTCATCACCGAGAAGTTAGAATATTTATAAACTTTTTATGCTGTCATAGCAATTTAGCCAATGACCTGCCAAATGTTCATTTCAATTAAATAAGTTGAAACCTGTGGATTCTCTTTTCCCAGGACACATTTGCCTGCAAGCTAAGCTAGGAGGCCATTGGCCAGCAGAATTGTGATTAGGGATCTCTGCTTAAACACAAGCCAAGGTAAAAATGATAAGCTAAAGCTGCAGCATAAACATCCAGTTAGCATTTAGATTTTAAAACGAACCTTTATGAGAAAAAGAGAAGAATGAATAGGAGGAAACAGTAGGCTGGAGAGGAAAGAACAGCTATAGTAGATGGTGAAAGAAACCCATAGCACAATAGGAAGGTCTAATTTGTTCTACAAGAGGGCCTACTGTATTGGAAATAATTAGCATAAGTAGGGAAGGAAGGAAGGAAGGAAGGAAGGAAGGAAGGAAGGAAGGAAGGAAGGAAGGAAGGGGAGGGAAGAAGGAAAGATGATAGATTGGAGGAGGAAGGAAGGAAGGAGAACTGAAAGATGCTGAAATCGGGGAGGGAGGGAAGGAGAAGGAAAGAAGGAAGGAAGAAGATGGATTGGAGGAGGAAGGAAGGAAGGAAGGGGAGGGAGGGAGGGAAGAAGGAAAGAAGATGGATTGGAGGAGGGAGGGAGAGAGGAAGGAAGGAAGGAAGGAAGAACTGAAAGATGCTGAAATCAGGGAGGGAGGCAGGGAGGAAGGAAGGAAGGAAGGAAGGAAGGAAGGAAGGAAGGAAGGAAGGAAGGAAGGAAGACAGATCCAGCTGTCCAGTGTGGGTGTCATCAGTCACATCCTAGCTTTGTGAAGATAATTGTATGCATGTCACCCAAACCACTAAGGAGCTCAGCAAACCTCTGGCAAGGCCAGGTGTCTAGACAGTTAAGTGTGATGAATACCAATTTCATGTAGCAGTGACAGCAAGGGGAAAGGACAGGCGGCTGAAAATCTGTGCTTTTGACTGGTTTGGCTCTGTAATCTCTATAACCTTCAAAGGTTACCTTATCAAAGCAATTTGGAGGGCCACACAGGCAGCTCATGTGCCCCAAATTGTCTGCCAGTTGCTAACTGCTCTGTTCTCCCTCTGACTCCTGTAGTGTTTTGCAGGTGGGAAATTTATCAGTTGAGTGGGAAGGTTGAGGCGGGCTGGTTCTTTTGCTTCATTCTTTCAATGAAAACTGTACAGTTTGTACTGTACTTGATATTGTACTCCAGTTCAGACTCCTAGCAAAAAAATGTGTCTTCAGATATAAACAAAAACAATCTTTGGGATATTGTATATTTGATGTGGAATAGATATCTTTCTTCAGCCTAGTTGGTTGCACTGAAGTTTGAGAATTTATTGAAGGAGATGAAGTTTGATCCAAACTGATAAGAGTTTGCAGGAGGAAAAAAAATGAGGGATTTAAATGTCTATAAGCTGCATTTTAAAGAGGAAAGAGGATCCTTAGAGATGCTAAAGTCAACCAAGGTATAGGTAGATATTAAAGAAATATTAGGCTAATTGTTGTAGGCATGGTGGAACTAGAGACCTAGAGGGCTTTCCCCCAAAAAACTCAAGAGATAGATATGGTAGATAGATTAGATTAGATTGATAGATGATAGATAGGAAGATAGATGGATAGATGATGGATGGATAGATAGATAGATAGATAGATAGATAGATAGATAGATAGATGATAGATAGATAGGAAGATAGATGGATAGATGATGGATGGATAGATAGATAGATAGATAGATAGATAGGAAGATAGATGGATAGATGATGGATGGATAGATAGATGATGGATGGATAGATAGATAGATAGATGATAGATAGATAGGAAGATAGATGGATAGATGATGGATGGATAGATAGATAGATAGATAGATAGATAGATAGATAGATAGATAGATGATAGATAGATAGGAAGATAGATGGATAGATGATGGATAGCTGAATAGATAGAGGAGAGAGGGAGGGAGGAGGGAGGGAGGGAGGGGAAGAGGGAGAGAGATATGAATGTATGGAGCCAGGGGGTGGAACAGAAATAGTTTAACCCAGTGTCATGACTAACAAACATTGAAAGGTAGTCTAAGGAAGGCAACCTAAGACTACTCATCAATAGGGAGAACAAGAAGTACAAGGGAAGAAGCTAAGGCTTTCCTACCTAAAGTTCCCTTCCCAAATCAGTTTCCATTTCCTAAAGCTCTTAGGGATTAGAGGAAGCTTGGGGATACAAAAGAATCAAGAATGGTGTTGCAAATTCTCAGCCAAGAAAGAGATCAGCAAACTTAACCAGTAGGGCCCAATAATTTGTCTGAGGAAGGACTGAGGCTTGCAAAATACAAAACTGGCAGCAGGGAAGAGGAAGAAGGACTGGATCAGTCAATTTAAGAGAGATCCAATTCAAGAAGATTGGGGGGGGCTGCTAACACCCACAGTTTTGGTCTTGTGGCAATCTACCAGATATTGGGAGGGAGGGGAAGGAAGGGAGGGGGGAGGGAGGGAGGAACACAGAGAGATCGAGATCAGGGTAGCTTTAAAACTGTGGCTATACTTCCTTTCTTGTCCTACCATTTTTTCATTTCACAGGAATGCACAATATCTGTTTCCTTTATCCACTTATTACTATTCACATGTAATGCAAAGGAATACAAGCATCAAGGATAATCAGAGGGTTTTCCCTCTATAACAATCATTTTATGAAATAACTAAAAGAGAATTTCATTACACGAGATAAAGGGAATCAGCATGGCAAAACGGTGCATTATAACAACCAGCACTGCATTTGTGTAAATCATTTATACAATTCTTTTCAGCGTTTGGATAGATACCTGTTTTATTCTAATTTGCGTAATCATAGTTATTGACTAAGTGTTGCTACTGTAAGATGTATATTTTCTGATTCCAAGTTAAATAAACATCAACTCCTGGCTTTGGTCCCAAGCTTGGGGTTTATGTTTATTATTTGTTCAATTGTTTTTGCTGCCTTTTAGATTATTTTCATCTGGGCTGTCTGTTTGATTCAATGTTTTAGCCGCTTTTATGTTTTCCCTCATTTTGTACCCTGCCTAGAGTCCAATGGAATTGGGTGGCTAATACATTTAAATAATAATAAATGCAATTTAAATACAGGTAGTCCTCTATTGGGGACATGGCAGCTCAGTGGCTAAGACACTGAGCTTGTCAATCGAAAGGTCAGCAGTTCAGCGGTTCGAATCCCTAGTGCTGCATAACGGGGTGAGCTCCTGTGACTTGTCCCAGCTTCTGCTAACCTAGCAGTTCAAAAGCACGTAAAAAATGCAAGTAGAAAAATAGGGACCACCTTTGGTGGGAAGGTAACAGCGTTCCATGTGCCTTTGGCGTTTAGACATGCCGGCCACATGACCACGGAGGCGTCTTCGGACAGCGCTTGCTCTTCAGCTTTGAAACGGAGATGAGCACCGCCCCCTAGAGTCGGGAACAACTAGCACAGAGGTGGGTTTCAGCAGGTTTTGACCAGTTCGGGAGAACCGGTAGCAGAAATTTTGAGTAGTTTGGAGAACTGGTAGTAAAAATTCTGACTGGCCCCGCCCCCATCTATTCTCTGCCTCCCGAGTCCCAGCTGATTGGGAGGAAATGGGGATTTTGCAGTAACCTTCCCTTGGATTGGGGAGGGAAAGGACATTTTACAGTATCTTTCCCCTGCCACGCCCACCAAGCCACACCCACAGAACCGGTAGTAAAAAAATTTGAAACCCACCACTGGACTAGCATATATGTGCGAGGAGAACCTTTACCTTTATCTTACCTTTAGTCCTCTACTTGCAACAGTTCATTTAGTGACCATTACAACGGCACTGGAAAAAGTGACTTATGACCATTTTTCACACTTATAACCGTTGTAGCATCCCCATGGTCACGTGTTTTACATTTGGATGCTTGACTACTGACTCACATTTATGACGGTTGCAGAGTCCTGGAGGCCATGCGATTATCTTTTGTGACTTTCTGACAAGCAAAGTCAATCCAGATTCACTTCACAACCGTGTTACTAATTTAACAATTGCAGTGATTCACTTAACAAATGTGGCAAGAAAAGTGGCAAAATGGGGGCAAAACTCACTTAATAAATTTCTCACTTAGCAACATAAATTATGGGCTCAATTGTGGTCGTACATTGAGGATTACTGGTACCTGTATTGTGGAGAGTGAATACAAGGCAAGCAAGGTAATTTTGCAGGATGGAGAAGAATGGGCAAGAGGGATATATTTAAAAAGTGGCAAACTGAGGATTCGTCACACATTTCCAGCGTCACCTCTCTCTCTATCCAATAGAGCTGAGGTGGCGCAGTGGTTAGAGTGCAGTACTGCAGACTATTTCAGCTGGCTACTAGCTGCAGTTCGGCGGTTCAAATCTCACCGGCTCAAGTTTGACTCAGTCTTCCATCCTTCCAAGGTGGGTAAAATGAGGACCCAGATTGTTGGGGGAAATTTACTGGCTCTGTAAAACCGCTTGAGAGGGCTATAAAAGCACTATGAAGTGGTATATAAGTCTAAGTGCTATTGCTATTGCTATTAAGTTCAATGTTATCAGATGTGATAAAGATCACGGGAAATCAAGAATGACGTTGGCCTGGACAAGAAGGCAAAGCATTTGTCATTCCAGGCTTTTATTAGAAGCGATAGAATGAAAGTCTCAGCTGCTAGAGCTTTAATGAAAACCAGCAAAAGGGGAGTTTACCTAACCAGGGAAAAGTGAAGTGTCTGGCAGCATTTCTATCCCATCTGCCTCCCATCAAAGGAAATGAATTCAACATCAGAAAAGAGCAAGCTTTATCTTGAGGCCAAGGAGGAATTCTTTAAATAACAGCCCCCAGGTTGTTGACAGTCAGACTCAGATATTCAGAGAGGATTTGGGGTCTAGTAATCTTACGGACAAGGGATGCGGTGGCTCAGTGGCTAAGATGCTGAGCTTGTCGATCAAAAGGTCGGCATTTCAGCAGTTCGAATCCCTAGTGTGCTGCGTAACGGGGTGAGCTCCCGTTACTTGTCCCAGCTTCTGCCAACCTAGCAGTTCGAAAGCATGTAAAAAATGCAAGTAGAAAAATAGGGACCACCTTTGGTGGGAAGGGAACAGTGTTCTGTGCGCCTGTGGCATTGAGTCATGCCAGCCACATGACCACGGAGATGTCTTTGGACAGCGCTGGCTCTTTGGCTTTGAAAGAGAGATGAGCACCGCCCCCTAGAGTCGGGTATGACCAACACATATGTCTGAGGGGAACCTTTACCTTTACCTAATCTTTTGGACAAACTATCTGAAAGAAGATTTTGCTACACTTTCCTTCAGAGTCTCTCAATTGTCCTGATGTTCCTGACTTGGCTTCCCTCCTCCTGTATAAATACTCCAGATTTTTATTGGGGTTTTGATTAACAAAGACCCTCAGTCCCTTGGAGTTATTCCTTTTCTGACAGTCATTACTTTTAAACCCACTTTAGACATTGGGATGTTTGTTCAGCTTTGCTACAAAAGTTCTGAGAAGATCGATCGATAGATCCAACTACTTATGTCTTTTTATAAAATATATTAGTCAGAAAAGGTGCATCTTATCTTAACTGCCTTTAAACATCTGGCTTGCTGGCATTTAAAATCTTGCAGCAATCTTCATATGGATAATTTCTATGAATCCTATGCCAATATACAGCCTTGTTAGTCCTAATGTAGTTCTGTAGTTCAGACCAGTTGCAATTTGCCCAAAAAGCTAATTAAATAACTAGAAAAGGCTCTTGACTTCCATCTACTTTGCTTCTAGCACAGATGGCCAGGCAGGAATGGACTCAGTTACAAGTTCTTGGATTTAGGCAAATGGTTCATCAAACAAGATGGAAACATCTCTTGTGCACTTTTGCATCAAAGCAACATTCTAATTTGGAGCATTTAGCATTCTTTTGCAGAATATGGCATGATGGAATCTTTACAGCAATGAAACAGAACATCTGTTATTTTACAGATTAGATTGCCGATTTAAGAGGATAATTTGGGAGCATCACCCAATAGGGATGCAGAGGGACTGAAACACAATCACTTGGATTATTAAAGAAGAGTAAGCATTTGCTATTTATTTGTGTATTAGGGTTTATAATCATCCATAAAAAATATTGACATTTTAAGTTGAACTTAGCTATGTTAACTTAGCTGGCATTTATCAGCTTCAGAATGCAAAGGAAATTAAAGAAGATTGGACAAAACAGGAAGGCATCAGCAAAATGTCCAAACTAAAGGAACATATCATTACAGATAGTCCTCAATTTATGAACAAAATTGGGCCCATCATTACAGTCCTAAATTACTGTGATTGTAAGTCAAGGTACCCGTACGACTGGAAGAAATTTTCTAGTCTTTTTCATGGCAGTCGTTAAGTGAACCCAATAATTTAATTGGGGGGTTTTGCCAAATAGCAGCAAAAAAATATTGCAAATTGCTATTATATGGGTGTGGCACCCCAGAGCTGGTTGTAAAGCCTGACCCACATGACTTGTGGCCATACAACCATGGTGACCATTTACAATGTCTGGGAGTGCTTTATGGGTCATAAAGCAGCCATTTTGTGGCCTTCCTGATTTTGAATGTCCCAAAAGTGCTTTTTCAAAAAGGCAATGGGACTTCGTTTTTCCTAGAAGATGTTTTGTTTCTCATCCAAGAAGCTTCTTCAGTTTATGACCAGATGACTGGTCATTAAGAATTTAAATCCTTCCATCCTCTGACATTCAGTCAGAATAGAATAGAATAGAATAGAATAGAATAGAATAGAATAGAATAGAATAGAATAGAATAGAATAGAATAGAATAGAATAGAATTGAATAGAATAGAATAGAATAGAATAGAATAGAATAGAATTTTTTTATTGGCCAAGTGTGATTGGACACACAAGGAATTTGTCTCGGTGCATACACTCTCAGAGTACATAAAAGAAAAGAAAAGAAAAGAAAAGAAAAGAAGAAGCTTATTGATGAACAACAGAATATCTTCAAGGAAAAACAAAGTCCAGTTGTCTTTTGAAAAACCACATTTGGGACAACTATGACCTGGATGACTAAGAATCTCCATAGACTAATTTTGAACGGTTGCAAAACAACCAGTCATTAAGAAGGACTCTAGCCACGTGGCTTTTGACAAAGATTTGCTAGGAAATGTTTGATGTTACTTCATGTTTCTTGGCATTAATATATTTCAACGATCCTGCTTGAGGAAAAAACATCCAGCTCTAAGCCCAACGATTTGCCGATTCTTTAAGACCCCAACTCCCACAGCCGGGAATGAGTTGACAAGGGCAGCAAAGGACTTCAAATCTGATTGTGAAAACCTGAAAGCAGCTCCTGTTTAAGGAATCGGAGGAAGCCGGTTCCTGGGAGATGCTAAGACAAAGAGCGGCTAGAGGTCAAGGGACGCAATAAAAGAGCAATGAAGTCTATTTTGGAAGGAGCTCTTAGAAGCAGGGAGGTGGGGGGTTGGATAGTTACCAGGAGCTTGAACAAATCATTCTGCCTCACTGAGCCCCAAGGAGCAAGACTATTATTGCAAATGAATCTGCTCTAAATGAAGCTTAAGTAAGTCTAACCAGGCAATCTCTGATCTTTATCTTCCCCTCTTCAGTCTGTCTTCCCACCAGAGGCTGGATTTCAGTGGCGGTGAGAGGTTTACAGCTTTTGTCAACCCTGCCAGGTCTCGGATTAATGATTGGGGTGTTGTTTGCAGCAAGTAGCACCTCCCATCTTTGGTTTGAGTTGTGTTACATGTTTGGAAAGAGAAGGCATGCCTCTGAATATGATTTTTAAAGGGGAAAAAAAATAACGCATAAAGATGGGCTTCACAGACAAGACCAAAGACAAAATATGGTTGATCTGGTTTGTGCTGTGTTTTGTGAATCAGGATTTATAGCTAACTCTTCCAAGTCAACCACAACCATTGTGGTTTATTCAGGAAAAAAAAAAGTGATCTAAATTAATGGATCGAGAGTTCTAATGTTCCTGAACATGATATCAGATCAGTGGTGGGTTTCAAATTTTTTTACTACCGGTTCTGTGGGTGTGGCTTGGTGGGCATCGCATGGCATGGTGGGCGTGGCTTGGTGGGCGTGGCAGAGGAAGGATACTGTAAAATCTCCATGTCCTCCTGATCAGCTGGGACTCGTGAGGGCCAGGGGTGGGTTCTACTTACCTTTACTAACAGTTTGCAATGGGGCCGCGTGCATACGCTTGCTTCGCTCGCGCTTGTGCGCTCTTCTGAGCAGAAGCGTTTTGGTGACGTCGGGGTCGGTGGGCGGAGTCTCCCGCCGGTTTTACTACTGGTTCTATAGAACCGGTGCTAACCGGGGGCAGCCCACCACTGGGCAGGGCAGTCAGAATTTTTACTACCGGTTCTCCGAACTACTCAAAATTTCTGCTACCGGTTCTCCAGAACTGGTCAGAACCTGTTGAAACCTACCTCTATACCAGATGTAATTGTGACTATAAATACTGAAATTCTAAAGGTTGAGTGGAAATGCCCTGGTTGCTTCGAACCCTAACATTCATGCTAATGCCTCTGAGGCTGTCCTTGTGCCATAAACCAGGGCCTTGGATCCTTATTCCCCAAGCAACTGTAGGAACCTTTAAAATAAAAAATAATCATGGCTCGTCAAACTTTTATCCATTCATTTACCTTATGAAGAAACTGATATTAGTGCAAATGTGTAGGTATCATGTTTTAAGATACCTAGCAATTGTTTAATATTCCAGTACCACACCATGAAGAAATGTGACCTACGAGTGGTCAGTAGGCTGAGAGGCACTCAAAGACATTTCTGGAAGAGAACAAGCAAACTCAAGTTGCTGCAGACAACCAAGTTCTACTTCCAATGAGCAAAATGTGTTTTTGATTCCCTTCACCGAGTGAAGCTAATAAAGCAAAATAAATAAAATGCACCATCTTATATATGTTATCTCTACAGGAAACCCTGCTAAAACGTTCCTCATTTTTCAAAGCAATATCTGCATGATGTTGAAAACTCTTTAATTATGGAGTCCTTGGTGTTCTCTGAAATGAAGATGTTACCTGGTTGGGTAGCGAAATATCTGCAAGCAAACAGCCAAGCTCAGAGAGCACCAAGGACTCCACAGTTCAACCTTCAGCCACAGACATTCTCTTCTATTGGTACTCTTTCATTATTAATCCAGGGCATCCACAGTACCTCTTGAATGCCCTGGGTTCCACCCAGTAAAATTAGCTGACTCTTCGTTCCAGAAGGCAATGATAATTAATTCCTGCTTTGGCAAGTTAGAGACATATTGCACTGTTGGGTTTAAATGTGCGGCTTCTGGTGGATTTTGAAAATTATAGTTGCCATGGCAACTTCAGGTGTGCTGACTAGGCTGAACTGCTTCTTTCATCAGATCTCTCTTCCCTCCTTACTTCTCCTCTTCCAAGGAGAAAGGGGTATTATTAGTAAGGCTTGCGTAGCTCTGCTCTGCTCAGATAAATGGTGCAAAGTTCACCAGAAAGACCTGATGACAGTTAAAGACTAGCTTAAATCTTTTCCATTTTGGAAGGCTCCAAGGAATTACTAAGAACTCTTTCAGGCTTTATCCAAAGCTTTCTGCTGAGGATGAAGCCACACTTAGCTTTAGCTTTCCTTTTGATGGGTAGTTTTAGGGAAAGCTGGGAGATCCTGCAACAATTTTGAAAACATAGCTTTGTTCGCCCCCCCCCCCCACCTCCACAAATTAATGTTTCTGATGCCACATTTCATTGTGACAGAGGCCATTGGAAACAAGGATGCACAGTCCAATGGATGGTCAAATTATCCACTCAACTAACATAATATGGAACCAACGAATGTCAGAGCAGTTGCAAAAATTACAGAGAGAGGAAAAACCAACTCCAAGTCAGAGAAAGAGGAAAAACAGTCTTGCCTGAGTTAAACTCGAATATTGGGGACATATAAAATATATGCAACATTTTGGATATTAGGATAGCCCAGTGGTCGGCAAACTCATTAGTCAACAGAGCCAAATATCAACAGTACAACAATTGAAATTTCTTTTGAGAGCCAAATTTTTTAAACTTAAACTATATAGGTAGGTACATTGTTATTAACTGAATTAGTTCTTTTTAACTACAATTAAAAAGTAGGGGGAAGGGGATGCAACACGCGGAGGGCCAAGTCCCCTCCCGTTCACCTCCCCACACTTGTTTACCCATCCCAGAGAGCTCGGGCTATGCCTCCCACCGACCCAGCCGCCTTCCTTGCTGGCATCGCTCCTGAGCAAACTCTTCTGTCCTCGGCTGTTGCAAAGAAGCGGCAACTCTGGGTGCACCACATCTGCTTTGTTCTCTTTGAGAGCTGCTTTGCACCTTGTTTGCAAAGCAGCTCTCAAAGAGAAAGAAGCAGGCATGGCTCACCCAGAGCTGCCGCTTCTTTGCAACAGCCGAGGACTTCTTCCGCTTGGAGCTCCAAGCTGCGGGGAGGGGCGGGCGGCTGCAACGCCGGCAGCTTCAGTGGGCTCCTTCCCTCAGTGGTTTGTTTTCTTTTATCTAATTAAAGACTGCTCCGCACCTTTTGATCTTTCTACCCAGCCACTGGCGCACAGTGCCGAAAAGACCTCCGGTCACTGCCGCCATCTTCGCGCATACGCAGCTTTCTTCTCACCAGCTGAAGGACTTTTCGGCACTTTGTGGACTTTTCGGTATTTTGTGGAAGAGCCACACTCAAGGGGCCAAAGAGCCGCATGTGTCTCGCGAGCCGTGGTTTGCCGACCACTGGGATAGCCAGCCCTTTTTTTGACCTTACATTATTGTAACACCCAACCTGTTGCAGTAGAGTCCTTGTCAAAAAGACAGGGTGGGATAAATGTTCAAATAAACAACGGGAAGTATACGGTTGTCGTTCGTCTTCTGCACACCTTGACACAGAGGAATGGCTTTGTTCCAGTGGTGGTAACCCTGGGGGTGTCTCGAACATGTTGAAAAGCTGTGGCCAACAAGGCGGTAGCCGGTGTCACAACCGAACCAAATGGTGCTTCCTGACTGAAGGCCGGAGTGGCTGAGGATAGAGCCATGGAGAGGTGCTGGAGGGAGGCTGCAATAAGGGGCTAGACAAGTGGGAGGAAAACATACATATGCATATACTCAGAAGCATGGAACAATGCACAATTTACATGTGAAGAGAAATGGGCTTTGCTCAACTCCACTCCTTGCAAAGCTCAGCTGTAGGCCTTTGGCACAGTACCTCCATGCCACTGAGATTTAACACTATGCCTTTGGAAATAAACCAGACCTGGTTAGGTGGCTCAGTGGCTAGGATGCTGAGCTTGTCAATCAGAAAGTCAGCAGTTCGGCAGTTCAAATCCCTAGTATAGGTCTCTTGCACGAGCAGGGGTTTGGACTAGATGACCTCCAAGGTCCCTTCCAACTCTACTATTACTATTACTATTACTGTTATTATTATAGACACAGCTCACATTCATACATTAAACCAGTTTCTTCTTCTCACACAACCTCAAGATGGATGGACTATAGCTGTCATAATTTCCCAATTGGCATAGATATGGCTGAAAGTGCTGACAGCTGAAGTTCATGCTTGTGTGAAGCATGGAAGGTAATAATAGTATTAATAATAATTTCACATAGAATAATTAGAGCCCAGTATCTAAGACATGTTATTTAAGACCTTCAGACATCATCTGGGACCATACACTGCACTGTATAGTGTCACTATTCCACGACACTGTGGCTTCTGTTCTCAGAAAACTTACCTTCTCATATTCACCTTGAGGAAAACTTTCCACTGGTTTGTTAACTTTACTTCCATGTTTCCAAACCATGCTGAGTTTTCTCCCAATAGCTGATTTATGTCAGGGGTGAAATGTAAAATTTGTTACTATCGGTTCTGTGGGTGTGGCTTGGTGGGGGGGGGGTTATTGTGACTGGGTGGGCGTGGCCTTTTTTTTTTTTTTTTAACTTTTCAAAGCATTTTTTTGCATTTGCAGCCTCTGCCAATCAGGAACACAGCTGGGATCGTCAGAGCCTTTTCAAAGCATTTTTTTAACCACCTCTTCCCCGGAAGAGGTTGCAGAAAAAAATGCTTTAAAAGTCTCTCTGATGATCCCAGCTGAGTTGCCTGATCGTTTTAAAAAATGCTTTGAAAAGTCTCTCTGACAATCAGAGAAAAGCCTCACATGATCGCACGGCTCAGCTGGGATCATCAGAGAGACTTTTAAAGCATTTTCTTCTGCAACCTCTTCTGGGGAAGAGGTGGTTAAAAAAATGCTTTGAAAAGGCTCTGATGATCCCAGCTGTGTTGCCTGATCGTCAGAGCCTTTTCAAAGCATTTTTTTAACCACTTCTTCCCCGGAAGAGGTTGCAGAAAAAAATGCTTTGAAAAGCCTCTGAGATCCCAGCTGAGCCGTGCGATCATGTGAGGCTTTTTTTTTTTTTTTACTTTTAAAAGCATTTTTTCGGCGGAAGAAGTTGTAGAAAAAATGCTTTTAAAAGTAAAAAAAAAAAAAAAGCCTCTGATGATCGTGAGGCTCAGCTGGGCATGGTGTGTGTGTGGGGGGGTGGCAGGGATTTTTGCTACCAGTTCTCCAAACCACCCGCCACCATCGCTACCGGATCGGGCGATCCAGTCTGAACCGGGAGCATTTCACCCCTGATTTATGTTATAGACCCAACCTGTCTTGTTCATCTTTTGTTACTTACCAACACAGCCTCCTTCAACTTGGTGCTCTCCGGATGGGTTGGATTACAGTTCCCAGAATTCTCTGCTACCATGGCTGTTGGTTAGCTGGGAATTATTGTAGTTGTGGTGCCAGCACATTTGGAGGGCACCAGATTGTAGGAAGCTGCCTTAAAACATGGTATAAATTAATAGGGCTAAACAGAAGCATTCGTACAACCAGGGTTGACTTCTTAATGGTATTTTGACTATGGGTCTCTAAGTTTTATCCAACACAGATTTTTCTTTCCTCACCCACTTTTCAATTTAGACATACACATGCATACTCTCATACCTTTATAGTCCAGCTATATAATGAAAGTCGCCATTTCAGTTATAAATGCAGCACACATTCCTGGTAATAATATTATTAGGTGATATATGGCCTTACCAATCCTGCAGGCTATGGGATGCTGATTATATTGAACCAAGTCAAATTATTATCAACAATTGTGAAAAGAGATTGGAGTGAGGTTAGGGAGTTAAAAATTGCATTTTGATGAAAGTTCTGGAGAAGATGAAGTCATAGAACTATGAGGTTCACCCCTGACATTTCTCTTTTACTTAAAATTACCCCAATGTCCTCTATTTTCCTCAAATGTCCACTATTGCCTCCATAAAAGACCAACTGCTCTGATCTCACTTCCTTTCCAAACTGTTCCCCTCAGCAGCTGTTCTGATGATCTTTCAGTCAGATCCCCAAAGAAGTTTCTTTAGAGTTATTCATCCTTAGAGACACTTTGGGGGCCGTGGTGGCTCATGTGGTAAGATGCTGAGCCTGAGCTCCTCTGAGGTCAGCAGTTCGGTGGCTCGATTCCCGTGAGCGAATAAACCGCATAGGGACAGGAAAGGAGCCTCCCCCGACTGCCTACTGGCATTCAGGCATCCTGCGGGCAAGATAACACCGCCCGAAAAAATTCCTTTCACAGAGGCAGTCAGCCACTTCGATGATCCCGGCTAACACATGCCATACGCTAAAAAAAAAAAAAAAAAAATGCAACACTTTACTCTACTTGGCTAATCTCATCAAGCACATTAGATCTCCTCAGTGCATGGATGGAAAAGCCACCAGGAAATTCCAGAATTAGGGGCTAAATTGAAAAGTTCAAAAAGCATCCTAGTAAGAGATCTCACAGGGACGCGATGGCTCAGTGGCTAAGATGCCGAGCTTGTCGATTGAAAGGTTGGCAGTTCAGCAGTTCGAATCCCTAGTGCCGCGTAACGGGGTGAGCTCCCGTTACTTGTCCCAGCTTCTGTCAACTTAGCAGTTTGAAAGCATGTAAAAAACGCAAGTAGAAAAATAGGGACCACCTTTGGTGGGAAGGGAACAGCATTCCATGCGCCTTTGGCGTTGAGTCATGCCGGCCACATGACCACGGAGACGTCTTCGGACAGCACTGGCTCTTTGGCTTTGAAACAGAAATGAGCACCGCCCCCTAGACTCGGGAACAACTAGTACATTTACCTTTAAGAGATCTCACATCACTTCCGTACTGTTCCCAAAAAACTACATAGTTGAGTTTGACTTAAAAGGACTTCAATTTAAATGAGGCAGGGGCAACATTAACTCACTTCCTTTTTTACTTAGAAAGTTGAAAGTTATGGTGAACAAGCCTAAAAATTTAATTTAAAAAGAAAAAAATAACCAGAACAGTAGAAAACATTTTTTAAGATATTGATATGCTTTCCTCAATCAATAGAACTTCTCCCAGAGATACAAGAAATTATGCTCCCAACATGCATCGTTGGAGCTTAGAAACATCGTTAGGTGTTCATGTTAGATTCCTGATGTGACCCAAAGAAAGGACAGAAGGAGATTGTTAGATTCCCTGACCCATTTTTTTGCATAATTATTAATCTAAGAATTCAAATGCTTAGATATTGGTACACTTTGTTCATCCTTAAAGTTAGAAATATATAATTTGAAGCACTCCAGATATTGCAGAACTACAAATTCCAGAATCCTTCACTATAATTCATGCTTCTCATCAATGCTGATAGTTGTAATACAACAATCTTTAGAGTAGCACTCATTTAAGTCTGCTGTGAATCAAAACCAATACATCATTTTACCTTTATATTATTACATTTAAAAAACAAATCTATATTTGGTTTTTTTGGGGTATATTTGGTTTTTCTCAATTTTTTGGCTTTCTAACCCTTCAGAGTGCAAATAATTTGGGACGCTAAAAAGCAAACTGGAATGATAAAGTAAGCCACAAAAATCTCAGTGGAATAAAGTTGCTCTTGTTCGCTCAGCAAAAAAAATAAATAAATCAAAACATAATTTCTTCCAATTAAATATTAATTCATTCATTTAGAGAATAACACCATCAATGTATTTATGACCCATTTAGGCATGTCCCTGCCTCAGTTTTGCTTGCTTTTCATTAAGTAATTAAAAAATTACTTTATTCCAAGAATGGCTTGTTTAATTTTTGAGGGACTCTTTGCCAAACCTTTCATAATTGCTTTTGATAAAGGTGGAATAATTAAAGTTCATATGAAATCAGGACCAGGATAAAACATCCACCATGAAAATGTTAATGGTTTGCTCCATGTAAACACAATTTGATAATTTGTCTTTTTTCAGCAAAATGTTTCCAATCATTAAAAAAAAACAATCTTATGGTTCTTTTATTGCAATTTTATGAATTAAGCTTAGTTTAGTTCTTGGAAGCCACTTCAAGTCACACAAATATGCAGGATCCAAGAGGGTGTAGACAAGAAAAAAAATGTAATTCACATTTTTAAAAAAATGCATTTTAGTGGGATTTTTTGTGGCAATGGTTGGGAAACAATATGACTAATACGAAGCAAAGGTCAACTTTTCTCATTTCCTTCCACTTTAGTTTTTTTTGATAGGTGTAGCGTTCCTCAAACTTAGCAATGCTAAAATCTGTCAGTTTGAACTTTCAGAATTCAAATGATAACAGGAAACTGCACTATTTGCTACATCTGATGTATGGAAATAAGTTGTATATTTTAAATCTGCATGGATGACTTGAATTCTTATGTCAGATTTAGGAAAAAAGTACAGTCTTGTTATGAATTGCCACTAATCTATATATCAGCCTTCCCCAACTGCCATCTAGTACAGGTAGTCCTCAAATTACAACAGTTCATTTACTGACTATTCAAAGTTACTGAAGTCAGTGAAGTGACTTATGACCATTTTTCACACTTATTACCGTTATAGCATCCCCATGGTCATGTGATCAAAATTCAGACACTTGGCAACTGACTCACACTTATGACGGTTGCAGTGTCCCAGGATCATGTGACTCCCTTTTGCGACCTTCTGACAAGCAAAGTCAATGGTCCAGCCAGATTCACTTAACAACCATGTCACTAACTAAACCACTGCAGTGATTCGCTTAACAACTGTGGCAAGAAAGGTTGTACAATGGGACAAAATTCACTTAACAAATGACTCACTTAGCAATGGAAATTTGGGGCTCGATTGCGGTCGTAGGTCGAGGGCTACTTGTATTATTATTATTACTTCAGCACAATGTGAGGTCACAGCAGCCAGTTCTTAGCTGGTGTTGGACTTCATAGCATCAAGTTTTTCCCTGGAATCTAGGATGTCGTAATGTCTCGGCATAATATATGTGAGAATTCACGTATATTCACAAAAGTGTGGCCTTTTGAATTGACAGATGGAAATTTGGTCAATTCGCAGATTTTCTGTCACCCAAGAATATTTTTGGTATGGTACCTATGATTATTTCACAGTTACAGTATGTCATCTCCATATGACCATGAAATAATAGTTCCCAGTGATAAACCAACATTGTATTTTAGATGGATCAAAATAATTTCCTACGACAATGGCAGTCTCTCTCTCCCAGCAGAGTACTTGTTGAGAATTTAGTTATGAAACCATGGATTATTCCCTAAATAGCAATAACCTCTATTTAGCCATATTGAAATAAACCACATTATTTCTCATTCAGCGATTCTTACTTTGAGAAAGTATGACCCATGACGCGAAAAGTTTTATGGTGAACTGAAAAGCTAGATTGTGGTGTTTATAAAATTAAACAGTTGCAAACAAAATTAGCCGACCTGCAATAAATAACGGCTCTTGGTTTTATGCGCCATAGTATTACTTCGAGATTAGCATGGTGTATTCTTTCTCAATGCAGCTGTAATTAATAATAAATACCCTTCGCTAAATTAATTACTACAAAAAGTGCAAGCCGTAACCCTGAATGCGATTCAATTTACAGCACAATTTGGTTCATGTTTATTCAGAAGCAAATTGCATTAATCCAAGACTTCAGATTCAGTGACCGAAAGGGTGGGTGAAAGGAAGGAATTAATTAAACAACAAAAGCAAAGCAAACAAAATTAAAAAAAAAATGCAAACAGGTTGGGTAATTTTTCTATGGGAAAAATAATGAGATACATTTCTACCCTATTTCCCCTAAAATAAGACATCCCCTGAAAAAAAGCCCAATTGGGCTTTTGAGCACATGCACTAAAATAAGCCCCCCCCTGAAAATAAGGCCTCCCTGAAAATATTTATTTATTTTTTTAACTTTTTTATAAACCTTTAACATTTAAAATCCAAAAATACAAGTTAAAATACCTCTATGACAAAAATACATCCGTAAGAATTATACAATTCACCCTCTTTCTGACAGTACGTAATTCTCAACTTTCTTCATCTATTCTCACATATTCCTACTTAATCAACCTATTTAAACACATTTTATATCTTATTTTATTCTATACATTCCTTATTTTTAATTTCTATCCATTGATACCAATTTTCCCTAGTTAAGTAATATTCCGAGTCTTCCTTATTATTTAATTCTAAAATAAGTTTGTTCATTTCTGCACATTCAAAAATTTTCCGGATTATTGCACAGTCTGTTGGTATAGTGGACATTTTCCAGGCTTGCGCAAGTACAATTCTAGCTGCTGTAGTTACAGTATATGAATGATTAAATATTTTATCCTTTTAGGGTAATTTCCTTTAATAATCCCCAGAAGAAACAGTACCCTGAAAATATTTAAATGCATGCACAGCCATTCCCCTCCATTTCCTCTGGTTTCCTCCACACACCCCAAAATAAGAAGACCTCCCCGAAAATAAGGCCAAGCGCTTATTTCAGGGTTAAAAAAATATAACACAGGGTCTTATTTTCGGGGAAACACGGGTAGTTTTAGAATACTAGAAAAACTAAGTCAAGAAGGAGCATTTTCTTATCAGCTTGCCCCGGCTTTATGCAACGATGATCAGACTTCTTTTACACTCCCTACTCACCAGAATATCGGATCCGGAAACCTTTCCTGCTGTAGGCATGATCAGAGGACCAGTGGAGATAGGCTCTGTTTCCTGAACTGGTCACCAGCAGCGGTGCAGAGTAATTTCCACTTAGAGACAGTAACAGTGGACTTTGACCTGAAGGCCCTTTAGAAAACATCAGAAAAGGAGAGCGTGAAAAGCCTTAACTGGACTGAGCCAAAGCTTGTAAGGGTCAGAGGTTGTAGAAAAAATGCTTTTAAAAGGCTCCGACGATCCCAGCTGAGTTGCCTGATCGTCAGAGGCTTTTTTTTTCTTTTAAAAGCAAAAAAAAATGCTTTTAAAAGAAAAAAAAAGCCTCTGATGATCAGGCAACTCAGCTGGGATCGTCAGAGCCTTTTAAAAGCATTTTTTCGGCCAAAGAGGTTGTAGAAAAAATGCTTTTAAAAGTTAAAAAAAAAAAAAAGTTGGGCATGCCCACCCAGTCACATTACTCCCCCACCAAGCCACGCCCACAGAACGGGTAGTAACAAATTTTACATTTCACCACTGCTTATAACTCATACTTTTAGGGTGAACTCAGAAGCATCAGTAGGATCTCCTCTTATTTAATCTCTCCAACAAGAACCCTGGTAAGAAAGACTAACTTAAGATAATTAAATTAACTCTATATGCTATTTAGATTTATTTACATGTTCAAACCCATTCACTTGTAAAGTTCTTTTTACCTAGCTTTGGACCATGCTGGAGAAGGGCTCCTGACGTGACATTCAAAGCATCATTTTGTACTTAGCCCAATGAAAGTTGTACAAACCTACTCGGTGTGGAATTTTCCAATTCACTACCAATTTTGCTAGGTGACAATCTCCATAAACCTGAGACCACTCTGGATGGGGTAAAATTCGTTCTAATTAAATATATCGGGGTGGGTGGGTGGGTATGGAGTCGGGGAAGGTTATATAGAAGACCAGAGATGATTGCAACAGCCTTCTTTTCTTACATGTTGGCAAACCCTAGGATTCAGAAATGCTGAATGCAGATGTTTGTTTCAGCTGCCCTAGTTATAACAGTGACTGACAGAGAAATCCTTCCTAATCAGTCTTCATCATTATGAATAAATTCATCTAGGGAAGCTAACAAAGGGCTCAGCAAGAGACCATGTTTTGGAAGATAATCATTTGTTCGGGGAGAATCTGGAAAGAACAACCTTGAAGACTAAATGCAGTTTTCTCCAACATTAAAGGGAAAAGCATAGAAAGCAAAAGGATGAAGGAAGAGCAGGGGTGAAATCCAGCAAATTCTGACAGGTTCTGGAGAACTGGTAGCGGAAATTTTGAGTAGTTCGGCGAACCTCTGGCTGGTCCCAGAGTGGGGTTGGAATTGAGATTTTGCAATATTCTTCCCCCAGGAATTGGGAAGGAATGGGGATTTTGCAATATCCTTCCCCAGGAGTGGGGAGGGAATGGGGATTCTGCAGTATCCTTCCCCTGCCACACCCACCAAGCCACGCCCACAGAACCAGTAGTAAAAAAAATTGGATTTCACCACTGAGGAAGAGGGCACAATTGCTTGTAAGGCTGAAGAAGGGCACTTCACATTAAAGTTTACAACCTACTAAACTAGATGCCCTGGCAGAGAATCTCCAAAATTAAATATGCAGAAGGTGAAATAATACATTCTTTTCTAGTGTCTTATTACTTTAGTTGAGTAATTATGTCTTTTAGCAGCATGGAATCAGAAAAAAAAGTTTTCTTTATTCTTTGCAAAACAAGTTAATCATTCTATAAGCTTATAATGCATTTCCCTCTCCCCAGGGCAATTGATGTCTTATCCATGGAGGAATAGCGTAAAGCATGATGCTACCAATCGCATAATTCATGATTAATAATACTGGTGGTAGCCACCTGATATTGCTTTCTTTAGCACTGATGATGTCACTAATTTGGGTAAGGACCCCTC